>NC_140590.1:1243485308-1244085308 GCF_964204655.1 Triturus cristatus | reverse complement strand
TTGCAAAGTTAGCAATGCTTCTATGTTTGTCAGCTTGTAGACGTTCATCGGATGTGCGGGCACTGGAAATTGCAGGTAGAGTATTTACTCCGGAAGGAGTTTCTTTTACTATTACAGGCCGTACCAAGACACTTTCCAGACATATAGAGTATAACGCTTTGCCTGAACCCCAAATGAGAAGGCAGCAGATATTAGCTGTAAAAGTAATCCCTGACCCTTTCCCCCCCAGTGTGTCAAGAATTCCTGTCATACAAGGGAAACACGCCCTTATGTAAACAGGAGAGCTGTTACATAACTCAAGGGAAACACGCCCTTATGTAAACAGGAGAGCTGTTACATAACTCAAGGGAAACACGCCCTTATGTAAACAGGAGAGCTGTTACATAACTCAAGGGAAACACGCCCTTATGTAAACAGGAGAGCTGTTACATAACTCAAGGAAAACACGCCCTATAAAGGGAGGAACCGGGAGGTACAAGGCTGTCGGATATTGTGTTTACACCGACGTACCTGCTTCGTGAAGAGCAGTGTTCCGGAGTGGTGCTCCAGTAAGGCAAGAACGGAGGTAGGTCGAGTCGTTACTCCCTGGGCCGTGTCTTGCCCCATCGTCACCTGTGAAGGACCCGGAAGCTCTACCGGTCAACCATTGAGCTTCGCTTTTTGACTCGGCTGAGTCCAAGCGCAGTGGCGCTTTTGCTGGTTGGAGTCGTAACTCCCAGCCCGACCAGAGACACAGGGACTGCCAGCTGTAACGCACACCAGGAGGTGTTTGCCGCGTTACAGACTCGGAAGTCCACAGGATTGATCGAGCGGCTGCTCTCGGTTCAGTCTTCTTGCTTGTGATTGGGGTATCGGTGACGCATCACCAGGAGGTGACTCCGCGTCCCGGTGCAGTCTGAGGAAGAGGTTGAGCGGCTGCTCCCTTCAGGTAGAGACCCCGGCTGGGTGTTTCCCTGACTCCTCGATTCTCCCCAACACTCTTCGTGCCCCTCACAGCCTACCGATTGGCATTGTCGGCCATTTCATTTCTGCCCTCTGTTGGCATACGCCGGGATCGGCGTATATGCAGAGGACGGTTAGGACCATCCGTGCTGTGGGCTGGTAACGTACTTAGCCTGGAGGATTCCAGTGACTATAACTTTTGTTTGTTCTTTGTATTTTATTTGCCTTCATTAAAAGAACTAACCCTTCACAAGTGGTTGCGTCCTCATTGTCGTGTCTGTTAAACGATCCTGAGACGTTCAGGGCGTTACACAGTGGTACAAGTAATATAGGTATGCTTAGGGCTTCTGTGTTTATTTTTTAAAAGGGGCTTACTTGAGTGGATGCCAAATCCCTTGGCGCGTAGGGGCTAAGCTTCCCTTATGTATATAGCATTATATTGAAAACGTTTTTTAGCCCGGTCATAAATTATCACTATGTAGGGATTGGACAAACAAGGTATTTGAAAAATGGTACTGTATTTATTTAATTCCCCCCCCCCCCCCCCAAGTTGCTCGAACTGTTCAGCTACAGTCCTGCATTGCCAGGTTTTACTTTAAAAGAAACTTTTTAAATCTATCTTTTCTTCATTGGCCTTACTGCCATCTTGGGGCATAATTGACCGTTGAATGCTTTGTGGAATCTCAGAATTACCATTGATTTGCACCTTCACTTGCTCCTTCTCCTTAGCTGTGCTATCAAAACACTCAACAATTGCAAAATCAACGCAAGACTGCTTGCTATCTATATAAAACTCTGAAGTCCATAGACAAAGCCAAAAGTATTCTGTATTGCTGAAATTATGGGATCGTAATAATTGCTGAGATTAATCTTCTGAGTATACAAAATATCTGTGCCGAACCCATTGAAGGTATCTGTTAAACTACAGTATTCAGTATTTTGGGTTTTGTTCTACTGTGCTAGGTGCTAAAAGGTCCAGTACTGTATTGTCTAAGCTGTTGCTGCCCCTTTTTAGCAGCATTTATTTTTCTTGACACACAGTTAAGGTGGCCACTCCCAAAGCCCCCGAGCCTTCAGAGGAGCAGTCAATGGACACCAGAGAGGACAACAAGACAGGGTTAGTGGATGAGAGGTGAGTTTTCCCCTTTAAAAAAAAAAATCCTGGACATTAGTAATTGGTAAGTGTAGCCGGCCCATCTTTTGAAAAAACATTTTAGATCAAATTGCCCTGCATACTGCTATAATAACATTGTGCATAGCACTACTTCACGGAAACAATTTGTCTCCAGTATCTACGATATTGATTTACATTAGGTAGGCAACACCATAATTTAAAGGGCCTTCCAGTGTACACTGTTCTTTATACAGCCATGGGCCCCTTACTGTTGCAAACAGTAGACCAACATAGTGTTCCTTAGTCTGCCTGGGTTTTCACAGCTAGTGTGACATAAATCCCCGATGAACCTCTAAAATGTTTAGAATGCAGCTCACGCTGCTCTTCTCACTCTCCTTCCTTGTGCCTCACGCTGCTCTTCTGCTCAGTCTCCGTCCTTGTGCCTCACGCTGCTCTTCTCCTCAGGCTCCGTCCTTGTGCCTCACGATGCTCTTCTCCTCACTCTCCGTCCTTGTGCCTTGCACTACTCTCCTCAGTTTCCATCCTTGTACCTCGCGCTGCTCTTCTCCTCAGTCGCTGTCCTTGTGCCTCGCGCTGCTCTTCTCCTCAGTCTCCGTCCTTGTACCTCGCACTGCTCTTCTCCTCAGTCTCCGTCCTTGTGCCTCGCGCTGCTCTTCTCCTCAGTCTCCGTTCTTGTGCCTCATGCTGCTCTTCTCCTCACTCTCCTTCCTTGTGCCTCACGCTGCTCTTGTCCTCAGTCTCCTTCCTTGTGCCTCATGCTGCTCTTCTCCTCACTCTCCGTCCATGTGCCTTGCACTACTCTCCTCCGTTTCCGTCCTTGTACCTCGCGCTGCTCTTCTCCTCAGTCTCCGTCCTTGTGCCTCACGCTGCTCTTCTCCTCAGTCTCCGTCCTTGTGCCTCACGCTGCTCTTCTCTTCACTCTCCATCCTTGTGCCTCATGCTGCTCTTCTCCTCAGTCTCCGTCCTTGTACCTCACGCTGCTCTTCTCCTCAGTCTCCGTCCTTGTACCTCGCACTGCTCTTCTCCTCAGTCTCCGTCCTTGTGCCTCGCGCTGCTCTTCTCCTCAGTCTCCGTCCTTGTGCCTCACGCTGCTCTTCTCTTCACTCTCCATCCTTGTGCCTCATGCTGCTCTTCTCCTCAGTCTCCGTCCTTGTGCCTCATGCTGCTCTTCTCCTCAGTCTCCTTCCTTGTGCCTCACACTGCTCTTCTCCTCAGTCTCCGTCCTTGTGCCTCACGCTGCTCTTCTCCTCAGTCTCCGTCCTTGTGCCTCACGCTGCTCTTCTCCTCAGTCTCCGTCCTTGTGCCTCACGCTGCTCTTCTCCTCAGTCTCCGTCCTTGTGACTTGCGCTTCTCTTTTCCTCAGTCTCCGTCCTTGTGCCTCATGCTGCTTTTCTCCTCAGTCTCCATCTGTGGTGTTGCACATGCTTACATCTGAAATACTGGTGTGGTCATCTTTCTACTGCCAGCTTCTCTAGGTTGCTATACAGGGAGTGTGGTGTTGCATGTGTTTACATTTGAAATATCAGGGTGTCATCTTTCTGCGGTGAGCTGTATACTATACATGGGATGTGGTGTTACACATATTTACATCTGAAACACTGGTGGGGTCATCTGTCTGCAGCCAACTCTTATGTTACCATACAGGGTTTGTGTTGTTGCACGTGTTTACATCTGAATTATAAGGGTGTCATATAGCTGTACTCTTTTACTATGCACCGGCTGGGGTGTTGCACATGCTTGCATCTAAAAAAAAGTTTCAATACTTTGTTTACATCTGAAATATCAGGGTGTCATCTTTATGCAGAGAGCTGTACTCAGCTGCTATGCACGGGCTGTGGTGTTACACATATACACATGTTTACATCTGAAATGTTAGTGCGATCTACCTGTATAGTTCATGTGTTAGTGTGCACGGATTGTGGTTTTGCAGATGTTTACATCTGAAATACCGATGTTGTCATATCTGATGACAGCTCTACACTGTAACTATGCATAGAGTGTGGTGTTGCACAGGTTTACATCTGAAATCCCGCAGTGGCCTTCTTTCTGTAGCCAGCTCTTCCTGCTTACTATACAGTGATGGTAGTGTTGCACATCTTTACATCTGAAATGTCACAGTGTCCTCTTTCGGCAAAGAACTCTACTCGGTTACTATAGAGGGAGTGAAGTTTGTCACTTGTTTACATCTCAAATGCCAGTGTCGTCATCTTTCTACGAAAAGCTCTGCTCTGTTATTATGTTTATCCATCGCTGCCCGCAAGTGATTTGCTCAGAGGTCCGGAATGTTGGCTCGTGCAGTGCTCGTGAGATTTATTGGTTGACTAAATAGAGATCTTTGTTTTTTTTAAGGATTATTTTAGCACAGTGAAGTAGGTGTGTGTTGTGTGTACATTTTGGTTGAAAAGCAGAAATGTCAGGAAGCAGTTAAAAACTTTTGTTTCAGGAGAGTACCTGCACTCATCAAGAAACATTTTATACTTTTAATTGGAGAGTACCGGCACTTCTCAGAAACCAGCAACTTCTATTTTTCCATTTCAAGCACTGTTTTGCGCACTCCATGAGGAGTACATGCCCCCCCCCCCCCTTGAACTACTTTATCCTTGCTCTGTGCTGTGCACACGTAGACAACAATATATTTTTTTTAATCTTGAATTTTCAGGGATATCACCACCGAAGGCCCTCATTTTTAATTAAAAACAGAGCTTTGGCCTATCCCACTTCCTGCTGAAAGGCAATATTTCTCTCCATGTGTTCCCATACCTGGCGTGTCACGCAGTTTGGTGCTTACTTTCCCTCCATGTTAAAGAACAGTAGATGTTTCAGCATCCAGGCTAATGTGCTGCATAGCTAAATACATATAAGGTCCCAAGAGCGAGACCGATTGCATTGCAAATGCTTGTTCAATATAGCCTTTTATTATTCTTCAATGAAACCAAAGGATTAAAACAGGTATTTAAAGTGAGTAACAGACATTCTATTGCAGATTTAAAATAGAATAATAAAATACTAAAAGGAAATTACAGTAAGAGTTTTCTTCTTAAGGGGTTATTAATAGTAAGGCATTTATAGGTAGGACAACTTGCAAAGCATACGGAATAAAATCCTTACTGTAATCAGTCGGAGATCCTTGCTACTCCCTATTGCTCTGTACTGTATGTTTTTTTTAGGAGAACTGATTCCTTTACACTTACATACCAATTTGATCTTGCTGTAAGGAAATATTTTAAGTAAGTATATGATATTAGATATTCTGGGTAAGAACTAGGAGGCTCTTTAGGTACCAACCACTTCTAGGGGATCTTTCTGAGTACTAGGACTCTTTAGGGGCGAAGAGGAAAGTTAATTTTTTGTTGTCTGTGATTGGTTGTTGTATTAGTTTTTAAATGTTGAATTGTGTTTCACCTAGTGCCAAGATAAATATGTACAGGTATAAAGTGATGTATAGTTTTTAAATATGTTGTATATACACAGTTGTGTGGATGGGAGCCAGTGTTTACAGTTTTTGTAATTATCCACATATTGTGATGTAAAGATGTTTGTGTTACACCTTTTTGATATGTATTTAAATGTACATATGTATTGTTTACATCCCTGATGAAGTCCTCTTTGAGGATAAAACGCATTGGCCGGGCTGAGTCATTGATGTTTTGAAGAATACAAAAAATTATTTAGAGACTTCAAACTATGGCTTTCTTGTCATTTTGAACCCGTAAAACAATATATTGATATTGACAACATTGAACAAGTGTACTCCAGAAGAAAACAAAGAGAACATCTCTATAGTAAAGTTGTTGGACTATTGCATCACTCCCTTTTATGATTTTTCTGTTTATTTCTAATTATGGTTTTAGAGTACTTTGACCATTAAAGGGGAGTGCCTATTAATACCACGTAACAAGACCAGCATCTGTGCGGCTGCGCATAGCCAGAACTACTATTGCTTTGGAAATATATGATCGTAAATAAGATTAGCTTATATGAGAAATGAGCTAGTCAAGGAGTCACAATGAGAATCTGGGGGAGGGGGTGGCTGAGCCCAAACTCCGGCTCTGAGGTTTCAAAAATGAGTTGACAACTTTTTAGAGATCCTGCGAGAAACTGGAGGAACTGTCATTTCGCAGGGCCAGGTCATCCATCGGGCATTCCTGATGGCACCGTGATGCTTTTTAAAAGTCAGTTTGCATGTCTCATGATAGCTTTGAGACGATAGACAAGTAGCCCCGAAAAGGAGAAGTTAGGGAAAAATTCAATCTTAAACAAAATATTTTCCCACATCGGAATCGATATAAGAGCTTCTTGTAAATAATGCACCCTCTGCCCGTTCTGAGGGTCCTACATGGAACTATGCTAATGTAGCCAAGTCCTGACCTATATTACTTTACTGCTTCATTCTTGGCCCCCAAAATTTTGGCAGGCCACCATCAATGCACTTCAACCCTACCCTGCATCCTGCCATGCTCTGCAGTTCAAAACCACTACAAGTTGATAATTGCCCTGAGCCACTTATCTGGGCTGGATTCCAGCTAAAGTTCAAAATGTAATTGTACAGACAAAATGACAGCAGACAAGCACTCGCTTAATGAATGTGAAACACGCAGCAGTAGCTGATGAGTCACACGTCCTGCTTGAACCAGGGATGGCAGTGTCAGCTCAACTTGGTGCTTTGCTTTGGCTTAATGAGACTGAGAATGCTTGTGCTGGGAGCAGGGGGAGCTGATTGTGTGACCTGTCTATCAGTAAATGTTATCTGTGCTCAGGGTAGCTATATATCAATAGTGTACCAAATGCAGTGGCACCAGAATTCTATTAATTTCTGCAATGCCTTGCTATTCACTTTACCTATCTAATCACCCACACGTTAGAGTGACAAGGCAGATAGCCCCAGGTAATTTCTTAAACATGCCTCTCATTCTTGAAACTTCAAAATTGGTAATTTATAGCACTGTTCGCACATGAACCCTTTACCTCACAATCTTTGAGATGAATGTTCAAGAGACAGGCTCTTATGTTTACACCTGTGTTTTCCTCACCATACTTCCCCTCAGGGAAGAAGGGAACTAACCCCAAAGAATCTCCCATGATTTTGTTTTTATCTCTTTGAGAAGACATTGGAGTGCCTTTCGGTAATTTGTTCTCTGTTGCTCCTTTGCTTCATTAGAAAATGCTATGTTATGTGCTTGTGCGCGGCGGTGACTTTTCATCGCCATGAGGCCTTGTCGACAGACACTGCAGGAAATGATCATCTTTGCAAACACAGTACTGATCAATACAATGCGGGGTGGAAGGCTTGAAATAATCCTAGCCACTGGTAATTACCGGGACCACATCCCAGTTCACCATTAATTTGCACACCATGCCATCTCAGTTTGGACCCATACATATGCTAATCTGTATGAACCCTTGTAGAAGGCTGGCTTAGTAAATGTTGCAAACGTATACAAGTGTTGCACCTTTCACTAATCTAGGCAACCGTTTTGGTGATTTTATTGGTCTTTGATAACCTTTGGCTCTCAAAGTGGTAGCTGTGGAAAACAGCCTTCAGGTTTATCTTGAAGGGGTGTGAAGCAGCTTTTTACCAGCTTTAATCTATAGTTTAGATTAGATGAAAGGGAACTAAATAGTGTTTGTAAAAATAAGTCTATTTATTACACACACAATCACTAACACATTAGTATATCTCCTAGCCGGTGATATTAACAGATAACACAGAATTACTTCCGAATAATCAGGTGAGTAGCACAAATATACCCAGGCCTCTAGGGGGAGACCAAACCATATACTAAGAAAGTGGAATGTGAACTGCAAAGGAAAGCGTGACTTGGAACAGAAGACTCAGAGGAGCTGCAGACAAAAAAAAACACCCGAGGTAAATACCCAAGAACCCTACGGAGGCTGTGTGTAGAGTGGAAACACAGCTGTACGCTCAATACAAGTCAATGGAGAAGTTGTGGTTGCAGTTTTAAACAAGGGCCCTTCCCAGAGGACCCCAAAGAAATCCTTTGGAGGACAGAAGGTTGGAGAGCCACCCCACCCTTGGATACCCCAGTAACCAGGTAACCTGCACCAGAAAAGCCGGGTGCATTGGGGTGAAGAGACGTCGGAACCCGCTTTAGACGACAATGGAAGTCTTTGGAGAAAATGTCTCTGGAGGAGTTCAAGAAAAAGTCCGGTGGAATCCAAGGGTGGATTCTTGAAGAGAAAAACCTATAAGCAGAGGGGACAGAGTCTATGCCACTCAGAGGTGACCAGGAGGCATGCAGACACCATGCCAACCAATGTTGGGAGGTTCAAGAGTGATAACTGTGACCCTGTCGCTGTAGTTGTGAGGACCAGGCGATGCAGAGGAAGACCAGGAGCCATGCATGAGCTGTCCCATGTCAGATGTTGATGTCCAGGTGGTCAGTGTCTGGCGGGAGCACCACAAGCCTTGGTAGCCACAACAGGCATAAAAGACAAAAAAAGGAGCAACATTGGGACCAGCAGGGTCAAAGGGACTCACCAGCAGCAGGAGAGCCAGGGCGAGCCCCGAGCAAGCAGGGGAGCCCCCTGAAGCAAAGGAAGACCCTCAAGAGGACCCACAGCCCGAAGGCACCGGATTCGCAGGAGGACCTGAGGCAGCTCATCAAAGATGGAGGCCCACGATGCAAGGACTTCAGGGAGGATGCTGATCTTGGAGGAGTGAGGTGATGGAGCCTGGAGCTTCTTGTAGCCTGAAGATCTCTAGAGTGCAAAGCCAAAAAGCCTTGGCAATGACAAGTCAAAGTGGTGAACAGGGTCTTGGTCCCAGCGGTTGCGACGACGGATACTGTCCACAAAATTGAAGAGAAGACAGGTCAGGCCTCGAAGGATTTGCAGAACCACCACCTGCATTGCTGGGCCTTGGGAAGTCTGTGGGACAGGAGCATCAGACCGGTCAGCTTTGTTGCGGAGCCTGCAGATGCAGGGGTGTGACACCTTCACTCCAAGGGAGATTACTTCAGATACCCACAGGTCGTTTGTAGAATCTGAATGAAGCACAGACACAGATGATGCAAAAGTCACTACTAAAACAGCTCAGCATGATATGAAATACAGTGAAGAGTAAAATTATTAAAAAACGAAGAAACACCTTGCTACTCTATCTTTTATAGCA
This sequence comes from Triturus cristatus, assembly GCF_964204655.1. Classification (NCBI taxonomy): domain Eukaryota; kingdom Metazoa; phylum Chordata; class Amphibia; order Caudata; family Salamandridae; genus Triturus; species Triturus cristatus. Next base: position 1,244,076,099 of record NC_140590.1, on the reverse strand, counting down.
AAGATTGCACTGGGACATAAACAAAATAGATCGTGAATCAAAGTAATACAATTATCCCCCCTATACAGACATACTTTTTCTTATGAAATAAATCTTCAGTAAATATGAGGCTTGGAATCGCTCTCTATGGTTTCTTTCTTGTTAAAGACACTATCCAAAAACAGATATTACAGAAGCTGCACTGGTTATGTTTGGCATAAAAGCCCAAATCAGTACCTTAGCATCTTGTTTGTGTTAGAATTGGGCATTTACCGTAACAGAAAATAAAACATTATAATAAAATCACCCGAATTCCATAAGGAGACTTACAAAAACCTTCATAAGCAATAAGCCCCTTAGAAGCACATATTATCTAAAGAGCAAAAACTAACACAGGGTCCCTTCCAGGAGCAAGTGAAAATATAATTATAAGAATCTTTTGCGAACACACCAAACAACAAAGAGATAGCAAAAACAATTGGTTGATGTGTATCATACTGCAAGATTCTGAGAACCGTTTGGCAGTGCACAGACCCTAGGTTCCTACATATCAGAGCAGCCATTTAGAGCTGGATTTTTTATAAGCTGGACAAATAATTAGGACATGGGCCTCAGTTTCCTCTCCTGGGCCACAAGGTGGGCAATTCTAATTCACAAACCCTCTCCAATTATTGGTGAAGAAACAGCGTGGAAGAGATCCCTGCCTAAATTTGATATACCGTTTTCTAGCAAAAAATGGCTGTGTTTCATCTAAAAACACCTCTGGACTGTAGGTATCCTTGATCCCAATGAATCTTTCTGTCAAAGTACCCATGGTCTCACCCCTCAACAAGGAAAAGAGCTTATGGCCCTTGAAGAGCTTCACAAGGTCCTTCCTAGACATTAAGGCACAGGCTACTGACGGGTTGCACCATACACACTCTTTACCAATTGTAGTTTGGGTATCCCTTATGTAAGAAAGCCATTTTAGCCTTTTTGCTCTAGGAAGTCCTAGTATCTCCTCCAGTGCAAGTCTAAAAGTTATCAGCTCTGGGGTTGCCCAAATTCTTCTCCAGAAAAGGAGAAGTCTAAGACAGATTCCCTTGAAGATAGGTCTAACTCCTTCATCTAGACAAAGTAGGACTGGTGGAGTACTAGCGGAGAGACTCACTAGCTGCCTGATTAAGTGGTTCCCATTCAAAAAAAATTATTTGACAAGTTTATGCCCCCAAAGCTCAACCCCATAGGTGATGATCCCTATTGCTTGGGTTTTATAAATCTCAACAGAGGGACTGGTAGACTTAGAGGAAGACCCCCTGTGCACCCTCACAATACCACCTATGATTTGAGCTTGTTTCAACCTTTGTTTAGCAATGTGGAACGACCAATCCATGTGCTTGTTGAGGGTTAGCGCTAGATAGTCAAAAATGGATGCTCTGTCAAGGGGTATTCCGTTCAGGGAGGGGATGTACCATAAAGAGCGTGGTGGATTAAAGACAATAAATGTAGCCTTTGTAGTGTTGATTTCTAACCCCCTTGACTTGCAGAAAGCATTGAATCCATCTAGAGACCTTTGTATGCCCATGGGAGATTTAGAAAGAAGGAGAGTATCGTCAGCAAACAACAGTGCCGGCACTTTGGTGGAAACGATCTTAGGTGCATCTTTATTAATGACCCCATTTAGTGAATTCACCAACCCATTAACGTACAAAAAGTCGGGCAAGGACACAGCCCTGGAAAACTCCCCTATTAACCGGAAAAGCCTCAGAGACCTGCCCCAATTTTCAACAGCGAACCTGCGCAAAGTTGTACTCGTGTAGTCTCCTGATGCTATGAAAAGATAGAGAGGAACCCCCATGTCAGCCATTACCGACCAAAGCTTTGTCTCTCTGTACTAAGTCAAAAGCTGACTTTAGGTCTACAAATATTAAATAAAGGCTGCCACCCTCAAACATAACAGTTTTCCAGTACAGGAATTGCAGCCTAATAACTTGATCAACAGTGGATGTTTTTTTCCTAAAGCCTGCTTGGAATGGGCTAAGGACATTGTGATCCTCCATTCACTCCTGAAGTCCCTTGAGAAAACGTTTTACATTACATCTATCAAACTGATTGGTCTGTAATTTTCTGGTAGCAAAGGAGAACCTTTTTTATACACAGGTATAATTTCTGCCCCAGTCCATGATCTTGGGATAGGCATTCCCTCCGTTATGGCATTGGAGATCTCCCTCGCAGATAAGGACCCCAAACCTCTGGTTCAGAGTCGCCAGGGATTTTATCAATGCCAGGCGCCTTGAGGGGTCTATTTAACAGATGGCGTTATGCACTTCTGGAACAGTTATCTCAGGGAATTCCTTTGGGTCCTTTGGGTCATACAAGGGCAGTGCACTACTTGATTGCACTACTACAGTGCTCACCTGTTCTTCTTGTACATCCAGCACATCATGCAAAGGCCAGAAATGTTCATTCCACATTTCGGCTGCAATATTAGGCTTGATATTAAATCTGCCCTCAGATTTTTCGAATATGACTAAATTCCAAAAGGCCTTTGTGTCTTTATGTTCTAAATCCTGGAGAAGTGAATCCCATTTGGCCTTGTCCCAATTGTTTTCGCCAGACTAATGGCATTCCTGTATATAGCTCTTTCAATTTGGACTAGGACTCTATCCTTAGGCTTTAATGCTTCTATTAGGGAGGAATCTGCATCTCTACATTGCCTATTGTACGATGAGTGAATATTCCGCATAAAACCTCCATTATGTGCTTCAATAAAGAATAGGTCCTTTAATTTGTCAGTTAACTTTACATGGATCTGGGGAAGCAAGATGGCGACCGTGTGAAGCGGTCGTAGATGGCTCTCAAAAAAGGGGTGACATGATATACTGGATCTAACGATCTAACCCCCCGCTATTTCAGAATGTTAAGCCCCCAAGTCGGTAAATGTGGTACTAATGCCAGTACTAATGCTAGTGCTTGGATAGAAGTAGGATATATGGCACCTGGGCTGAAGGGCTGGATCCCGGCACTGACAGAGATCGCAGAGACGTTGATCGCTGGGTGTAGAGGCTTTGAGCAGGAGTTCTCCCGTTCCTCGAGGTGGTACGGGGAGTGGAGTGTCGCTTCAGCCACCAGCATTATGCCACCAAAGTCCAGCACGAGAGGCAGAGGGGCAACTCTCCAAACTGGCCCCCAGGACCCCTCACGGAAAGACCCAGTGGAAGCAGAGACGGCTCCCACTGCACCCCAGGGACGCAGGCAGAAGGGCCGCGCAGAGAATCTCCTAGACGGGAAGGGGAGGGGCGACGGTTCACAGCCCCAGCCACCTCGCACCGCAGTATCAGTAATCGACCTGCTCAGGGACTCTAGCACTCAGGGAATGGATCGGCCAAACGAGCAACCAGGAGCAAGCGGGCAGATCAGGAAGATAACAGGCAAGCACCGGTGGGTCCAGAGGAGGCGGGGGAGCCTCCGTAAAATGAGACATTACACGGGACATCACATGAGACATTACATCAAATGCCCCAACAATTAAGGGGGCTCATGGAGGACCTTAAGGAGACAGGCTCACAGGGAGTGGAAAATCAGGAAAGTCTGCCAGAAACATGCATCGGAGTTAATTTAGGTATGGGAGAAGCTGGTGCAGGCATTAATGGGCAAGACTCGGGGGCCATTGGGGGACGTGAGCCCCTACAGGAGGGAATACATCAATCAGTGATTCAATCTATCCAAGAAGACCTGGTAAACAAGGGGGGTCTCTGGGAGACACGGAAAAAGGGGACAAGAGAACCCTGAATGACCACCCGGGGGGGGCCCGAGCGACACTTTACTGGGCAAGATGCAAGGGTAAAGGAAAAAGAGCAAGGGCTCATAGACTACAAGCGGAGAGGGATATTGACTCAGAACCAAATGATTTCTATTCTCTATCGGATGCCACCTGGTCCGGACTGGGATCGGACACTGGGTCTAACATAGAGTCAAGTGAGGAGGACAGTGCTTCCGGGATTGGTATCAGTGGCAGGCAAACTATCCCACTCGAAAGACGAACTCCAGAGTACCTATAGTTGAGAACCCAAGACTGAATGAGTTAAGGTGGGATTATTCTCTTGGAGACCAACTGGTGGGAAACAGCAAGCATCCCACCAAGGAAGTAGTATCTACCTCAGCGCCTCCTACATTGGAACCGATTTTGCAGTGCGTTGTTGCACATCGTGAGGAAGCCCGAATGGAGAGCAAACGGGCACAAAATGATGCGCGGAAACTTCAGGGGGCCGCCAGGAAAATTGCAAGAACCTGTAACAACATCTGCGATTGGATGACAGAGGTGGAATCGAGAACTGCATTATTGGTGGTGGATGTAGCAGGTTCAAAGGGGCAAGTGGAGGCACACGAGGCACAACTTGTTGATATCTAATGGAAACTAGAAGAAAGCGAAAACCGTCAAAGAAGGAATAACTTACAATTTTTGAGGATTCCGGAAGGAAAGGAAGGATCAGACGCACAAGTATTTATGGTTCAGTTGTTGCAGAAGTCTTTCCCAGACCTGGAAGGCTGGATCTGGCCCCAGGAAATACAAAGGGCACATCGAGTGCCATTTAATATACGCCAGCCAGTTTGTTCTGATGCCAAACCACCGGCACTCCTGGTCTACTTCGGGAACTACCTACCGAGGCAAAGTGTGTTTGAGAAGGCCAGACCAAGCGCACAACGGGCAGCAGATGGGTATTCTTTTTTCACCAGGCCAGACTTCTGCCCTATAACAGTTGAACGACGATGGCGCCTACGCCAAATGATCACCCAATTCCAGGAGAAGGGGACACAAGCCTTCCTATTGAACCCGGCCCGGCTGAAAGTAGTCTGGAAGGATTGGGTTAGAGTCTTTACTTCAGAGATCAAGGCCAAGGAGTTCCTAGATGTGGGGGGCTTATGATTCAATCTTCTTTGACTTCCTTCCTGTGTAGAAATCCTTGGAGTCAGTGGAGAGAAGAAGCCTCCTTCTGGTCTCCTGGCTGGTTAAGACTTTGCGGGGGATATTAGCAAGGGCCTTATCGCCGCTTTAGCGGCACTTTTTGCTAACAGCTGTTAGAGACAGCTTTATGGCGAAAGCGACCGTTTTGGTGGAGCTTTGCATCTCAGCGATATATATCGCTAATGACATGCAAAGTAGGCGTTCCCAACTTAAAGCGACTGAAAACAGTCGCAAACAGAGCTTCCCCCTATTAGCAATTCCCGCCAAGCGATAAAAAAATTTGCGCTGACCGCGACTATCGCTGGAATCTAACACCTGCTAAAAACCTGACTTAATGAAGAGAAAAGTGAAGCGATTGCACACTCCAACTTCGGACGCACTGCTAAAGGCCGACAAATATATCATAGATACACCAAATTGTTCAAATGTTAAATCCATTTATTCCAAGTATTTCAAACTGTTAATCTTCATTCATCAAGTTACACGGTAATCAATCGTATAGTTAGCTTCTAAAACGGCAGATGTGCCACAGGCTTCTTTCTGTCGCATGCTTTATACAATATTCATATCCTTAGTGATTGTTCTCCAATGCATTTCGAGCTTAACTTATAGCTCTTCTTCAGGGATTCACTAAAAGTTTAAAAAGACATGACTATTAGATTATACATCCCAACTATATTACATATTTCAACAAATTACTCATGTTTCATGACTCGGACCTTTTAATTGACGAGGGGTGAATAATGAAGAAATTGGTTATCGAAATATGATAGAATGTGTTTGTACGACATAGTGGCATAACAACGGTTGGGAACTTAGAGGGGAGCTTAGTTTAAGCACGTATAGCGGGAAAACGTCAATTAAAAGGTCCGAGTCATGAAACATGAACAATTTGGTGTATCTATGATATATTTGTCGGCCTTTAGCAGTGCGTCCGAAGTTGGAGTGCGCAATCGCTTCACTTTTCTCTTCATTAACCTACATGGCTTCAGGGCAGGCTATGGTCGGGCTGCACGCTACCACCTTTGAATGAGGGTTACATTGTTGAAATTTCATCACCACGGAGTGCACTTGTTCAAACCTTTTTTCGCAAACCTTTTTTCGCAAAAACCTGACTTAACCATTCTAGTCTATGGGAGGTGGATTGTAAGGTTAAGTCCTCACCTGCCTATTAGCAAGCTTTTCATTAGCGCATTGAATTTATCGCTGGATTTCTCGCGCTATTGCTTGGTTTCCCCGCTATCGCTGGATTTTCTATCGCCTTGGAGATAAGCGTTGATAATAACGCGTTATCTCCGCGATGAAATCCAGCGATAGCCGGCGATAAAAAAAACAGCGCTAAGCGCGCTTTGCGATGATTAATGCAATTTCTTGGTAATATCCCCCCACGTTCTTTGAAAATATAATGTAGAATAGGGTGGAGGGTATTTAGTGATTGGTAGAAGAAGCTGAGGAACGAAGGTCCGGGGGGGTTAAAATGCACTAACTGTTTCACACATGTTTCACACATGTCACCTTAGGGAGAGCACCACGAAGCATCACCCACAGACCTAGCTAGGTCTGTTGCTTCACCACACAGGGAGGAGGAGGAGGGGGGTGGGAGGGAGGATGTGGGAGGGGGAGATGGGGGAGAGGGGGGGACAAAGAAAAACAACTCAGGAAAGTAGAGTATTGTTGCAAAATAAAGATATGGGCTCTAGGCAATCTGAAGGAATGGTTTAAGAGGCAAAGTAGGTACCCAGGAAATGATAGGGATGGGTAGGCTGACTATCTGCACGGTAAACATTGGGGGGCTGAATGATCATGGTAAGAGAGGTAGGACAGGAGAAGTACTGCGAACATTTGATTGGGACATTATCTGTCAGCAAGAAACTCACATTCCATGGCAGAAGAGAGGGCTCAATATCATTCCAGGCTATACCCAAGTAATTTGTTCATCACAAACCTCTAATACCAGAGGGGTCGCAATCCATGTATCTAACCGGCTGCCACCTATTAAACGAACATTATCGGACAAATGGGGCAGATGGGCAATTGCCCTAATCCCAAATTACTGCACATTATGTATTATTTATGGATCAAATCTAGATGATGCAGACTTTCTGGTAGAATTAGAAATCGAGCTTGCTTATTGGCCAGCCCCCCTTATTTTCTGTGGCGACTTTAATATTCATATTGATGCAAGTGGTGTAGGCAGGGGAGGATATCAGGGGAGGAAGCCACAGGTTTTTCAAGCTCTACAGGCATTAGCTGAGAGTCATGGGCTGGTAAATACGTGGTCAATTAAAAAATCATGGGATTCAGGATATACCTATTTTTCATGCCCACATAGGAAATATGTTAGGCTAGACTACTTTTATGTCTCTTCCACTTCAATAGAAGGAGCACAGATTAGGAAGCTATCTAAGGTTCTTTCGGACCATAACCCCTTGTTATTAGATATAGAGGCCCCGGGGTATGTAAAAACCATAAAATGGACTTGTGATAGGAAGCTATTAGTTACCTAAGGTTTCGTCGATCATATTAGGGGATGAGCTACTCAGTTCTATGACATGAATAGGTACAGTACTTCAAGGGAAAACGTATTGAACGCGTTTAAGGTAGGGCTTAGGGGGGAATAATTAGTTTTGTGGGGTCCCATAGGAACAGTAAATTCTCCCATAGTCCTAACTCCAAAGCCTACGCGCACACCCTCTCAAACCAACCCATGAACAGGTTGGCATAGGAGAGAGCAAACCTGGACCCTATGGCGGTTCCCTATATCTGATAGCACCAATGCTTCCCAAATAGGAAAACGGTATTGGTCAGTATTATTTCTACCATCTTAACCTACATCAAGCAACCTCGCACTTCTACAGGATAAGTAATGGCTGAATGCCTGGAAACCAAACCTATTCTGTATGCATGTGTACAGTCTAACTACATCTAAAAACACCAATATCATACTGGTGTCCCAGGTCACATAGACACACCATGGATGTTCTTAACAAACTTGATGATGTGTCATGGGGCACCTAAATGATGTTTACAGCACGTAGTGGGTTTTATACCAGCGGAGGATGCTTTATGTGCCAATATGGAATAAATAGGATAAAGACTTTTGGTTACAATACAAGCAGCATTTTTCAAATTCAACAATACATCAATTGCAATAGCCAGTTTGTAATCTATGTAATTGTGTGCACTTGCCAATTGGTGGAGGTTGGAAGCACTAAGAGAGCTCTTAAATTGAGAATACAGGAGCACTGCAGAGCAGTTAGCACTCATGGTACAAGATCTCATTTGGCTCAAGATATGAAGGACTGGCACTCTGAGAGACTAGTTTTTAAATGTCATGCCATCCAAAAAGTGACCTGGATCTGAGGGGGGAGATTTGGTTTTGAGACAGCATCAAACAGAAGGTAAATGGAGTAGTAGATTGAGAACTTTGGAAAGGGTCTTGGATGTGGAAAATGTGATACATTATTTTCTTTAAAGATTAGTGGTTTCATCTAGTGCTCCTGGTCCATCTACTGAGGTCGGTGTTAAATGGAGAATGGACATGTCACTACTTGGCTTGGTTATAATTATTTGATTTTGTTATACCATATTTTTGTGAAAAGTGATTGGTCAATTGTGCCTGGACAACTATAATGAAGAAATAAGCAGTGGGTTTGGACACAACATCAGTTCTTTTGTAAATAGTTTGCAAATTTGTACTTAAACACAGTTGAGGTTGGGGTGATGTAGTGAGTGTTGAAGCAACCATGTTCAAATGTAGCACCATACTGAGTCCTGCTTGTTTTGGAAGATGTAGGAAGTCTGTAGTTATAAGTGTACAGATGGTATATAATTATTTGGAATAGTCTTCGATATATATTCCTATCTAGTCTATGGGCTAACTATGTTCAGGTTTAAGCAGTTCGCAGGAAGCGTGGCTGACTTAATTCATGTGGAAAAATAATTACCCACCACAACTGAAGAGTGGAATTGGCGGATATATTTGGGGAATTTCTTGTGTTTAAGCTTAGTGGTAAGCAGGACTTTAAGTGGGCAAGGTCCTGCCGGTGCTGCACCGGCAGTTCTAAAAAGCAGGTGCTGAGACGGGTCTCTGTCCGGCTCTCCATTTTTGTCCTCAGGGTGAAAAAAAGATCTTAACTGCAGCAGTGCCACCATTTACTGCCTTCCAAAAGACCCGTTATAGTTCTTTCACAGTCTCATCCTTCCAGAACTATACAATGAAGCCAAAGTTGTTGGTTATTTAGCTTATGCAACTAACAACCATTGACAAAGCCAATAGTCCTATCTTGTTTTAGGTGCATTGTTACTTGTTGTATAATTTGTCTGGTTGCAATCAGTGGTAAAAGTGGGGAAAAAAGTAGGGGAACTGTGGGTGGAGAATCAGAGGGTGGGAATAACCAGAGAACTGGATCAGTGGGCGGAGTCAGAGGTGTGGCCAGAATGCACAAACCATCCCACTTTTTAGTATTTGTTTGGCATTTCACTGACCAGTTACAGCTTATTATGTTATTTAATTCAGTCAATAGATGCACATAATTATTTAAGGTTAAATATGAGTTACTGACATTAAAATACAATCACAAAGTGGGATATGTTTCCAATCACAGAATGTCCCAAATACGCTTAAAAGTGGAAGCACAAGCCATTTGTCTCTGGTCCATAGAGTTTCTGTCATCGGCACTTCTCCCTTTTTCCACAAGAGCAGTTCAAACATGAAGGGGAAAATTATCATAGTTTGCAAAAGTTTTCTAAATAATTATGGCCCTGCCATATTTGCCACATAATACAACATCTGCTATATAATCTGACAATTTTAACTAATAAATTGTTTGTTGCTCAAACGGATCAAAAGTTATGAAAAAATGTGACTTGTGTTGCTGCGAAGTGGACGGCCCTTTGCAAAGGTTGACTGATCACCTTTCTCACTGCTACATTTACATGTTACACTGGTACTAATAAGGCAAAATCTTTCCAGAGACTGTTAGCATGTGTAAAAATGTAAAAATAATAAAGTATCAGAAAACATACTGCATTACGTTGCTGCATAATTTAGTCAACACTGCGGCCTAATTTTGTCTTCTTTTGCTGCATAATTCCAGTAGCCCCAAAGCAGGCGGCACATCTTAAAAGTGCTTGTGCATGAAGCAGAGAGAATGGGAAGTTTGCAAACTTAGTTTTGTGTGTGTGCAAATCATGCATTGCCGATCCCTAATGAGTTGCACTACTACTGCTGAAACAAGGCCAATGGAGGTACCAATGGGTGAGGCGGACTAGCCTCAAGGGCAATTACTGGAGGCCAGGAAGGAGGCAGCAAGCACTTTTAAAACCATAATATACTTGCCACCCAAAGTCAGCACCCGGTGTGAACACACACCTGTCGCACCGCCCTAGAGCTGGCACTTCTCAAGGGCCCTGGGACCTCAGTGACAGAGTCACTGTTGCTCTAGGGCATGGATACTCACAAACTTTCTCTCGGGGCCAAATTTACAGTGTGGTTTATGGCCGAGGGCCGCACCGGTGGGGGCGGGGGCAGTCGGGGAGGGGGCGGGGCTAGAGCAAAAGAAAACTATGCTCTCTCTCTCTCGCTCTGTCTCCCTCCCTCTCTCTATCTCTCCCTCCCTCTCTCTATCACTCTCTCGCTCCCTCTCTCCCTCCCTCTCTCTCCCTCCCTCTGTCTCACTCACCCTGCTTGTCTCCCTCTCTCTCTTTCTCTCTGTCTCCCTCTCAGTCTCCCTCTCTCTGTCTCCCTCTCTCTGTCTCCCTCCCTCTGTCTCCCTCTGTCTGTCTCTGTCTCCCTCCCTCTATCTCCCACCCTCCTCCCTCTGTCTACCGCTGTCTGTCTCCCTCCCTCTGTCTTTCTCCCTCTCTCTGTCTCCCTCCCTCTCTCTCCCTCTGTCTCCCTCTGTCTGTCTCCCTCCCTCTCTCTCTCTGTCTCCCTCCCTCTCCCTGTCTCCCTCCCTCTCTCTATCTCCCCCTATCTCTCCCTCACCCTCTGTCTCCCTCCCTCTATCTCCCTCCCTCTGTCTGTCTCTGTCTGTCTCCCTCCCTCTGTCTCCCTCTGTCTGTCTCTGTCTCCCCCGGTCTCCCTCCCTCTGTCTCCCTCCCTCAGTCTCCCTCCCTCTGTCAGTCTCCCTCGCTCTGTCTATCTGTCTCCCTCGGTCTCCCTCTCTCTGTCTCCCCCTCTCTCTGTCTCCCTCTCTCTCTGTCTCCCTCCCTCTCTCTGTCTCCCTCTCTCTGTCTCCCTCTCTCTGTCTCCCTCCCTCTGTCTGTCTCTGTCTCCCTCCCTCTGTCTGTCTCTGTCTCCCTCCCTCTGTCTGTCTCTCTCCCGCTGTCTCTGTCTCCCTCCCTGTCTCCCTCCCTCTCCCTCTCTCTGTCCCCATCTGTCTCCCTCTGTCACCTTCCACTGCTCTCTCTCCCTGCTGCCCTCCATCACCTCACCCGCTGCTCTCTCTCCCTGCTGCCCTCCGTCACCTCACCCACTGCTCTCACACCCTGCTGTCCTTGTAACCCTCTGTCACCTCACCCCGCGTGTGTCCCCCCAGGCTGAGACTGCTTCCTGGGCACACACACAGCTGCACCCAAGTACTTCACAGGTCTTAGAAAGACCATTCACTTGTTAATGAAGCTTTGTTGTATTTCACGTCTTATTAACGCCCCTGCATCTCCACTCTATTAGAGGGGAGATGCAGGGGTGCTAAGAAGAGGTAAAATACAACAAAGCCTTATTAACAAGTGAATGGTCTTTAAAAGAATCGCAAGGCCCCCATAGCTCCACGCTGTTGCAACCGGTGGTGTTTGAGGACACTCTTTAAAAAAAAAAAAAAGCACAGGTACGATGTATGCGAGGTCTGCGGGCCGCCAAGGAAGGCATGCCGGGCCACTGGCGGCCCGCGGGCCGTACTATGAGTACCCGTGCTCTAGGGTGTGCTGCTTCATAGGCCTGTCCGCAAGATTAGGGGTGAACTTCGGTATGGATTGTGGTGGACAGGCCTCCAAGGTTAACCCACACTTGCCCCCACTAGGGTACACCTGCTGGTGCTAAGCCACCAAGGCTTCTATGGTCTTGCAGGGCCTTCTTAGGCCTAGCATGGGAATGTGCTCCCTCAGGAGAGGGGACTGGTCATGAAGGCTGAACCTTATTCCCCAGTTTCAAATTCGGCAGCTCTGACCATAGTGCCACATCCTCTCTCCCACTGAACTCCATACTGCCCCACTGAGAGAAACTCGCATGGCCTTCAACTACAACCCAATTGTGCCCCACTATTATTACCTGGATGGAACTCAGTTCAAATTATGCACTAGACAAGTGCAATACGCTGCCTAAAAAAAGTAACAACATCCTGAAAAATGCAAACACTCATAGTTAACATGGTTAACTTAACACATTTACACACACTATTCAGAAATCAGTGAGTGCTTGTGCCTGAAAAGTTACAGACATGACTACAGGCCCCGGAAGGGAACCGCTTCAATGTCCATTACTTATATCCTTACAAAAGGCAAGCAGTATGGTTTAAAAAGACCACATCCATGAACACCGAGCCACGGTACGCATTTTGTTTTCCCATCCACCCATCAATCCGGCATTGCAGTATCTCCAGGAATGGTGCACTTCCTCATTTGAGGAAAGCAATGCTGTTCAAGGAAAAACAAGAGATCCAAAGTAGCGCTTCTCTGGCAAACTCTGTAAAGTGGAGCTAATGTGTTCGGGTATGAATAAAATCAATCTGGCCACTTTGTGAACACTGTCTTGCTTTATTTAGTTATTTATTTTTCATAGTTGAACCTTTTAGTTCTCTCAGTCCCGAGGCTGTACTTTGCAATAGAATAATGTCAGAAAAAGACAACATTTGCAACAAAGGTATTTTTCTTTGTTGGATCCATTTTACAGGGGAACAAATAAACGAAAGGAGGAAAGAGAGGATGAGAACCATTTCTTGAAGTCACGATTTTCAGTGAGGAGGACTGAGACAGAAAGAGGGAGTAAGAGGAAGAAAGGGAGGGGGAGCAGCTGCCAGCAACAGAGCAGAAGTGGACACTGTCCTTGTCTTCTCTGGCAAGAAGGAAAAGACAGAGGGCCATATTAGCAAGACCAGCGATAAAATTATCGCCACTTTAGCGGCAGGAAACTGCTGCTAAAGCGGCGATTATGGGCTTGTTAATATGCGCTATAGAATTGCAATAGAAGCCCAGGTTAGATGTCCTGCACATCTAACCTGGGCTTCAATTGGAATTCTATAGCGCATATTAGCAAGACCCTTATCGGCGATTTAGCGGCAGTTTCCTGCTAAAGCGGCGATAATATTATCGCCGGTCTTGCTAATATGGCCCAGAGTCCTTTTCCTTCTCTGCCCACCCGTCCCCGAACCGCCAGGAACGCCGAGCCTTCTCCGCAGGCCTTGGCGATTTCTGCCGTCCTGGGACGCATTATTAAAATGAAAAAAGTAGGGGCACGGAATCTATTGAATTATAGAAGTAAGGGCACCCGTGCCCTGCCGATCCCGCCCACTTCGACCACTGGTGGCAATGACAGAAGCATCAAAGTTACCAGTCGGGCGGACCACTATACTAAACCCAGATTTTTTTGTGTATGTATTTTAAGCCACGCCCTAATGAGACCGGCATTTAAAGAGGTAGATTTTACCTTTGATTGGATGATGGCAGTGTCCAATAAAATGCGAAGGAAATACTGATAGTGTTTACGGACCGTAACATGGTTTCATATTATAAGGATACTACTCCGCTTTACGACCTGGTAGTGAGATGCACCAATGGGATTCATAGAACACCCCTTTCCCTTTTTGGTTCGAACGAATGTGTGGACCTCCTGAGCGATGATTTCGTGTAAGAGCTAATTGCTGTTTTTTGATTTAACTTTGGGATTTCCCACTTGTATTTGGGAAGACGCGGTTCCTCTCTGTGATTGGCTGGACGCTTACAACCAATTGGATGGGAAGATAACGATAGTTGCTCTCTAGTCCGACAGTATTCATAAACCGTAGAAGTAGTTTTAACACGAAGAGGCATTTCTCTCTTATGGTTAGATATGGTTGTGATGGGGTCCGTATATATGCGCCCGTGGGCCTAACTACTGGTAAGCTGTAAATAATTGCGACACCGACACTGGATATACTGTTATGGGCAATCGAGGGCCTCGTGCGACCACTCCCCCTTTTTTTTACTCGCCTCCGGCGCGTATGTGCGAAATATCTGGCACACGCCAGGTGTGAGCTGCACTACTAACTCACTACATTAGTGACAACGAACCAGTGATTTAAATAGTAACTAACAGCCGATTGGATCTGTAGATAACTATAGTTTTTGTCAGGTCTGACATTTTTTGCTGACCGCAAAAGTGATTTTAACATGAAGAGGCAAATCTCTTTCATGATTTGATAGTGTGATAAACCAATGGGTTTCTCAGAAAACGGATTTTGCTCTCTGGTCCGCCGCGTTGAAGGGCTATGGTGATGATTTTTTCAGGGAGAGTTATTTCCCTCCCTTGATTGGACAGTAGGATTAACCAATCATACTTATAACTATTGAAAATTATAAGAATTGGACGTTCCTCTCTTGTACGATGGTGCTTATGAACCGTAATAATGATTTTGCGGGGGCATTTAATTCCCTTTCTTGATTGGGTATTGATACTTACCAAGGAAAATTACAGACAATAGTTTGTTTGTTTGAATCTAAATTGAATTTACGGACCGTGTGAGAGTATTTTTAATTCCCTTCTATGATTGGTTAGGGGTAAGCCATGGCAAGAGGAAGAATATCCAGGAATGGCTCTTCCTCACATCCAATAGCATCGAACTATGGAGATGGTTTGGTATATATTGCGGGCATTTGAAGCAAGGTAATGATTGATTGGTCAGTGTGAATACAACTGGACATTGATTGGAGGGATATCTCTATATTAACTCAGTGTCTACTTACTTGAAGGTATGGGAGGTAGTTTATGCTTTTTGGTGGTAGCGTACAGGTTAGTAGTTGAAGGTGTGGGGAACTGTTGCCTATTAATTAATTTATTTTTAAATTTTGTTTAATGCAGTTTTATATAGCGCAGACTTTACCCAAAGGTGTCAGAGCGCTTTACAATACAACCAAGTACGTTATATAAGGAGGTATGCATACTTACAAATTACAAATACAATCAGGATAGTGAAAAAAAGTAAAAATAAAATAAGAGGTGGCAAAATTAGATTAGTAAAGGTATAGAATACATATTTACAACGTTGAGCTCAAGTGAAGTCCAAGCGGTCTTGAGGGTCCTCAAACGGGTTGAACTAATCCTGGAAGTGTCTTTGGAAGAGAAGAGATTTGAGATCTGTTTTGAAAGTCCGGATAGAGATGGTGGTTCGGAGTATTGGAGGAAGTAAGTTCCAGATTCTAGCCGCATTGCTTGAGAAGGATTGTGCCATAAATCTTTCCCTTTTAAAAGTAGGGGGCTCAATCAGTAAGTTTTCAGCATTGGGTGAAGGTTTAAAGCTGCTTGAGATTTTGAGTTTATTCGCCAGGTATCAAGGGTTGGAAGTGTGCAAGGCTTTGTGGGTAATGCAGGCAGCCTTGTAAATTGACCTTGCTTTGATGGGAAGCCAGCAAAGATAAAACAGTATGGATGTGATGTAATCATTTCTTTTGGCCCCATAAACAAAACGTGCTGCTGAATGGAGGATGGATTTAAGAGGGAAAAGGTGGGTTTTGGGTAGGCCAGCAAGGAGAGAGTTGCAATAGTCCAATCTGGACCGAACCAGTGATTAGACCAAGGTTTTTAGGTCTTGCTCCGGAAAGAAACTCTGCACCCCCCAGAGAAGGCAAAGTTGGTAACGTGCATTCTTGGTGATGGAATTGATATGGGAGTGTAGGTTGAGCCTTTTGTCTAGTATGACACCTAGGGATTTAGAGCTATTGACAACAATAGGTTTGTTGTTAAGTAAATTCATATTGTCCATCCAAGATTGAACAGGAGGAGGAGAGAGTGAGGTAGAGAGAAGAAGGAATTCAGTTTTGGAAGGATTAAGAATAAGTTGATTAGTTGACATCCAATTTTGGATAGAGTTGAGGATTGAGATATCGTGTGCGAAAGACACCTTAAGGTAGATTTGGGTGTCATCAGCATAGAGGCGGTAATGGATCCCAGATTTTTTAGGAGATTTTCCAACGGTTCCAAGTAAAGTTTGAACAAAGTGGGTGCTGGGATAGAACCTTGAGTGGCGCCTTGACCTACTGCCATTGAAGTATAAAGACAGTTTGCTATTTTGATCATTTGAGATCTACCCAAGAGGAATGAAGCAAACCATTTGAGTACTGTGCCTTCAAAGCACATTCTTTGTTTTAAAGTGTTCAGAAGAGTGTTGTGATTAACAGTGTCAAAGGCTGCGGAAAGGTCAAGAAGAATCAAGAGACAGGACTCGACCGAATCAAGTACACTCAGAGCATCGTCGATCACTTGAAGCAGAGCTGTTTCAGTGCTGCAGTCTTGCATGAAGCCAGATTGGAATTAGTTGAGAAGGTTGTTATCTTTGATATATAGGGAAAGTTGCTTCGCTACACATCTTTCTGTGATTTCACAAGAAAAGGAAGGTTGGTGATAGGGTTGAAGTTGTAGAGGTCATTCACATCAGCACCGGGTTTTTTTAAGAAGTGGGGTGACCTGTCCTATTTTAAGGGCAACAGGAAGGGACCCTTGGTTTAGGAAAAGGTTTACCAGACTGGTCCAATAGGAAAGAGTGTGGGTGTAGAAGTCAATGGCAATGTCACTCAGGATGGGGTCAAAAGAATGGTTAGAGGGTTTTGTTTCAAGAATGCTTTTGAGAAGGGCATCTTCAGTGATGACACTAAAGTTCTGCCATGCAACCAAGGATTTGCGCTTCTCTAGGGGTGGGTTGAATGACCTGATTCACCAGCAATTTTACTTTTTCATCAAAGAATAGAGCAAATTATGCTGCTTTCTTCGCAGGATCATCAAACTTTATGGTTGAGGGAGAGATATTGGTACTTTTGATGAGGTCAAATAATTTTTAAGGTCTGTTCCTGGCTGAGTCTAGAAGGGTTCTGAAGTGCAACGCTTTTTCACGAAGATGTGTTTGTGGTAGTTCGATCTGGCTGAACGTAGATTAGAGAGATTAGTGGTGGAAGGAGATTGTCTCCATTGTTTCTCCAGGTACCTCATGTTCTTCCTTTCTTCATATAGGTATTTATTGAACCATGGTGCAGAAGGAGTAGGCCATTTCTTTTTACTTTGTAGTGGAGCATTTTTTTCAAATTTATTTGAAATACTGGAGAGGCATTGGGAGGTAAATCGTTGACGTCAGGGTCTAAGATTGGAAGTGGTAACATAGCAGAATTGCACAGAATGTCAAGGTTGATGTTTTTGGTGTTACGGAACCAGGTAGTAGTCCTTTTAGGTTGGCCAAGGGTTACAGAGTGAGATAGGTGCAGAGAGAAGGGAATGAGGAAGTGGTCAGACCAGTCTACTTGAAAAGAGTCAACAGTAGTTAGCATATCTGCTTTGGATATAACAAGGTCAAGATCTCCTCTGGCTCTCGGCGACCCGTTACACGTGTGGCTTGCTTGTACCAGGTGTGCATTTACTGCGCAAAGTGTCACTTCTCATCACATGCCAGCCACACACAGTGCACCGCTGAGCACTATTGGTCCAACACGCTGGGCCCCTATGCTCATGGTACCACTCCCAACGTGGGTTACTCCCGGGGTGCCGACAGGGCCATTTACGTGCTCGCCAGCTCCTTGGCGTAACGTCTAGCCGGCCTTACGTGCACACCTGGTGAGTTACCGCACTGGGTAGTGGCCCCACGGGACTACAAACTCAGTCTGTCTCGTATGTTTTTCTATATAACGCGATGTGCGTTTCCTTGATATACATTACTGAGGCACACCATGATGCCTCATATACATGTCTGATGTATGTCTTCTTTGTTGTTTATCTTCCTTTCCTAGGTCACGATCAGGAGCGTTATCAACTAATTAGTTGTTGCTTCACTGTAGGGTTCACAGTTTTGGCCTGCCCTGATCTTATAGAGGGTTTTTATCCCTTTTACTCACAACTCATGTGCACATCACACCACACCATGTTTTTCTGGTCCTGATGAAGTACCACGGATCCCAGTGACCACTCAGGCGCGAAACATGTTGACCTTCTAGTTACCTGGGCACATTATGCCTATTGGGGTAACATTTAACCTACTGTTTTTTTACTCTGACAAGGATACCGTCACATTAAACACACATTTTCTGGTAACCCTTAGTCAGTTTAAAACCAATGCACGCATTTCAACACCCTCCACATAGGACTCACCCCACACACACGCAAGCATCAAACAGCAGTTCTCAAAAGATCTCCGCTTAAGTGACCCTTCGGGGGACCTGTAGGGCATTGCAGCGCCGGCCCAACGAGGAGCAAACGCCTGATGATGAAGCATGACATCCTTCGGGGAGTGTGAGGGCAACAAGAGGCAAGACTTGCTCTTCCCTCTTACTAGTGGGCTCTAGGCCTAGGATCCCTTCCTTCCTTCTTCCCCCTTTCTTAGTGAGTGGGTGACACACTGCACCACTCCTGATGAACAGTGTCCCCCGTTTTGACTTGACGTCAAAGTTCTGCGATGCAACTAAGGATTTGCGCTCCTCTAGGGGTAGGTTGAATGACCTGATCCACCAGCAATTTCACTTTTTCATCAAAGAATAGAGCGAATTATGCTGGTTTCTTTGCAGGATCATCAAACTTGATGGTTGAGGGAGAGATATTGGTACTTTTGATGAGGTCAAATCATTTTTTAGGTCTGTTCCTGGCTGAGTCGAGAAAGGTTCTGAAGTGCAACGCTTTTTCAAGGAAGATGTGTTTGTGGTAGTTCGATCTGGCAGAACGTAGATTAGAGAGATGAGTGGTGGAAGGAGATTGTCTCCATTGTTTCTCCAGATATCTCATGTTCTTCCTTTCTTCATATAGGTATTTTTTGAACCATGATGCAGAAGGAGTAGGCCTTTTCTTTTTACTTTGTAGTGGAATTTTTTTTTCAAATTCAACTGAAATACTGGAGTGGCATTGGGAGGTAATTCATTGACATCAGAGTCGGGGTCTAACATTAGAAGTGATAACATAGCAGAATTGCACAGAATGTCAAGGTCGATGTTTTTGGTGTTACAGAACCAGGTAGTAGTCCTTTTAGGTTGGCCAAGGGTTACAGAGTGAGATAGGTGCAGAGAGAAGGGGATGAGGAGTGGTCAGACCAATCTACTTGAATAGGGTCAACAGCAGTTAGCATATCTGCTTTGGATATAACATGGTCAAGAATGGAGCCCTTAAAGTGTGTCGGTTTTATCAGTGTTGGATAAGATCATTTCCTAAGAGAAAAGTGGCAAGCCTGTTGGCAGCTGATTCTCCCAGAGAGCCCCAGTGAAGATTAAAGGCTCCCAGAAAAATCTGTCTGTCACTTTGAGAGTATTGGTCTCTGGCAAAGTCGGTGAATTCCTCCATGAAGGCGGAGTAGTCACCAGGCGGGTGATAAATGACATGAAACCTGAAAGGGGAGCAGTGTTGTACTTGAAGCTCCAGAGAAAGGTATTCCAATGTACGTAAAGAGCTGTTGGGAAAAACCTTGAATTGAAGGGAGATTCTGAGGACCACTGCAGTGCCTCCCCCAACTTTATGTACTCTAACATTTCTGATAATGGAATAGTCGTTGGGGAGCAGAAGATCAAAAGTTGTATGAGATGTGTTTTTGAACGAGGTCTCAGTGAGGAGAAGTATATCAAGATTCTAAAGACTGATGATGTCTGAAATTTCCAGCTTGTGTTTGTTTGCAGATCTGCAGTTGTGAAGCAAATAGCACAACTTTGACAAGACTGTTTTGGTGTAGGGGGAGTTAGGGATAATGTTCCTAACTGATGGTGCCAGGGTAGAATAAGGCTGATGTTTAGTTCATGCAAAGGAGATGGTCAGAATAGCGCAAATATTACAATTAAATGGAGAGGAGAGCGTGAGGGGGTTGGCGTTAGTAGTCTTGTAACTAGCCAATAAATTAGAGATGTCTATAGGTGACAGATCTTGTGGGGCTTTTTTTGGGCATGGGAGCAGAGTACTCCTCAGGAGTTTGAGGAAGTGTGTGCTCGCCAGGTGGATTGGGTTGTTGGATTGTTGGGTAAAGTGTATATTTTAGCACTTAGAGTGAGATGGTAGCTTCAAGCTGGGAGATAGAAGAGATGAGATATCCTAGTTTGTTTTCTAAGGAGTGTAGGGATGAGGACAGAATTTTAAGTAGCTCGATAGGTTCAGGAGGGAGTGCAACTTGAGAGGGAGAGCAAGGGAAGGAGGAAGGAGTGTTGGGGTGTAGGAGTATAAGGTGGAGGGAGACTCGTGATGTTGATTGGTAGAGATTGTCGGTGCAGCTGTGGTGGAGATAAAATTATCTGGGCTTATATTGAACAAAAAAGAAGTATTGATTTCAAGCTTAGGAAGTGATGGGTGGGGGCTGTGGTGAGAGGATAGAATGAGGGGAGGGGATAGAGGGGAGTCACAGAAGGGCAGGAGGTCGCTGGAGAAGAGAGGAGTAAGGGCTGGAGAGGGCATGTGGGCTGGGTGAGGTGAGTGTATGGGGGAATCAACTAAGCACCATTGGGAGGATAGACCCGGAGGCTCGTCGAAGAAAGAGTATGGATCTTCTAGGCCAGGGGAAGGGGGAGGGAAAAGGAAGAGAATGCCATGGGAGGATAGTGGGTTGAGCAGCATTACTGGAGAGATGGGGGGTGAAGAGAGATGAAAGGGGTTTGTGCAGAATTCAGGTTAAAGGGAGGGGGAAGAACAGGTAGGGGGAACAAAAGGGAGGGCATGAGATGGAAAAGTTGCTGAATAAGCTGGGAGGTCAGGCTGTTGGGAAAATGGATTGGATAAGGGGTTGGTTAGCCTGGTGGGGGATGTTACTTCGGAATTCCAGGATGGTGCTGAGGGGTAAACAAAAGTGCTGGCCATTGGCATGGCTGGTGTGTTGAAGGTAATGTCCCATTTGGAGAGGGGAAGATTAGGAGATGGGGAAGCAGGGTAGAAGGAGGGGAACGGGTCTGCTAGGGGGGAGGTCTGTGCCTCAAGGGAGAGCAGCCTATTGGTGTCCAGGAGGGTCGGGGGAGGCAAGAGGGAGTTGAGGGAGGAGTTAGTTGAAGAATCAGGGAAGATCATAGTCTCAGGGATGGGGAGCAGGGATGGAAAGAGGTAGTCAAACAGAGGGAGACAAGTGTCTTTAACTTGAATTAAGACTGTGCTGTTATAGAGTGAGATAGTGAGTGAGACATTGAAACAAGTAGATGGGGAGATTTTTAGTTGGTGCCCATAAGGGATAGAGGAGGAGGAACTAACGTTGAAGGAGTTTTTGAAGATAGTGGTCTGGGAAGGGATGTTGTAGGTGAAGAAAATTAGGTCAGTTTTAAGCCTCCCATAACGACAGCTATGGTATAGGTCAACGAAGAGGGAGTTAGGAAATTGTTCAAGGGTGTTATGTTTGAACCACTTTGCTGACACTTTGGACAAATTGGGGGGGGGCGGGGGTAAATGATCCTGAAGCAGTTGACTCCATGCTTCACTTGATTGGTTGACATAGTTAAAAAATGAAGAGGGTGAGGATGGTGGGGGAGGAGGAAAGCGCCATGAGGGTCGAAACAGCGACTGGAAGCAGTGGTAGGAAATGGCACATGGCATGGGGGATCCTTAATTAAGACATGTGAAAGGAGGAGGAGCCTAGCGCGCAACCAAGATGGCCGCGTAGGTGCGAGGCTCCCGAGGACCTCCGCGACCTCCTGAATTAATCCTGGCGATATCCTGTCCTTGTTGAGGGGACTGTGTCGGGGAACCCGAGCTGAGGCGCCACCCGTTTTTTGGGCTCGAATCGGACCCCGAACACCGGAGGGAGCATCGATCGAAGGTTGCGGCCTTCTCCTCGCCGGCCCCCCGGATTGGAGTAGTGGGGCGATCCGGGGACAAAGTGAATAACAGCGGCGAGCGGGGCTGGGCGACTCGCGTACCCCGCGCTTTCGCTTTCGCTTTTGCGCCCTCCTTGCTCTCAAGCGGGGTCGGGCGGCGGAGCGGGGTGCGGTGGTGTGGCCTTGTCCGGGAGCCCGGCTGACCCGCCGGCGGTGGGTTGACCCGCGTTTCGGTGGTCGCCCCCGCCCCCCCCCTGGCACCCGTGACTTGGTATAGCGGCCCGCTCGGGGAGCTTGACACGACGGTGGAAGAGCCAGCATGTCCACCAAACAAGATGGCGACCGGGCGAAGGTGAAGACGACCCGCCGTGGCACGGCGCACCAGGCTAACAGTATGGACCGCTACACGCTCCAGAAGGGTTCTCCGGAGACATCGCGTGCATCCCCGGTGGGCCCGACGGAGGCATCTGCTCATCCGGTGGATCTGACCCTCCGGGACGTCATGGGCGCCATCGCAGAGATGAAGGCCTCGGTGGACCAGCGTTTCGATACCTTAGCGCAGAAAATAGACTCGGTCCTGGTGGATGTGAGCCTTGTGAGGGCAGACTTGTCCAAAACAAACGACCGAGTCGACTCCCTGGCCCACACCACAACGAGCCTCACGACAGACGTGGTGGCCCTCCAGAAGGAGGTGCGCCGGCTTGGACAGGCGAGCGCCCTGATGGACCGGCGACTGGAGGATTCCGAGGGTCGGGCCCGGAGAAATAATGTCCGTATTGTGGGGGTGCCGGAGGGACGAGAGGAGGAGGCGGCGGATCTTTTCGTGGAAGACTTGATCCTGACCCATCTCCAGCCCCGGGGGCTGAGTAAGCTTTTTGCGGTGGAGCGTGCTCACCGGGTCCCCGGGGGCAGACCTAAGACTGGTGCCCCGCCGCGGCCTCTCATTGCCCGGATCTTTAATTTTCGGGACAGAGATGCTATCCTCCAGACCTCCAGGCAACAGGGACCGGTCAAGTTTGACAACATGGAGGTACATTTCTACCCAGACTTTACTCCGGCGGTCCAGAAGCAGCGACAGAGCTTTCTGGGTGTTAAACGTCGCCTAAGGGACCTGAACCTCAAGTACTCAATGCTCTTTCCAGCTAAGCTGAGGGTAGAGGTGGATGGTCGCACGCACTTCTTCGACCGGCCCGAGGCGGCTGGGGACTGGCTGGACACTTTGCCTGGAGATCGGGGCCGGGGGGGTGGGGGGGGCGCGGCTGGCGAGGAGGGCCCGCCGGATCAGAATTGAGGGGTGACTGAATAGGCCTTGCTCTGGACGTTGTTCCTTCACCATTTTTTGATTACGTATGTTCCCCTCCTGTGGAGGTCGTGCGGGGTCTGTTGGGGGCTTCCCTCCTCCTCTGGGGGACTAGTTAGTATTTAGCTATGGGGCGACAGGCACACTGCACTTTGGGGGGGCTGTCTGGGCTCATGCAGGGGTGCAGGGAGGGGGGAGTTCTGTTGGGACCGGGGGGTGGGGGGGTGTGTTGTTTGTTAGCACCGCAAGGCAAACCCGCTACTGTGTTGTTGTTTTTAGGATGCTCGATGGGGGACGACCGATTGTTTCGACGTATGATGGGGGGTAGGGATTTGACTGTGTTGTCATGGAATGTTAACGGCCTGGGGGATAGGATTAAGCGTGGTGTGGTCCTGCAGTACTTAAAACGTATTTCACCAGATGTTGTCTTCCTGCAGGAGACGCACCTTATAGGTAACTCCTTTCATGCAATGAATCGGCGGGGATATCGTTTGGCGGCCCATTCCGGCTTCACCTCGGGCTCGCGGGGGGTGGGTATTATGATTAAGAACTCGCTCCCGTTGGAGATTGATGAGGTGCGCCATGATGAGAGGGGACGCTACACGGTTCTGGTGGGAAGAATGGAGGGTAGAGTGTTTATCTTTATATCAGTGTACGTCCCGCCTGGGTTACAAGCCACCACATTTGCGGACCTGGGGCGCCTCCTTCTGGACCTTCCGAGTGGCCTGCTGGTGGTTGGAGGGGACTTTAATGCGGTAGCCTCTGGGTCTATGGATCGCCATCCCCCTAGGGACCTCCCCCGGGCACAGGCATGGCTGCCCGGCCTTTTGGACACGCTGGGCCTGGTGGATTGTTGGCGATTAAAGCATCCTGCACTGCGACAGTACACCTTCCACTCGGGTGCCCATGGTAGCCTCTCGCGGCTTGATTACCTCCTTGTCCCGGCGGCCCATGCAGGGAGGGTGGGGGAGGTGCGCCATCTGGCGCGGGGTATCTCAGACCACTCCCCATTGTTGTTGCATTTCGATGTCTTCCCGAGGGGGGATGGCAGGGTGGCCCCAATCAATGCATGGTATTTGCGCGACCCCACCATTCGTGCCGATTTGATTAAATCCCTACAGCGATATTTCGACGAGAATGTGGGGTCGGTCCCCTCGGCCATCTCCCTGTGGGAGGCTTTTAAGGTAGTTCTTAGAGGGGAGGCCCTCTCCTTTATCTCCCATGCCCGGCGGCGCGAGCGGGAGGAGGTGACCCGGGTAGAGGCCGAGATTGCAGAACTGGAGGGTGACCTGGGGAGCGGGGTAACAGACGCCAAGCTGCATGTCCTACACCTAAAGCAGGCGGCCTATCGCGCCCTCGTCACGGAGGCGGCCAGGGGCCTCAGTAGAGAGCAGCAGGGGCGATTGTATGATGTGGGTGATAAGGCTGGCAAATTTATTGCGTGGTTGGATAAGAGGGAGAGAGCGAGCCGCGTGGTGCCTTTGATTGAGAGTGTGGATGGTGCATGTGTCACTGAGCCGGAAGCCATTGTCTCCTGCTTCGCGGATTATTTCCGCGAAGTTTACTCCCCGGTTTCCCCCTGCTCGGAGGAAGATTCCCATGCCCTGCTTCGGGACATCGCTCTGCCCTCCCTTACGGTGGAGGACAGGGATTCGCTGGACGCCCCTCCCACCTCGGACGAAATTGCCTTGGCTATTCGCTCGGTTGCATCCGGCAAGGCCATGGGCCCCAATGGTATTCCCATCGAGCTATACAAGCTACGCCCGGATGTGTTGGCGCCCCACCTGCGCGCGATGTTCCTGGCGGCCCACTCGCAGGGTTCCCTCCCGCCGGACCAGCGTCTGGCCACAATTGTGGTGATCCACAAGGAGGGGAAGCCCCGTGAACGGGTCACATCCTATAGGCCGATTTCGCTCTTGAACGCGGAGCCCAAAATCCTCGCCAAGGTGTTGGCCAACCGGTTGATTGGCGTGGTGGGCGATTTGGTCCACCAAGACCAATCTGGCTTTATACCGCACCGCAACACGGCGCTCAATCTGCGGCGCTTACAAGGGGTGCTCGCGCGTGTCCCATTTTTGCGGGAGCCGGCCATCTTGGCGTCCTTGGACGCCACCATGGCGTTTGATACGCTTGAATGGCCATACATCTGGGCGATGCTGGCGAAATTTGGGTTTGGCCCGGGTTTCATTAGCTGGGTCAAACTGCTATACTCGGGCCCATTGGCGCAGGTGGTGGTGAATGGGCGAGTCTCGGCCCCATTCGCGCTGGGGCGGGGCACGCGACAGGGTTGCCCCCTGTCGCCTCTCCTGTTCGCCCTGGCCCTGGAGCCCCTGGCAGAGTGGCTGCGGTGGCACCCTTCTATCCGTGGTCTCCGCTGGACCCCCGAGCATGAGGACCGTGTGTCCCTCTATGCTGACGATATCCTTCTGTATCTCGCCTCCCCGCGGAAATCACTGATCGTCCTGGTTGATGTTTTGCGCTCATTCGGTCGCAACTCAGGCCTGGTCATCAACTGGGCGAAATCCTGTGTCTATGTGCTTTCCGGGGAGGCTCCGGTCCTACCACGGGACTGTCCGATCCAGATTGCCTCCCAAGGTTTTCGGTACCTGGGTATCTATATCACTCTTGACCCGGAGGCCCGCTATGAGCGGAATTTGCTACCCCCCCTCCGGCGCTTGAGGGAGGACGTGGTGCGCTGGCGGCGTCTGCCGCTCTCGCCGCTCGGCCGAGCGGCCTTGTTTAAAATGATGTCCCTGCCGCGCTTCCTCTACGCCCTCCAGAATACTATGGACTTGGTCCCGGCACGCTATTTCCGTGAGGTGGAGGGCCTCCAGCGGCGCCTGTTCTGGGACGGGAGGCCGCGCATTGCTCTGGCTAAATTGACGCTCCCGTGGTACGATGGGGGGGTCGCCCTCCCGGACATTAAACGGTATTACTGGGCCTCCCAACTAGCTGCAATTAATCATGGCCTTTACGGGCCCGCCTTGAACCCGGCTTTTGAGATGGATAAGATGCTCCTGCCCGGTGGCGATTACAATCGAGCGCTCTACGCTGGCGCGCCCGACTCCCGTTTGACGGGACCGACGCGTGTCATGGTGCGTGTCTGGCACGCGGCTAATGCAGCTATGGGGTGGAAGGACCGTTTGACCCGGGCGTCACCGCTGTATGCGTCTGAGAGGTTGGGCTCCCTGTGGACGTCGAAGGGCTTCGAGAAGTGGGACACGATCGGAATCAGCACGGTGGGAGATCTCTGGACGAGGGGGGGATTCAAAACTTTTGAGACGCTGCAGGCGGAGTTCCAGCTGCAGGGCAGTGAGTACTTTCGGTACCTACAGGTTCGCCATGCGCTGGGCTCCGTCTTCCCGGATGTCGCATCCATTCCGGAGTCTTCCCCCCTGGAGGACAGAGTCCTAGATGGCCATGTCCCGGACAGCACGATCTCCCTCATATACAAAAAACTGATCAACGATAGATCGTGCCTGCTGACTAGTCTCCGCGAGGCTTGGGTTGCCGACGGGCTGGAGCTGGACGACGAGGATTGGATTTCCGCGGTGGCCTCTCCGAAAGAGGTGGCCATCCCGGCTCGCCTTCGTTTCGTCCAGCTCAAGATCCTTCACCGGGTTTACGTGACGGGGCCAAGGCTTCTGCGTATGGGTTTTGCTGGTGACGGAATGTGTAAGCGTGGCTGTGGTGCGTTGGCGACTTTCATGCATATACTGTGGGAGTGCCCGAAGGTGGAGCGATTCTGGCGTGGTGTGCACGAGGTCCTGCGTGTGGTTACGCGTGTCGCGCTGCTGCCTGAAGCGAGGAGATGCTTGCTGAATGTATGGGAACCGACTGACTATTCGGTCCCGCAGACGCGGTGGGTGACTCTGGGATACATGATAGCCAAGCGCGACATTGCTCAATTGTGGGGATCCCAGAGGCCCCCTGCGGTGTCGGCCTGGAAAGAGCATATGGATTGGTGTATGTTTCGTGAAAAGGTGGTGTATGTGGCGAGAGGTAAGCCTGGGGCGTGGGTGAAACTCTGGGGCCCCTGGAACGCCTACCGCGGGGGTATTTGTGAGCCGCCGCTGCTACCGGCTGCCTCGCCTGCTCCGTCTCCCTAGACGGCCCCCCTCCCTCGGCCGCGGGCGCGCGGCCCCCCAGTCCCTGATCTATTCCCATTCCCCTCTCCAGAGTTCTGCTGCTGGTTTGGATCCCCCACTTATGGAGCACGTGCTGTCGCTTTTGATCACGGGTTGCCTTGCGGGTGTGGTTTTTTGGTGTTGTTTTGTTCCTAGAAAAGGGAACCGTACTGTGGGCATGGAGCTGTGTGGCCTGCACCATTGATTACTCCTGTTTTACTACTCTTCACTGCCGAGAGACTTTTACTGTATGTATGCAATATGCTTTTGTCATTCTAGCGGCCGGCCGGGTGGTTGTAGGCCCATACCTGTAACTTTTACAAACTGCAATAAACGGTTTCAAAAACAAAAAAAAAAAAAAAGACATGTGAAAGGAGAGAATAGGTCTTGAAAACAACTTTGATGAAGGTGAGACTCCGGGCAGGAAGTGTACCAGTCACGGGAAGATGTACGTTGATGCAGCTGACCTCCGGTAGTGTAGGAAGACTCCTTCTTTTGTGTCATAGGGCTGGTGCTGCTGAGTCCTTACTTAGTGCTCAGGGCGCTACAAGAGACCTAACTTAATTTTGTATCAGCCTTAAAGCTGGGGAGAGGCTGGATCTATTGTGCTACCAGTGAGGCTGGAAATTAGTGTCCTTTGTACCTTTTTTAATTCTGTGAGGGTAGTCTAGGTCCTTTGTCAGTTTCCACTATTTTTCTGTGTGGGTGGATTAAGTCCACTATCAGTTTCTACTATTAATTCCTGTGAGGGTTTTCCTTTCACTGGAATCCATTCACTATGGCGCTGGCCGGGCCGAACTGTTCAAAATCGCCGTGCTTAAGATCCTGGGCAAAAATCATGGGATAACAACATGGAAGGTCCCAAGTTGCCATGTTATGGGTGCTGCTAGGAGGTGAGTGCTTATGAGGATGAGTGTTGTTTTAAGGGGCAGAGCCAGAGAGCCAGGCCTGTCTAAGCTATTGAATGCCGGTTCCAGAGCTGCAGGAGCTGTAAATGCATCGCTGAGCTGTGGTGGCTTCCTTTTAAAATAGATATCCTTTCCAGGGTCTACTCCACCATCCTCTCCCCTTGTGTAATACAACTGCTGCTCATGTAAAGCGCTGCAATGCCTGCCTGGGGTCGACTTCACGCTATATAAAACTGGGAAGGTGGTAAGCGGAGGGAGCAGGAGAGTGGGCCTTCACAGCAATGACTGGCAGCAGGTTTGGGAGCCACCGCATATACCGTAGGCTCCTTCATTGAACCTCCATCGCTAGGATAACAACAGAGTGCTGGAAATCCTTGCACCCAGTTTCTGTGCTCAGCCGGCCGGCCATGTTTAGGTCCCTGCTGCCTGACTGTCTCAACGACTTGGTGCTTGTTGCAAAAACATTTTTGTCATCACTTTGAACTCTCAATATAGGAGGATGATGGCATTGCTGTCGCCTAAATGTTATTTATAAGACAGTACAAAGTGTTTGTATGGATGGGTTCAAGAACCTAGCCAGAAAAAGTCAACGTGCAAGGCATCTTTGAAGACAAATTTCAATTTTTAAATTTAGAAGGAAAACTTGATAAGTCATTATGGTGGTATAGCTGCTCAAAACTAGCAAGGTTTATCGGCATGGTTTTAAGACATAAGGGTTATGAAGGAACAAGTTTTATGTATGTACTTAAATAATGTTTTACTGAATATATATATTGTAATGGTTTTAATTAACTATGCAAATAAAAATTTACTTACTTTAAGTAATAACTGCCTTTGTATGGATGGGTGATTTTTAAGACTTAGAGGTCCAGTGGTTAAGATATAATGTACAATGTTGGAGGGTAGAGTGTGTTATGAAATATTTTTTTGTTTTCACTATTGTGTGTCCATGGTGGAAGATATTAGAATTATTTTTGTTTTCTGATGTATTTCAATGGATCTTTGAGGGTACCGGATGGCTTACTGTGGAATGAAAAGCACAATTTTGATCTAGGGGAAATTCCTTTTTCTTTGGTTTTATTTCAGAACCCAATGGGGTGTGGACATTAAGCTGCTTTTTCAATATGGCCTTATATTATTCTCCAATGAAACCAAAGGAATAAAACAGGTGTTCAAAGTGAGAAACAGAAATTCTATTGCAGATTTAAACTAGAATAATTAACGTACTAGAAGGAAATAACAGTAGGACTTTCCTTTTAAAGGGTTATTAATGGTAAGGCCCTTACAGGTAGGAACACTTGCAATGCATACTCAATAAAATCCATAATGTAATCAGTCGGAGTTTCTTACTACTCCCTATTTCTCTGTACTGTAGGATTTTTTTAGGACAACTGATTCCTTTACACCTCCATGAAGCAAACACAAGGAGATGAAGGATGTAGTGCTGAAACCTTTCAGAAACTTACCCCAGTCACAGATCTGGGTTGAATCCATCATCGTTCTTTAGCGCACTTCGCTACCCCAGTTTGGACCCAGCCATATGCAAATTAGTCTTGACCCTGTTCCTCATGGGAACAGTCCAGTCCAAACTGCCAAGCCAGGTCTTCCCTGGACTGGAAACAAGCATCCTGGGACAGGTTTTTAAGTAACATCCCTAATCAGCCAGGCTAGATTGAATCCAGCGGTGTAGTAAGCAAGGGACCCAGGTCTAGGCATACCCACCCACT
Organism: Triturus cristatus; assembly: GCF_964204655.1. Classification (NCBI taxonomy): domain Eukaryota; kingdom Metazoa; phylum Chordata; class Amphibia; order Caudata; family Salamandridae; genus Triturus; species Triturus cristatus. Next base: position 1,244,046,184 of record NC_140590.1, on the reverse strand, counting down.
TATGGTGAACAAAGCACACATGGAGAGCTGAAACATTTTAGACACTCACCCCAGTCACAGATATGGGTTGAATCCATCATCGTTCTTTAGCTCACTTTGCCACCCCACGTCTGACGCAGCCATATGCAAATCAGTCTTGACCCTGTTCCTCATGGTAACAGTCCAACCCGAACTGCAAAGCCAGGTCTTCCCTGGACCGAAACCAGCATCCTGGGATGGGTTTCGGGGTAACACCCCTCATCAGCCAGGCTAGCTTGAATCCAGTGGCAAAGCGAGCAAGGGTCCCACATCTTGGAATACCCTGCCAACTTAGGGTGACTGGGGCACAGAGTCAAGGCTGGTTTGCAAATGACTGGGTCCAAACTGGAATGGCGTGGTGGGCAAAATAACAATGGATTAAACCCAGATCTGTGACTGGAGGTGAATGTTTGATAATGTTCCACATTCCGTCCATCATCTCCTTGTGTTGCATTTTCACCGTATGTGGGAAGGGTATGCCCAGAAGTGGGTCCTGTGCTCGCTATCCCACCGGTTTTAAGCTTGCCTGCCTGATGAGGGTTGATGCCCCGAAACCGGTCTCAGAATGCTTCTTTTCTGGTTCATGGAGGACCTGGCCTGGCAGTCCATGTTGGACTGTTCCCATGGGGCACAGGGTCAAGGCTGATTTGCATATGGCTGGGTCCAAACTGGAATGATGTGGCGAGCAAAATAATGGTGGATTAAACCCAGATCTGTGACTGGGGGTGAACATTTGACAATGTTCCACATTCCATCCATCATCATTTTGGGTTGCAGCTCCTTTACATATACATTCCAATTTGGTCTTGCTGCAAGAAGATATTCTAAGTGAGCATATGATATTAGATATTCTGGGTGAGAACTGGGTAGCTCATTAGGTACTAACCACTTCTAGGGGATCTTTCTGAGTACTAGGACGCTTTAGGGGTGAAGAGGAAAGTTCATTTTTATTTGTCTGTGATTGAATTGGTTTCTAAATGTTGAATTGTGTGTCACCTAGTGACAAGATAACTATTTATATTTATTAAGTGATGTATAGTTTTTAAATATGTTGTGTATACACAGTTGGGTGGATTGGACCCAGTGTTTGCAGTTTTTGTAATTCTCCACATATTGTGATGTAAAGATGACATGTTTGTGTTACACCTTTTTGATATGTATTTAAATGTATGTATTCTTTACAGCCCTGATGAAGTTCTCTTTAAGGACAAAACATGTTTGCCAGGCTGAGTCATTGATGTTGTAAAGAATACAAAATAAATGTTTAGAAACTTCACACTATGGCTCCCCTGTCATTTTGAACCAGGAGAAAAATATATTACTCTTTTACTTTACAATAAGACATGGGGAGAGCATTAGGGATGATGTGGGCCACTCGTGGGTGCTCATTTTTACTGAAAGGTTCAGACAATATATTTTTCAAGAATGGAGTGATGGCCAGATATGGTGGGAAGGGGTGAAAGAGGCAGAGGGGATAGCCTACTATTCATGGCTGCAGTTATTAGTGCAGATGGTGCAGTTGCATTGGGACCCAAGAGCATAAGGACCTTAATTAGTTATGTGTTTACTCTTATATAAGTCTCACATTTAGTGTGGAGTATGAGCTACTGTAAAAGTTCCCCTGATATTATCTCATAAGACCCACCCCGTGTGCTCAGCCCTAACCCTCCCAATTACCCAAGACTTTCCATAAAGTTTTGTAGGGGGTCTGATTTCAAAATATTTTAGGTGGGGTGGGGGTGGGGGGGGGGGGCTCAGAGCAAAAACGCTTGAAGACCTCTGACCTAAACTATAGAGCAGCCCTTCTCCCAAGTATTTCCAATTTGCCCTTCAAAGGCAGTTTCGCTTTTGTAGCTCACTTTTTGGGCCAACACCGGTGTGGTTTCCTGCAGGAGGGAAGTAACACCTCTCTCCCAAGCAGACCCCTGTTGTTTTGTGTCTTGGGAGTCATTAGCATGTATCCCCAAATAGTCAGAAAGTTATCTGCAGGACAGACGCCCCCCCCCCCTGTAGAACAGTAAACAGGCCCTGGAAATCGTGGGCAACTAAAGTGGCAATTTCTAAAGTTGCAAGTTGCACTTTGCCCACCAGTGACATTAGATACCTTACAGTAACAACTTTGCAGTAAATTTCATAAGGTAGCAGCGCTGAGAAGTCAGCCTGTAACTCTATACTTGCCAATGGAGTGACTAGCCTTTCCACAGTAAAAACGACAATTTAGAGTTTTTACTGCTGGAACATGTTAAAGTACATGTTCCACTCTTTAATATAGAGCACCCTGCATTAGGGCTCATTTGGCCTACCTTAGGGGTGACATATATATTCAAAATGGAGGTTTGGAATTTGCCATTACCTTAAATGGGAAAGTCGATTTAGCAATTTTAAACTGCCCTTCCATTCTGCAGTCGCAGACTGGGAGCCATTTTTTACTTTGCTGCACTCGTAGTGACATAACTAGTTCTGCAGTGCATGAGATACACTTCAACGTATAGGCCCTGGGTGCACCTGGTACCATATACTAGGGACTTACAAATAAGTTGAGGTATGTGGATTGGGGACAAGCCAATCAAACATATACCATTTTAAGGGTCAGAGCACATGCACTGAATACTCTTTAGCAGGGCTAAGGGCATTTCAATGCCATTACAACAGTACCTAGTAGTCAAAATGGAGGCAAAAAGTGGGGGTAATTCTGCAAAAAGCACGACACCTTACAAATGGGCTGACCACAACTATGGATTCACAAAACACTGTACATTGCCACCATTGCCCTACATGCTAAAACCTTGACAGGGACAGAAGCCCACTGTCAGTAAAATGAGAGCATGCTTGATGCACCCCTCCAGGTCACAGGACTGGTCCAGGACCTTATTCATGTCAAGGACAGTCCTGGACCTCTGCACACACACTCACTAGATTAGTGTGAGATTAGGGCCAACATCAAAAACCAGGATGTCATACTCTGAGTCTGGCACTTAGGGCAGGGGAACAAGTTGGTACACCATGCAGGGGACACTCCCATCCAAACAGTGATATTGGTTCAACGAGCTGTGAAAGAGACAGCTGGTAATCCTAGGCATATTGTGGGTATCCATAAATCGATAGTGCCGATCCCCGATATAAGTATGCTGGCAATCACTGGTATATGAAGAAAATCCATGGCCTGTGATGGTAATTCATGGGCATGTAAAGCAGAATGGATCAATGTTTTGCAGTAGCATCTTATGTTTGTGGAATAAATATGTATTTCCTAGAAATAAAAAGCTAGTATTTCTGGACAAAAGCAGAGATTTTTCATGAAAATTATATTTCTGTTTATTTATCCAAAATGTAAAACATTTGATAGAAAAATCTGCATATTTCCTGATAACGGCAAGATTATGTTAGACAGTAAATGGTTTTTCACATTACATATTTACAAATGCATAATTGTATGAGACCTACTAAGCAAATACATAGCTCCTAACCAACAGAGCCCCACAAGAACAATAATACAAAGGATTGGGAGTGCAGTATGGGGCAGCAGCATGCATAGGGGTGGAGCTAGCAACTGACTGGAGAACATACTGAAGAGGAGGGCAGCTGCACTAGGTCGAAGCTGTAAGAGAGGGGAGGCCAATCAATGCTTACCTCTTGGTTGCACAGACTACTGGAGTAGGGTTACAGATAGAGATTGTCAGGCAAAGTGAGGGTGTGAGACAAACAAATGAGGTGAAAGGATCATGGAGGGCTTTAAGTAGGAGGCACTGCTAACCAGAGAGTTATGTGGTGAATTACAGTACATGGTGGTTATATGGTAATTAACAAATAAGGGAACTTGGAGCAGTAGGTGGCTGAGGGGGTGAGCCGTTAATCCTTCAGGAGGGTTTGGATACTGGGGGTTGACACTGTGTCAAAGGTTTGCTTGAAGAGGTCTAACCCGAGGTGGAAGAGTAATATTTGAAGCTGATAGCAGCCTGATAGTTCACACTGAATTTGAGAGCCATATTATTAATGGTATGTAGACTTTACCCCGTGGTCTTTACCCCACAGGACATCACCACGCAGATAAGAGCCAAACAGGTAGGTACTATGCAGGCCCTTTTTGGTACTTTACCATGAAATACTTTACCACACAGGCATTTGTGTTTTGAATAACATATTCATTATGTCATTAAAAAACGGGGGATTTAAGGGTTTAGGGATGGGTAAGGGGTAGAGGATAAGGAAGGTAAGGCCGTTTAGTTTTTAGAGGGGGCAGTGGGATTTTCAGGGTTCAGGGACAGGTAGAGGTAAAGGAAGGTAAGGAGATTTTAGGGTTCAAGGGCATGTAGAGGTAAAGGGATCAGGGGAGCAGAGGTAAAGGGAGGTAAGGGCTTTTTAGGGTTCAAGGGTGAAGGCATGTGGGGTAAAGCCCTGTGTTGTAAAGTCTAATATTCATTATTGCTGTCTCTTTAGTGCCAGAGAGCACTTTCCTCTGTGGCTGGTATTTCATGACTCATGTGGAGGCATTTTATCATCTATTATTAGTTCTGGTGAGAACACAGAGTTGGTTTATGATACAATTTAACTTTATGACCATTAAACCGTATTCCGGAAGGGTTGGCAATAGACACATTTCTATATTTAAGTTGACCAGGACCTGACACTGTGATCCTTATGCATGTGGATATGATAAGAGTTTTGCATATTATATATAAAATTATATAGATGTTGTTGCTGTCAACTATTTTGCTAAATTCTCAATTTCTAACACCACCGAAGCATCTTGATTGATCCTTCATTAATCCAATATATTTAATTACATAAATTTAAAACTCCGGGCACGTAGCTTATCAGCATTTGGGACTGGAGGGGTGGACAGAGAATTGGGGGTAATTTTGGTTGATTTTTAAGCAAACAAATCTAAGATCAATTCCCAAGTATTTAGTGCAAGGCATTCACTTGCTTCTTAGCTCTTTAGTATAAAACTTATTTTACTAGCACAAAACAAATTTTCAGCATCCACTCGCCATTTCTCTAAGAATGATTCATGCATAGCATTCCAATTCAAAGTTATTCTGCGTTTAGTGAACAGTAACACTACTTTCCTATTTTCTTTTACCAGTGTGTGGGAACTGTAACTAACACAAAACATCTCAGGTGATCTAGTCAAGTGGCCTACTATAGCACTGTTGATGTTGATTATCTTTTGCTGGTATGTATACAGTTTGGGGGACTCCAAACCTTGTGTTGCTAGGGCCAGATCTTTTAAGGAGCTGTGTTGACTTTGCATCAAGCGCAATTCCTTAGTTCAAATTCACAAATGCCAAGAAAAGGGCAATTTGCGCCGTCTTCCGTGGCTTTGCAAAGAAATGTAATGCAAAGCAGCTTCTTAAGCAGCGTTACTTTACATTTCGCGCTGAAAGGCATTCCATGGATGGAGCATTAGTGTTCCTTTTCATTCACCCACTTATATGATGCAATTCCAGCTTTACAAGAGTTTGTAGACCTGGGATTCCATCAAATTGGAATGCCTCCAAAAGGATAGCTAACAAGGACACAAATCTTTATTCCTCCTTGATATGTCCTCTTTTTATGTGTTATGCATTTTTTATCATGCATAGAAAGAGGGAAATGTCCGGTTGGATTTTTTTGTGCAGAAAGGAACCCCTTCCTTCAATAAAACAATCATGCCCATAACACCGGCACCCTTGCACTATGAAGTATGAGGTGCATGCTTTGGCGAGATGCAGCAGTGCTCACTGCGCCAGCGCAAGGAGAAAGGAGAAATGCTCCATTTATTTTAAAATATGGAGCATTTCTGCTCCCTGCCTTTCATGCAATACAGTGCAGCAAGATTTCTTGATATGCCGCATTGCGTGAAATAATAGTAAATATGCCCCATAGTTAGCATCTGCGCATGATTGTTGTATGATTATACTACACATGCCTATACCACACATGCCTTTACCACGCAGGTGCCTTTACCACGCAGGTGCCTTTACCACTCAAGCCTTTTCCACGCATGCTTTTACCATACAAGGTAAGTATAGTAAAGGTAAGTTTGGCCCCTACCATTATATATAATTTTAAATAATCTTATTATTATCTTATTATTATATATTTGTAAATTTTTTTGGGATGGGGGAACACCCACAAAACCCCACTTTTCAAAAATTAATTATAGATGTATTTTTTTCTTTATTGGGGAAACCGTTAAACCCCTCCTTTTAAATAAAATTACCTTAACACTGTATACCCCTACCCAACCGTAAAACCAAAAAATACCCCAATCACACTTTACCCGTACTTTACTCCCTAAACCCTAAAAACAGCCATCCAACCCTAAACCCTTTATCATCCCTATACGCTAACATTTTTAAAAGTTATTGTTACCTTATGACACAAGTTATAGTTACTTCAAATAACTATTACTGTAACTGCTGAATTTCTACGGTTTTGTGTGTGTGAAATTTGAATCTAACTTTAACGCCCCTGTAAACTTTGTTTTCTTTTGTGAATTTCTATCTTTTTTAATGCTATTTCCTAACTATAACGTGCCTGTAACCTTTGGTTTTATTCAGTGAATTTCCAAGTTTTTTTAATGCTATTTCCTAAATATAACATCCCTTTACCTTTTATTTTTTTTAGTGAATTTCTAAGTTTTTTTAAATGTAAATTAATATGTAATTACCAGTTGTTAATCCAACTGCCGCCACGCACAGCATTGGTCGTGCACTGCCAGGGGTTGCCAGCAGAACCTGACCTAAGCACTCCCATTCAGCCAACCCCTCGTGACATACAGCCTTTGGCTGTGCGCAGCGGGTTTGGCCACAAAGGCAGACAATTGTCAGGCCTCCTCCCGGGTCACTTTTGACCCCAGCTACCCCATCCCCGGTGTTTTGTGCATTTTTTAGGGGGAGAGGGAGGGGGCACAGGACCCCCTCCATGGCCCGCTTGCCCTGGGGACCCCATCCCCTTAGGCCCAGCAACATATTTTAGGGGGAGGGGACATGCAGTCCCCATGCTGATTTCAGCCCGCAGCTCCCAACTCAAGGGCCTAGCACCATATTTAATGGGGAAGCGGACATGCACCCCCACTTGCCTGGACGATTTTGGCCCCGGGAATCCACGGAGCCCAGCACATTTTGTGGGGGAGATGGCATGTGTACCCCATCCCTGTGCCGATTTTAGCCCTGGGAACCCCTTCCCCTGGGGCCTGATGCAGGTTTTTGTCGGAGGGGGGTATGTGGCCTGTCTCCCTGGGCTGTTTTGGACCCGGTAACCCCCATCTTCCGGTGCCGGACATATTCCAAAGGGGGAGGGTGGCATGCAGCCCACCTCCCCAGGCCGATTTCGGCCCAGGGGACCACATTCCCCTGGGCCCGACAAACGAAGGGTGGGTGCCCTGGTGCCCATCCAGGGTACCTACCACACTATGGTTGGGGACCGCTGGAGGATGCCTGCAGCCCCAGCTGACTCCCTGACTTCAGCAGGACCAGCACTGCTCCCGCCCTCAGGGAGAGGCTAAAAATGCGGCTCCCTGTGGACGGGAATGTCTTTATCTGTTTCCCTGCCTGTTTCGCTGCCGGCAAGGAAACAGATGAAAAGTCCGCTCCCAGCAGGCGGGTGCATTTTTTTATGCTCCCACCTGCTGATGGTGGACTTGGTGATTGCTCTCACTTGGTGTGCATTATGAAATTACACCCCAAGCGAGAGCTAGCACAGGTTTACCTGCCCATGCCAGTGGGGCAGGGAAACATCTATGTCCTGGAGGTGGGCTCCCTGGGACATTGCCTGAGCCAGCCCTAGGGCATGTGGTCCTTATGGACAATAATGGCTCAGGAATGGAGTCTGCACAGACCCCCTCCCCATTTCATGCACGGCTGGGCTTCGGGGAATGGGGTGCCCGGGCCGATTGCAGCCCGTGAAGGGGGGCCACGCAACCCTCTCCCCTTTAAGTACCTGGCCCACCCAGTGGGGGATGGAAGCCCTGGGGATGAAATCGGCACTGGGAAGGGGGGTCACATGCCCCCTCCCCCTCTGTTATTACAGGTTCCCCATGGCCAAAAGTTGCTTGGGGAGGGGGCTGCATGCTGGCTCCCCCTTAATTTAGCAGTTGGGCCCCGGGGGATGGGGTTCCCAATCAAAATCAGTCAGGAGAAGGGATCTGAGTGCCCCCTTTGTATTTAGCGGCAAGGTCCTGGGGATGGAGTCCCTGGGGAGAAACCAGACCAGGGAGGGGGGTCTCACTCTCCCCCTCCCCCATATTATAATTAAATATTCCCCCAGGACCTGGCCTACCCGGAGGGCTAAGTGCAGCAGACCACACTTGTTTTTTTTGTTTTACTTTGACGCGGATCCACTGCAAATTTGCGGCAAAATTAAAAACAAATAAAACGCTTTAGGCCCAAGGCAGGTTGCCTGTGGAACCCCACCAGGCCAAGGGGGTCAGGGTATTCCTACCCTAACCCCTTTCTACTTTTTTGACTTTTTAATTGGGTGAAGTGGTGGCAGCCAATCACGGCATTGCTGTTGGCTCGCAGATCCTCATCTCTAGATATACATAAATCTTTTTTCTTTAGTAACTCCAAAACTACTGTACAGTTTTATACCAAAATAGGAAAAGCACTCTTTTTGGAACAAGATCAAGATTACTTCCAAATTTGTTGAAATTCCGATCGGCGGTTCGAGCTCTAGTCGTGTCTAAACTCTCTATTGGAAATTGCAAAGCCAAAATGCGTCCCGACTTGCCAAATCACCCCGTAAGTTAACAGACAGATACCAAAGTGAGTTGCAAACTAGTTTTGAAATGTTCGTGAAGATTCGTCAAATGGTGTCAAAGTTATTAGCAAACTAAAAAATGATATTACTATGAAAACTAAGGGCCTGATTTAGATATTGGCGGACGGGTTACTCCATCACAACTATGATGGATATCCTGTCCACCGAAATATAGATCCAATTATATCCTATGAGATTTATATTTTGGCGGATAGGATATCCATCAGCGTTGTGATGGAGTAACCCGTTCTTTAAGATCGGATTCAAGCGGTAGGTCCTCACTATAAACACCAACTGACGACCGGCAGTAGGTAATATATATATAAATATATATAAAGCTAGATAGATAGATAGATAGTTTACCCTGTGGCGGTTGCCACTAGGTAGTTATAGTTAGGTCAGTTGTTCCACAGGAAAAGTGTTTTTTGTGTTGTTAATAACTTTGGCCCCATTTGGCAAATCTCCACCAAATGTTCTAAAAAGATGCTCCTTTTTTACTAGTTTGCACATGGAGAATTTCGGGGTGATCTGTCAAGTGGGGGCCGAGAAACAATAGGGTTCCAAAAGGGAAAATCCCAATACATTTTCCATAGACTTCTTTAAGAAGCACTACAGCAAAAACTGCAGAACAGACTGACACGAAATTTGGTAGAAAGCTAGATCTAGGTCCTCAGATTGTGCTTTCTGTGATTTGGTGTAAATCCGCTCAGTAGTTCATGAGAAATTAAGGTTTAAAAGTAATTGTATATCTGGATGGTTGGGTCTGCGAGTAACCCAAATCAGTCTTGCAGCAGCGTCAATGTAAAATTAGAGCATTCCGATTGGCCCAGGGAGCTTGGTCCATCTTGCTCCCATTGGTGTTGGAGTCCCGAGGCAGCGCGCGCTGACTGACCGCCTGCAACATTAGAAAAATGTTGCTGTCAGCCATTTGAGGACTTGGGGACATAGGACATAGTCCCCTGCCCTGAAGTTGAGTAAAACATTAAAATAAGTGGGCAGGGAAGTGATACCCTGCCCCCACTAAGCCCTGTGAGGGGGACTTGGTGGGACCACCCCCCACCCTGGGCCAAAATGCAAAAATTAAATCAGCAATTTTTGCAGAAACCCCAGAGACTCCTGTGAGATTGCGGGGGGGAAGAAGGTGCCGTATTTTTCAATTATAGGCCCCGAGGAGCCCACCACCTGGGGTCGCATTTCATAATGGGAGGGGGCATAAGGCCCCACTCCTCTAACAATTTTAGGTCCCATGGAGCCCACCCCAGGACTGAAATGTGTACAGAAGGGGAGGGAGCATCAGTGAGGTCATCAATGATGTCATCTTGTGATGTCATCAGTAATGTCATAAATGATGTCATAGAGCATGTCATGAGTGATTTAATATGTGAAGTCATAAGCAGTGAATGGCGGGGCCTCAAGTTATAGTTAGCCCTGCTAACTACAACTGGTGAATTTTAGTGATTTTTTGTGAAAAAATGTAATTTTGTCACTGACATATTCACCTACCTATGACATTACTTTAACCTTTGTTTTTTTTCAGTGAATTTTTAAAGTTAAGAAAAAAAATCTATATTTGTATTACACCTAACTATAATGTTACCTTGCATGGTAAAGGCATGCGTGGTAAAGGCTTTGTGTGGTAAAAGAATGGTAGTAAAGTAATGTGTGCGTAAGACAGCATTGTAAAGGCTGTTTCCCCTGCATGATATCCAGGACAGTGGCCAGAGCTGGAACCAAATATTCTATGCAGTTTGGTGGGTGTGATTATCATCCACATTTATAAAATATTTTGTGACATTATTACTACTGCTGACTGAAAAAAATAAAGAGTGCGCGAGCGAAAAGGACAGATGTGCCCTCCTTATGTGTGACACGAAACATCAAAATCTTGATCATGAAAGAAACTACACCTTAGTCTGTATGCTAGTCAGCAGTTCTAAGATGATAAATTGAACAGAGTGATATTCATGGATAGGAACCTGCTGTAGCAGCCAAACCTTGTGTGATTTTTTCACGTGGAATTACCAGCTGGTAAAATCAGCTGCAGTGTTCCAACCATGGAAAATAGGGGGAGGTAACAAGGGCCACTCAGAATCAAGTGAAGTGGAATTCTATGCGGTAACTCCGCTCTACATGGTTTATAAGCTGGGCCTTGGTCACTTTAAGTTTGCAGACAATGGGAAAGTTCAGTTTTGCACAGGCTTCTACCTTAGGGAGTATGCATTTACGAGGTGAAACAATTGAGAATAGAGTGTAACCAATGGTTAGTGCTAATATGAGTAGACAGTGAACTGTAGTAATGTATTAGTGTGGAGGCAAATGTGTTTATGTATTCATAGGATCTCCTTAATGCAAATTAAAATTGGTGATTTGTACATAAGTGAAACTGCACTTTAAATAACTGCTGCTATGTGTGTGGAATATAAATGCATTGATATGATTTCCTTTCTGCCAACTATAATTGCTGGTAGGGCCATGTATGAAATTGCACTTTATTTGATGCTTTATTAATATTTTATGCTTCTTTATGTGTGCACAATGTACGGTTACCTTCTTCATTGCAAGTGTCATTGTTTTATGGATACACTTTATATTGCTTTATGTTTTTGAGGCTACATTTTGTATAAAAAACAACAATATTGGTGACAATGTTGATACTACTGCTATTATTATTAGTAGTAGTCGTAGTAGAATAATCAGAAATGATAAGAAATTTGACAGAAGGTATGGAACAAATTGCAAAATATTTTAATCTTAATGTTCAACCTCAATGCTGGCCATCTCAATCAGTATTAATATTATTATCGTAGTCATTATTGGTAGTACTAGTAGTAGTGTTAGCAGTAGTAGTAGTATTTATTTCTCGATATAATTACAACAATAATGGAAATAAAAATAAATGAGACATCATGTTCCTGAATAAGACTGAAATATTTAGCCATTTATTCCAAACCTTCTATCAAAAATGTATAGCAACCAGTGGGGAGTAGGTAAAATGAGCATAGGACTAGTCAAAAACAAACCACCCTCAAAAAGTACAGCAGAGAATGAAAAAGAAACACAGGAGGGAACACTGGAACAGCAGAGCGCCACAAAGCGGAAGCCAGATTAGGTGAATACTGGTGGCTGAGTCGTGGAGGAGTGAGGTGGCGAAACAGGGCCTTCCAGCAGCACTGGAATTGGTGGTGTTACTGTAATCCACCTCCTGGATATCAAGGATTGGACCAAAATCAAAAACGGCTTCCTGTTAAGACAGGGGGAAGAAAAGTTGAGCATTACCAAAAAATGTGCAACACATAATTAAAATACACATTGCAGTAGTTGTCCACACTATTTGCACTTGTTTGTCTTTATACAAGTAGGGAAGGAGATGTCTTGTGGTTAAGTCACTAAGGACCTAGGAAAGTTTAATTCAACAGAAATGATGCCTCTAATTTCATCAAATTGCTTGAGAAAAATCGAATTAGTTTTGCTAAGATACACAGTACTTGGAATCAAGGTGAGACTACTATTGTAGTTAGCACTATAACAATAACTGGATATTCACACCTTGAAAAAATGGGCATGTTGGGACAGAAAAGTCCTCTGCATGGCAAAGGACATGTACCCCTAACCTGAGTGCCCAACTTTCCGATTGTCTGGATCCCCAATGCTGATTTTTTGTCATAGGCAAACACGCATCATGTGTGTGTGCCATGACATCGGCCTGTCTCACATATTGAGGTCCTGTTGGACTAGGAGGGGTGCCCAAAGCACTATCCTCATAGTGGTGGAAGGCTACCACCTTCACCACAAGTTAAGCAGCACAAGCGCAATGGTGGCAGTATTCTGGTAGTGATCAGTTGTACTGAATAGGTCTTTTTCACCCTGTGTGACTGGAGTGAGGCCTACAGGCTCACTCGTCTTTTTCAAAGATTGGCTGCTGTGTGCATAACTCACCTTAACTCACCTTTCACCTACATCATTAGTGACTGGGCTGGTTGAGTGTGTGCATGGGAAGAGTACAGTACACGGATAAAGAAGTACTGTGCAGTATACTTGTGGTTAATGGGTGTACTGAATGTATCTATGCCTGTTGAGGATACATTACATGAGAGATACAATGCAGTGCATGCATAATGGAAGCATGTGCTGAGAGTACGTGAGCTTGAGTGAAGTAAAACACATGATGGGTGAAGTGTTGCGCAGTGCACACATGGTGAGTGTGTGTGCTGGCAGTGTCTGTTTGTAAATAGAAAACCCTGGTACAAGACAGAAAAGCCACAGCACTGAGCAGTGCACGCAGACTGACTGTGTGTACTGAATGTATGTGTGACTGTAGGGGCACAGTTCATGGAGGTAACAGTACTGGAGAGTAAGTGTGTTGGGACAGTACACTGAGGGCAAATGAGCCTACAATGGTACATTACATGGAGGGCCCTGGGTTCCATTTTGGGAAGCCCAGGCCTGCCTGGTGAAGACATTAGGAGTGGAGGAATACCCCCAGACAGATTGGTGTATTGCTGCATTCCTGTGAGATGGATGGGAGACACTGGAGCCAGTGGCGGCTCGCATTGGGCATGCTGCGAGGGGTGAAGCAGGGCGGGGAAGGGGAGGGTCAGGGTGGGGTGGTAGTAAGCTCGGACACACGATGGAACGAAGGAACGTAATAATTACTTTCCTCCGTTCCGTCGTATGTCTGAGTTTACTATACCGCGCCACTCCACCGCCCCGCAGCACGCCCTATGCGAGCCACCACTGACTGGAGGAAAGGAGGAAGGGACCTTCCCTTTACACTTCAAAAGGTTGCACTTTGATTCAATGATAGTTCACAGGGAAGGGGCCTGGACACATCTCAGGAAGGAGATGGGGCTGATAAGGGAATCATGAAGAGTAGGGCTGGGAAAACTTCAAAGACTCAGAAATTAAATCACATTTCGATGTCTGGAAATGGACTATGAGAAGTGCAGGTTTGAGACCCTAAAATTTGTCATCTGCCAAGCAGTCAGACGGGCTGTGTGAGGAGGGGAAGCACTGGAAGACTGCTGCCTCTGGCCAGGACTGGGTGCAAAGCCTGCTAGTCTCCCTGCAAAAACCAATACCACCTGCTATGGAGCCGGGAGCACCAACGCCTGCCTGCTTGTTAAGACCAGTGAAACCTGTGAGGAAGAGGAGAGGAAGAGGAGAGTGTTGGAGGAAGTCAGGTCCAGTGGGAAGCCCTACCGTGAGGACTTCCTATGTGAGGTGTGAAGATTCAGCTGTGCACCAATCGGGCAGTAGCCCATGTGCTGGAGTGTTGAATAGTGAACCCCCCTATGTAAGGAGAGGGCCACCGTTGATTTAGTCATGAATTAAGCACCGTGTGCAACTGGACAATCCAGGACCACCACGCTGCGGTGACCCCATATGCCAGAGGGGGCCACAGGTAAAGATGTTACTGTGAGAATCACTGAAACTAGTAATCGTCTTTGCGTGGACGCTTGTACCAGAGGAGCCTGTGCACATACTCTCCTGTATCGCTGCAACCCTGTACCAGGAGGGGCTGCTGGTACCAATGTTGCCAAAGGATTCAGGCTGCCACTCGAAGGAGAGACTGAGGCTACGTTTAGTGGGTTGGACCCACACTGCAACTGACTTTTCCCTGACTGACCATTGAGGACTGCAGAGGATGCTGTGGATGACATCACACCCTCACTGGGTGGCAGTCAGAGCTGAAGAAAAGATCCCCCCACCCAAGCTGCGTAAACTAACTTACTGCATCTTCAGGAACTGCTCCGACAACCAAGAGAACGCCGGTCGGGCCACTCAGGAGAGAAAGCCTGCACCTCCAAGTGCTACAGTGTGAGCCTAGAACAGCCCGGCTTCTGAATGTTGTATTCTTTTGCTTGTGTAAGAAATAAAATACTTATTTTTCTTACGTAAGCAGGTATTAGACTGGAAATTGATTTATTGTGCATACTGTTTGCACTTTGAGTTATGAGTCGTGTTCACTGACCTGTATCTTCACTACCTCCCGGACAGAGCCTTGACTGCTCGACCACGGCAACCACTGGGAGTCAAGTGCAGAAGTGGTGCTTGGTCCAGTTGAGCAGGATCCACAGTAGGTTGGGTCCCTAGAAGTCAGGAGTAAAAGGTCTCAACCACCACGGTTGGGCCAGTAATCTCTGCTTGCCTTGTGGCACTTTGAAAGGGGTTCTGTATGGGCATATTGGTCAATCACTTAATGTCTTGATCTATCATGAAAAGAGATCATGTGTCAAAATGAGCCATCCATTTTTCAGAAAACCTTGATGGGTGTTGTCACTATAGGATTACTGACAATTTAGTGGTTAGGGGTGCAAAAGATGCAAACATACAAGTGCAAATTTACCTAAGGCAATTTCCCATGCCATGCCCACAAACTATGGGGTCCCTTTGTCGCTGGTATGCGTTCTTAGAGGGCACAGCTGTGCACCTGTTTTTATGTGACTGCACATTCTAAAACACATACATTTAACTTGAATGCACTATAGATAGCACAGCTCAGAAACAGAGCTGATGTAGAGGCCGTCAGGCGCTATGTATGCTACATGAGTATAGGCCATGTTACAACGCATGCATTTACTACGCATGCCATTACAACATGGTCATTACACCAACCGTGTTGTTACATCTCATACCATTACAATGCAAGTCGGTCGTTCCAACGGCTTACTGGAGGGAGGTTGCTAGATTTTGGAATAGTATAATTTACTATTCCAACTCCAGTCTGTGTAACAGTAGAAAATCCAACACCTTCTGCCCCCCTACAGCAAGTTGTAACGACTGGTGCTGTAATAGTATGCGATGTAACAACGCGGTCGTTGTAATGACCGTGTATGGCATGCGATGTATTGCATGCCTTGTAAACGATGTTTCCCGCCCATTAGCAGTAGCTTGAGAGCTTCTGGCACTTTAACGGTTAAATAAGTGGCAGGCAGCTATGGAAGTTTAGCATATGGGGCTAAATGTAAGCAGGGGCTTTTGGGCTATTCGATATTAAATGAGCAGGACAGAGGATGTCTCTGATTCTTATTATTTAGCAGCCACTGATCTTCTCTTTAAGCACACTCAGTGAAGATAGGGGACCTTTACATTACTTAGGGACATTTAGAATAAGTGATTGACTGGTAGGGAGTTTCATTACAGTCCGGAGAGCATGTGATTTACCTATCCAGAAGAATAGAATAGAGTAACCACCCAATCTATAATGCAGCTTAAAGAAAGGGGATGTCCAGGCCCAGAAGGAGCGCTCCCAATAATGAAGCAAGCTGCACGTAGGTGAGGGTTCCTTACACTATAGCAAGCTCTTTTTTTTACCTTAGACCAACTCCGCACACTCTAAAGAGTTCTTTTCTTTAGGATCCTGCAGTGGGATGCTGTGAAAGGAACCAATTCGATCGAAAGGGTTACTGTTTAGGTCAACCCTGGGCCGCGCAGGCGCTGCTGCGAGGCATGCAGTAGTGGACTATGGCTTTGAAGCCCCGCCCACTCTCCGTCCATATTTTTTATTGGCTTGTGTCATTATCCTTCGTAAATGCTAGCTTCCAAGTCGTCACTAGGCTTGTTAGTCCCTCCTTGGTACCGCCTTGTCTGCATTTGTTACCTCCCATAACGACTGGAACTTTTACTTGTGTTGTTGAATGGTTTGCTTTATAAGTTGGTGAGCACTATTTTCTTTAATGCTCTACCCCTATTACACCCATGAAATCGCAGCACTCGCCTGCTTTTGTTTTAATAGTAATATTTAATTTAAATTTCAGCGCCATCTGCTTTAACTATAGCGGCTGCGCTTATTTAATTATTTAATATACGTGCAGTCCGCTTTCACTTTATCGGCCGTGCCTATTTATTTATATAATTTCCAGCGTAGCCGCTTTCACTTTAGCGGCCACGCTTATTTCATTATTTAATTACCAGCGTGGCCACTTTCACTTTATCAGCCGCGCTACAGAAGTTTGTGATGTTTTATTTTTTTATCATTTTGCGCTTTCACTTTAATGTTGGCCGCACCCCTTTGTCTTTGTTTAGATGTAGCTCACTGTAACTTAAATATGCAAGCAGCGTCTAAAAAAAGGGATGTGGCCAACATTACTATGCTCTTGCATTTACGAGCGTTTGAGCTCTTGGCATTAAAAATAACAATGCCTTATATATATATGTTTCTTTGAAAAACACATAAATAAAAGGCATTGTCATTTACAATGCCAATTGCATAAACGCTCGAAAATGCGAGACCTATTTAATTGAAATTGCTTGTTTTGATGTTGTTAGTATCTTTGTGCCTGTGGGCACGGATCAAAACGTGCACTTTTACTGCCTGTGCTCCACCTCTTCTGTGTGCAAGCGAAGCTTGTCATGTGGCAGAAAGTGCTGTATTTTGGAACCTCTGCTGCCCACACTGTACTGAGAGTGTGAGCGTGGTGCTTCCACATCCCGTGCCTGGACAGGACATATTCAGGGATGGCTGCTGCTAACAAAGTTGCACCTGTTCTGTTTTGTGAGGAAAGGAAGCTTACACGTTCCCGCATTGTGCCTGTTCTGCACTTGTGCGTGTCTGTGTTTGTGAGTAGGACGCTCCACTCCCAAAGGCAGTGTCAGAGTCAAAGAAACTTGTTGATCGCACAAATCACCAAAAAGGTCTCATGGCGCTTGCGGAACTCCAGCAGGCTGGTGGTCAAATCTAGACAGCGTTATTTCTCATCAAATAGCCAAGTTTTTAATTTCTTTCGAAAACGCTTGTGATCAGCTAAAGAGAGAAGATGAGACGGAAGCTTTTTCCAGAGGTAGGGGGCGAGAAAGGAGAAGGATCGTCCCCCACTGCGTACAGTGCAAATTCGTAGTGGGGTAAGAAGAGATTTTGAGCTGGATCTTAACAGTCTTCCTGGCTAATACCTGTTGAGCTTTTTTGCTAAATAGCAGGGTCTGGTTCCATATATGATCTTATGGGTGAGGCATAGGATTTTAAAATGGCCTCTCTTCCCTACCGGAAGCCAGTAGAGGGACCTCAGATTGGGGACTGAAGTGGATCTTGGTGGAAGATTTAAGATAAGTCTGGCAGCAGTGTTCTGCAGGATCTGCAGTTTGGAAAAAAGAACTTCATTTAGGGAAGCTAGTAAGGCATTCCCATAGTCCAATCGGCTTACAATTAGACCCTGCACCAGAGGTTTCCTGGATTCAATGGGTAACCATTTAAAGATTTTTCGTAATTTCCGCAGGATCCCATAGCAAGTGCCTAATACAGGATTGACTTGGTTTTTCATGGACAGTTTGTTGCCAATAGTTATTCCAAGATTACGCACTGCTTGCTTAGGGGATGGGCATGGGCCCAATGCCTGGGGCCACCAATTATTAGACCAATACTCTTCAGCCCTACCAAACAAGATTATCTCTGTCTGGCTACCGTTGAGCTGTAGTTTGTTATAGCCCATCCAGTTGTTAATGTGGATCATACAGTTTTTAAACCGGATCATTGTGTCTGCAAGGTCGGGACCATACGTAATCAACAGCTGAGTGTCAAAGGTGTTACATAGAGGTTAAAAAGCATCGGGCTCAGGATAGATCCCTGGGGAACTTATATGCTTACTGGTCTACTAAATGAGGCCAGGGTATCTATATGTACGGTGGTTGTAGGGTTCCTTAGGTAGTTATTGAACCAGTCCAGGGCTTTCCCCCTGACTCCCACCTCCCAGAGCTGCTGTTCTAAAATGCTGTGGGAGATGATGTCAAAGGCAGCTGACAGGTCCAGAAGGACCAGCATAGCTGATTCTCTTTTATCCAGGGCCAGCCTGATATTATCAACCATCTCTACTTCTACCGTTTTGATACTATGTGCAGACCGAAACCCTGATTGCGCCCAAATGGGCGGTGAGTTGTTTATTTACCAGGGATTCAAGCGCCTTCCTGAAATAAGGCAGCTGCGAGATAGGACGGTAGTTACCTGGTACCCTGGGATATGAGGTTGGCTTTTTCAAGATGGGCTTAATTTGAGCTGTTTTCAATCTGGTCAGGACCACGGCTTGATCTAGTGACATGTTAAAAATCTCTATATGATTAGTTGTTAATAGAGGTGCTATTTTCGTGAAAAAATGGGGTGGGAGAGTGTCCACTGGGAGCCTGATTTGATCTTTGCTACGGCTACTGATACTTGTTCACAAGTCACAGCTTTAAATTCTGTCAGCAAAGGCAGGGTAGGATAGCTATTGACGGCCTGGTGAAAATCAACGTTGTTAATGTTGTCTTGAGACAAGGACCTATGTATAGCTTTGACCTTTTCGTCAAAGTAGGAAGACACTGTGTCGAACCATTCTTGCGTGGGGGGGAGAATGTGTTGGTCGGCGTGGGGGGTGGTGAACTCCTTAAAAATGTTGTAGAGCTCTTTGTTTGAGTTTGCAGCATTACTAATCCTATCGGTTAAATACAACGTTTTGTCCTGTTTGATATTATTTAGATATTTGCAGTGGATCTGTTTATATCTTGTTCGATCTTCCATAGTTTTAGTTTTCCTCCATTGACATTCAGCAGTCCTGCTGGAGAGTTTGTCAAGTTTTAATAACGACTTAAACCATGGTGATGCTTTGACCTTGACCTTTGACAGAGGTGCCACTGTATTCAAAGACAGGGTGATGGCATCTTCAAAAGCCGTAGCTACCTGGTCTACGTTTTCTGTGGGAGACACAATTTCAAAGTTAAAATGGGCTGAGAAAGCTGTTAGGTTGACTTTACGCCAGGGTCTGATCCAAGTAGAATCATTATTGCTAGAGACATCAATGGGAATGCAAACTTTTAGCAGATTATGGTCTGACCATAGTAGAGGTAAAGATTGCCATACTATAAGTTTGGTTGCGTTAGTGAATAACAAATCCAAGGTGTGGCCAGCTTGGTGGGTAGAACCCGCCACCATCTGAACCAGTCCCAGTGTCTCCAACGACATTACCAATTGGTTTGTGTCAGGATCCAATGATAACTCCGCATGATAATTAAAATTTCCTATGAGAATAAAATTGTTTGCAGCTAATACATGAGGTGCAATCAATTCCAATAGATGATTTACAAAGTGTTTTTTTTTACTGGGGGGGGTCGATAGACTAAAGCCCCTCTCCATGTTTCGGGCGATTGAGTTATGATTTTAAAAATGAGTATTTCTGCTTTTCCCGTGCTACAGTAGTCTAACATAATAATTGCCTATTTTTCTTTAGAGCCCACTGCTATCCTCCCCCCTCTGCCAACAGCTCTATCTAATCTAGTTAGATGATATTGAGATGGGAATGCAGTGGCTACACTTCCCACATTCTGCCTGTTCTGCACTTGTGCGTATCTGTGTTTGTGAGTGTGACGCTCCCCTCCTAAAGGCAGTGTTGTAGGTACCTTATTTCTGTTCGAGCAACGTTTGCACTACTATTGACTGTAATAGTGTGTGTATACTCACTTGAGTGCTGTATGTCAGTGAAGCCTGCACTGCCATCATTGTGGTTCACTTTTTATGATTGAGGATTGCACTGATGCTCTTAGCTTCTGGTCATGCTGTGTATATGTATTGGGGAATCTTGCACTGGTACTGCCCATATAGTAGTGCGTGTATTGTGTCTGTTTGAGAGTGTGAGGAAAGTTACACTACTACCACATGTGATGTATCTTTCTATACACATGAGGGAAGACTGCAGTGCTGTCTGCAATTTTATACGTGTGTGTGTGCAGGGCACAAGTCCTATAAAAAGAAGTGGGGGGACTGACCAAGTTAGACACTATGCAAGTGACATCATGATGCCTGACATCACAGTATATGACGTCATGACATAGCGCTATAAAAGAAATAAACTAGAGCTAATTAAATTATTTGTATAAATACTGGGACAGACCACGCTCTCTGACAGTCTTACAGTGTCTGCACTTATATACAGGGACAGAACAAAGGCAAAAGCATGCTTCTCTTACATTCCTGTGAAGAGATAGCAGGCTGTGTGCCTTTGTTTCCCTCTGTGGCATTTACATTTAAGTGTGAGGTTCCAGCCGCCTCCAGTCAAGATCATTTTTTTTAAAAATGGAGGCCTGATGGCCCCTTAACTTAGGCCTAGCTGGAGGTGAAAAAAATAGCCCCCTCGCTGCCTGCTCATTGCTGCTAGAGATGGAAAGCAGACAACGTGCAGGTGCTGCTGAGCGTGTCCCGGTTTCTTACACTGGGACAAGTTCAACATATTTCTGTGGGGCCCAACTTCTTGGCGGGAGGGGGGGGGGCGGCGTCCACCCTGTGAAAATAGTGGGTGGACGCCGTGGACCTGCGTGTACACCCGACTTGTGCCCTGGGTGTGCGTGTGTGTGCGTGATTGTGTGTGTGTGTGTGTGTATAGCTTGGTTTGCAACTACCTATGCCATGTATTTTATGCATGAGCACGGATTCTGCGTGTGATGTATTTTTTATGCATATGTGCACGTAAGTGTGAGAACTGGGTCCCTGCTACCTTTGAAGTACCATAGTTGTGTGCGCATGTGTGTGCCAAGCCACTTGTGTTTTGGGCAGCCTGCACTGGTGCTGCCTGTTATGTACTTACCTGTGTGAGTGGAGCAGAGCTTACACTGTCGTTCACAGTGTTCTAGCGGCTGGAATATCACGGAAGCTTGCTCTAGCTAGTGCTGCAAGAGCCGTATATTCTGTGCTTTGCATCGTTGTGTCAAGTAAAACCGCACTGTTGTTTGTCAGTGCTGCGCCTGTTCTGTGCACAAATATATGTTTCCCAGCAGCTAGCCGAGCCATAAAAGCTCTATATGGCTTTTACTGCGACTCTGTGTATTGCTGGCGGGGACGGAGGTAGGGGTGTGTGTGTGTGTGTGTGCACATGTGCATGTGTGATTTGCTCGCTTTCCAGTTGTGTGTGAAGATTGCATGAATGATGCCTGCACTCTACTGTACATAAGTGACAGCAGTGGGAGCTTGCCGATGGTAGCATTAGGGCTTTGCCCCATCCACCCCACTGCACACTACCACACACCACATATTTATATTGTTTAAATATTTATTTTTTAATGTAATAGATTAAGTTTCTGCTCCAGTCTGGTTGTCATTCAAATCGGTGATGACACTGCGACACTGGGCCATATGCAGCATCACACACTGGGCTTAGACCGACAGTATCATGATATACCAGAGACATCATGTGACTTACACAATGATGAGGATGGACGTTTCAACATGGCATACCACTGTGTGGCTTTAATTTGAAATCACATATACATTAGCAACATCAGTTGCCCCTCAGAGCAGATAGTAAATGAATGCGGTAAAGCAACTTGTAATGCCCAATTCCGTATGATTTACAACCTGAAAAATTGGTCTCTCGCAGAGAGCTGGCCCCCACCACAACTGTGGGACCTCTGCCACGACTGCAAGACATGCGCTACGACTGCGGGACCTGAGCCACAATTGCGGAGGCCATTTGTAAATTGGGTCCTAAGTATCTAGTTACACTTCTGGTGAAATAGGTCAGTGAAAAGATCTATATGAAATGTGCACATGTTCTAAATATAGTGCGTAGCCCCACTGGTTGAAAGCCCCTTACTGCAGGGAACAGCATAAAACCTGGAGATACCAGGGGAGGTTATTTACTAAGGTTTTCTGCTGGTGCTGGCATGGTGCAAAGCAACGCAAAGCAAATACAAGGAGATGATTGATGGAGCGCTGTGGAATCCGGTGGCAAAGTAAGCAAGGGACCCACGTCTGGGCATACCCTGCTAACTTAGGGCAAACAAAGCAAACACAAGGAGATGATGGACAGAGCGCTGTGGAATCCGGTGGCAAAGTGAGCAAGGGACCCACGTCTGGGCATACCCTGCCAACTTAGGGCAAACAAGGCACACACAAGGAGATGATTGTCAGAGCGCTGAAACTTTTCAGACACTCGCCCCCTAGTCATACAAAGAGAGGGTACGTAGTTCCTTATTGTGGGTCTAAAAAAGAGGTGAGAGAGCTTAGTGAAACATCCACTGTGGTGAATGGTCGTCCTATGAAAAAGGGAGGAAAAATCCTCCCTTTGGAACTAGGGTCCTCACACACCCAACCCGCTAGGTGTCATGCTTCATCATTGGGCCTGCTCCTTGTCGGGTCGGCGCTGCATGACCCGACGGGCACCCAATGAGGGGCTCTTTAGCGGAGATCTTTTGTTCCTCGCCGTATGGTGCTGTGGTGGTGAGGGGCCTAATAGGTGTGATGTGATGTGCTGGTGAGTGCTAAAACTAAAACGGGTGCGGGAGTCCAATAAGAAACCTTTATTCTGGTAGGCTCCCTACCTGATTAAAAATAGAAAAGAAGTGGCGGCTATCTGACTATAATGAATCAAGACATCACGCTCTACTTTTACTTTTCTGGTCAACATGTTTCTTGCCTGGTAGTCAGGGGGATCAATGGCAATTCTTCAGGACCAAATTAAAACTATCCACACACTATGGTAGGGTGAATCTACTACCTACCATATAATTGAACTGCGGGGAAAAGTACCCACAGATATGGAGGACGACCTGAAAAGATGGGAAAACAATTCCTCAATAACTGTACAGGTGAAGTAACAGTAAAGGCTCTCTCAACATCTTTAAAAATTATAACATTGATAATAGTGACCCATTAAAAAAGCTAAGTTTGCCTTATATCATCACACACCTGTAGTGCTAGCATGCGGCGAAACAACTAGCAGCAAACTCAAGGTGAAGTAGCTTAAAAAAGGGGGGGACTCCCAATGATCACGGGACTGGTGAAGAACAGGAAATAGGACTCACCTAAAATATGCAAAAGGCATGCCTCAACAGTTTCCGGCGGCTTAAGGACACACATAGTGCAGTGTCCATATAATTGAAATGCGGGGAAAAGTACCCACAGATATGGAGGACGACCTAAAATATGTAAAAGGCATGCCTCAACAGTTTCCGGCGGCTTAAGGACACACATAGTGCAGTGTCCTATCAGGACAAACCAATATGTAGAATGGCAGTGACATACTTAGTCCACGGGATGGGGCAAGCTAATTAGAAGTCTCATCCACAGTGGACTAGCCACGTCGACCATATCGTCAGGAAATAAAAGTCATCGGTGCAGTTTATTTGCAGATGTCACACCGGTGTCCCAATGGTCCATAGTAATTTTCCATAGTGACCTGGAGTCCCAGATTGATGCTATATGAGTATTAGCAAGCAATAGCAGAAAATTCAAATTAAAAGTATATATATTTATATATACAAAATAAAAACGAAAGGTCCAACGTACATGCCCAACAGTCATACAAAGAGAGGGTACGTAGTTCCTTATTGTGGGTCTAAAAAAGAGGTGAGAGAGCTTAGTGAAACATCCACTGTGGTAAATGGTCGTCCTATGAAAAAGGGAGGAAAAATCCTCCCTTTGGAACTAGGGCCCTCACACACCCAGCCCGCTAGGTGTCATGCTTCATCATTGGGCCTGCTCCTCGTCGGGTCGGCGCTGCAATACCCGACGGGCACCCAATGAGGGGCTCTTTAGCGGAGATCTTTTGTTCCTTGCATATGGTGCCGTGGGGGTGAGGGGCCTAATAGGTGTGGATGTGATGTGCTGGTGAGTGCTAAAACTAAAACTCACCCCCCCAGTCACAGATCTGGGTTGAATCCGCAAGGCATTGGGTCTTTTTACTTAATATTATAAAAGCTTGTGAGCTCAGTGCAAAACTGTGCAGCAGATCTTGGCCCTAAGAAGGCTCACTCCCAGTAATGCACTGATAGCACGCACTCTGTATCAGAACAGTCACATAATAAAACATGAATGAGTTGAAAATCAAACAAATTTACCCCTACAATGGAAACTTGGTGTAATTAAGACCAGGACTATAACCATACATATGCTACGGTAATATCCTCAAATGTTAAAAGTTCTGGGCACACATTGGTGTGTTGAATTACACTGATGCGCCTAGAAGCAGTCAAGCTCTGTAGTTCACAATATAAGTTAAATAAACCCAAACGTAAACAGTGACGTGCTAGTGGTAAGACTACAGCCATGGGCACACACAAGAGAACCAGTAGTCAGTCAGCTCGTGTCCTGGTGGACAATAACTGTAATATGTGGACGGCTTCCAAGGAGACCTACGTTTTTGATGTCCTGGATGAAAACGGTGTGAATAGACTCCTTGGTTGCAATTTCTGCCTCCCAGGCGCTGATTTCATCCCATTGAAAGGCTTCTATCTCCAGCATGGCGTCCTGTGGACTGCAGACAGACAAATGGATAGAGAGGAGACATCAGACGAACAACCAAAAAACCTGTTTAGATGCAGTTTCTCCCTACCTTTAGCTTCTGGGTGTTTTTTGACGCTATTTTGTTATTGACTGAAAATATAGGTCATTCTTGATAACAACAATTTTTTTCACCTTTTTAATATGCATCCTGAACCACAATGTTTACCATGGGAATAGGTTTTATATGCACAAATCATAAACGCTCCATTAATTTGTTGTCAGACTTTTGTTGATATGTTTGTTTACACCATTTGTTTACAACATTTTCTCGTGGTAAATCTGGAGATTTTTCATCCAGTAATTAAGGCCCTCATTAGGATGTTGTTCAGAAAGCCTCCGACCGACATCCTCGCTTTGACTTCTGACTGCCGTATTACATTTACAGCATCGGAATTCAAACCAGCCGGTCATTCCGGCTGGTTTCCAATGGGTTCGAGGAGACCATCTGCCAGCCGGAAACCGCAACATAATCCCTTACAGATGTCTGTTTCGGACACGCTTTCCATGTTGGGCTTTCCGACATGGAAAGCCTGTTGAAAAGCAAGTTGGGAACCCCTAGCAGGGCCCCCTGTCTACCATGGCCTCCGGTTGGGGGCCGAGGGGGCATCTATGCTGCCCCCTGTAAATCCCTGCACCATGTGGCAGGCACCATGAGGTGCCTGCCACATGGTTCAGGCATTCACAGAGACTCCCATTTCTCTATGGGAGCTTGTGTTTTGGACGGGTTTTGACCATCTCACAAGCTTCCACAGGGTAAGGGAAGTCTGCGACTGCACCATGTGTGGTTGCACTGTAATTGCTGTTCGGACTGCCAAATCGAGATCGGTCAGTCTCGATACCACAGGGATGTCGGTCAGAGGAAACTCTGACCGTCATCCTAATTAAGCCCCTAGTGTCATTGTGAGGGTCGTGTGGGTTATATGATTAGTAACAACAATGTGAAACACAAGAGAAGTTGTGCAGCAGCTGAATTACAGCTCTGCAACTTTTAGTAATGGTCAGCTTTTCACAAGAGAATTTCGCAAAACAGAAAGCAATTTAACAAAAGCTTCAAAAAGACAGTATTTAGAAATGGAACTAGGTGTTTCTTAGGGCTCTGTTGAAGCTCCACTTGTAAGGCCGCTTGTGTCAAATTCTGATGTTATGGAGGTCATATAAGCCCAGGGTAATTAAGAGAGTATTTAGAACCCACCAGGGATGCATGGATTGTGTCCTAAGAAGATGGCGCCGCTGCGCTAATGACAGCAGTGGAGGCTGGACCAGCCTGTGTGAGAGGGCAGCGTGCTCAGACGGCGCCTGTGCACAGCCCTACTGAGCTGTTTGTCTCACCTACGACCTATTTCGTACTTAATCTGTGTTGTCCTGAGTGATGTCCACAGGGGGCGTCCTAGAGACTACTGTGTTGTTCCGAGGAGTAGTTGTTTCGACTTTCACTATTTAACAGGTTGTTTGGCGATCTCTCTGCACATTCCCCCCCCCCCCCCCCCCCCCCCACCAAATTTTTCCCCTTCACAAAGCTTTCCTGTTGGGGTTACTTGATACTATCTGACCGCGCAAGGAATCTGATGCTTTGATTGGACAACACTGGGTTAATCTTTATCCAACATAATATACCTAGTTCTAGTTGTACTTGTTGACAATCATTTGACTCATAAAATGGAACAAACATAAATAGGCAAAATACGGGTATTCCACATCAAAGTCCTTATCAGAGAGCTTTGCCATATTCAACAGATGATTTTCTGACCAGAGTCGTTCAGGCCACACACAGTTTTACAACAAGCTTTGGCAAAGGCCATGGATCTGGCCTTTTCTAGCTAATGCAAAGGTTAATTTAAGTTTATTTTTTATTGCAAACATATGCCACAATAAACAAATGAATAAATAAAGAGTGAAAAAATGCCACAGTTCCTGAAACAGCTTGAATAAAACGCGCTTTATCGTCACACCCATGTTGCCTTTCAACTAAGGCATCCAGTGATGTATAAACGGACATGAATAAAGAGAGTAGCTTTCACTTTAAGGCCATGCTTCCCTTCAGTGACCCAATCACACTGCCTTACTTTCTTTTTATACAAGAAGAAACGTCTAGTTTCACTATCCGTGGAGGCCACTTCACTTGACATTGCTTTTTATTTCAGTGCATAAAAGGGGAGTGAATTGTTCCTGGAAAGCCCTAGAACCAGGATCCTAGGGCAAATCACTTAGAGCCTGATTATGAATTTGGTGGTCCTCCATTTGGCCCACTACCACCGCCCCAACAGGAGGACCAGCAGGCCTGTAGTGCACCCGCCCGCTGGATTGCGAGTATAATCCATGGCAGGCGGGCGATGCTGCGTCGGTCTCAAGGCCATGGTCTGTTAGGCTCATAGGAGAACCTAACATGCAGACCACCAGCATGAGAGCACTGACTGCATGTTGTGGTTTGCACCATGTCATGTATGCCACACCATGCAGGAACATGGGTGCAATCCAGGGGGCATAATATGTGCCCTCCTGCCTGCCCCTCAGGCCCAGGTGAGGCAGGGGGCCCTGTTCCTCTCCACCACCCTTTTCATGGCAGGATCACCGCCATGAAATGGGAGGTTGACAGACAACTCATAATATGCCCGCTGCGCCGCCAGCATATTACTACTCCTGACTGCTGTGCCACCGTCGCAAGATCCTGGATCCCGTTGGGGGCGGCGGTCCTGTGGCGGTCGGACTGCCACACTTAGACTACTGCGTACAGGTGGTGGCGGTGGTCAGACTGCCACAGCGAGTACAGCAGTCCTGTGGACCGTCGTACTCTTAATCAGGCCCTTAGTCTCCCCGTGCCTAAAAAGACAAATGTATGTGTGTGTCCTTGTGTAATGTAACTGGTGCTCATGTCAATTGCTCCAATACCTTCGGGTCAAGTTCTCACTATATGAAAAAATTGCAACAGCAAAAAAACGATGCAAGGACTGCCATGAGGAAGATGGACGAGGAGATAATGTGGAAAAACGTGCCCCAAAATATTGGGGTACATATGCCGATAAAGTGGGCCTGCCTGCCTGCAACATGTATGTAACAAAACTAGAGGAATTTGGCATTACATTCAGTAAAATGATAGGGCCTAATTCAAAAGACATACTCGTACATCTACACCTGTACACGTACTCCCACACATAGGTGCAGGCTTACGAGTTTTGAAAATTAAACACACATTCCCAATAGTACCCATGGAAATGGAAAGCAGAATCATTTGACATTTTCCTACTTTGCTGTTTCCCGACACAAAGTTGTACAATACAAATCGGCATGAGGAAAAAGCAGTTCCACATTTCTTTTTGTTTTTTGTTTTTCTAAACAATAAAACATTTTTCATTGGGGAGAAACCCTCTTCCCCAATTCCCACATCCCCCAAATTTGTGGTTTCTCGGTTCTCCTTCCTACCTTGGAAACGAATGTATCCCAGCCACAAGTTTGTGGCTATTTCTAAACTCCCAAGGCAATCCACGCCACATCTTGGTCTGCCTATTTTTCACCCATTGGACAGTGGTTACTACTGCCTAATTGTACACATTTGTGGTGTACAATTACACAATAGTCAAAGTATTTACACCTGCATGGCAACCTTTTGTGGGTACCTGTCAGGTATAGCTGGAGACATTTGTTCATGAAGGTTGTATAAGTGCTTGGATGTTATATTTTAGGGTGTTTCTATATATACTAAAGGTTAAAGTAGTTTTAAGGGGATCTGAGTTAAACTTTATGTGGCAGGTAAGCACCAAATTATGCAGTAGGGCTGACTAAGTTATGCAGCAAGAAAGCAAATTATGCGGAATAATGCAGCACGTTTTAATTATTTTGACATTTTTACACATGGTAATACTGTACGGGCCAAGAATTCACCTCGTTAATTTTTTACAGGGTTCTGAGTTGTATTCAGGCTTTGGGTGTGTGTTGTGTTTTATTCTTTCTGAAAATGTTAGGTATAACTTTGGCTTTCAGGTCGTTTTGGAGACGTTTTGGGTTTCATTAGGTCTCTGGGTGGGAATTGTGTTTTATTTTTTTGGGCATATCAGGTATATTTTTGTGGTTTAGGTATTTTTAGGAATTCTTTGTTGTGTAAGGGTTTTGCATGGATAGTGGGGCATATATACAGCAGAATGGAGAAGCGTGTTGTTAAGCAAACATTGGTAACATCACGCTCCTCCATTCTGAAAACACAGGGATGTGCCGTATTCACAAGAATGCGGCACACCCCTGTGTTTACCCCTGTACTGGTGGTGAGTCCAGCTGCCTAGTGCCAACGCAGGCACCCTTGCACCATTGCGCAAGGGTGTCTGCGTTGGGGGGAACATTGCTTATGTGCAGGAAGGTCCCTCTTCCTGCACATAAAACATCTTTAAATGCTGTTTTGTAACTTCTATGTGTGATGCTTAATTCAGAACACAGAGAAGTTACATAACAGCATTTTTTAAAATTATTGTTGATGTGCAGGAAGGGACACCTTCCTGTACATAAACAATCATAGGTAATTTTCTGTTTCTAGGTGTGCTGCACAAGGCAGCACACATGGAAACAGCAAAAACAAGGAGAAATAAAGCATTTCGCTTCGTTTTGCCTGTTTAAGACCAGGTTTTCCCTGGTCTTAATTTTGGCCCTGCCTCCTGTTTATGCTGCCCTTATAAATAGGGGGCAGCATCCAAATCAATGGGTATTGCATTTGAAAACCCACCACAACACCCATTGCCCTTCCCTTTCACGCTAAATAAAGAGTGCCTTATTTACAAGGCAGCGTTAAGCCATGTGTGTTTATAAGGTTATTTGGGGTGTTGAGGCATAATTTTGAGTTTTAGGGGGATCTGGGATATATTAAGGTGTTGGGTGGGTTGTGCATTTTATGATGTTTATGGGGTGGTCTGGTATATTTGGGGTTCAGGTATTTTAGATGGTGGTCAGTAATATTAGGTATTTGGGTGGATGTTGTGTTTTTTAAATTCAGTTTGAGGATGCCATATGGGTTGAATATTTTAGGGGCTTCTGGGTTGGCTTGGGGGGATATGTTATATTAGTTTTTTCTTGCGGTGCCAGGTATATATTTTTGAGATTCTGGAAATTTTGGGGGTTTGGGGTTACATTAGAACTTTTATGTGGATATGGTGGTTTATTAGTCATGTTTGGAGTGGTGTGGCTTGAACAGCCAGCATGGCGGACGCGCTCTAAACGAGCTCCGCTGCTCACATCGTATCCCTCACCATCCTTCCGGGAACCCGCCATCACTGCTCCTCCAGTGCCTCCCCTCTTCCCTACACTGCTCTGCGTGGTCCTTCCTACCTGCCATTCTTTCTCCTGACTTGCAGGCTGCATATAACGATTGCTGGGCCATTCTTATCCCCACCTCGAAGACAGCCACTACGAGACATCTTTATGTTGCCACAACTACTGCTGTCCCTGCTTGCTCTACCCTCTAGAGGAGGCTTCTCCAACGAGTAGCTCGTGAGCTATTGGTAGCTCTCTAGCTACCTGTAAGTAGCTCTCTTTTGTGCAGCCCACATCGTAAATTAGATTTTGCTTGGCTGAATTATTATATGTATACTAAATTTGAAAGATGTGTATTTTTCAGAACTTATAAGCTAATGTTTGGAGAAAAATGATTGAATTCACAATTTTTTTTAAAGCTGATATTTGAATAATAAGACAGGAGACATTGGGGAGATTTATTACTAATAGCATTACCTTGGTGTGTGAGGTATTGCAGCTATGGCTGACATAGTTTAGTTATGCAGAGGCATTCCACATTGACAAAGCCTTTTTTGCATTACTACTGGCAAATTTGCCTGATGCACTGAGGAGATTACTGCTTGTAATCTTGCAAAGGGTGATCATTGATAAAACCGGGTCTGATGTGGTCAGTATTTCAACCCTAAAAATATCAGTAGCTCGGACTGATTTTCACTGAACGTAAGTAGCTCTTATTACAGAAAAGGTTGGAGACCCCTGCTTAGGGGAAACAGCGTTTACAATGCTGCCATTACATCGCAGTACTATTACAACGCAGTCGTTACAACAACCGCGTTGTTAGTACGCGATGCATTCACATTGCAAGTTATTAAAACGACTTGCTGTAGGGGGCGCTGAGGTATTGGAAATTAATTCTAACACCTTCCCTACTGTTTCGCAATCTGGAGTAGGAATAGTAAATAATACTATTCCTAAGTCCAGTGCACCCCCTACTGCAAGTAGTTGTAATGACTTGCGATGCAGGCTTCACCACGCCCATTCCATCAGGCGCCTCACCGTCCTTGGCATAATTGGCATGCACAGTGACTGCTGTTGCACTCCCGGAGCTCGGGGCTGCTCATGCTTCCATTCCTCTAGTGTTGCTGGGCTCTGGCAAGCGGCCCCCCTAGGGGGAACAGAGGTATTTCCCTGGAAGGTGTGGTTAAAATATAGAGCAATGGTGGCTACGGCACCACGCAAGATGGCTGCCTAGGGAGTTTATCCGCCGCACCGGACTTTTCTGTGAAGCCTTCGCTGCACTTCTACGGAGCTTTGTCGTGCGCAAATATGTCCAACTGGTGTCGGAATTGGTGCCGCGTCTGGTGAGAGCTTTGCCGAATCTTGTAGTCTCGGGCTTTTCATTTTATCGGCACCACCGCATCTACCCCCTCATGACGCCCGCCATTTTGTGAAGGTGCGCTGTTTTCCTCTCACGGAGCTTCGTGCTTTCTGAGGAAGCTTTCTACTCGCGCGCTGAGGCCCCTTATTTCTGCATTGACTGTATCCTGCTATTTCTGTAATAACTGTGTCCTGCCAATTTACAAGTGCACATTTATGGGAGGATGTTTATCTTTTTTTTTTTTTTGTGGTGCATAAAACTGACAGCCTGTTATCTATGCCTGTCTCTGTGGCTCACTTACGTATAAAAGGCTCTAATTAGGGTCACGACTCCTATTGACCTCATGGCCTGATGGCAATCTAATAAAACCGGCTGTTCACATGTCTGCTTACCAACGCCACCTTTGTGGATACGTCGCATGTTATGCTTTTGGGTAGCATGCTCTGGACTACATTCACATCTTATCATCTCACCCTGATAATGCAGCGCTGTCATTTCCTGTTCTAAGCAGATGCAGAAACAAAAGAACATGCTGATTTCTTTGTAGACTTTCCTTGAAATGTTTGCCACACTAGATGCGGTTCTCTTCCACAGTCTCTAGGATCCTTTTGGTGGACATTTTTGCTTTTGTCATTTGCTAAGCAGCTGTGTTTATATATTGGTCCACTCTACCATTTCATGCCTTGTGGATTATTTTGGTTTCTGCTGCTCCGTACTCACCTTTCCTATGGCGTGTCTGTCTTGTTACCTATGACACTGTTATCAACTGCAATTCATGGCCAGTGTTACTCCTCCTTACATCGCTAACTGGAAGTAATCAATTTATATGGGGAAGTTGCGTAAACCAAAGTTTGTTTTTGTGCCTTCCAAGAGTGTTCAGGTGGCAGTTTCTTCATCTTCTTCAGCCTCAGACTCTTCTACTGCCACAATCCAAATGGCTGGAGTCACCTCTGACCGTTCCTCAGCGCAGCCCATATTGAACAAGACCTCTCCTCTTACTTCTTCCACTAAGCGCTTGAAGCATGACCCTTCATCTCCGGACAAGCCATCATCTCCCATTTCTATGGAGTTACTTCTAGAGGAGATACGCGCCTTGCGACCGTTTGTAGAAGAAACTAACAACAAAATGCAATTTTTGGAGGAGAAATGGTCGACCATGGACAATAGGGTGACGTCTGTGGAACAACAGGTCTCGGTGATACATGCTCATTCTCAGCGGATATCCCCTTTGGAAAAGTCAGTCCTCGCTCTCCAACAACATACCGAGGACTTAGAAAACAGGAATAGGAGGAATAACCTACGTATTTACGGTTTACCGGAATCCTTGGAAGGTGATGATCCTGTGTCATTTTTTACCTCTTTCCTTCCCAAACTTCTGGATATGCCGCTTACTACTTCTCTCAGTATCCAAAGAGCCCATAGACTTGGTTCCCATTCATCTGCTTCAACGAAACCAAGAGGTGTCATCATTCTTTTCTTGAAATTCACGGACCTCCTCTCAGTACTTTCTGTGGCTAGAGCCAAGCGTCAAGTTGCCTGGCTGGGTCAGAGAGTGTTTCTATCGCAAGACGTCTCCAATGCTACGGCGTCAAGAAGAAAAGAATTTCTGAACCTTCGTGCTCCTCTACGGTCTCTTGGAGCTCGATATGGCCTATTTCACCCATGTATCTTTAAAGTTACTCACCAGAATCGCACATGGACTTTTCAAGATCCTGGAGAACTCAAGAACTTTATTCATATTCAATCTAACAGTGGCATGGATACTTCCACTCCTTCTAGTGGCTGACTGATTGTTTAATTGACTGTTTAATTGCTGTTCTTTTTCTTTTTTTTTCTTGCAGCAATTCTGATGATGTTTCATTTTCAGGTTTACCCTTAGATAATTTCTACTAGTATAGTTTCTCTCCTGGGTTATCTTTCCTTTACTGATTACTTGCATTGATCTTGCAGTTTTTTTATGTCCTGATGTAGATTTGTGGATGTACTTCCCTTCAATTCTTGTGGTCCTCTTCTTTCGATTTTTGTCCTGGTGCGGTTAGGACTCCCGTCTTTCAGGCGTTCCATCTTGTTGAGTGTCACCACTGCCTTCTTACATGTCCCCCTCAGGTATGTTACTCTCAGTCGTCCTTTTGGATATGTACTGTCTCCTCTTGCTCTCTCTTCCTTCCTTCCCTCCTTTTCTTTTCCTTTCACTCATTGGTTAAACTCATTTTCTTTCTTTTTTCTTTCCACTTTTGCCCTTTCTTCTACTCTCATATCTGTATCGAGTTCTTTTTTTTTCTTTTTTCCTTTCTCTACTTCATCCTTACTTTTTTTTCTGATGTTACTTGCTACATTCATTTCTTTGCTGTCTTACTTTTTGGCGTTTTCTTCCATATCTCCATTATTGTATTTTTTGCTTCTATTAATATTTTACTATTTGATAATTCAAGGTTGTTTCCTGGAAGGTAAAGGGTTTTATTAATCCTATTAAACGGCAGAGAGTCCTTTCCCATTTAGCCTCCTCTAACCCTGACATAGTTCTTTTACAAGAGACCCACCTTACCGAAAGTGAATCCCTTAAATTAAAGAGGAGCTGGGTGGGTACAGTCTTATTTTATCCTCCCACTAACAAAAAGAATGGTGTTGTCATTTTATGTCACAAGAAATTACAATGTAAAGTTTTGTCACAAGAGAATGATACTGATGGTAGGTGGATACTGGCAAAGTTACTAATTAATGCTGTTCCTTTAACTGTTTTTAATGTTTATGGCCCTACGCAACCTGATTGCTCTTTTTGGCCCCTAATTACGAAAAAATGCATTCAACATATGGATGAACTATTTATCCTAGTTGGAGATTGTAACCAGATTGTTGATCCGTTCCTTGATCGTAAATCCACAGTTCGCTTCATTCCTCACAAGACTCATCAACAATTTCTTGACACTATCTTACAATTATTGACTCTTGGCGACTATCTCATTCTGATACTTTGGACTACTCCTTTTTCTCTCCTCCTCATACCTCTTTTTCTCGTCTTGATTACATTTTTCTCTCTCAATCTTTATCTCAAAACTTATTGTTTTCCTCTATTGAGCCTATAGTAATATCGGACCATGCCCCTGTTGTTACAGATCTTGATTTGCTTCCTCCGCACCCCAAGCCTTCTCGCTGGCGCTTCAATAGTTCCCTTCTTACTGATCCTAACTTTTCTTCCTCTTTTCGCTCTTTTACCAGGGATTTCTTTTTGCTTAATTGTGATCCTTCTATTCCTCCCTATATCCTCTGGGACTCCTTTAAGGCCACGGCAAGAGGATTTTTTTATTGATTTCGTCTCTAAGAAAAAGAAACAATATCTCCAGAAACGGAAAATCGCATTGGCTCATATTAAGTCTTTGGAACATAAATTTTATACTTCTTCAGATACATTTATTTCACTAGACCTTTTAAGAGCAAAATTGGAGTTCAATAAATCTACTACTGATAATGCGTCTTCGATACTTCTTCGTAGTAGTGCTTGTTACTATGGGGGTCGTAATAAGTCAGGGAAATTGTTAGCTAATTATCTTAAATCACGTAAGGAGCATACTCTTATAGATTCTATTTACTCTTCTGATAATATTCTCCTACACAAAGATAAGGAAATACTTGATCAATTTCAATTGTTTTATCAGCATCTTTATACCCCAGAGTCTCCTCCAACTCCTTCGCTTATTCAGTCCTATTTTGAGAGACTTCCTAAACCCTCTTTCTCTCATCTCAATTTTTCGGACCTTGAACTTGATCTTTCCTTACACGAACTTTCCATGGCTTTGGAATCTCTCACTAAAGGTAAAACGCCTGGCCCTGATGGTTTCCCTGTTGAATTTTATTGACACTTTTCTGATCTTTTACTTCCCAAGCTTTTAAAACTTTTTCAATCATTTTACTTATCTGGCAAGGCGGAAGGTACTTTTCAAGACGCTACCATTTGTCTTATTCCTAAAGATGGGCGTGACCCCCAATTCTGTAAAAATGATCGTCCGATTTCTTTGGTCAATGTGGACTATACATTATTTGCTAAGTTACTTGCGCTACGCTTAGACCCCTTGATGCCTCATCTCATTGGTAAGGAAAAATGTGGCTTTGTTAAAGGCAGACTTACCTCTGCTAATTCTCGCCTTTTTCTTAATGTTTTGAATAATGCTTCATCTCTTTCTATTCCTTTAGCCGCTATTTCGGTTGACGCAGAAAAAGCCTTTGATAGAGTTGATTGGTCTTTTTTGTTTGCTTCATTACGTTGGCATGGCTTTGGTGCCAATTTCAAATCCCTTATCCCCCTGTTATACTCTGCACCCAAAGCTTCGGTGCTTGTGAATGGTCAGGTCTCCTCGTCCTTTGCTCTACAACGTGGCGTTCGTCAAGGGTGTCCTTTATCCCCTCTTCTTTTTATTCTAGCACTTGAACCTTTTTTGTCCTCCATCCGTAACAATAACTACATTTTTGGTTTTCCTTATGGTAATAATCAATTGAAACTTTCTGCATACGCAGACGATATTCTCTTATTTATTTCCGACCCAGAAGTATCTATTCCTCCCTTATTATCTGAATTCGACTCGTTTTCATTGGTGTCGGGTTATAAGATTAATTCAGATAAAACTGAACTCCTCCCTCTCACTAAAACCTGTCTTCCTCATTTTTTCTCTACTGGCTTTGCCTGGAATACTTCTAAGATCAAGTATCTAGGTATTTGGTTCTCTAACTCTATTTCTTCTTCAATTAAGTTAAATATGTCCGCAGTTTTGTCCCGAATTGATAAATCCTTTCTTACCTGGAACCCCCTATTTCTTTCCTGGTGGGGTCGTTTGGACTCCATAAAAATGATGATAGCCCCCATTCTAATATATATTTTCTCCATGTTACCCGTCCATGTTCCTTCAATCTATTTTAAACGTATTGACTCGTCCCTTTCGAAATTTCTCTGGAAGAACAAAAAATCCAGAATTTCTCTTGCAGCCCTTCGAAAGTACAAAGCGAATGGTGGAGTTAACATTCCAGATTTTGGTCTTTACCATAAATCCTTCTCGTTACGCCAGGCCTCGAGATGGCGCTCATCAGACCTCTCCCCTTTTACTCCTCTTTGGCTCCTCATTGAACAAACATTAGTATTACCCTTCTCCTTCGATGAAGTTGTTCGTTTCTCTACCAAGACTCCCCATACCTCACTTCCCTTATTCAAGCATACTTCTTCGCTTTTAAGACCTCTGGTTTCCCCTACTACCATTACGCGTGAATCCTTTTTAAACACCCCTATTTGGTATAACTCATTTATCCTTGTGAATAATAGACCTATATTTTGGAATTCTTGGAGATTAAAGGGTATCATTTGGATTAATCAACTCTTTAATGGACTAGTACCTTGCTCCTTTCCCAATTCCAATCCTTATTTCATTGTCCACGATCCTTTTTGCAGAAATTTACTACTCTCATGACAATAATTCTTGACCGCTATTACTCTCTTCCTTCTTCATCATCACCTATCCCTCAATCTCCTCTTCTCAAAAATCTTATTAAAATCCCTAAAGCGTCTCTTATTTATAAATTTTTCTCCTCTCCCAATCCAGACCGTACTAAGACTAAATTGGAACTTTCCTGGGAATCGGACTTCGGATGTACTTGGTCTGTTGCTCTTTGGGATAAACTTTGGTCCAGATCCTTACAAATTTCCCGCTCGGCTTCTCTTACCCAATCTTTATTTTATCTAAATCACAAACTCTATCTTTCTCCTCTTTCTTTGTCACGTTTCTTAGCCTCTTCTGATTCTAAATGTTGGACATGTGGTACCCCTAATGCTGATCTTCTTCATCTCTTCTTCTTCTGTCCTGCTGTTTCTGCATTCTGGGGGAAAATGTGGCCATACTTTACTCGTATTTTTACACTTTCTGTTCCTTACTCTATAACTCTTCTCTTTTTAGGTAGTCTTTCTCATTCTTCAGACGTTTCTTCACACTCACATGGTCTTTTCGATCTCATGCTTGCTCTCGCATTCCAACACATTTCTTCTAACTGGAAGTCCCTTACTAATCTCTCAGTACAAGGTTGGTGGGACACTTTATGTCACTTTTACAGACTGGATGTTGCCTTTGCCTCTTCCTGCAAACCTATCCGTAATACTGATCTTTTCTGGTTGCCTCTCACTTCATACCTGGATCGATTGACCCTGGAAAAATCTCCACGTATCAACTCAGAAAACTTCAAACCTCCTTGATGGATTCCGACTCTCTCCTTCTTGTCATTTTTTACAGGTTTCTTATGTTATTTCTTTTTTATGCTGATCATTTTGTATTATTTATTTATATCATTTGTTTATATGCCGTATTTAATCTCTAAGGTTTATATTTTGCTCTGTTATTTCTTATTCCCCTCCCACTTACTCCTCCCTTTTTCCCCTTTCCTTTGTCTTTAAAATCCTCATAAAATGCTTTCTGTCTTTTTAATATTTGATATTAGCACTGTCAATGTTCTATATTATATTTAAGCGTGTTTTAGACTTCTGCTGA
The DNA here is from genome assembly GCF_964204655.1 of Triturus cristatus. Taxonomy (NCBI): domain Eukaryota; kingdom Metazoa; phylum Chordata; class Amphibia; order Caudata; family Salamandridae; genus Triturus; species Triturus cristatus. Next base: position 1,244,008,077 of record NC_140590.1, on the reverse strand, counting down.
TATCTTTACATGTTAACAATTTTCTTCAATAAAGCTTCTCAAACATAAAAAAAAATACAGAGCAATGGGACAGCTGTGCGCAATAACTCAGGGGGCACCTTCGAAGCCCCCACAGACCATGACCACTTGGCAAGTGGTGCTGGTCCCTCAAATAAAGCTGCTTCCCTGCTCAGTGTCAAACTTGATTCTGTTCTGGCAGCAGTGGAGAAGATTGGCACCACTCTGGAGACCACACAGACCTTCCTTTAAATGCAAAATCGAAGTGGTGATGACAGATCTGATGCTACTTCATGTTTTTTACTGCAAACTTGCGGACAACGTTCATAATGCTCAGCTAAAACATGAGTAGCTTAAGCCATGCACTCAGGAAATTGACTCTTCAATGCGCTTAATAGCAGATCAAGTTGAAGTCCTGGAGTGCCGCATAGAGGATGCGGAAGATCAAAAATGCTGCAGCAATGCAAGAGTAGTGGGCCTGCCAGAGTGGGTGGAGGGATCGGACGCTGTTGCCTATGTGGAGCAATGGTTGTGGTGGCTGTTGCCCCAGTATGCCTTTTGGCAGTTCTTCTCGGTGGAGCATTCTCACCATGTGCCGGCATGCCGGCTACCACTAGGCTCCAACCCTAAACCATTCCTGTTTTGCTTACTACACTACAGAGACAGAGATGCTGTCCTTTGCAAGGCATGGAAACTGAGTGAAGTTACAGTGGGCAACGCACGCATAATGTTTTTCCCAGACAACACTGTATTTGTGCAAGAACAACAGAACTCTTTTCTCACAGCTAAACGTCCGCTTCATGAGCAGGACACCCGGTATGCCCTCCTTTTCCTTGCACACTTAAGGGTGGCAGCAGGGGGTAAAGCACATTTCTTCAGTTCCCCAGAAGGCATGTGGGACTGCTTGGAAGCAGCGGGGCACTCCACAACAGACCGCCCTTAACAGGCTGGTGCCATGACTCATGGCGGGACAGGTTTGCAACACTGTGGCAGACGTACTCGAACATGACACTCTTCTCAGTTAAAAAGCACACCTGATTTGGAGCAAGTAATAAGGGAGGGATGTCAAGCATTAGAGAATACAGCAGCGATTTGTAAGCGGGGGAGAGGCTAAGGGCCGGATGAGGACTCTGACAAGTTAATAAGTGACAATGGCTCTTCTAAAACATGGCCTTGTCAGCATTCCATCCATCATTTGTTTGCTGTAACACTTTTCGCCCTAAGTGGGATGGGTATGCCCAGACGTGGGTCCCTTGCTCACTGTACCACTGGATTCAAGCTAGCCTGGCTGAAGAAGGGTGGCATACCCTGAAACCGGTCCCAGGATGCTTGTTTCCAGTCCAGGGAGGACCTGGCCTGGCAGTTCGGTCTGGACTGTTGCCATGGGGCACAGGGTCAAGACTGATTTGCATATGGCTGGGTCTAAACTGGGGTATCGTAGTGGGCAAAAGAACAATAGATTTAATCCAGATCTTTTGACTGGGGGAGAATGTTTGCATTGTCAGCATTCCGTCCATCATTTGCTTGCTGTAACACTTTTCGCCCAGAGTGGGATGAGTATGCCCAGACGTGGGTCCCTTGCTCACTGTGCCACTGGATTCAAGCTAGCCTGGCTGAAGAAGGGTGACATACCTTGAAACCATTCCCAGGATGCTTGTTTCCGGTCCAGGGAGGATATGGCCTGGCAGTTCGGTCTGGACTGTTCCCATGGGGCACAGGGTCAAGATTGATTTGCATATGGCTGGGTCCAAACTGGGGTGGCGTAGTGGGCAAAAGAACGATGGATTTAACCAAGATCTTTTGACTGGGGGAGAATGTTTGCATTGTCAGCATTCCGTCCATCATTTGTTTGCTGTAACACTTTTCACCCAAAGTGGGATGGGTATGCCCAGAAGTGGGTCCCTTACTCACTGTGCCACTGGATTCAAGCTAGCCTGGCTGAAGAAGGGTGACATACCCTGAAACCGGTCCCAGGATGCTTGTTTCGGGTCCAGGGAGGAACTGGCCTGGCAGTTCGGTCTGGACTGTTCCCACGGGGCACAGGGTCAAGACTGATTTGCATATGGCTGGGTCCAAACTGGGGTGGCGTAGTGGGCATAAGAACAATGGATTTAACCCAGATCTTTTGACTGGGGGAGAATGTTTGCATTGTCAGCATTCCATTGATCATTTGTTTGCAGTAACACTTTTCGCCGTAAGTGGGATGGGTATGCCCAGACGTGGGTCCCTTGCTCACTGTGCCACTGGATTCAAGCTAGCCTGGTTGAAGAAGGGTGACATACCCTGAAACCGGTCCCAGGATGCTTGTTTCGGGTCCAGGGAGGAACTGGCCTGGCAGTTCGGTCTGGACTGTTCCCATGGGGCACAGGGTCAAGACTGATTTGCATATGGCTGGGTCCAAACTGGGGTGGCGTAGTGGGCATAAGAACAATGGATTTAACCCAGATCTTTTGACTGGGGGAGAATGTTTGCATTGTCAGCATTCCATCGATCATTTGTTGGCAGTAACACTTTTCGCCGTAAGTGGGATGGGTATGCCCAGACGTGAGTCCCTTGCTCACTGTGCCACTGGATTCAAGCTAGCCTGGTTGAAGAAGGGTGACATACCCTGAAACTGGTCCCAGGATGCTTGTTTCCGGTCCAGAGAGGACCTGGATTGGCAGTTCGGTCTGGACTGTTCCCATGGGGCACAGGGTCAAGACTGATTTGCATATGGCTGGGTCCAAACTGGGGTGGCATAGTGGGCAAAAGAACGATGGATTTAACCCAGATCTTTTGACTGGGGGAGAATGTTTGCATTGTCAGCATTCCGTTCATCATTTGTTTGCTGTAAAACTTTTGGGAATGATCACCATTTGTTGGAAGTACTGATTGTAGACGTGAAGTTCTTGGTAAAATATTGTGAGGCTAGAACATGGTGAACGTGAGACTATATATAGTAAGACGTGAGGGTACTTAGGTGTTAGGCAAGAAACTACCTAGGCAGTGTCGTATAGCTTTTACTTTCTCAAGTAAAACTGTGCGTTTGTTGGACAACATAAACGTTGGACTGGTGCAAGACTGATTCTGGGTACCTCTCAGGATATGTTGGCCAATAGTCTTGGTAGCTCACAGTGCACCATCTGTATTCATAACCTTACAGGGTAACAAATGTATGTGCAACCTTAGAACATGAAAACCCTGATCTCCCAAGGCAATCGTTGTAACAGACCTAGAACCTGTTCACTAAGTCACTTATGCATGCCCAAAAAGATACACAAGAAAAAAACAGTATGCAATTTCATAATTTATTGAAGCTGTGTGATTCTTAAATAAAATTCTTGCAAATAATGTCATTAATACTACGAGAATGGTGACGAAGATGAACAATTCAACCATGTTGCTGATTACAGAAATAGATATGCTTGCATATAAGTACTGTAATATAGTGTACTCCTACCTAGAGCATTCTAACCTCTCATGTCTAATGTGTGGATCTGCCAAATCCCTGTTGGGTGGTCTAACTCCCCATTAACTCTGGGTAAGTGTCAGCAAGCTGCCCGTCTTGGTGTAGAATAGGACAGCATCCCTCGCATGAGGTGACAGGAATCAGCTGAGCTACGATTCCGGCATGGATCTACCTCTCAGTGCAAGCAAAATGTTCCTCTGAATAAACAAAGGCTTGATGTCACATCCTCCATGTTACCATGCCGAAACCTCAGTCAGGCAGCTATTGTTTATTCTATTGTGATAGCTCGGTCGCCGAGCAGCCAAAAACAAATAACAACATTGTGCGTGCTGAACTTAGTCCTTGTACAGTGTGTTCAAGGTGTTTTGATATAGTGCTTACAAAGTGGTATTGAAAGCAAACTGAGTAGAAGGAATGTTATCCTTTGTGTGCATGCAAATGAAAAGTGTGTCAAATGTCATTGTGTTTAAGGGGAGAGAAGGCAACTTAAGAACGTGAGCATGTAAAGATGATGTTTCTTAACCAGGCCTAATACCTTCAGTGACAGCAGGTTTCTCTCCTGGTTGCAGGTTGGGAGCAAGTTGGATAGGTGACAAGAGGGTTAGCTTGGCCACTGTGCAGATGAAGAGCTGGTGGAGCTGAAAAGTGTATTTGAGCTGCAATGCTCTAGTAAGGAATTTATGGTGTTGGTTGCTAGGAATGGGCTTTATAGTAGTGAGGTGTGATGGTCTAAGGGTGTAAGGATTTGCCCTGGATTATTGTTAGTGCAGACCTGTTCCAAGAAAGAGCTATTTTACACATTATACTGTCATCTGGTGTGTTTGTGCCATGTCACCCGATTGGTGTCAGTTCAGGAGAGTAGGCCACTGAGGTCTCTTTTGCCCTAGCTTTTCGAGTTAGAAATTTGGCCCATATGATGAAAGAGGAAGCAATTGGGTAGTTAGGTCTGAGGGTTGAGCTAGGGCTGGGTTAAGTGCTTGCATCCTGTGAAAGCATCCCCTTTTTCCTTTACCCTACACAAATGAGGGCTGGTTAGTTTGGTGAATCTTCCTCCCTGCAAAGTAAAAACTTAGGATCGGTGTTTACCCTGGTGGGCAATTATTGCTGCTACACATAAAGACTTGTAGCATGTAACGGTAAAGTTGTTTTATCAAAGGGTTGTGGGTGCAGTAGCTAACTACGCTACGTGGCGGATTCAGAGTTTTTGCATGAATTTCATGTTTTTAATATAATGCGTAGATAGCAAATCTCCACAACCTCCGCTAGCGGAGCGGAGTTCATTGCCCATGGAAAAGGTGGTCCCCATAAGCGCAATACTTTAAGTAAGGGGGTTTCTTCTCAAGAGCCCCCCATGATAACCCTCTGGCTCAGAAACCATGAGAACCTGTGCCTCATGGGAACATCCATGGGAACAACCGAATGATGGGACATGGGGTCACAAATGGATTGAGACCAGGCCAGTTGTACGGGGGTAGCTCTCCACGAGAAAATACAAATGCTAATGGCCTAGCGCGTGGTTCCCCAAGTGGGGGGGTGTAAAGAATATATTAAAATTCCCCCCTGATTGTACACCATATACACTAACCTTGATGGGGATTCCCCATCTCCCCTAAGCTGTCAAAGCCTTATTATTAAATCAGCTCACTGGTGCTTTCGGAAAATGCCGTCCCAGATAAACTGGTTTGATCACATCATCATGGCAAGGCTGGTGAGCTGGTTGGGTTACACCGCTAAGTCTGTCAAAGGGGATTGTGTGGTGCTTAACTTTAATGACGCCAGGTGTGTGCATTTCGCTTTGAAGCATCTCAGAGACACACCTGGTGAACTGGTAAAGGCTTGCCCATTGGGTTTTTTCTATCCCCCCCACCAGGGGACTATCCTGAGACAACGGCCCCCATGGGTAGGCTTGAATATCTACTCCTTGTCACAGCCCTCTCCATTTATCTACCGGAACCGCATTGATGCTCCCTCATGACTTACTGAAATTGACTGACTGTTCAAACAATTTGGGCAGCCAGTCGAGAAGAGAACAATAGGCCCACAATGCATCCACCTAGGGAGAGACTCTTATAAAGGTGACTCTGGTAGCAAAGGGCATGTAGATCCAACCGCCACCATTCCGTATGTACCCATCAACATTAATAAGAACCTAAACAATCCTGAAAACCCTTCTCTCCCCCTAAATCAATTCTCGAAGGCAACCACGTAGCGGAGGGGCCCGGCCTAGTAGCTCCTGCTACTGTGACTGTTAGTAATAGTACACCTGTGGGTTTAGCGAATCAGGGAAATACCACTCTTCTCCTTAATATTATTCCTGGACATTGCAGGAATTTTCCCCAAACTGACCAACAAGGTTCGGCTAGAGTACAATAGGGGTTTTGACATCATCTGCCTGCAGGAAACTTGGTATAGGGATGACATAATGCTGGACGGTTATTGCTCTTTCACTGTTCCTGCAATACCTTCTCCAGCAGGGAGGGCTAAAGGAGGGCTAGTGTTGTTAATCTCTGTCAAATATGGGTCTATAAAAGCCCTTGGCGTAGACTCATCACCCTGGTATCAATTAATTTTGATTTCCAATTTGATGCAGGTTAAGATACCAATGGTTAATTGGTATTACAACATCTTTGACCAAAATTGCCGACATGTTATTGAAGCCCTACAGGCGGAAATTTCAAAAATTTCTTGGAAGTGGCAGCTATTATGTATCCGTTGGGTGGGGGATTTTAACTGCAGTACCTGCGGGTATAGTGCCCAACGAGTCTGTGGGCTGCTGGACACAGAGGGTCAGCCTCAACCGCACTTTAGCCACACACCGCAGGGCGAGGCTTTAAATTCCATCATTATTGAGAATGACCTAAACCTTATCAATAACTTGGCCTGTAGTTCCTTACCCCAGAACCCCACTTATGTTGGGGGTGGCAGCGAACGTTTTGTTGATTATATGTTTATTTCCATGAAACTTTTGTCGCTTACCAGCGACTTCAAGGTGGAACCCAATAATGCTACTGACCATAACCACCTCACAGCTTTTCTCAGTATTGCAGCCCAGGCAGGGAAAGGTGATGGTCGCCTGATTCATTATAATCCTAATAAAGGGGTAAGATTAAACTGGGTTAAAACGTATTCTCGCGAAAGCCATCATCAAAGAGGAGCATTACTCTAGGGCAAACAGGCATCACCAACAACTTGAGGTGATGGGTCTCTCATGCTTGTTCCCAGCCGAACAGCAATTCTATCTAACTTTTACCTCCAATATACAGATTAGATTTCTTTTAACAAGACTTCGCTTACGCACTCTGCATTTTTTAGTGGCATTCCCGAGTGACTATCAGATGCGGATGACACAGTCTAAATGGCCTTGACAGCAAATAGCTTCCAAAAATTGCTTAACGCTTTTACGGATTTTATGTCGGCACTTGATTTAAAAGTTAATTTTATTAAATTGTACATTGTGTTTGGCCTCAAACTGACAAAATCTAGAAACTTTGCTGTAATGGGCAAATGCATTGATAAACTGAATAATTTTACCTGTTTAGGGAACTTATTTAATAACATGATGAACTGGGAACCACTCATACCAGCAAGAGTGCAACATACAAGTAGGGTTGTGGAGGGGCTATTTCGCTTCGCTTCCAAGCCAGATCACAAGTCTGTGAAAGAGTTAGTTACCCTCTACAAAGCTAAATGCTTGTCCGAGGCAACTTATGGGGCAGGGGTGTGGGGGCACCACAAAAGCCGCCAACTACAGGTTTAGGAAAATAATTTTATAAAAAGGCTATTGTTGACCCTGAATAGCACACCCACACTCCTCTATCATCGAGAGATGGGGTTGGAGTTCTTAGAGGACCGTATAGGCATTTCCCCCTTGCTCCTATGGGCAAAGAATTGGCTGTCTAACGAACTGATGTTCTCAAGGGATGTGACCAAAGATTGTATTAATCTGGATAGTGCCCTATCGATCCCTTGGCCCCGATTCATGAGAGATACATTTCATGAGATAGGCCCGGGGAATTTCTATGACAATCCTCATTGTATTCTCGCAAACGCGAAAGCCATCATCAAAGAGGCGCATTACTCTAGGGCAAACAGGCGTCACCAACAACTTGAGGTGATGGGTCTCTCATGCTTGTTCCCAGCCGAACAGCAATTCTATCTAACTTTTACCTCCAATATACAGATTAGATTTCTTTTAACAAGACTTCGCTTACGCACTCTGCACTTTTTAGTGGCATTCCCGAGTGAATCAGGGTGGGCCGACAAACTTATGCCCTACCCGCGTGACAACTTGGCAGCTCAGAGCACCATGCACTTTATCTTATTCTGTCCCATTTATAAAGAACCCTGGGGGAAAATGTTTAGCTCCACTTCTAAGGGAAATCTGGCCTTGTACATATATGATGGTTTTAACTTTCTGCACTCTTTGGCCACTTCTGCTATCTGCACCGCGGTTTCTACCTACATTAAAGTTGCAATGGCTATTAGAAAGTGTTATGAGCTATAGAAGCCAAACAGGAATGTTGTAATCTTTCAATGCACAAGTTTTACATCCCTGGAATGTTATGATCAGTGATATATTTATCTGTGCTAGGTCTTTTTTAATTAAAGATGATATCTTTTCACTGTCAGAATCTTATGATTTTCTTTTTCTTTTCATTTTAACCACGCTGTCTTAAAATTGTGTTATGAAATTTTAAAACTGTGGTATTTGATTGTGGTTTTGTGGTTCTTGGAACCAGATAAAGTTATTTTGAATTGAATTGATTTGTTTTGATCATATTAAAGTATATGTTTCCAACACACTTCAGAATTAACTAAAAATGTGCTTAATTGGTGCGTTGCTAATTCTACCATATTCTGAAATACTTGCACAGTTCATTTAAAAGTTGTGTGCTAGAAAAAAACCTTTCCTACCCCAGTATCCAGCCAGATTGTCACATAAATCGCCTCACTTTGAAGTCAGAGAAAGAAAGGTGAGCACCAAGCTCCCTCCAAAGATAGAGCCTGACATTTGACCTGTCTTTGAAGGCGCAGCATATGTGGCAAGATAAGAGCAAGATTTTTAGGCCTCTTTTCAGAAAGGAGCACCTGTGGAAGAATTTAAGGGGACTTGGTATGAAAAAGTTTTGTTCCTTGGAAGGGAAAAACTCGCCATTGACAGCCTAAAACAAATAAAGCCAGAAAATGTGAGTTACAAACCACAAAACAATAGTAAGCAACAGGCGTAATGCATTCCCAGGGTAGCTGTGATGGATTCCGACCATCTGACAGTCGCGGCGACCAATCCAATATGGCCGCCGACGACACTCCAGGAAGGGAAGTCAGCGGTCTAGCTGACATGGGAAAGGAGGCGGACGTGCCCGCTACAAAGAGCCGGTGAGAGGTGACTACCGGATGTGACACGGCGGAATCGAGCGTCACGGAGGGAGAAGAGTGGAGAGCGAGCGTCACGGAGGGAGAAGACTGGAGCACGAACATCGCGGAGAAGGAAGAGAAGAAGGACAATGACCGCTCGTGGAGCACTGCCCCCGAGACCACTGCTCTCCCTGAAGGCGAGGAGACTGGGTCTCCCAACACCACGGCCCTGGAGGGTCGTGGAAGCAGGCAAGTGCCGGGCGGGTATTCCTCATTTCTTAAGGGACTGTGGGGACGCATGAAGGGCACCCACGAGTGATCACAAACTTCCCCTGTGCACTAGACACCTCTTCACAGGCAGCAGGGCACTGGTGACGGTCTGCACTACCCCACCCCTATTCTAAAAAAAGGACAAACAGATAGTCTAAGTCTGTTTTGTTTTTCTTCTTTATTTTATGTCCTTGGGTCCACGAGTGCCTGTCTGAAGAAACCTGGAACATCGAAGAAGCCCAAGGAGAAGAACCCGCAAGATACAAGCCATATTCCTGTAGCCCTCATAAACCATACTGTTTCCTTCAGCATATGTGGAGCTAACATATGCAAATATAGTAATAAAAGAAGGGAAGAAAACCGTATCTCGCTGTGTCCAACATACTTATCCAGGAGAGGGCAGCGGGGTGGAAGCTCACCACAAGGGAACCACAACAGAAAGTGGTGTCAGAAGTGGGATATTTCTGTCTGGGAAAAGACAGGACCCTGACACGGAGGCCATAATTACCCAACTAGCAGAAGGGCAACGCCACCTGCAGCTTGTTTTTGAGGAACAGACCAAACAGGCACAGCGGGAAAGAGAGGCTCTACAGACTGCCTTAAAGGACCAAGCAGCCCTCTTAACGCCAACCAACAAGTGCAAGACACTGCGGTTTTACGCCGTACAGACGCTATAGCAAGCGCCCGGGTACACCCGAACGTACCGGGTTCAGTGCTCCAGAAATTCCAGCAAGGGGATGATCTGGATTATTTTTTTGTAAACTTCGAAAGGGTTGCTTCTACAGCTGCGTGGCCACCAGAAAGATGGGGACAATACATTGCACCTTTACTATCAGGGGAATTACAGGCCGCCTATCAGGCTGCCAACCCGGCCGGGGTCACTAGTTACGCGGACATAAAAAGGGCCATCCTTGAGCGGTTGGGTTGTGACCAGGAATACTATCGGTCCCGATTCCGAAAAGAAAAATGGACTATCGGCGACAACCTGAGGGCCCTGTATTATCGCATAAGGGATTTAGGGAATCGGTGGTTGCAACCCACCACCTCCTCCATTGACGAGCTCACAGAAAAAGTGTACCTAGAACAGTACTTTGAAGCTCTACCCTATATATAACACCAGGGCGTGGATAAAGCAACACCCCAATCTTTCTGTTACGGTAGCTGTGGACCTCGCTTGTGCATACCACCGTTCTCCTGAGTTCAAAGCCCCTACACACAGATCTCAAATAGGACCCCTAAAGCCACCAAGTAAAACAATCACACCGTCCACAGAGCAAAGAGGTCAAGCATTCACCCGGCCCCTGCCCAAAACACCCCCCTCCGGACCGGTCCCGCCTGGGCCACAGTGTTTTCACTGTGCCGAGTGGGGGCACATAGCCCGGCACTGTTCTTCCCGCCCTTCCCCTCAAGAGCCTATGGAAGTAGGGTATACTCGGGGACGCGTATTGGTGACAGGAAAAACTCCGGACCGATATAGAAAAAAAATACACATAAACGGAAAACCGGTTCTCGCATTCTTAGACACAGGGTGTCACCATACAGTAGTCGACAAGGCTCTAATACACGACTCCCAATTAGTAGACGACGAGTGCATACAAGTAACCTGTGTCCATGGAGAGAAGAAGGTGTATCCACTAGCCGAGGTACTGTTAGACATAGAGGGGGAGTCCCTGTTGAGAAAAGTGGGGGTGGTACCGGACCTCCCTGAATCAGTCTTGCTGGGAACAGACCTTCCCAGGTTTTACGAATACCTACAGACATACACCCCTGCCCCAACCCCAGTGACATGGTTGCTTAATGCCCCTTTTCACAATGAAGAAATACAGGGAGCATCCCCTAAGACACCAAAAACACGAAGAGAGAAAAGAGGAGAACGGGCCAGGTATCTATCAGCTAAGCCTGTATTTGCCTCCACAGACATGCCTCAAGAAGCAGGACGAAGCGTCCAAGCAGCCCAAAGAGACGATACCACCCTACAAAATGCTTGGGAGCAGGTCCAGGAAGAGCAACCGGATAAGGTAGGACCCTTCCTTTGTGTAAAAAGGGGACTTCTGTATAGGGTATCACAAGAAGGGGATAACCGAAAGGAACAGTTGCTGGTTCCCCGTCCCTTTAGAGAACAGGTATTGGCCTTGGCCCATAGCCAAACTGGGGGTGGACACTACGGTAAAGAGCACACCTTACGGTATCTATTGCCTAGGTTCTATTGGCCAGGGGTCTACCAAGAAGTAGCCAGGTACTGTGCAGCCTGCCCCCGTTGTCAGTTGGTTAATGTCCCTTCTATCCCCAAAGCCCCGCTCCAGTCCCTACCTGTAATAGATGGGCCATTCAAAAGGGTAACAATGGATCTGGTAGGACCCCTGATCCCGTCTGCTCGGGGACACCAGTACATTTTAGTCCTCGTAGATTACGCCACGAGATACCCAGAAGCTATTTCTCTGACTTCCATAACGACTACAGCGGTTGCCCATGCTATGGTCTCCTTCTTCTCTCGAGTAGGGTTTCCCCTGGAACTGTTAACGGACCAAGGAACCCCGTTCATGTCCCGTTTAATGAAGCAGGTGTGTACCATACTCAGAGTAAAACAGATACGCACATCGGTCTACCATCCCCAAACAGATGGGTTGGTGGAGCGGTATAACGGTACAATAAAGACCATCTCGCGGAAAAGCATAGATAAAGCAGGAAGGGATTGGGACCGACAACTACCCCTCGTCCTGTTTGCCATCAGGACACATGAACAAAGATCCACAGGGTTCTCACCTTTCGAGCTTCTGTTCGGAAGACGTCCAAGAACACTCTTGGATATGGCTGTAGAACAGTGGACAGAGGGAGAAGATGAAGGAAAGTCCCTACTCCAATATTCTGCCTCCCTGAAGGACACATTGTCCTCCCTGTGGGAGGAGGTCCATGCCAACATGGAGAGTGCACAAAACAGACAAAAGCAGCAATACGATCGACACGTTAAACTCCGGGAGTTTTCACCTGGGGATCTGGTACTTATCCTTCTGCCGAACTCCGAAAAAAAACTCATAGCCACCTGGCAAGGCCCCTACAAAATACTGAGTAAAGTAACCCCTGTCACCTACCGGGTAGCTGTACCACATAAAAAAGACGCGGGCCAAATATACCACGTAAACCTCCTTAAAGCGTGGGAGGAACCCACTCCCATAACCCCAGTCTCAGGAACAGCCATCCACCACATCACCGTAGATAGACCGATAGAAGTGACCCTCCCTCCCCAAGAATGGAAAGGAGAGACTCACGTACTACTAGGAACCCAAATGACGGAAAAACAAAGACAACAAATACTAACGCTCTGTGCCAAGTATTCCTCTGTCGTATCAGGGACCCCAGGGAGAACGACCTTAGTAGAACACGAAATAATCACAAAAACAACCCAACCAATCAAACTACAGCCCTATCGTATCCCCGAGGCCTGGAGACAGGCAGTGGACCAGGAAATACAAGACATGCTAAAGGCTGACATAATTGAGCCTTCTCATAGCGCTTGGTCTTCTCCAGTTGTCCTAGTCCCAAAACCTGATGGTAGCATCCGATTCTGCATAGATTTCCGCCGGGTAAACTCTGTGTCCAAATTCGACGCCTACCCCATGCCAAGAGTAGACGAACTAATTGAGCGATTGGGAGGCGTTAGAGTAATGTCCACCATAGACCTAACAAAAGGCTATTGGTAAATTCCATTGTCTCCGGCGGCCAAAGAGAAAACGGCCTTCTCAACACCATCAGGCTTATACCAGTTTAAGGTTTTGCCCTTTGGCCTCCACGGGGCCCCTGCTACGTTTCAACGGTTGATGGATACAATCTTAGCCCAGCATCAACGCTTTGCTGTTGCCTATCTAGACGACATTGTAGTGTACAGTCCAGACTGCAACACCCATCTAACTCATCTAGAAGCGGTCCTAAAAACATTAGAAAAAGTGGGCCTTACGCTCAATCCAAAGAAGACCACATTCGGCACCAACCATATAGAGTACCTAGGTTACGATATCCGGGACGGGTGTATAAGACCACAAGTCAACAAAGTAAAGGCCATTGCAAACCTACCCCGACCCACCGGTAGGAAAGGGATCTGCTCCTTCCTTGGGCTGGTGGGCTATTATAGGAGATTCATACCACAATTCTCTGAACTCGCTAGTCCCCTTTCCGATCTGCTTACTAAAGAACATACAGGAAAACACCTCCACTGGTTTGGTCCTCAAGAAGAGAGCTTTCAACGGCTAAAAAGAGCCCTGTGTACTGCCCCTGTCCTTCTCTGTCCGGACTTTCAGAAAACCTTTGTCCTTCAAACCGACGCCTCAGGGAGAGGCCTTGGGGCAGTACTATCACAACCAGATGAAACCGGTGATTTACGCCCCGTCCTATACCTCAGTACGAAGTTGTTTCCCAGGGAAACCAAATACGCCATGATTGAAAAAGAGTGCCTTGCTCTTAAATAGGCGATGGAAGCTCTACAGTATTACCTTTTGGGACGTCCCTTCCTTTTACTAACTGACCATGCCCCTCTCACCTGGCTGTCACTCCACAAGGACTCCAACCCCAAGGTCTTACGTTGGTTTCTTTCTTTACAGCCCTTCACCTTTGAAGCCATACATATACCAGGAAAACTCCAAACGAATGTAGACTATCTCTCCAGGTTTCCTGTCCTCGAATGGCCCGACCGTCCATTCCCGGGGGGAAGGCAGTGTGATGGATTCCGACCATTTGACGGTCACGACGACGGCGGCGACCAATCCAATATGGCCGCCGCCGACACTCCAGGAAGGGAAGTCAGCGGTCTAGCTGACATAGGAAAGGAGGCGGACGTGCCCGCTACAAAGAGCAGGTGGGAGGTGACTGCCGGGTGTGACACGGCGGAATCGAGCGTCACGGAGGGAGAAGAGTGGAGCGCGAGCGTCACGGAGGGAGAAGAGTGGAGCGCGAGCGTCACGGAGGGAGAAGAGTGGAGCATGAACATCGTGGAGAAGGAAGAAAAGAAGGACAACGACTGCTTGTGGAGCACTGCCCCCGAGACCACTGCTCTCCCTGAAGGCGAGGAGACTGGGTCTCCCAATACCACGGCCCTGGAGGGTCGTGGAAGCAGGCAAGTGCCGGGCAGGTATTCCTCATTTCTTAAGGGACTGTGGGGACACATGAAGGGCACCCACGAGTGATCACAAACTTCCCCTGTGCACTAGACACTTCTTCACAGGCAGCAGGGCTCTGGTGACGGTCTTCACTACCCCACCCCAATTCTAAAAAAAGGACAAACAGATAGTCTAAGTCTGTTTTGTTTTTCTTCTTTATTTTATGTACTTGGGTCCATGAGTGCCTGTCTGAAGAAACTTGGGACATCGAAGAAGCCCAAGGAGAAGAACCCGCAAGATACAAGCCCTATTCCTGTAGCCCTCATAAACCATACTGTTTCCTTCAGGGAGCGGGAAAATGGGGAAGATAAGGATGAAATTAAAATAAAAGTAGCAAGTGTATAATGACAAATGTTGAGGTTCAAGGGAATGGTGAGGCATTAAATGGGGGTGGCTATGTAGCTCGGGTTAAAGGGTTGATTAGATGTGATGGAATTTGTAGTAGTAACGTGGGATGTTTAGTATGAAAAGCATTGTCAGAAATAAAATAGTGTTACCAAGGACCCATCCATTAAAGCAGCCTTTTACACACACTATTTATGTCTGTTGCGGTTTCACTGACTTGCTGATTTACATTAAGCTGCAGTTGTTGTCTGTCTTTTAAACCGTTGTCAGCCCCATTGTTATGACATCTGTTTTCCTGCATAGTGCAAGAGAAAGGCTAGTGAGGCAGGATTGCCCCCTTTAGCAGGTTCACCTGTGGTGGAAATAGCCAATACAATCATTTGTGCATTTAACATTTACTTGCAGAATCCAGGTGAAACCTTCACATTGTATCTTCTCCAATATGTTGTGTTCAACCACCTAAATGCTTTTTATACATACTCAGGATCACATACATTTTTTTTTCATTTATTGTCCTTTTGGTATTTTATTGGGTTACTTTCTCCCACGTTTAATCAATAGCTCTCTGACTTCCCCACCCTGGGAAATATTTTTCCCCTGCCTTTTGCCCCTTTCTTATTTTCCTATTTTTAGCATACCTTTCTCTTGCCCACCTCTTTCTCTGGCTGTTTTCTTGTATCCATCTATAGTGGAAGACCTAATGTTTTTTGATAATGGACTTGAGATTGTCCACGATACTTGAGCCTGTATTATATATTGTGCTTCACGGGCACAACGGGTGTGTGCACCTGCTTTGATCGCCCCGGGACACAATGGTATTATAGAAGGGCGGCAGACACTTGTCCGTCCCCTTCTATAATACAGGTAGCACTGATGCACATGTTGCACCAGTGCTATCATGACAGGGTCTTTCCTCATTTGCATGTGAGCGTGGTCCCATGCAAATGAGGGAATCACTTTGCCTCGGCACCCTTGCTGTATTACCAACATGGGCGAGTTTGCTGCTGCCCTGGAGGCAATACATTCATTCTAATATGTCACACTTTCTTTGCTTGTATCCGATGCACCCTTTAAAAAGGTTCACCATGGTACAAACAAGGAAAATGTGCCATATCCGTAATACGGCCCCTGGTGTCTTTTTGAAGGATAAATGTCATATTTTCATTAAAAGGTTTTTCAGGATTTTGTCAATTTACCAGACAGGAGATTCTGTGGTTTTAAAAATCGTGATCTTTAAATTAGGGAAATATCTAAACTGAAGTACATCATCGTAGGACAATGCTGGAAAATACACAGGTAACCAGAGCCTACAGGAAGGGGCCTCACAATTAGCATTATCACTCTTTGCACTACCACATATATATTTGGGAAACTCTCTTTTGATCACAAGTAAAGGAGTGTCCATCTTTAGTTTACTTTATTGGTAGAAAGAACTCTATTATCCTGTCTTCTCGTGGCCACTGAGAGAAAACAGGACTATCAAGGACCCCAGGAATAAAATGCAGTTTAATGTTCATTTTAAAAGAGGGAAAACACCTCTCTAGCAAGCTGGAGTGAAACAAAGAGGAGCTGAAATGTAGAGTTATGAAATGCATTTTATATTAAAGAAAGCCCATCCCATCCTTGTCGCCAACTATCGTACAGAAAGCCTGGTCAAACCACACATTTGTTTCTCAGTTGGAGCTTTACTCAAGCTGCTATGGCGTGACCTCTCCTCGCCAGCCCCAACGCTCCATTGACAACATCTGAACTATAAGCATAACATTCCTAATGGAACCTGGAAACCAAGGTTCCACATATGCCATGAATACGACACAGTTCTCGTGCTCTGTGGTATGCTGGCCATTGTAGCAGCCAGTTATAGAATCACAAACCCAACCAATGATGGACTTACCTGGCTGCTTTTCTCCCTAGGGCCTCAACCACATACTGTAGATCAGTATAGCTGAAGCACCCAGACACATCACCTCTTGGGTAGTAATAGAGCAGGCCAAGGCACATCTCTTGGCGGGTGCCTAATCCTCCCTGTACCCAAAGAGAAAGAGAGAAGCTGAAGTCTATGGTGCCCCATTTTGCAGTACAGTTGAATTTAAGGATAATTATGCAGCCACAATGATTTTAATGAAGGATTTTGGGATCAGATTTCATGATGGGAATGGGATGATGCATTGTTATCTGGACTCCGAATGTTGGTAACTATAGGCCTGTTTCTGTATGAACTAATATGGAGAGAAGGGTGATGTGAGCAATGATGTTGTTAATAACTCATGTAGATACAAAAGAAGAGGCAATTGCATTTCAGTACAAGTACAGCTGTAAATTCAGGCGAGTCAATCCAAGGACACATATTCAATATATGAACATATCATTTAGAAAAGCTTTCTTCTGCAGTGCTTCACCTACATTTATATATGTGTGTAGTTTTTAATAGCTGGTAGTTTTGACCTCTCTGCCACTTAGGCCCTTCAAATAGATCCTAACTGCATGTACTTTCCCAAAAAACTAAATAGTGCTTGTACTGTTAAATTGGCATCTATGACATTTTTTAAGTCAGCTGTAAAGTACACTCAAACTACACTGTATGTCGAAATGTCAAATTCCAAATGTGAGATGCAGAAATGTTCCTCCACTCCCAATTAGAGTTGAACTGGCCAAATAGACTCAGGCACATCCCTGGGAAACCGAGTCAGGGCTTTTATGTTGAAAGTAAAAACTGAACTGATTTTTACATATTCAGTTCTAGATTCAACATTGTTTATGTCAGCGGTGAATTTGCCTTTTAGACTTTAGGCCCAGCTGCACAGTGCTGTAAGCTGAAATGGAGTTGCTCACACACATTAAAAGAGTAAAATGATCTTTAGTGGAATGTTACAAGAGAGCTCCCGCAGTCAGGCTGCAGGTTTTTAAACTGAAGTTTGTTAAAAAAAACATTTTGCACTAACTCCAGTAAGTAGGTGGGTATGAAAGTCAAACTCAAAATATAATAAATCAAGAAAAATGAAAATGATTAGTTAACCAGGATTTTGCAAAAGTGAAATTTTTAATTTCTTACACTTTCAGGCTTTAAATTAACTGGCCTGAGCTGTTGGTTTGAATCAATGTGCTGGTGTTGAAATTGGTGTTGCTCCTAGGTAGTTAGGGCCATTCACATTTTCTCCCCTCCCTCATCCCACAAGAGGACACCAAGTGACATTATTCTAAAGGTTCCCCTAAGCAATGTCATTGACGCTCTTAAGTTTCTACCTTTTTATCACAGATGCATATCAAGGGGGACCCACAACCCTCGCCTCCTTTGAAGGAAGGACAGTCTCACAGTCCTGAAGTAGCCCCTGTCTCCAACTAGGAAACCAAACTTACTTAGAAAAGGTGGGATTCTGCTTCAATCTAGAAGAAGTATTAGTGGTTTGGCTTTAGGGGGAATTTAAAGAGAGAGGGGGAACCTTAAGCCAAGCTCAGGTCCAGTGGCGTAACGATAATTTAGGGGGCCCCCCTGCAAGGTACGTTGAGGGGCCCCCTCCGACTCTATCAGGAGCTCCCCAGCCAAAGTGCAGTGCTGGAGCTTGGGGCCCCCCTCTGCACTGCGGGAGATGCGGGGGCCTGTGTTACGCCCCTGCTCAGGTCGGACATTTTGGGAAATTAGATAACAAAGCATCTTTGGCTTACTTTACCTGTGTTAGCTTTGAGAAAGAAGAACTAGGTCATGGTTTGGTAAAGACAGAAGGGGAATGTGTAGAAACTGTCTACATTCACTTGGATAATTTGGCCTGTTGGAGCTAAGTATACCTATAAGAGCTATTGTGACCACTCACAAGGGAGAGACACTCCCATTAGAAACATAAACAAAATTAAAAGACTACCTGCTGGAAGAAGTCTCTCTGCCTGGTAAAAGAGTGAGGAGTGGATATTCCTGCTTTTCCTTCATTCTCTGGAACTCAAAGGCTTCTCTGAGGACCAGAGAAGCTAGCTTCAGGCTGATCCACAAGGAGAAGGGAGTTTCGGTCTATCCAGAAGGAGCCTGTACTTTATGAAAAATCTTTCACTGTGCCTGGGGGGGAAGAGTGAGAAGACAGAAGGAGATGCACACACTTGGAAGAAATCCATTAGAGACCAGTGGTAACTGGAATTTTGGCAGTGGTTTTAACAGAAATGAGGAGAAGCATCTGGTGTTCAAGTATGCATCACGGGTAATTTGGTAACTTTTGAGCACCATTAAAGAAGTTATGGGACTTTTTGATTTTTTCTTCATCTGTGAAGGACCTGAAGAAAGTGCCAAGTCTGCTGACATGAACTCTACCTCTGTAACATAAAACAATGTCTCATAGGGTGTAAGCTAAGGGTCACTTTTTGATAGCTCAATTAATTGCAAGGAGCACAAGGGAAAAGCAGGGAGACAAAAATTCAGTCCAACAATGTGAATTTGTGGGGAGGAGCCTAGCGCGCAACCAAGATGGCCGCGTAGGTGCGAGGCTCCCGAGGACCTCCGCAACCTCCTACGTTTATCCTGTCTTCATCCTGAATCGGTTGAGGGGACTGTGTCGGTGAACCTGAGCCGAGGTGGTACCCGTTTTCCGTTTTTGAATCGGACCCCGGGTGCCGGGGTGAGCATCGACTGAAGTTTGCGGCCTGCTTCTCTCCTGACCCCGGACTCGAGTTTGGGGGTGACCCAGTGGCGAAGTGAATAACAACGGCGGGCCGAGCCTGGCGAGTCGCGTACCCCACACTTTCACTTTCGCTTTTGAGTCCCCTTGCCGTCATCGCGAGTGGGATTACGGCGCTTCTTTGTGTGGTGGTGGCTGCGGGGACCCGCTCCACCTTCCTGAGGTGACCCCCGGGGCTCTCGGCCTTGATTGCTTGCTCTCCACTGCGTGACTGGTGAGGGTGCGAGATACACGACGATGGCCACGAAGCAGGATGGAGATCGGCTGAAGGCCAAATCGACCCGGCGTGGCACCGCACTTCAAGTCAACATTATGGATCGCTACACCCTCCCGAAGGGGTCTCCCGGCGGATCGCACAAGTCTTCCGAGTGTCCCCCGGATGCCCCGGATTTGCCTACGGATCTGACTTTGCAGGACGTCATGGGCGCCATTGCTGAGATGAAGACCTCAGTGGGCCAACAATTCGACACCTTGGCGCACAAACTCGACGCGGTCCTCATCGATGTCAACCTTGTTAGAGCAGATCTATCTAAGACAAATGACCGGGTTGACTCCTTGGCCCATACCGCGTCGGGCCTCACGACTGAGGTAGCGGCCCTTCAGACGGAGGTGCGCCGCCTCCGGCAGGCAAGTGCGCTCACGGATCGGCGCCTGGAGGACTCCGAGAGCAGGGCCCGGAGGAATAACATTCGCATTATCGGAGTGCCCGAGGGACAGGAGGACTCGGCGGCGGATCTCGGCGGAGGACCTGATTTCTACCCATCTCCAGCCTCGAGGACTGAGTAAATTCTTTGCGGTGGAGAGGGCCCATAGAGTTCCTGGCGGCAGACCGAAGGTCGGAGCTCCTCCGCGGCCTCTTATTGCCCGTATCTTCAACTTTCGGGACAGGGATGCGATTTTGCAAGCTTCCAGACTGCAAGGGCCGCTTAAGCTGGAGAACATGGCGGTGAACTTTTATCCTGATTTCACGCAGGCGGTCCAGAAGCAGAGATTGAGTTTCATGGGCGTCAAGCGGCGGCTTCGAGACATGAACTTAAAATACGCCATGCTTTTCCCGGCCAGGCTGCGTGTGGAGGCTGATGGTCGCACTCACTTTTTTGACCGTCCTGAGATGGCCGGGGACTGGTTGGACACTTTGTCTGGGGGACATGATCGGGATGGGATGGGGGCGGCGGGAGGAGAGTGCCCACCGGACCGGGTATGAGGTATTGACACTGGGGCTCATTCCTGATGATGCCACCTTTCGGCCAAGCTTAGGGTCTCTTGACTGTTGTGTTTTGTTTCCCCTCCATTGGAGGTGGTGCTGTGTCTCGAGGGGGTTCTCTTTCCTCCTCTAGGGGGTCTTTGTAGTTTAGTTTACACAGGGGCGGCAGGCACACTGCAAGTTGGGGGGGCTGTTTGGGCTCATGCAGGGGTGCAGGGAGGGGGGAGTTTTGTTCGGGATGTTGGGTTGGGGTTGGGTATTGTTTATTTGTACCACAAGGCAGAAGTATTGTTGTGCTATCGCTAAAGTGCTCTCTGGGGGGAGATTGATTGGTTTTGGCTATGATGGGGGGTAGGGGACTGAGCCTTTTGTCCTGGAACGTTAATGGACTGGGGGACAGGATAAAACGGGGAGTGGTCCTGCAGTTCTTAAAACGAATTTCACCCGATATAGTGTTTCTGCAGGAAACACACCTCATTGGAAACTCCTTTCGTGCCATGAACAGACGGGGCTATCGCCTTGTAGCCCACTCAGGCTTCACATCTGGTTCGAGGGGTGTGGGCATGATGGTTAAAACCTCGCTCCCGTTGGAGGTTGATGAGGTGCTCCATGATGATAGGGGACGATATACGGCTCTGGTGGGTAGACTGGAGGGTAAAGTGATTGTTTTGGTTTCTGTTTATGTCCCGCCAGGGTTGCAGACAACTACTTTTGCTGATTTGGGGCGCCTTCTTCTTGGCCTGCCGGAGGGGATTCTAGAGGTTGGGGGGGATTTTAACGCTGTAATTTCCGGAACTGAGGATCGTCACCCTCCCAGGGATCTCCCCCGTGCCCAAGCTTGGTTATCTGGCCTCTTGGATACCCTGGGGCTGGTGGATTGTTGGCGGCTGAAGCACCCTACGCAGATACAATACACCTTTCATTCCGGGGCTCATGGTAGTCTTTCGAGGCTTGATTATGTTCTGATGCCAGCAGCACAGGCGGGGAGGGTCGGGGAGGTACGACATCTGGCTCGGGGTATTTCAGATCACTCCCCGCTCCTGTTGCACTTCGACATTGTCCCGAGGGGGGAGGGGAGGGTGGTCCCGATTAATTCCTGGTACCTGCGTGACCCCGCAATTCGCGCTGATTTGGTTAAATCTCTTGAGCGATATTTTGAAGACAATGTGGGGTCTGTGTCGTCTGCGGTTTCTTTGTGGGAGGCGTTTAAGACGGTACTCCGGGGGGAGGCCCTGTCCCTCATTTCCCATTCCCGGAGGCGCGAGCGGGAGGAGGTGACCCGTATCGAATCTGAGATAACTGACTTGGAGGGTGGTCTGGAGGGTGGGGTAACGGATGACAAACTGCATGCTCTCCGACTCAAACAGGCGGACTACAGGGCCCTAGTCACGGAGGCTGCTAGGGGCCTGAGTAGAGAGCAACAGGGGCGACTCTATGATGTGGGTGATAAGGCTGGTAAATTGATTGCGTGGCTGGATAAAAAGGAGAGAGCGAGTCGAGTTGTCCCGTCGATTGAGAGACTGGATGGTGTGTGTGTCACTGAGCCGGAGGAAATTGTTGATTGTTTCGCTGAGTATTTCCGTGGGGTGTATTCCCCGGTATCTTCCCGCTCGGAAGAGGATTCCCATGACCTGCTTAAAGACATTGCGCTGCCTTCCCTTTCGGAGGCGGATAAATTGTCGTTGGACGCGGCCCCGACATCTGAGGAGATTGCCCTCGCCATACGTTCGGTCGCCTCTGGCAAGGCCATGGGTCCTAATGGCCTTCCCATCGAATTGTACAAATTACGACCGGATACGCTGGCTCCGCATCTCCGTGCTATGTTCCTCGCGGCCCGGTCGGCGGGTTCCCTCCCGCTGGACCAGCGTCTTGCCACTATTGTGGTTATTCATAAGGAGGGGAGGCCGCCGGATCGGGTCACGTCTTACAGGCCCATTTCGCTGTTGAATGCGGAGCCGAAAATACTCGCCAAGGTGCTGGCTAATCGGCTGGTTGGCGTGGTGTGCGATCTGATCCACCAGGACCAGTCCGGCTTTATCCCTCATCGCAACACCGCGCTTAACTTGCGGCGTCTGCACGGGGTGCTCGCGAGGGTCCCGTTCATACGAGAGCCAGCCATTTTGGCGTCCTTGGACGCCACTATGGCGTTCGACACGCTTGAGTGGCCATATATTTGGGCGACGCTGGCTAAGTTTGGGTTTGGCCCGGGATTCATTGGCTGGGTGAAACTGTTGTATTCCGGACCGCTGGCGCAGGTGGCGGTGAATGGTAGAGTATCGGCTCCGTTTGAACTGGGCAGGGGCACGCGGCAGGGCTGCCCGCTGTCGCCGCTCCTTTTTGCGCTTGCCTTGGAGCCCCTGGCGGAATGGCTGCGGTGGCACCCTTCGATTCGTGGTCTCCGATGGACCCCCGAGTATGAGGATCGCGTATCCCTTTACGCGGACGATATTCTTTTGTATCTTGCTTACCCGCGCAAATCACTGATTGTGTTAGTGGATGTGTTGCGTTCATTCGGCCGCAACTCCGGCTTAGTCATCAACTGGGCTAAATCCTGTGTGTATGTCCTTTCGGGGGAGGCTCCTATCCTTCTGCGGGGTTGTCCTATCCAGGTTGCTCCGCAGGGATTTAAGTACCTGGGTATCTTTATTACCCTGGACGCTGCGGCCCGATATAAACAGAACTTACTCCCCCCCCTCCAGCGCCTGAAGGAGGATGTGGCGCGTTGGAGGCGCTTGCCGCTCTCGCCGCTCGGCCGTGCGGCGCTGTTTAAGATGATGTCGTTGCCACGTTTCTTATACGCTTTACAAAACACGATGGACGTTGTCACGGCGCGCTACTTTCGGGAGGTGGAGGGTCTGCAGCTCCACCTGTTTTGGGATGGGAGGCCGCGTATCGCCCTCGCGAAGCTGACGCTCCCGTGGTATGACGGGGGGGTCGCCCTCCCAGACATCAAACGGTATTACTGGGCCTCCCAGCTGGCTGCGATAAACCACGGCCTTTATGGGCCCGCCCTTAACCCGGCTTTTGAAATGGACAAACTGTTACTGCCGGGTGGCGACTAAAATCGTGCGCTTTACTCTACATCGCTCGACGCTCGTTTGACGGGCCCTACGCGGGTCGCGGTACGGGTGTGGCACGCGGCAAACTTGGCGATGGGGTGGAAGGATCGGTTGACCCGGGCGACGCCACTGTATGCATCTGAGCGACTGGGCTGCTTGTGGACCTCGAAAGGCTTTGAGAAGTGGGACATGATAGGCATCAGCAGGGTGGGCGATCTCTGGACGAGGGGGGGATTCAAAACGTTCGATGTGCTGCAGAAGGAATTCCAGTTGCAGGACAGGGAGTACTTCCGATATGTACAGGTTCGTCACGCGCTGTGTTCTGTATTCCCGGATGTTGCCTCCATCCCGGAGTCTCCCCTCTGGAAGATAGAGTGCTAGATGGGTATGTACCGGATGGCACTATCTCATTGATTTATAAAAAGCTCATCAACGATCGCTCGGGACTGCTGACTGGCCTTCGTGAGGCATGGGTCGCCGATGGATTGGAGCTGGATGACGAGGACTGGGTGTCTGCGGTGGCCTCCCCGAAAGAGGTGGCCATACCGGCCCGCCTTCGCTTCGTCCAGCTCAAAATACTCCACAGGGTCTATGTTTCGGGGCCGGGTTTGATGCGTATGGGATATGCCGTGGATGGGCTGTGTAAGCGTGGGTGTGGTTTGTTAGGGACCTTCATCCATATTTTGTGGGAATGCCCGGAGGTGGCGCGATTCTGGCGTGGTGTACATGCGGTGTTGCAAGCGGTCACGCATGTGGCGCTGTTTCCCGAGGCTAGGAGATGTCTGCTAAATGTGTGGGAGCCGACTGATTATACGGTGCCGCAGACGTGGTGGGTGACCCTGGGATATATGGTGGCCAAGCGTGACATAGCACAATTGTGGGGCTCCCAGAGGTCACCAACGGTTTCGGTGTGAAGGACAACATGGATTGGTGTATGTTTCGGGAGAAGGTAGTGTATGTGGCGAGAGGTAAGCCTGGGAAATGGGTGAAAGTGTGGGGCCCCTGGAACTCCTATCGTGGCGGGATTTGTACCCCGCCGCTGACGCCTGACTTGGCAGTGGCCCAGTCTCCCTAGTCTGCTTGTCACCTTGGTTCTGGGTACTGTGTCAACTTTGTTTCTGTCCCGGCCTGTCCCCCCCCCCTATTCCTGTGGATCGGTAGGGTCCTCCCCAGGAGAGCTCATAATGCTGCTTTGACTTTTGCTGCCTTGTGGATTTGTTTGTAGTTTCTTATAAAAAATGGAACCGCCAGTTGGGGGGTCCAGACGGTGTGGCCGCCAACGCTTCCCTCGACTTCTGGGACCTTTATCACTTGCCGCTTGTGTTTAATAACTGTATTTTATGCTCTCACTGTTTGCTAGCGGCCGGCCTGAAGGTTGTAGGCCCATCTCTGTATATCTTTTGCATTCTGTAATAAAGGTTTAAAAAAAAAAAAAAAAAACAATGTGAATTTGTATTATATATTGCTTCATATATTTAGACATGTATGAGAAAAGCACTGCGTTACATTAAATGGCATGTAACCTGTGGAATACTGTGCACAAGTGCTCGTGAGATAGTGAACGGCACAAGTGACACGTCAGGAAGTATGTAAAGCGACACGAAGGGGCGCAAACACAAAACAATTGGTAACAGAATTTACATTGTAGAGATACCCAAACAATAAATGTTAATTTATACAGTGGGATTTTTAGATGGGTATCCTCGAAGGAATGGAGCCGTAATTTTCGCTGTAAATGTCGACGGCGATTCGGGCTGTAGAAATGTTTAGGCCATCATCAGGACCAGGTTAAAGTTATTTATAACAGTGCTGTGGGGAAGAATGAAAACTGTCAATGGTGGACCAGGCGCAGGGAAGAAATATAGAAAAGGGGTTTAGGAGGAGCCCCAGAGGAAGTTTGAGGACAGTTAGAGCGCGGCGAACAGTAGGTGTGGGTAGAAGGATTACCGCGTGACTAGCCTCAAAGAAGGAGGTGGTATTGCACCAAGTGTATGGTCTCTGCCAGTGGTTTGGGATGCGCAGGGGGGAGAAAGGAGGGCATGCTGGAGAGGAACGGCCAGGTGAAGCAAATTCACGTTGTCCCATTGAATTTTTGTCTCCCTGCTTTTCCCTTTTGCTCCTTGCAATTAATTGTGCTATCAAGAATTGACCCTTAACTTACTCCCATTGAGACATTGTTTTATGTTCCACATGTTGGCCCTTGTCTCTATAGGGTTTATGGGCTAACTCCTGTAGTCCGATATTGCATGGACTCTACCTCAGCATACCTCTGCGCCTTTTAGTTATTATTTGCTGCAAGATTTGCTGCTTCAACGGTACAGTGAAAACATGGTACTCTGCCTTGTGGAGCACTGCCCTGCCAGCAGTTCCAGCATCACTCAGATGATGAATTACAGCTTTCAGAAAAGTTTTAAAACCCAAAGGTAAACGATGAGAGTGAGAAATGGGTTCAAAGTGTGCCAGATGAAGATGTTACCTTATTCGCTATGATTTCCAGGGTTATCTCACTTGGACCTTTTTTGCAGGGAAATTCGACACTTGAGTGAAACCACAAAATAAATGGAGCCAGCCTTGTGAGGACCTACACAGTCACAAGTCTCCACCTTGCTCAGTTGACCAATTTTGACTTCTTTAAATGAAACTAGAGCCCTGATTATGAGTGGGCTGTACAAGCTAGTAGAAAATTGCGCACCCACCAATTACCATTTGCTTGGGGAGAAGTAATTAGAAAGTGCACAATTTGTGCCCAGCTGTAAGTTTGACAAGATGGAATGTGGAATTAAACATTTCCCATCTATCATATTGGAAAGTTTCAATTCTATTAAGGACTGGGAGGCGAGGATTATACTTTTCTTTCTCCACTTTATTGAAGAGCAGCCATTTGAAGTAAACAAAACAAAAACTATCATTCTCATGAAACCTTGGGAATATCATAGAAATAATGACAATAGAGTCCGTCATGTAGACTGTTCTTCCACCAATCAGGAGGCTCCAGCCGGGTGATAGTCCCTTGTCACTAGCCCTTCCTCCTCTTTCGACGCGTGAGCTCAGCCTCCATTGACAATTCATCAGTCTTGCTTGCTTGTGTCCATTCCTGCAACCAAAATGACATATATTAGGGCACAACCATGGCTAAGGATTAGCCCTAAAAAGGGAATATGCAAACGTATTCTCATCAATAACACATATTGAGAACATAATCCAGATCACAGATATATTCAAAATAGGTATTTACTCCACAACGAGGGTGGGAAGGTTCCAGATGTCGGCGAACCTTGGGTGGGATAATCCTCGCCACCGAGTCCTTAATAGAATTGAAACTTTCCTTTACGATAGCTAGGACATTTTTTATTCTATGTCAGGACCGGTGGCGAGGATTATACTAGTTTAAAGCTTACTTACCACCAAGTGTGTCATTTGCAGCACTGGTTTGAAATGAAACCGTTTGAATATAGAGTCCAAAGACCAGTCTGCAGTGTTGAGGATGACCTCTAAACGAGCCCCTAGCGTAAACGCTTAAGAAGCCATCGCCTGTCTGGTAGAGTGGGCTCCAAAATGGCACAGGTCAATACCCGCTTCTTGCATCACCCAGCGCACCCACCTGGCAATCGTGAGGGGAGAAACAGCTCTGTGTGGTTTCTGCAGAGCAATAAGGAGTTTTTGTTCGCCTGGAGGTCGGAATTCTTCCAACATCTCCTCACAGGCCTTGAGGCAGGCTACCACACATAACTTAGGGAATCCGGGAAAGCCGGATACTAAATGGATTCCGTGCCACTTTTGGTCTGTCTATGGATAGTGAACGTAACTCCGGAGGGGGAAAAGATCCTGTCGGAGATATCCAGTGCCCTGACATCCGACACCCGCCTACAAGAAATCAGGCAAAGGAGCATGGCTAGCTTTGCTGACAGTTCCTTTCTGGAGAGGAATCTATTCGGCTGCCACGAGAGGAAAAGATTGAGCACCTGGTTTACATCCTAGAGAGCTGAATATCTCGGTTCTGGGGGAGGTTCAACCTTATGCCCCATAAGAGGTGACAGATAAACAGATGTTCCCCTACCTGGGATCCATCCACCTCTACATGGCCTGCCGAAATGGCCAATCTGAACGTATTGATGGATCTGTAGGCCAAACCGTCCTCTGACAGAGAAGCCAAAAAATTCAAAATGTGGGTCACATCTGCTGCCACGGGATCAAGACCCCGTCGTAAACACCAACTGGACCACCATCTCCAGGTGGATTTGTAGTGTTTAACTGTACTGGCTGCCCAGGCCTTGGAATTTTTAAGCCACTCCCGAAAGACCTGGGACCAATCATTGTCCCTGGTAATCCACCACATCATGTGTGCTAGCGACCCTTGCACGATGAGGGGATGAGGCTGTTGAGCCGGGTTGAGAAGAAGTGTTGGGAATCAGGGGAGTGGGATTGGAAAATCACAAGAAAGTTCCAGAAGAACTGGAAACCATACTTGAGATCTCCATATCAGGGTAACTATCACGACGTCCGTCATCTGTCTCCGAACCTGGGCCGAGGCCCAGGTGCTCATTGCGAATGGGGGAAAGGCATAGTCCTGCTCCGCCTGCCAGTTCTGAAGGAAAGCGTCCGTGTTCTCCACTAGGGGATCAGGCCTCCAACTGAAGAACCGAGGCAGCTGGTGATCCAAGCGGGAGGCAAAGAGGTCCACCAAAAAGGGGCCTCACTTGTATTGAAGATCCGCAAACACTCCCGCATTCAGCTTCCACAAGCTCACATCGTGGAAGTGGCGTGATTGAAAATATGCCGCCTTATTGTCCTGGCCAGGCAAGTACTCCACTGTGACCGAAAACTGGCGGTCCAGGCAATATTGTCAAAAATTGGCTGTGAGGTCGGAGAGGGCTTTTGAGCGGGTACCTCCCAAGTGGTTTATGTACCTTACAGCTGGCACATTTTATATCTTGAGGAGGACACAAGATTGGATTGAGTCTTTGGTCCAACACTGGATCGCAAAGGATCCTGCCAGGAGTCCAAGCAATTTATATGTAAACATTGTTCTAAAGAAGACCACACACCTCCCGTAGTGAAATCTCTACACCTTGCTCCCCTACTTAGTTTGCTGGCATCGGACTCTATGACAATATCTGGCGTGGAACCGAAAATTGCCCGTCAGTTCCAGGCCTCCATGTTGGCGAGCCAACAAGTGAGCTCTTTCTTGGCCTCCAATGTCAACTTATGTGAATAGGCGAGACCTCTGTGCAGGTGAGCGGCCTTCATCCGTTGACGGGCACGGTAATGTAATGGCCCTGGAAAGATGGCCTGGATAGACGATGACAAGAGCTCCACGATGCGGGTCACCTGCCTGAGGGAGATGCACGGCTTTGCTAGTGCTCTCCGGAGCTCATGGCAGATCTTTGTCACCTTCCTGGAAGAGAGGCTGAGAGTAGGCTCGATGGAGTCAATCAAGAAACTTAGAAATATCACCCTCAGGGAGGGAACCAGAGAAGATTTTGTTTTGTTGATCACAAAACTCAAGCTCTGTAGGAGGTCGACCGCTGTCTGGAGTTGCTGTGCGAGTGTCCGCGAGCACTGTGCCATCATCAAGATGTCGGCGAGATAGACAATGAGACACATGCCTTGCACTCATAGGCATTCGATCACTGGTCTGAGGACCTTGGTAAAACACCAAGGGGCCGAGGACAGGCTGAAGGAGAGAGTGGTGAACTCGTAGGTCCTGCTCTCCCAGGAAAACTGTAGGAACCTCCTGTGGGGAGGAAACACAGGAATCGAGAGGTAGGCATCCTTGTGATCCATCCTGAGGTCTCAAGATATCTTGGAGGAGGTGAATACCCTCCATTTTGAGGTGGCGATAGACAAGCCACTTGTTGAACTCGCGCAGATTGATGACCGGGCGCTTGCCCCCGCCCACTTTGTCTACCAGGAATAGGTTGCTGAGAAACCCCCTGGGATGGGGTAGGGTTTGAGAAATCGCTCCCTTGGCCAGGAGAAAAAACATGGGGCGCGGAGCCACAGGCTGGAAGGGATTCCCATAGAATTCTATCTAGAAGCCCTGAATCGTCTGTAGGACCCAGGCATCCCCCGTGATGGAAGTCCAGGCCTGGGAAAAATTTGTCAGGCGGCCCCCTACTTTTAGAAGGGAAGAAGGTATGACCCTCACCGGAATTATTGGAAGTGCTGGCACCTCTGGCTCCTCTGTTCTTGCCCCGCCAACCTCGCGTGGGGTAGAAATTGACAAATTTTGTCTGGTCCTGGTAGTGGCCTTGGTTGGAGCCTTGCCCTCTGGGAGTATATTGGTTAGGGCGGCCGGTTGAGCGGCTCCTTCCTCGACCGGCCCCACTGAAAACCTGGGAGTGGAACACCTTTCTAATAGAAGATTGGGTTTCGTCTAATGAGGTGAAGGTGTTGACAAATTTTCCTAATTCTTTAATGAAGGGTTCGCCAAAAAGTCCACCCTGCACCACAGGACCCATCTCCAAGTCCGCCAGATCCCCAAGCTTGGGGCCCACCATAATTAACAAGGACCTGCGCCGCTCGGTGGACAAGGAGCAGTTGGTATTGCCCAAGAAAACAATAGTGAGTTGCGCCCATGAGGACAGAGTATCTGGGGAGATAAGGGAACCCGAAACCTTTGCTTCCTCCCCCATGTCCAAGATCTTCGTGAGCAGCCCGAGTGTGTCCAACAACTTGTCTTGGCAAGCGTTCCAAGATCTATCAATCCCCTTTTTAGGGTCCTTGACAAATTTATGTAAGAAGGGGGCCATGTTCGGATCAATGTCAGGAGTCAGTGCGACCTTGCCCTCCAAGGATGGGCAGGGACATTCTGTCCTGTGGCAGTTGTGGGTATCCTTCTCAAGAGGCTTCTGAATGTGGCTCACCACATATGATGCGACTTTGTCTGACGGAGCCCATTCTGAAGACTTCGGGTGAAGGATCTCATCCGGGTCCAGCATATCCCCACAGAGGCCCTGGTCATTTTGGGCACCAGTGGGGCGAGAGGGGGGTTGGGATAAAGGGAGCCAGGGGCGTGAGGGGCCTGCGTCCTCATCTGTGTTCCTATGATATCCGTCTGCGGTGTCTGAGGGAAACACGGGGGACAGGGGGAACAGTGCTGGCTAGGAATGCCTGCTTAAGTCAAGCGAAGGCATCAAGATCTACCCCTGCCTCGCGGGGACACATTGTTGGTGTTAGAAATGAGGGGGCTCTGGTTGACGCAGGTGTGAACCCACAACAAGCAGGGACCCTTTACTTCTTGTCAGGGCGAAGGATGACTCCCCAGAATAACCCCTGCTCACCCTCTAGGTGCGTGGCGCGAGCAGTCTAGGCTAAGTCTCAGGCGTACACGGTTAAGCAAGTGCAATAATACATACAGTAAACCCCCTGCATGCACCACAAACGGACACCAATCAGGTAGTATATGAAAATAAGCTTTTATGTAGATTCAGCAGAGTCAATACAAGGCTCAGTAACGTTGAACTTATGGGGCCACAATTTTCAGGAATACGGTAAAGTTCTCTTTGTTACGGAAAGTTCCTTAGGCGGGCACAAGGTAACTGTAGGCCTCAGCGTACTTCGTGCTGAGGCGGCGACCGGGAAGCACACGGCAGATGACAGCGAAATCAGAACGTTGCGGACCCTGGATCCGATGCGAGCTCGCGGTCGAGTTCGTAAGTACAGTACCTTATTTCTTGACGCAAAGGCGGGGGCGGGATTTCAGCGGCTCTTCGACAGAAGGGCGAGGCGGCGTCCGAGGCTCCCACACTTCACGATAGGGGTCTGATCTTCAGCGTCACGACAAGAGCGGGGTGTTTGCAGGTGGCGGGTGAACAAAGCGGGGCAGCCGTTACGTCCGGGCCGTCCGAGGCTTGGAGATGCTCACAACGCCGATTCCGGCGGGAGGGTGAATGTGCGCAGCGAGCCTCCGGCGAGCGAGGTGACAGGAGCAGCCCAGCACAGCATAGGGGGAGCGGCTCAGATCGAGCGAGGCTCTTCCCAAGGCGGGGGCGGCTAAGCAGTCCTGGTCACGGCTCAGGGAGGGACTGGGGCACGAGGGTCACAGCTCCGGCGAGGGAAAGGACACCACAGTCCAGCGGCAGGCGAGTGAAGATCAGGTAGAGCCCAATGGTCCTGGGGCTCAGTTCAGGGGGCAAGCTCAGTTCCAAGCCCTTGGAGATCGTTTTGGAAAAGCACAAGTCTTGAAAGTAAAAATAAAGCAAAGTCTTCAGCAACAGTTTCTCTTCTCCCCTTTGGCAGCAAGGTCACCACTGCAGGCCAATCCCCCAGGATAGGGACAGTCTTGTCTTCCTCCTATAGCTTTCCCGGTGCCTCCTCCTCAGGCAGAGATTCTTCTTGGTCAAAAGCGGATCTAGTTTCTTAGGAGCAGGGCTCCTATATTTATACAGCAAATCTTTTGTTCTCCCAGGCCAGGGGGGCCCTTGCCTAGTCCAGTCCGGTTTCTGAGCACTTTGTTTACGCGATGCAGGCTTCTTCTTTCAGAGTGCAGGGCAGAGTCATCAGATGCTCCACAGGGGGCGGAGCCGGCATTGAGGTGGCAGAGTACTGTCCTATTCAGAGCATAGGAGCACTCCTCCCCCCATCTACCTGTCGATCGTCCTATTCACCACCAGGCTACCTAGCCCCGCCCATCTGGGTTCCCCCAGCCCTGTCACTCACACCAGCCAGACATCAGATACACATCACGCAGAGGCGGGCTGAAATGTTTAGGCAAGCAAAGGCCAGCTTTCTAAAAGCGGCATTTGCAAACCCGGAATATTAAAATAAACCTTGCGAAAAGATGTACCTTATTACTCCGAGTTCAGGCATACTAAACTCGATCTCCTACCATGTTCCCTGGATCGGTTAGGATCATAGGGTGTAACAATCCAGGCCGCCCATACTGGCCTATGAGAACAGGGTAGCCTTGCAGTAGTGAACAACAAGATGGCGGTAATTCACTACTAGGACATGCCACGCATCCAGGCTTGTCCTACCTTATGCTTGCAACGCACCCTGCCCGTGGGCCTACCAGAGGGGTGACTAACATGAAGTTAAGGGAAGGTTTAGGGACCGGCGAGTGTGGGCACTTGCCAGTCAGCATGTCAGTACCAGACTGCACGCAGGTTCTGCGATGGCAGACCTTAGACATATTTTACCGGCCGCTTCTGTGGGTGGCACAACCAGTGCTGCGAGCCCACCAGCTGTGTTTGCCTTTACATGCCCTGGCGCTCCTGGCGCACTTTACTGGGGTCTGACAGTAAATCAAACAATCCAATCATGGAATCCAACCAACATATACAATTTACATAGGGAGCACTCGCACCGCGACACTGGTTGGCAGTGGCACAGTGCGCTGAGCGGCCAACACCATAAAAACACATGAGGCACAGCGACAGAAAGAGGAAGGGAGACTCACGCCAAGGTGCCAGGTCTAACACGTGTCCCCTCCAGCTGAAATGTGGGGAGAACTACCCTACCCCAGGGAGTTCCTCATCACTAAGGCGGAAAAATCTGGACAGACCGTCAGCATTGGCGTGATCTGTACCAGGGCGATGTTCCACCGTGAAATCCATACCCTGTAGGGAAATGGACCACCTCAACAGCTTTGGATTCTCACCCCTCATATGCATCAACCATCTGAGGGGCCTGTGGTCCGTCTGAACCCGGAAGTGAGACCCAAACCAGTAGGGTCTTAGCTTCTTCAGCGCCCAGACCACAGCAAATGCCTCACGCTCAATAGCACTCCACCTCTGTTCCCGTGGAAGTAACCTCCTGCTAAGAAAGGCTACGGGTTGATCTAGGCCCTCCTCATTAATCTGTGAAAGAACAGCCCCCACACCATGCTCTGAAGCGTCTGTCTGAACGATAAACTCTTTGGAGAAGTTGGGAGCCAAGAGCACGGGCGCCGTGCACATAGCAGTTTTCAAGGCCTCAAAAGCTTTCTGACAGGTGTTAGTCCAAATCACTTTCCTGGGCTGCTTCTTCGAAGTCAGCGCTGTCAAGGGGGCAACCATGTTGCCATACCCCTTGACAAACCTCCTGTAGTACCCGGTGAGACCTAGGAAGGCTCTCACCTCTGTCTGGGTTTTGGGCGCCTCCCAATTCAGGATGGTTTCTATCTTGGGCTGAAGGGGTGCCACCTGGCCACTCCCAACTTGGTGTCCCAAGTACACCACGGAACCCTGCCCGATCTGGCACTTACTCGCCTTGATCGTGAGGCCTGCCTTGCGCAGCGCCATCAACACTTCCCAGAGGTGTCGCAGGTGTTCTTCCCAAGTGGAGCTGAACACCGCGATGTCATCCAGGTAGGCTGCACTGAACGAATCCAGCCCAGCCAACACCTGGTTGACCAATCTCTGGAAGGTGGCAGGGGCATTCTTCATCCCAAAGGGCATAACCCGGAACTGGTAGTGCCCATCTGGGGTGGAAAATGCTGACCTCTCTTTGGCCCCCTCGGTCAAGGCGATCTGCCAATACCCAGACGTTATATCAAACGTGCTGAGGTAGTTGGCAGCCCCTAGCCGATCGATGAGCTCATCAGCTCTGGGGATGGGGTGTGCGTCAGTCCTAATGACTGAATTGAGTCCTCTGTAGTCCACACAGAACCGGAGTTCGGGTGTGGCTCCCGGCGCTGCAGCCTTTGGGACCAAGACCACGGGGCTGGCCCAAGGACTGCTAGAAGACTCAATTACCCCGAGTGCAAACATCTTGGAGACCTCCTCCTTGATGCATGTCCTCACCCTGTCAGTCACCCTGTAGGCCTTGTGCCGCACAGGTGTACTATCCCCAGTGTCCACATCATGGACGCACCAATCAGTGACACCAGGGACCAGGGAAAACAGATCAGAAAATTGTCCCAGCAACTGGCGACAATCATTCTGTTGCTCAGGGGTCAGGGTGGAAGAGAGGATGACACCATCCACTGACCCATCTTGCTCCTTGGCTGACAGGAGGTCAGGAAGAGGTTCTGTCTCCTCTTCCATCCCAGCATCTGTTGCCAAGAGCATGCCCACTTGGGACCTCTCCAATTGGGGCTTGAGGCGGTTGACATGTAGGACCCTTAAGGGGTTCCTAGGAGACTTCAGGTCCACCACGTAGGTAACAGGACTCTTGCGCTCCCCCACCTCAAAGGGACCGGTCCACTTATCCTGGAGCGCACACGGCTCCACGGGGGCCAAGACCCATACCTTTTGTCCAGGCTGAAGCTCGACCAGAGTGGCATTCTGGTCGTACCACCGCTTCATCTCCTCCTGGCTGGCTTCCAGATTTGCCTCAGCAAGTTTTCTGAAACGCCTAGTCTGATTCCTGAAGGCCAGCATGTAGCTATATACATTCTGGGGAGGTTTCCTGGGAGATTGCTCCCAGCCTTCCTTGACCAGACTTAGAGGTCCTCTGACTGGGTGACCATACAGTAGCTCAAAGGGACTGAACCCCAGAGACTTTTGTGGCACCTCACGGTAAGCGAAGAGAAGGCATTGTAAGAGGATGT
Source organism: Triturus cristatus (assembly GCF_964204655.1). Taxonomy (NCBI): domain Eukaryota; kingdom Metazoa; phylum Chordata; class Amphibia; order Caudata; family Salamandridae; genus Triturus; species Triturus cristatus. The sequence goes on along the minus strand of NC_140590.1, from coordinate 1,243,973,121 downwards.
CCCACTTACGCCTCATGGGTCCTTCCAGGCCCATTATCATGCCTTTGAGGGTTCGGTTGAATCTCTCAACCAACCCGTTTCCTTGGGGGTGGTAAGGGGTGGTGAACTTGTAGGTTACACCACACTCTTGCCAAAGAGATTTCGTGTACTTGGACATGAAATTGGTACCTCGGTCAGACACCACCTCTAGAGGGAATCCCACTCGGGAGAAAATTCCCATCAGTGCACGTCCCACCACGGGGGCCGTCACTGTCCTCAGAGGAATGGCTTCCGGGTACCGGGTGGCATGGTCCACCAGGACCAGGATGAACCTATTGCCCATCGCTGTCCTGGGGTCCAGTGGCCCTACAATGTCAATCCCCACTCGCTGGAATGGGGTACCGACCACAGGGAATGGCTGGAGTGGAGCCTTCTGCTTCCTTCCACTCTTTCCACTTGCCTGGCAAGTCTGGCATGTCCTGCAGTGAGTATCTGAACTCCTGCGCATTTGAGGCCAATAAAAGTGGGTGACAAGCCTTTCAAAGGTCTTGTCCTGCCCCAAATGCCCTGCCAATGGCACATCGTGAGCCAGCCCCAGTAGGAAGGCTCTGAAGTCCTGGGGTACCACCAGCGCACGGGCTGACCCAGGCTCAGCAACCTTAGGCTCTGTATATAGGAGGTCGTTCTCCCAGTAAACGAAATGTGATCCTGACTGATCACCTGCGGCCTGGTCTGCAGCCTGCTGCCGCAAACCCACGAGAGAAGGGCACTCCTTCTGCGCCTTACAAAAGTCCTCCCTGGTGGGACCCCCTTCCTGCTGCCAATGGGTCAGCTCCGGCAGGTCTCCCAGTTCAGCTATCTGCTCCCCTGTAGGCTCCAGGGCATCCCCCTCAAGGTCTGCTTCCTCCTGGACCGTGGGAACTTCAGGGGCCGGCTTCCCGCGCCCCTTGCTCCTTCTCTCTGGGGCCGGTTCCTGGGCCTCCCTCTCAGGCTCCAGGACCTCTTGAGTCCCTCTACTGGCTGCCATGGACTGTGTGGTGACACACGCCCAATCCGGCATACCCAACATCTCTAGGTGAGCACTCCGCTCCACCTTAGCCCAAGGTGAGCTCTCCAAATCGTTCCCTAACAAACAGTCTACAGGCATGGCGGGCCTCACAGCTACCTGAAGAGTACCAGAGACCCCCCCCCCCCACGCAAAGGGAACCTAAGCCACCTTGCAGTGCCTCTCTGTGTTGTCAGCGGCAACAACGGGGTAGAATGCATTGGGGACCACCTGCTCCTGAGACACCAGGTGACACCTGACAGCTGTCACACTGGCTCCTGTATCTCTAAGAGCTTCCACCCTATGGCCATTTATGGTCACCCACTGCCTGTACTTCTTAGTGTTCCAAGGCAGCTGGGTTGGAGGGACCACTTCACGGTCTCCTAGCGAGACCAGGGACATCTCTGCGGGACCCCACCCACCTTGGACATCCCTCTCCTCCCCCAAGGCTACACTAGTCACCTGCCGGGGTGGAGCACCAGTGGGTGCTGGTTTACCAAACAATGGACACTTTACATCAGAGGCAAAATGCCCCAAATTGTTACACCTGTAACATCTGACGGGCCCCTTCTGAACAGGAGGACCTGTTGGGGCCCCGGTCGGTTTCTGGGGTGGGGGAGGCTGAGAACCCTTCCCTTGGTTCCCTTGGGGACTATTTTGGGGCCCTTTTTGGAACTGCTTCTGTTTACCCCTGTCCCCCCCACTCTTCTGCTGGGGACCCTGCCCACCTTTGTCGGAATCTCCCACGGTACCCTTGTGGACCCTGGTACTGACCCAGCGGTCCGCCTCCTCCGCAAGCTTCCTAGGGTTAGTCAGCCTACTATCTATCAGGTGCTGGCGTAGCTCAGGAAAACAATTACTGGACAAGTGCTCCCATGCCATTAAATCAAGAAGCCCTTGATAATCATTTACCTTACTACCCTTTACCCAACCATCCAGCGCTCTGCAAAAGAAAGTCACATACTCCACATACGTACTATTGGGAATCTTAGTGCAACCCCTGAACCTCTGTCTATATAACTCAGGGGTCAACCCATACCTAGTCATCAATGCTTCCTTCATATGGGCGTAAGAATTATGAACATCAGCAGGTAAATCTAACAGTGTGTCCCGCCCTTCACTCAGGAACCGTCCCCACAACCCCGCTCCCCAATCTCTCTCAGGGACCCGGTGGGAAGACATGGCTACCTCGTAGGCTCTGAACCACTGCCCGATGTCGTCATTCTTGAACTCCTTCACTACATCCTTGGGAATATAAACTCTTGGTTCCGCCGGTACTGGCGGTGTGCTGCCACCAGAGGGATTAAGCTCCAAACTTTTTGCTTTCAGCTCCAGCTCCCTCAGCTTCATGTCATGCTCTAATTGTAGTTTATTTTCTTCCATGGCTAGTCGTTGTTTTTCCATATCCATTTGCCCATGAAGTTTTGCCATCTCCACCTCGTGTGCCCGGGTTGCTGCCCTGTCTGCCAACTCTTCTGGCGACAGGCCTCTGCCAAACTCATGGACACTTTCTGGTGGAACCATTTCCACCTGATTCTCTGGTGCCTTTGACTCATACCAGGCCCTCAGCGCCTTCACGAGTTGGGTCTTGTTTTTCAATCCAGTTTGGGCAATTCTGAACTTGGAGCAAAATCCTCTCAACTCTTCATTGGTATGATCCTGAAGTGCGCTTTCTTCCCAATCTATGTCCTCAAATCCAGAGATTATAGAAGCTGCCCTTCCGGCTTGCCGGAGATTCTTGGCAAAACAAAAACAAATTCTAGTCTTGTGGCTGTGTTACTGGTCTGCTCTCACTACGTGGTGATCAGTGGTTCACTATACGCAAACCACAAATGCAAATCCGTAAATCCTCACCGCTGCCACCAATGTTAGAAATGAGGGGGCTCTGGTTGACGCAGGTGTGAACCCACAACAAGCAGGGACCCTTTACTTCTTGTCAGGGCGAAGGATGACTCCCCAGAATAACCCCTGCTCACCCTCTAGGTGCGTGGCGCGAGCAGTCTAGGCTAAGTCTCAGGCGTACACGGTTAAGCAAGTGCAATAATACATACAGTAAACCCCCTGCATGCACCACAAACGGACACCAATCAGGTAGTATATGAAAATAAGCTTTTATGTAGATTCAGCAGAGTCAATACAAGGCCCAGTAACGTTGAACCGATGGGGCCACAATTCTCAGGAATACGGTAAAGTTCTCTTTGTTACGGAAAGTTCCTTAGGCGGGCACAAGGTAACTGTAGGCCTCAGCGCATTTCGTGCTGAGGCGGCGACCGGGAAGCACACGGCAGATGACAGGGAAATCAGAACGTTGCGGACCCTGGATCCGATGCAAGCTCGCGGTCGAGTTCATAAGTACAGTACCTTGTTTCTTGACGCAAAGGCGGGGGCGGGATTTCAGCGGCTCTTCGACAGAAGGGCGAGGCGGCGTCCGAGGCTCCCACACTTCACGATAGGGGTCTGATCTTCAGGCTCACGACAAGAGCGGGGTGTTTGCAGGTGGCGGGTGAACAAAGCGGGGCACGCAAGTTACGTCCGAGGCTTGGAGATGCTCACAACGCCGATTCCGGCGGGAGGGTGAAGGTGCGCAGCGAGCCTCCGGCGAGCGAGGTGACAGGGGCAGCCCAGCACAGCGTAGGGGGAGCGGCTCAGATCGAACGAGGCTCTTCCCAAGGCGGGGGCGGCTAAGCAGTCCTGGTCACGGCTCAGGGAGGGACTGGGGCACGAGGGTCACAGCTCCGGTGAGGGAAAGGACACCACAGTCCAGCGGCAGGCGAGTGAAGATCAGGTAGAGCCCAATGTTCCTGGGGCTCAGCTCAGGGGGCAAGCTCAGTTCCAAGCCCTTGGAGATCGTTTTGGAAAAGCACAAGTCTTGAAAGTAAAAATAAAGCAAAGTCTTCAGCAACAGTTTCTCTTCTCCCCTTTGGCAGCAAGGTCACCACTGCAGGCCAATCCCCCAGGATAGGGACAGTCTTCCTCCTACAGCTTTCCCGGTTCCTCCTCCACAGGCAGAGATTCTTCTTGGTCAAAAGCGGATCTAGTTTCTTAGGAGCAGGGCTCCTATATTTATACAGCAAATCTTTTGTTCTCCCAGGCCAGGGGGGCCCTTGCCTAGTCCAGTCCGGTTTCTGAGCACTTTGTTTACGCGATGCAGGCTTCTTCTTTCAGAGTGCAGGGCAGAGTCATCAGACGCTCCACAGGGGGCGGAGCCGGCATTGAGGTGGCAGAGTACTGTCCTATTCAGAGCCTAGGAGCACTCCTCCCCCCCATCTACCTGTCGATCGTCCTATTCACCACCAGGCTACCTAGCCCCGCCCATCTGGGTTCCCCCAGCCCTGTCACTCACACCAGCCAGACATCAGATACACATCACGCAGAGGCGGGCTGAAATGTTTAGGCAAGCAAAGGCCAGCTTTCTAAAAGCGGCATTTGCAAACCCGGAATATTAAAATAAACCTTGCGAAAAGATGTACCTTATTACTCCGAGTTCAGGCATACTAAACTCGATCTCCTACCATGTTCCCTGGGTCGGTTAGGATCATAGGGTGTAACAATCCAGGCCGCCCATACTGGCCTATGAGAACAGGGTAGCCTTGCAGTAGTGAACAACAAGATGGCGGTAATTCACTACTAGGACATGCCACACATCCAGGCTTGTCCTACCTTATGCTTGCAACGCACCCTGCCCGTGGGCCTACCAGAGGGGTGACTAACATGAAGTTAAGGGAAGGTTTAGGGACCGGCGAGTGTGGGCACTTGCCAGTCAGTATGTCAGTACCAGACTGCACGCAGGTTCTGCGATGGCAGACCTTAGACATATTTTACCGGCCGCTTCTGTGGGTGGCACAACCAGTGCTGCGAGCCCACCAGCGGTGTTTGCCTTTACATGCCCTGGCGCTCCTGGCGCACTTTACTGGGGTCTGACAGTAAATCAAACAATCCAATCATGGAATCCAACCAACATATACAATTTACATAGGGAGCACTCGCACCGCGACACTGGTTGGCAGTGGCACAGTGCGCTGAGCGGCCAACACCATAAAAACACATGAGGCACAGCGACAGAAAGAGGAAGGGAGACTCACGCCAAGGTGCCAGGTCTAACAGTTGGCAGTTACAGGTTCGGAATGTAAAGGCTGGTAGCGTGAGGTGGGTTGGCGGTCCTCGAAACGGGCCCTGACATTCTGTCGCATGCCTGCTCGATTTGGCATGAAAGGCGCTCTTCCAGGGGGGTCATGGCCTCAGCAACCGCACGGTATATGGATGCGTCTACCGCATCATAATATTCGTCATCCCACAGGAGGGAGTTGAGGGAGTTCTCCTCCTCCCCCTGATCTACAGATTGAGGGTGAGCACTACATTAGCAATTAACAAGTCATGCTCAAGACAATATTCATTTCAAAGGCAAATCGAAATACAATACAGCAATGTAAGAAAACCCAGTCGCAACGTGAGGAAATGAAATGACACTTATCTTTGGCTGCGAGCAGCGAAGGAAGAGTAGGAAGGGCTAGTGATAAGGGACTATCACCCGGCTGGAGCCTCCTGATTGGTGGAAGGACAGTCTACATGGACTCTATTGTCATTGTTTTCTATGATATTACCAAGGATTCATGGGAATGATAGTTTTTGTTTTGTTTACTTCAAATGGCTGCTATTCAATAAAGTGGAGAAAGAATAGCATAATCCTTGCCTCCGGTCCTGACATAGATTTAAGTGCAGATTGTGTATAAATACACTGATTGAGTGGTGCACAAACTGGTAATGCATACAATTTGCATCTGTGATTGTCATCAGGTTTAATCTGCCATAAACAAAGGGGTGAAACTGCAACCGACATGTAATCCTCCTTTGGGTGCTAGCAGCAGTTTGCATGTGAAGCAGGACTGCTCATACAAATGACCTCAGGAAAAAGATTTTGGGGCTGATTTAGAATTTATTAGAAGGTTGTATTTCCAAAAGGGGGATGAAGTCAACCAAGCTGAGTCTGTACCAGCAATTCCTCTGAAGCCTGATCACTGTTGAGCCGGAGGTTATTACTACAATTTGGCAGGCAGTAGTCTGTCAGGGTGATAGATGGCATGGCTTCTGCAACCCTGACAGACGGTGGGTCACCCACCAAACCCTAAATCAGGCCCTAGGTCTTATAGCTTTTTAGAAAGAAACAACACACCATGGACAATGTAAATATTGTGAGTGGTAAGTGTGCTAAGTTAAATTAGAATATCTGCCCCACACCTCCTCTTACAGTAAGCCTTGACTGTTTGACCTTGCTCCCACCTGAAAGGTATAGCCAACATTTTTCACTTGTGTCGAGATGGAAAAGTTCGCTGCATCATGACAGATGTGCCCTCCTTTCCTGAGTGCCCCAGCTGCGTAGATACATGGATCTTGCGTGTGCACCATGACCTAGGCCTATCTCATGGTAATATGGCCTTGTTGGACTAGGGGGGACACATCAAGCACTAACCTCAAGATGTTAGAGGGTAACTGTCCTTAACAGGAGTTAAGTGACATGAGCACAGTGGTGTCAGCATACCCATTTTGTGTAACATAGTGATCAACAATGTGAACAGGCCTTTTTACCTGTATCATGGGAGTAGTGCATACTGGCCTGCTCATGTAAAGTTGTGTGGCTGTGGACATAACTCAGCCTTGGCCTGCATGAATTGTGTGTAGCGCCTGAAAGTGCATGATACATTTGCATATTGGGATGTGCATGTGCTAGTGTATGATACATAACATAAAGACCTTTGGTGGCATTAGTATCTGGCTCATGTGAGTCCATGTATTAACTAGTTGTCCTTGAGTTCCACTGGTCTCCGAGAACTGTCCTGACATGGATGCAGCTACGTATAGGACACCAATGACACAAGCTGGTCAACAGAGTCAGAGTTATCTACAGTGCACCACACATCATTCTTGTGGATCACTAAGCATTTTTTATGGAGAGGAAGTAAAAAAAAACATCCACGTACCAAGGGACAAATAAAATGGAAAACATACTCACATAAGTGGTGTTGGTCCGATCTTTTGTATTGTAGGTGCATTCCACAACAATATCATCTCCCTGTGAATAAACAAGCACAATATCGAAGCCAGCACATAATGTTGTAGACAATATATAAAAATCTACAGAAATACACATGGGTAGTACTGGGCACTGGGTACATGGCACAAAATCTTTGGTACGGTTCTGTCAGCTTGTATTTCACACCTCAAACTTGGGGCCATATTTATGACATTTGTGGTGCAGGGCAGCGCTGCAAGTCACCTTGCTGCACTGCTGTGCATCACAAGGAAAGGGCAGGAATGCACTGGATTCATCCGATATGACGCATTCCCGTCCGTTACACCAGCGCTGGTGATGTTTTGTCAGCCTAGCACCAACACAAGCACCCATGTATCATGGTGCAAGGGTTCCTGTGATGCAGGCAGGATTGTGTGTGTGCAGGAAAGGTACCTTTCTGCACATAAACCATCCTGAGAGGCTTTTTCCTCTTTATATGTGTGTTGCAAAATGTAGCACACATAGAAAGAGAAAAAAAAGAGGAGAAAAAGATATTTTACCTCATTACGCCTCTCCTGGGAGGCATATCTTTTTGGCACATTCCCAAGTTTATAAGTCATCGTAAATCTGGGACTGCATCAAAACCATGGGAGTTGCACTGGAACACCCACCGCAATGCCGATGGAACTCTTCCCTTGCGCAGAGTAAGTCAACGCAGTGATTTGCCCTGCATTGCCTTACTCCAGATTTCTGAAGCCATTCAAAGTCACACAAAGTGGCTTTGTGTGGCTTCAGAAATCTGACTTAGAGGTTTGCGTTAAGCATGTGCCATATTGAGTGATGCAAGCATGACACAAAGCTCTGATAAATATGCCCCTTGGAGTCTAAACCTCTCGATCAGATCTTACCACTTTTATGGGGATGGTACTGCTCAAAGGTTTTGTGCGCTGGAAGCTGAAATCATAGTGCATCTCATGACCAAGGGACGACATCTGAACTCCGTTCCTGTGGGGTGAAGGCAACGTAACACAATTAAATGGGTGACTGATTTTGAAGTACTTAATGAGCATAAGAAGAAGACACTCTTGTGAAGAACCTTGCAAAGGAGGTGGCCTACATGACTACGGTGATGCAAGAGACAGCTGGGCCAGAAATATCTCTTCATAATCTGACCAGGTGCAATTGCAAATCCAGCACCAGTCTAGAATCACTTCTGAAATTAATGAGGGGCTGAAAAAGCCGGGTTCATTATAAATCATCCCTTAGGAGCTAAACATTCTTTTGTTAAAACTCTTTCCTGACCACCTCCTGCACACCACTAACCCTCCTTGGCACCAGACTCTCAGAACAGGGGTGCCAACTGCACCTATCTGCAAGAAGGTCATGCTGTCACTCATGCCCACTTTTCATTGCTATAGGATCACAAAGATTGGCAAGCAGCCTCCATGTTGCCACTATACAACCTACAGGCCACAGTCACCAGGGCCGGCTTTAGGGCGGTGTGACCAGTGCGGCCACACTGGGCGCTGACCTGGAGGTGGAGCACTGCCCTCAGGGGGAGTGGTCTGTTTAGCAACAACTTCCAATATAAAAGCATCTACTGCAGAGTTGCTCGTGCGTCCAGCTTTCAATCAGAACTAAAAATGTCAAGGTAACTCTTGCGATTTTTGTTCTTGCTAGCGAGTGATCGGAGTTTTGTCTAGTGGCAGATTTGACTCACCATAAAGTAGCGCAGAGGGTTAATATGCCTGCTGCAAAGAACAGATTTGTGTTTTATGCGGATAGCTGAGGGGATTAGTAAAGCCAGCCTTTACCAGCACTTTAAAACAAATTAAATGCATGAGAGAGGGGTTATGGAGAGATGAGGGTCACTTTTGCCAGGTGGTAGTGAGAGAGTCCAAGAAGGAGATCATTTGGGGGAGAGTGCCAAAAGAGACTGTCACACAAGACGCCTCCAGCGCTAAAGCTGGCCCTGGCAGTCACAGCTGGTACATTTTTGGCTGTGGGGTTCATCGTCCTAGACTATTACTCAATGGTAAAAAAGGTAAGGACACCTGACTTATGTGATTCTGCTGATGCAGCACTTGCTGCATAATTATACAGTTACTGCATGTGCCACATAATGCACTGTCCTTCTCATAATTTGCAGGCAGATTTCAACAAAAAAGAATAAAATGTTACTAAAAAAGTGTCATGAACAGTGCTGTACAATGGCACACCCCTTATAAAGGTTAATCGGTAATTTTCAGTCCATCTCAATTATACATTCAGCTAGTACACAGGACATGCGGCCTTACCTGGGGCCCCTCCACTCTTTGGAGTGAACCCATGCTGGGACAGATCATCCATTTGAGGAGTGAGACCCTAGAAGGGGTACATGTTAGAACAGTGGTTCCTAACCTTTCGACTTCTATGTATCCCCACTGAATTGTTATTTAAGCCGTGAACCCCTGCCTAAGTAATTTCTATTAGTTGAAATTAAAAATCAAATTCACAAAACTCCAGAAATAAATATGCATCATACAAATAATGAAATGTTTTTTTTTAATTCACACGCAAAAAAATACAAAAATCGAAATGTTATTAGGAAGGATGGAGCTTTTCAAAATGGTTTGCGATGCTCTGACAAATCAATCTAAGGATACTAACTCAAGGCCTTCTTCACAAAGGGCCTCCGCACTCATGGGGAGATCCCGCAGTCATAGGGGAGTCTCCACACTCTACAATGCAGATTTCACCCTGAGTGCGGAGACTCCCCCATGACCAGGGCCGGACTGGTAAAGCAAACCAGCCCTTGCAAATATGTCGGACTGGCCCCCTGGGCGGGCGGTGCAAGTGGAAAACACAGCTTCTGCGCTTTTGTTAAAAGAGGCCAATTTTGCAGCAGTGCTGCAAAATCGGCCCCCAGTAACAAAAACGGCCCCCACCGGTCCAAACCCTTCCGGCCCATTGGGAAAAAGCACGGTGCCCGCTACAGCCAGTCCGCCCTGCCCATGACTGCGAGGCCTCCCTCACGAGTGCAGAAGCCCTCTGTGAATCAGGCCTTTCATTTTTTAGCCTCTGGCTTCAAATTCATTTACATTTACAGAGCATTTTAAAATGTTCAATTTTGCTTTTTTATGAGCATATACTTTATTAATGTCCCAATAATATCATTTCATTTTCTAAATAGTTGCTGCCCGAGGGGTCAGTGGAACACAGGTTAAGAACTACTGTTTAGAAGATTTCTTTCTCCGCCCTACCTGAAGTGGGCGATCTGTATGGCACGTCCAGCCAGATGAGTGTGCAGCAGACTAGCAAACACCTGCATCTCCTCCTGGGTCTCATCCAGCTGCATAGAAAGATACCGATGTCATGCACATGCGCACTGTCAAAGGTGTTACTTACATCCAGTACCCTCCATTCCCATGTCAAAAACAACACGCTGTTTCCTCTTCTTCTTTCTCCATGACACACACACACCCACCCAGGGCTGGAATGACTGTTACAGGCACCGGGCATTTCCCCAGTGGGCCTGAGTGGTAGGGGCCGGTTTTGTGCACATTCTCTTAACAGTGTGCCTCTCCCTTTCTCATTTGCCATCACATAAAAATGAAGCCTTTTATTCTACCTCATGCCTCTTCTTTCCACAACTCTTCACTTCACTTCTCATCTCTTCACCTCGATTTTGTAGGTCCTTTATATCCCTGCCTATTCCTTTTGTCACTGTTTTCCTATCTTTTTCCTCCTCATTTTCTCTCCCTTTTCCACTTTTGTCTCTCTTGCTCTGGATCAAAATCTGATGATGAAAAATAAGTCCCAGTTCCCCAAAAATGTGGTGCCAGCGTCCATCATCTGAAACAACTGAGGCAAATAAAGCACTGTGTATGTTGTGATTAGCACTGAGAAAAATATTTGAGAAATGACTGAATGTCTGAGAAAGCGTGAATTGAGGAGAACTACCCTGGTTTAAGAATGGACAGGACCAGGTGAAATGGCAGTCAGGGATTGCCACCCGTAATGCCGCAAAAATGGACACTGATGTTAGCAGGCTGGCCTGCCCTCTACCATGCACTCACTTGGGCCTTTCCTACTAAGCCAGAGTGGATCCAGCTTATATTTAGAAGGGAAGAAAGCATAGCCTCCCACTCTCGTTCTACCACAATCTATTAATTCACTCTACATGGGAAGTTAGTTTTAAGTCTGAATGTGAGATGTATCTCTGTCTGGCTGGTGCAGTTAAAAACTGGTGCAGTTCAATACTGGTGCAGTTCAATGACTGCCTTCACACAGGAGAGTAGTGCTGTGTGTAATAAATGCATTTTGTGTGTATAAAAGACTCTTGAGGGTATAATGTGAGCCTACTTTAAGAGGTGCAAAGATGGTCTACATACCCCCCGAATTACATCAGGACTTTGAAGCGTACCAATAGGCACTGGTGTCATAAGGAGCATCCAATGACTGGTATTCTGCACAATTGATAGAACCGTGGGGAAGTACTAGTGTCAAGTTTTTCTTTTTTTTTAAACATATTTTATTTGTCAAAAGCACGTAAGGAGCGTAGCCCTATGACCCAGAGACTTCCGTAGCATCAAGTTACATTATGATGACTTAGACACTTTTCCCCGTATACATAAGAACATCTTAAAAGGAATTGAAGGTAAATCAAAACAAAAAGGAAAAACACACAATACCACCCCACCCCTCTCCCCTATCGCACTGTCGACCATGCATGATCAATATGTACAGTCAAAGCCACAACCCTACGCTCACTACGGTTCCAAGAAGCCTCTATCCCACAAAGTGTACACAAAGAACAGCTCAGAGAAAAGGGTAGAGATTAGGGCCGGTCTGAGCACCAGGCTTGAACAGGCTCCAAGTCCAGGCCCCGATAATCCGCCCAGAGTTTCCAAATTTTGTAGTGTTTGCGAGTGCACCCCCTCGCAACAAAGATGGGAGCCTCTAAGCCCATACAAAAGTATAAGCCTTTCTTCCAAACAGAAACGGAGGGCGCCGCTGTCGCCTTCCAGGCCCTGGCAATATCACTTTTGGCCAAGGTAAAACCCAGGAGCATAAGATGACGTTTGCAAACATTGCCCCCAATATCGTCCATGACATGCAGGAGAACCAGCTTAGGTGAACGAGGGAGATCCCAACACAGAACCTCCGACAGGCAAGACATTAAGCCCCTCCAGAATCGCGCCAGCGCGGAACAGTCCCATATGGTATGAAGCTAGGTGCCCTCTTAATGCATGCAGCGGAGACACACCGGGAAAGCCACCAAACCCGCCATGAACAGCCTGACTCTGGTAAAATACACCCTGTGGAGGTATTTCAACTGGATAAGCCAATGACTCATCGCAATGCCCCCCCCCCCCTTCCCGGGGGGAGGCTAGGGCTTCTGTCCAATCTTCCTCCTCTAGCGATCCCACATCACCCTCCCAGGCCTCTCGGAGATGCTGCAAGGACGGGGAACTATGCGTGACTAAGGATTGATACATTTTGGAGATCTTGTGATCCTGTAAATCTCCCATGAACACTTTCGCTTCCACCGGACTGAAGTCATCCAGCGACTCCAGTCCCACCAAGCTGGGGGAGATAGCATGTCGAAATTGCAGATATTTAAAAAATTGGGTACGTGGCATTTGAAAATCTTTTTGCAAGTCCTGAAACGATTTCAAGACAGGCCCCCGCATGACATCCCCCAAGGTAGAGATCTCAATTGCATCCCAGTTACGGAATCCAGGCAAGGTCGCCATCTGCGGCAGGTGTCCATTATGCCACAGAGGGGTCTTCCCGGGTCAAGCGGTTCCACCAACCCATCCTCCGTAATGCCTGCCTCCAGATCCAAAAAACAAGCTGTATAGCAGCCGGTAGAGAGCGTCGCAGGGGCGTGGAATATAAGAGAGTATGTAGCATCATACATCATCTCTCCACAGCATACGCTGGCTCCGACCTATCCCCATACCACCATTCATTAAGAACTAACAGGTGCGAAGGCATATAATACGAAAGAATATCGGAAGTCGCAAGCCCCCCACAATATGTGGACTGGAAACAGGTACACAGGGACACCCTAGCCGCCGCACCGCCGCATAAAAACGGGTCCAACGCCGTATTAACCCGACGGAACCATCTAGAGGAAATAGGATATGGATGGTTCTGTAGCTGGTACAGTAGACGAGGAAGAGAGACCATCTTGAAGATGGCCGAGTGACCATAAATAGACAAAGGCATATGGGACCAAGTTTTAATATCCTCACGCACCCTATTCCACACCGGCACTAGGTTTCTGTCCCATGAAGTGGGCTGCGAATCGGATAGGAACACGCCCAGATATTTCATCCCCTCATGCACCACCTGCACTGTGGAGGCCCATGTGCCAAGATCACACCCCCGCCCAAGATCCAAAGGGTAGACTTCTGCTCGTTCATGTAGAGGCTGGAGGTCTCACCGAACACCCGCGGGCCAGTCCTGTCTAAGTTAGTAAGAAAAAACAACATGTCATCGGCGTACAGGGCTATTCGATCCAACATTCTAGACCGGTCACTTGAGTGTCAAACAGCACCCAGGCAGCCAGGGGCTCCATGGCCAAGGCAAACAAATATGGCGACAGCGGGCACCCTTGTCTGGTGTCCCCCGACCATTGGAAAAAACCGATGAGACAGAACCCGCTACGCGTACAGACGCTGTTATGTCAGTCTAGAGTAGAGTAAGATAAGTCAGGAAGCGAGGCCCTAAGTTGAACCGGCACAGAAGCGCAAATAAATACTCCCAACTCAACGAATCAAAGGCACGGTCTATATCTGCAAGCAGAAGCGCCGCACGCACCCCCAGGCCCCTGACTGGCGCAATAGCTGTGTGTGCCCTGCGAATATTATGACGGGTCGCCCGCTGGGGCATGAACCCGGCTTGATCCGGATGTACTAGGGATGAAATATGAGGCCGGAGTCGGTTGGCCAATGCTTTAGCAAGGACCTTGGCCTCGGCATTGAGGAGGGAGATAGGGTGATAGGACGCGTGGTGGTCGGGAGGTTTACCGGACTTGTGAAAGACCACCAACTCCGCATGCCTCCAATCACTGGGCAGACGACCCGTCCCTCTGGCTTCCTCCACCACCTTATGGTAATGAGGGCCGAGCTGTAGGAAATACCATTTAAAAAAATTAATTCGGGAAACCATTGGGACCCGGGGCCCTCCCGGGATGTTACTCCCCGAGGGCGGCATCCAATTCGTCCTCCGTGAGTGGACGGTCTAGCTCCACACTGACATCGTTCGACAGGTCCCTAGGCGGGAGATCGTCCAGGAAACAGCCTATCACCTCTGCCGGCAGGCATTCCATAGGAGCGCACAAGTCCGCATAGTACACCGCAAAAATCTCTGCAATGGCCGACGGGTCCAATATAGGTGACCCACCCTGTCCCATAATGCCCAGAAGAACCAGAGAGCCCGATGATCCCTGACACAATCTATGCAGTAGCTTACTCGACTTGTCTCCCCACTGGAAGATCCTGCACCGGGTTGCCAACCATGCCTGGCGGGCTTCATCAAGCAAAAGAGATGAGTAGCTCTGTTGCGCAAACAGCAGTTGGCGGCAGACCAGCTGTCCCCCTCCTCCCTGCTACGCCCCTCCAGATCCAGAATTGCAGCTTCAGCCCGAATGAGAGACTCTCTACGCACCCTGCGGGCCGCAGCACAGAAGGAGATGTCCACCCCGCGAAGAGTAGGCTTCATTGCCTCCCAAAGAGATTCTGCTGCACACACCGACCCAACATTGTATGATAAATATTGATCAATGGCCTCCTCCATGCATTCCCTATAGTCTTCGTTCTGCAGGTTCCAGGTCGAGAGGCGCCACCAAAATGGCCCAAGCGCCAATCCGGCGCGCAGGGTAATAGCTACCGGCAAGTGGTCCGAGAGCCCACGGGAAAGGATATCAGCCGCCACCACCCTGCTGGCGACCCCCCGAGAAACAAAGATGCAGTCCATGCGGGAGAAGGAGTCGTGGACCGCAGTGGTGTCAAGTTTTAAAACAAACAATGCTCCATATGATGATAATGGTGCTAAGAGGTGGGCTCCTAGCTCACTGTGCTATAGGACACAAACTGCACCTCTCTGATGAGGCCAACAAGGCTTAAACTTTTGGGGTTCTCAGGGCACCCAAGCAGAAGGTATATGGTGTATAAGACTGTGACTGTATGCAGATTTTATTGATTAAAATGACATATTCATCTCTCTTACGTATTCCCTCTCACTGCCTGCCTCCTCTACCTTCTGCTTGATTTGTTGTTTGAATGGGGTCATACCCTGTTCAGGAGCCACATGGAAGGCAGGGGTGCCAAGCCCTGACCAGTAGTGACTGAGTTAATATGACAATGATATCCTGGCTCCATGCTACCATGGCTCTGCAAAAAGAGCAGTGTGCATCCTTTCCACACTTGCCTCTCAGGGTAATATGCCACTGGCATCCTGGCTCCTTCCTACTATGACTCTGCAAAATAGCCAGTGTACATCCTTTCCACACTCAATGCAGAGAGGTCAACCCGCCTAGAGTGCCTCAGGGAAGTAGTGTGGCGGGTAAAGACTCAGAACTAAAATAATAGCACAATAGGTGCAATAATGTAATGTCGAGTTCAATGCTTGTATTTTAAGAAAAGTGTTAATTATTTTAATCACAAGAGGATTTAATGTGGTACATACAGAATAAACAAGAATACAGGGATGCACTGCAGGGTTTATAGGGTTCTGTAAAGAATGACAACAGAGAAGTAATCATAATTAAAGCAAAGGTGCAGGCTTACTATGTAGCAGTAAGGGAGCGTCCTAGTATTCTCTGACCTGTGGGTAAGTCCACAGTAAATGACTATTCAGAACTTGTGCTGGGAGAGCAATAGTCAGTAAAATGTTCCACCAAACTCTGTTAGCTAAACGTTCACAATCAAAGTCCCTCAAGCGTATGGAATTATCTGATGCCCTGCAATTTCAGAATTACCAAGCACAGGCGTGTTGGTGGATGGGGAGAGCTGTTGTGCTCACTAGGGCTTGTTCGGGCACCCTTGCCTCCTTCTCTCCATGGTCAACTGGCTGGTATGGCAGTAGCACAATGAAGACACCTACACTAGTCAGCTCCAGCAGTCGCGATGGATTGATCTTCCTCTATCGGACTGAGGTACAGATGTGATCGCTGAAGTGCAAAGAAGGTAGATTCAGCGCAGAAGTCCAGTGTCTTTGTCTGCAGCAGTCTCACAATTGGGCAGTATTACACCAGTGAGTCGGACACCAGTAAGTCGAATATGACTACCCCTCAGTCAACTTGATGTGCAGTCAGGCAGAAAAACCTGGGGACATTTCAGGTGTCTTCTCTGCACTCTCTTGAGCTCCACAGGCTGCACTTCACATTGAGCCTAGCTGCTGGGTTCTTGTCCATGGGCAGGCAGACTCCTGTGGCACAGGGCTCTCTCCAATCTCTCTTGGGGCAGGCTAGCACTTCCTAGGATTACTGGCAGACCCTCAGCATCTTCCAAGGCTTGCAATAACCAGGTGATGTCCCCCTGGCAATTAGAGATACCTGTTCTGGTTGACCACTACTCTTCTCCGCCATGGCTTGTCCCACCCAAGTCCATCTGAAAAAGGAGGAGGGTTAATCATGTGGCTAGCTACCCCACCATGTAAAAAAATCTTAGCTACAGAAATGTTATCCAAAAGATTTCTTGGACTTGGGAGAGAGGAATTTCTTTACAGAGAGCTATGGCACCTTTTGGGGAAAGCCAGAGATCCAGAGAAGCCACAAAGTTGATCCACCTGCTTTTAACCAAGACGCTTTTAACCAAGACTTCCTATTTGATCCCCAAAGCATTTGGAGATGAGGATGATTTGGTAATGAGGGATCATATCATTAGAACAAACATATATGTGGAAGTTAATGACAGGGACGTATTTGGCTGGCAAAATCAGGCCATATTGGGAATAGTTTCGAGGCCTGGTATTAAAGAACCAATCTCACTGCATCCTGAATGGACTAAAGTAGTATTGTTAGTTGAATCTGATGGGACTAAGCAATATGAGAGCATGGATACTTTGTTGTTTTTTTAAATATATTTGTATTAATTTTGCAGCAGTGAAAGTCACATACATTAATTTGTCAATATTCCTGCTAGTTACATAGTGCATCAACCATTAGGGAGCATAAATCTAGTACAATCACGGTTCTTCCAGATGTTGCGCTGTGGTACATTGCAGTTTTACTTCCACCGTCGGGGAAATATATAAGTCTCCTCAATACACATTTCACCCGCCCCATTTTTGTCCAATTTTTTTGGACACCCTCTTGACTTAAATACCTCCTTTTCAGCAATCATGCATTTGTCAAATTCCTGTGCCCACATTCGATAGGAAGGTCTATCTGCCACCCCCCACCGTCTCGCAATCTCCCGCTTCACTAGGGTGTAGCCCAATGAGGGTAGCTGCTGTTCCACTTCTGTAAGGTCAGTTTGCTCCCACATATTAAGAAGGCCAGTCGTGGTGTGAGGGGGAGTACTTTTCCTAGTGCATCTTGGATATTGTTTGTGGCCCCCTCCCATATGGGTCGTACGAATGGACAGTCCCATATTGTATGATAGAAGGTTGCTTCTTGATGACAGCCCCAGAGGCATAGCGTATTCAATCTCGTGATAATCTTCTCTAGTGTAACCCCTGTGAGATAGGATCTATGCAGGATTTTAAGTTGGATGAGTTGGAAACGAAGGGTGATGGCCGCCTCCCTTGGGGACATTAACGCCGTTTGCCATTTTTTGTTGTCAGTGGGCTCTAGGTCTGCCTGCCATTTCTCTCGGAGTTTGTGGAAAGTGTCTGGTAGATTGTTGGACAATTTCCTGTATGTCAGTGACATGGCTTTATTGAGCAATGGCCCATCTAGCAGCCGATCTTCCGAGGGGGACGACTCTGGTATCTCACTCATGTCTGGGAGAGCAGTGGTGAAGGCATGTCAAATCTGCAAGTATCTAAATATTTCCCCTTGAGCCATATCATACTTCTCCCGCAATTCCTCAAATTTAAGGGTGTACCCTTTGTCACCAGATATCCTATAGTGGAGATTCCGATGATGTCCCATTTATCAAACCCAGGTTGATTACATAGCAATCCAAGTCGTTGAGTAAACCACAGTGGTGTGACTCATGTCAGCACATTCGACCATCCTAGGTGGCGGGTCTCCTGATGGCATAATGCAACTGTGTGGGCCGTGGGGCCAAAGTACCTTCCCCTCCGGACCTTCGTGTAGAGCGCTCCCATGTATCCCTCCCTACCCATTTGATATCTGTCCAGCATTTAAGCAGGGTCAAGTGGGGAGTGATAGATCCAATGGTTTACCACCATTAGCTGCGAGGCCCAATAACAGAGTCTAATGTCCGGGAGGGCAATCCCCCATAATACCTTAGTTAACCTGCACATCGCTATACGAGGGGATCCGCTGTTCCACAGTAGTGTCTTGACCTCGCTCTCCACCCCGAGAAGTAGGCATCCAGTACCTTATTTGGACAGTTCTGAAGGATGTAGAGGAAGCATGGAAGGGCTAACATCTTAAATAGGGCAGCGCAGCCCACTAGAGAGAGGGGCAGGGATTTCCAGTGCATGACATCGTTCCACAGCCTATCCAAAGGAGCAGCTAGATTGCGATCGTAGAAGAGTTGGGGGTCTGGAGTTATGAAGATTCCCAGGTATCGGAAGCCCTCAAGGGCCACCTCTGCTCTGCAGCCCGGGGGAAGCCAAGGAAACGGACCCCGAAGGACAAATAATACCGGCTTGCTCCAATTGATCACATACCCAGCGTATTTCCCAAAGTTCGTGAATATATTTAGAACCCCGTGAATAGACTTATATGGGGAGGGGAGATATAGCAGGATATGATCAGCATAAAGTGATATCCTGTCATCATGTCCTTCCGCCCATTTCAACCCTCTCAGCATCACATCACCCCTTACCCAGGAAGCCAGGGGCTCCAACATCAAGGAGAAGATTAGGGGGGTCAGGGGGCAACCCTGTCTAGTTCCTCTTTTTAGTGAGAATATTCATGCCGTATGGTTATTATCCCGCACTTGGCCCTGCAGACCCATGTACAGCAGCCTTACCCAGCCCAGAAATTTCAGGCTGAAGCCCAGACGTTTCAGGACTTCAAACAGATATGGCCATTCGATCGAGTCAAACGCCATTGAGGCGTCAAGAGACAGTATCACTGCATCTTCCTCTATATACTGGCGGCGCGCTAGAACGTTGTGAAGATGCCAGATATTAAGTGCCATATTCCTGCCTGGCATAAAGCCAGATTGATCGGGATGGACCAGTGATGGAATTACCAAGACCAAACGTGTGGCCAGCAAATTCGCAAGGATTTTTGCTTCTGCATTTATTAACGAGATCGGCCAGTAGGAGCCGCAATCGCCTGTGGGTTTCCCCAGCTTACGGATTACTACTATCGATGCTAGTCCCTGGTCATCTGGCAGAATCCCCTCCTCGTAACTTTCATCATACATGGCCCGCAAGTGAGATGCGGCATGGGGGGGCGACCGTTTTCAGAAATTCTATAGGTATCCCATATGGCCCCATCACTTTTCCTGACTGTATATTGCTAATGGTCTTTTGAATTTCGTCATCAGTAAGCTCTTCATCGAGAGTGTCTCTGTCAGTGTCGGAGAGTATAGGTAACTTAATATCGATTAACAATTGGCGGGAGTCGTCTGCAGTGTATGTAGTTGAGGGGGTGTAGATTTGTTCCAGGTTGTCAGCAAAGGCGTCCGCTATATCTTGCAGGTTTGAGATCTGCTTCCCATCCTTGAGGGTCAGCTTGGGTACCCACTCTCCCCCTGTTTCCTCCTCTCCAAACAGCCCAATAATTTGCCCGCCCTTTGCCCCAATTCATACAGCTTGTGTTGAGTATGGAGGAGTTTGGTCCGCGTATGTTCCCTCACTAAGATCCTGTATTCTGACTGTTTGAGTAGTAGGCGATGTGTAACCGCTTCTGAGGGAGTGTTGTTACTTACTGCCTCCAACTGCTGGAGTTCACTTTCCAATAGTGTGATCTTTTGTTATCTCTGTTTTCTATACCCCACTTTTAGTGCCAAGGCCTGTCCCTTTAGTACCAACTTGAAGGCCTCCCATATAGTCTTCGCTGAGTCCACTGACCCGACATTTTCTTTGAAATAATTAACAGTCTGTGTGAGTAGCTCAGCTTTGATGTCTGGAATCTGAAGCAGCCATGGACTGAGGACTATGGTGGCCCATGGGCGGTTGCTAAAGAAGGTAAGGTCAACCCACACTGGGGAGTGGTCCGAGATGCCCCTCGGTAGAGAGCTGGGATTTCGGAAGTAGCCAATCGTTGCTGAGTGTGTTAAGAAATAGTCAATGTGGGACGTGCTCTGGTGTGCATTGGAATTATACGTGTACTGAGTTCTGTCTGGTTGTATTGAGCGCCATATATCAGTTAAGCCCATAGCTGTTGTAAATTCTTCCATGTGTGTGTGGGGTCGTGCCAATAGTTGTTGTGGATTCCTATACCTCCGGTCATCCATTGTCATGTTGAAGTCCCCTCCCAAAATCAGGGTGCTCATGGGGAAGTCTGTTACTATTTTCCCCAGGTCTACCAGCGCTTCCTTACCTAGCGCCGGCGGGAGGAATATCGAGACCACATTGAGTGCCTTACCCTCCCACTGCGCCTCTAGAACCGCAAATCTATCCCAAGGATCCGCCAATGTGTGCGTTGGTGTGAGAGCTACATTTTTCTTAACTAGGATACCTGTCCCATGGGATCCCGAGGTATATTCTGCATGTATCAGGAGCTTATAACCCCAATGAGTGAGGGCTTTGCATTTGTTGCCTACTAAGTGTGTCTCCTGCAGCAACACCAAGTCAGTGGCCTGTCGTTTAAGATAATGCTGCACAATGCCCCGTTTGATTTCATCCCCCATCCCGTTCACGTTCCAGGTTAGCACAGAGAGTGATGTTTCTATACTATCCTCTGTCATAGATGAAGTGGATAAAAAGACAGGAGCACTCGAAGTTACCCCAGGACTCGTTTCTTAAGTCTCGCCGTTCTGGCCTCCTATACATACATTTGCCCAAATAGTTTAATGCACAAACAGCAATAAGATCAGCTGCATTCTTCCCATTGAAGCTAATAGCAATAGCCGAAATTGGGTATGACTTTTTACACTTTGTGACTCGTGAACACAGTTTAACTAGTGACCCCAATCCCCTCTCCCACAACTTCTGTACCCCCCTCCCTGCCCCCCTGCCAGTGGATTTTGAACTACCCACACCCCAACCAGGCAGAGGGGCTATTCCCCCCCCAAAAAATACTAGTGGGTGCTGGTTATCAGCCCATCCTCCCCCGCCTTAAGCTAACAGTACATATTGTGTCATTACGTCTGATGGGTCACATCCGGTCCCCTTAATATTAGGGCTCAACCCTTTTATTTCACATTCACCCTGAGGCAGACAGTATATACCCCAAAGTACTGAATGCCCAAACCCTTTAATTAAGAGGATGTTCCAGGGAGACCCACATGTCTGCTCCTCCATCCCTAAGTCACTTATCTGTGACCAGTGCATCTTTGTCCCAGTTCAGAAAATCTTACGTTCAGCTGCGTGTTGTCTCTCCCAACCCCTTCTGGGATGGATCTTCGCTTAGCTCAGTCCTCTGGGTGGATCTACTCGATCTGTGCCCGCCATTTCGCCGTACGCGATCTTTCAACTCTGCGCCATCCTTCCAACCAGTCCCAAGCATCATCCGGTGAGGAGAAGAACCACGTCTTCCCCCCCCCCCCCCCCCCGATTCAATGCGAAGTTCCGCTGGGAAGAACATGGCGTATTTCACTTCTCTGTCTCGCAGCTCCTTTTTTACTGCCAGAAAGCTGCGGCGCTGGGCCTGGACCTTGGCAGTGAAATCAGGGAAGATAGTAACCACACTGTTTTCCAATTTTAGCGGAGGTTTAGCCTGTGCCGTTTGAAATATCATTTCCCGGTCTCTGTCGTTGAAAACACGGGTGATATGTGGCCGTGGGGGAGCTCCTGGTTTCGGTCGCCCTCCTGGGACACGATGGGCCCTTTCGATGGAGAACTACCTCGAAAGTCTTTTAAGCTGCAGGTGCTTCACAAGATCAAGTCTTCCACAAAGTGGTCCGCCGCTGGACCCTCTGCTCGTTCCGGTACACCAAGGATGCGTATGTTGTTCCTGCATGCTCTGCCTTCATACTCATCCAGTTGATTTTCCATGGCGGTGTGTTGTTCTTGAAGTTTGCACACTTGCTGTTGGAGCTAAGAAGTGTCTTTCCGCAGTTCGGTTGTTGTACCTTCCAGGTCTTCACCTTGGTGTCCATTTTACGAAGATCTGCTCGGATGAGGGACATTTGTATGTTCACCGAGTCAATGCGGGTCTCCAGGGAGGTACGCACCCCGGTGATTGCTTCCATTATGTCCTGGAACGTGAGGTCATGTTGCGGTTGGGGGTTGTTCTGTGCGTTTGGGTCTTCCTGTTGTGTCATGTCCTGCCCCTTCCCCGCTTTATTCCAGGCAAATTTGGCCAGTTTATTTTGGGCCGATGTTTTGGGCCCTTTTCCGCTTGCCATGTCCAGGCTGTGTTCTGGCGAATCGCGTAGGCCCCCCGAGACCAGCCCCGGTAATCCCCGCCGCCTGCCCAGAGGGGATGTCTGTCCCACTAGCGGCCTGTCGGGTTTCCCCTATTCTGGTCCCAGGCGCCCCCGCCACCTCCGACCTCCTGGCAGCCTCTTGCAAAATAGAGTCTCTCCCTCGGGTACTTGGGGTCTCGTCCCCGCCCCCGGTTGCTGGTATGGCGAGAATTGGGGCAAAAATTGAATCTTTTATTCCTGGGGAACGGAAGTCTGTCAAGGTATTTCCTTTCTCACACTACTGGTTAGATTTCACACTGGCCTGTGGGCTGCTGGCCAGGCTCTTCTGTCCCCCAGGCGCTGGATATGTCCCCAGGCACTGGATCTGTCCCCAGGCATTAGCCGGCGCCTATTGCAGGAGTTCTGTCCCGACGTGCCCAATGGCACGCTGCTGTGTTCGCGCTCCACAAGGCCTTTCTGCCTCTTCAGAGGGCCCCCTCCCGGATTTCAGCCTCATCGGACAGTTGCATGAGGTCGTATATCACAGTACCATATGTCCTCACCTGGACAAGAGATGAGTTCCCGGCTCCCTGGGTGAGGACCAATACTTCCGGGGTCTGTGCGCAGAGTGCCTGTACTGCGAGCCCAGCAGGCCTCCAGCGCCGGGGTCTCAATTTCGTCTCTGCGCAGCCCCCCGCTCCCTCTTGCGCCGCTGTAGGTCCACGACCGTGTTGCCGCTCCTAGTGCCGTTCACAGTACCTTCACTCCCCTGGTGGGCTGGGGAAGTCGGTGAGCCTCCGCAGGGATCCCGAAGCCTACTCCGTTTCTTATGCGATCGCCGCCATTTTCCCCTGCGTATCAGCCGCTGCTGCCCGATTCTTTCTCATAACACCGTTTCTCGGGCCGCTGTCAGGCCGCTGTAACCGCCGATGGAGTCAGGGGCCAGTGAACCACTTCAGTGCTGAAAATTTGCAGCTTAGGCATCTGGATAACTGCAGGATGGTTGGCGAGGGATCGGAGCCTCGCTAGTGAGCAGCTATTTTTCTCGGCTGCTAGCCACGCCCCTCCATAGATACTTTGTTGAGTGAGTTTAAAGAAGCATTAGCTGATAAGTTTGGATGCGTAAAAGAGTTAAAACATACAATTATCTTAAAAGAAAGTGTGGTGGTGGTACTCAGGGGTGTTCCCCAAAGTCTGCATGATGATTTACATGTTTTTTTAGATAACCTATACAAAGTTGGCATTATAACTTGTGGATGCTGAGGAATGGATTGTGAGTATAGTGAGTGCACCCAAAAAATCTGGAGAGATACAATTATGAGCAGATTTGAAATCCTCAATAAGAACACTGTTGCAGATTGCCATCTCAAGCCTAAAATCCAAGAGATGTGTGGGCGCAACTAGGTAATTCCAAGATATTCTGCACCATCAATCTTCAAGGCTGCCTATCATCAGGAACAATTAATCGAAAAATCAAAGAACTTGACTACCTTCATAACCCTATTTAGGGCATTCAAATATTTATGATTACCGTTTGCGCTTGCATCAGCCACTAGTATGTTTCAAAAACTCATGCATTTTCATATCAAAGATCTGCGATGTGAGCAGTCATTTCAAGATGACTTTTTGATATCTGCTGATAATACACAACATGATGCCATAGTGTATAAAGTCTTAAGGATTTTAAGTGAGAGAGGTATGACTGTTCAAAAGCGCAAATGCCAGTTTGATGTGTGAGCTTCACTACTTGGGGCACCGGATAACTTGTAATGGCACTGAACCAAAAGAGTATTTAATTCAGGCAAGTCAGGGTTCTCTGATAAGGACTCGTCACCCTCTTTCTTAGGTCTCAGCAAGTATTATGCCAGCTTCATATGTGGGTTTGCAATGATTACAAAAAACCTTTAAATAGCTATTGCGTAAGAATGAGAATGTTGTATGGAGTAATGAACAAGAGAGAGCTTTTGCCAAAGTCCTTGAAACGTTAAACCTCTGCTATAAGAGAGGTTGCCATGGAGCACGGATGCAAAAGCAGTTGGGTTAGGTGCTGTGTTGTGCCAAATAATTGGATGTGAAGAAAGAACAGTTGTTTTTCTTTCTTGCACCTTAAAAGACTCGGAGATCAACTAGTACCTTTGAGAGAGTGGTAAGAATGTAGATTATTTCCCCCATAAAATTTCAAGATTATGTCAGAATAAAACAAATGCTTTCATCTGGGACAAGTATGTGTTTTTTGTTGGTTTGTATCTTACATTACATCCTTAACTACCCTGCAAAGTAATTTTGCAGCATGCATATTTGGTTTGACTTTTTTTCCCATTATTGTTATCGGGCTCAACTGCTCTGTGGTGTGTGTCCCAGTTGATGAATGCATGCCCGTGGACAGGATCTAGCGAGGGTTCATTAACTGTTGGTCAGTTGGTGATGAATGGATGAACTATGAAGACACCATCAGCGTGGGCATCTGTTTGTGATTAAACTTGGAACCTATAAAGTCAATACTGTATCGGTCCTTCATATACAGTTCATGCCTTCCTAGCAGAGGCATCACACTCAGGGGCCCATGTACAATAGTAGTGGAGGAGAGCAGCCTTGGCCTCCCTGGCTTAACTCTGCAACTCCGCCGCTTCTGAAACACAGGGATGCACCATATTTACAAAAATAAGGCGAGGCCCCTACGTCGTGAAAAGTGACGTTGTTGTGGCGATAGAGGCTTGTAAATATGTCCCTCACATTCTTGACAGGTAAAAAGGCCTGTTCAGCTATCAGTCACTAAAAACACAGTATGCTGCCACCACCACTCACTGTAGTTTGCCAGGGACATAGAGGGTATTTTCTTGACCAACCAAGGGGATACTTTTGGCACCTCCATGACATGAAAGCCAACTCTGGGTCTCAATGTCACTTATGGGCCTAAGCCTGCAGCACCTATAAAGAATTTTGTGCATTCTGAGACCAAAAATAAACTTGGAAAAGCAGATTCACTTACATCTGGTTGACTCAGGGCAGAGGTACACGCCTTTATCCATCCCAACAGGAGGAAACTCTCCCGAAGGGCAAGACAGTTTAGAGTAAAGGTTTCCTATGTTCCGGAATCAATTTACCTTCAACATGAATGTTCAATCATTACAAATGAATGAGAACATTTAATAAAGATTTTTTTTAACTGGAACATAAATCACTTAGTTGTGTTTTACTCGCAAAGCAGAATTTTAGTAAATAATAGTCCATAAGAACAAGGTTGTAATGTACTTGAGGATGCGTCGAAATTGACCATAGCGCTTAATGATTAAAAAAAAAAAAAGATGGCCTGGATTGTAGCAACGAGCAATTACGAATGGATGAGTTTAATAAAAATATTCCATCAATGACCTTAATTTCCTCCATGGTAATGTGATCCTCATTATTTCCCATGGATTTAGTTGCCCCGTTGCCACTATTTTTGTGTGCTCATGTCTTGAGAAAGATTGGGCCTCTTTCAAATTGTGTGTGCTATTTTATAATGATTAAAGAGCAACCATTTTAAGAAACACCGGGCAATGTTGATTTGTTGGCTGTTATATAGCTGTAGTATACTGTGTCTTAGTGCATCCACACCCACTCTTATAATTTGTAGCCCTGTGGTTTGTCCACCACAAAGGTAGGCAGCTGCTTGGACAGCACCATTGTTGAAGCTTGCTAGTTCACCCCAGTCGCAAAGAGCATTGATGTCCCAACAGACCTTCATTAATGATGACTCTTGTCCAAATTTCTAGAAGTGTTTCCTCTAGCTAATAGCTGTAAAATCCTAATTGCGTGGGGTGGCAGTGTAGAATCGTATTTGTTTAGTAGTGGAAAAATCTTGTTAGGATTGTCATGGTGAATCGCGTCTGGCTTGTGCTGGTGAATGTAACCTGGCCTGGAACAGTGAATCGTGTCTGGCTTCTGCTGGTGAATTTAACCTTGCCTGAACCAGTTAATCGTGTCTGGCTTGATATGGTGAACGTTGTCTCCCTTTTCATGTCTAGTTTGTCTGGTGAATATTGTCTAGCTTGGAATGGTGAATCATGTCTGGCTTGATGTTTTGAATCTTGTTGGCCTGGAGTGGTGATTTGTGTCTAACTTGTGGTGGTAAATCATGTCTTGCTTTAAGTTGGGAATTGTGTCTGGCTTGTGATGAATTATGCCTGGCTTTCTAGTCTATAGAGTTGAATCTTGTCTGGCTTCGATTGGTCAATTGTGTATGGCTTGTAGTTGTTAATCTTTATGTGCTCGAAGTGATGAATCATATCTGGCTTGGAATCTTGTCTGGCTGTAGATTAATTGGAGCTGTGACATTTGGCAGAGGGAACTAATGCATGGCTGCAAAATATCAGGGGCATAGTTTGGTTAATAACTTTTCGGAGGGTGGGGAGGGGCGAGCTTCAGATTCCCCAACAGTCATGGTGAGATGTCTTGATAAAACACATTAGTGATAAGCAGGACATGAGGGGGGCTACAGGGACAGTGGAAAGAGAGAGGAGGGAGGATTGTTAGGGGTCCTTTAAAACAGCATTTTTCAAAATATTCAACATTTTCAAGGCCTTCAAAACAGAGAGAGAGGGAGTGTGTGTGCGTCTATTTGTGTGTGTATGTAAAAATCCCAGGTGAAATGCAACAGAAACTTCATCGTACCCGAATGAAAGCCCTTGTACCCAACTAATTACTACAGAATACATTTTTTAGGGGGAGTATAACACCCCAAACAGCACCACTGAAACTACGCGTCTGCCAACTAGCTACAGAGCACAAGGGGTCAGTCCAAAGTTTTCCGACAACAGCACTAAGAATACTTTGAATATTTTCACTTTTCTTTATTATAAGTACGAGTGCGTGAAGCTGTGAAGGGTGTTCCTGTTCATCACTGTGCAATTATTTGTAATTTGGAAACCTACCAATGTTCCTAAACATAAAATTGCAATTTAAAAAATATATATACATATATAACTGTATATGGAAGATGCATTAGGCTGCAACATTAAATGGCAGAGTGCATTAACACAAAAAAGGTATTTTATGAGCATGGAATTCCTCTCAGGAAGTCTGCTGGAGCTGGTATGTTTTCATGAAATTTGCTCTGGAATCAAACACAGCTCTGGATTCGGTACTTTATTGTTAACAGGCAACTAGGAGCCCAGCTAAAACCCTGACCAGGTTCAGTGGCCCCACAGACATCAAAGGAGTCTCACTTCTGACGTACTCCGATGTCCCAGTGGTCTTCACTGAAGCGTCGCTACTGACCAGCCTCAACAGCCCCTTACACTTTAATTGAGTCTCACTCTTGTCCAGCTGCAATATCCTCATTGACTTTAATGAAGTTTCCCCCATGGTCGGTGTTAACTGCCCACTAGACCGTTTACTAAAGCTTATACTTCTTAATCATAATTTTTCAATTACAGGAATTACCCCTTAAAAAAAAAATGTCAGTACCTCATGTACGGATTTTTGCTGCTTCGATTTCCTGTTGCAGTATTTACGGGGTCAGGAATCGCCTGCTTAGATCCTTTACTTTACTGGTCACACCCAACGTTTTGTCTTGATGGGCCTCTACCCTGATGCTTTCACTTAGTAGATCAGCTTTCCACATCTCTACTCACCCCATCGCAGTGTGCAGGAGCGATCCTCGTTGGTCTCTTCGAGCTCCACTTACCTCTGTAAACTTACTTGTCCGGCACAGTCCATATACTTTGTACGACTCCATCTTGGGAGGAATAAAAAGCATGCTATCTGGAAATGGCCCCACGCTCAGTGTTCCCAAATCATGCATCCTAACTTCTGGGGTGTAGTAGAGTCGAATACCCGAGCTGTCAGTCATTCCTGGAAGACAGTAACATACACACATACTTACCGGGGTAAAGAAACCTGATGTTACCTCCCATTTTCAGTGGGCATATTTGACTCACTGTTGCATACCAAGAGGCGTGATCAGAGCTCAAGTCGAGGGTAGACGCCATCTAACCACTATTTTCAGAGGGTTGACGCCGTCTACCGACTATTTTCAGAGGGTACCCACCATATACCCTGCTGCAAAGCTGCCCACTTTCAGCGGTCAAGTTTCTTTCCTACTTCTCCCTGAATTCACAGAAATATGCTGACCTCGTCCCTGTGTCATTTTCTCACAATGGGACACTTTCAGCAGGGCCTACACTTGTCTGCTTTTGTTCCGAGCAGCAACCTGCAGGCAGGAAAGAGGCTTATCAGATTCCATCTTCACCCATAACAAAAGCCGGAGTTAAGGGGCCATTACGCCTCTTTTTATTGGAGTATCCTGGCTGGGAGCTATGGGAGCTATGGGGAGCCTCACACCTAGACGCAATGGAGGGGAAACAATTATCACTTCACAGGTACTTAAGAGAGGAATGCTTTTGACTTTGTTCCGTCCCTGGTTATAAGAGATACGCATACATTGTAAGACGTCAGATGTGTTGGTCACCCTAGTATGTACACAAATAGCAATTTAAGTACCACTATTTTGTTTTATTTCTTTTGCAGCGCTTTAGCACTACTCATCCAAATTTGGGTGCCAGAGCACTTTACATGATTATACATGAATACAGCTTATACAATGACAATAGTTCATATGTGTGTTCATCAATATAAAGGATGTGTTACATAAGACAGTGAGGGTTACATGGGGTAGGAGCCACATTTCCTTCATGCCTCAATGTGCTATATTAGAAGAATTACAATTTATGAACTGCAAGTAACAAAAGGATCTGTCTTAAAAGCAGTATCCCACTTACCCATTTGCACAAAATAAAAATCTATCATCTGTGTGTTACATCATGTGCTGTGCAGGAGACATATTAACCTTCTATGCTATTATAATTCAAAACTAGGACTAGGCAAAACAGATCTCTCCAGGAAATGTATTATCCTCCAGAGTTATCTTACCATTATTATTATTCCCTGAGATTTAGCTGCTACACAAAGATCTCTGCAGCAGGTGCCTTAACCCCAAGATATTTTAAAATCCAGACAATGCAACCAATTAATCAGACAGATTTACTGCCACATTTCTCTTTGATGCCAATGTATTTGTGGCAGGGTTTAAAAAAAATAAAGGAATAAGTTGAGGCCCAGGTTTTGCGTCAGAGTCGCGTCAATATTTTGGACCAACCCCAATGCAAAATCTAATTTTTTAAATATTGTAATATACTCAAATGTACTCATGATAGACCTGCTAAACTTATGTGAGGTCTTAAGATCCGATGCCACTTTCTGTGAGGTCATGGGTTGTGATGCCACATGCGATGTCACGTGCCATGATGTCACTTCCTGTGATGCCACAGGTGGTGATGTCACACACCGTGATGTCACACATTCTGCCTAGCTTGGTGAGTACCCCACTTCTGTTTTTCAGGACCTGAGCATGATTACAAATTGACTGGCTTTAAACAGCCCTTACAGACTGTGCAGATGGTGGTGCTGAAACCACAGAGTGCCTAGGACCACTCCAAAGATTCTGATTTGTGCAGCAAGCAAGGAATTAGCCACCCAACTTAACAATCATCTACAAAAAGCATTGGCAAAGCCAACAAGTCAGGATTTAATGCACTAACGCATATAGTGTTAGTAACATAGAGCAAAAAACTCGGATGAGAGAAAGTGAGCCAACGGGGTAGGGCGTGGGGGCTTTGGCTGTAAAGTATTCACTAAAAGCAGGGGACTATAAGCACTTGAGTGGAGGCAGGAAATAGCGCCCAAACAACCAATAGCATTAGGTGAAGGATAAACACTCCACTGGCTGAACTAAGACACGGTTGACAAAGTCTCAAACCAATCACTGAGAAAGATTTGCCCAAGATCGCTACTACTTTAAGGAGTTGGA
The DNA here is from genome assembly GCF_964204655.1 of Triturus cristatus. Classification (NCBI taxonomy): domain Eukaryota; kingdom Metazoa; phylum Chordata; class Amphibia; order Caudata; family Salamandridae; genus Triturus; species Triturus cristatus. Next base: position 1,243,942,645 of record NC_140590.1, on the reverse strand, counting down.
TAAAAAGGTAAATTGATATATATTGTTAGCAGTAGGTCTGTTTCACAGCTGAGCTGTCAAAACTCAGACCTGTAAAGGCATGGCTGTAAGTGTTCAAGATGAATGGAGTCATAAAGAAGGGGCCAAATTAAACACTAGCATTTTATTGCATATCTTATGCATTTTCTGATCTTTCTGTATCAGTCTCAATGCTTTTGGTTATAAAGAACTTGGATTATACACTGCAGTGGTGATTTCACTTTCAACAACTTTACATTTCCTGTGTGCCTGTTAGTGGACCTTAATGTTGACTTTGTGAATGGCTTTAAGGTGCTTTGAGTCAATACAACACTACAGCGGTAAATAACGTATTCACCTACAGTACCTGGCTGGGCGTGGAAGTTGTTGTAGTGAATTTCGAGCATGACGTAGGAAGGATCTCCAACAGCCCCCATAGATATCCCAACATTGCCAGGGAATTGAAAGGCCTGAGCATCAAAAGAGAGGTAGAGAAAAAGGTCAGACCTTAGTCACACATCTTAATAACTTTCAAAGAGCTAGCTGCAAGTGTTTCCCACACCCAGGCCTCCAGCAGAAATATTCCATCTTGCAATGGATTCTAAGATTTATAATTGTGAGTCAGTTAGTCCTAGTCTCTTTTCGAGGTAAAGGTGGTTCTCATTGCAAGAATATTTTTCAACAAACATTGGCAAAGACAACAGGTTAAAAGTTAATGTGGCAGTGGTGGTGGTAAGTGAGTGAATGGATGAGAGGTGCAGGAGAGGGAGTGGTGTCAGGAGAATGACAAGAGATGCAGGTGCAGCAGAATAGTGCGAGGTGAAGCAGAAATAAAAAGAGGAGCAGAATGAGGTGCAGCATTTGAAATTATTTTAACACTAGCATTTTGCAGAAGGGAGGTGTATAGAAAGAGGCTAGATACACTGTGTCTGTGGAGGGCATCAACACACTGCAGAATAGTTCAATGTAATTCACTGTGAGCTAGCAACATTCCTGCTCTCTGAACAGGGCACTGTCTGTGCAGTTGCCAGTGGCTGTCGAATTGTACTAATGCCTGTCACCTTTTGAGATACAGACAGGTTGGAGGACGATGGCAGGAGTGGTGACGTGTTTTCACGATGCCTAACTATGCTCCCTATCCGTTCTTTCCACCAACATGGAAGCTAACCTCCCTCTAAAAATCCTGTGTACCATACACCTATTATGCAAAACATAAAAACTAATCTACAGAAACAATGCAGCCCAATCAATATAGGAATTGGAAAGAAAGTGCAACAATGAAGTGGCTCCTTCTCAAGAACTTTGTGACAAAATAGCTATCCATTTTGTACAGAAAATTGAGTTGATCTACACTAAAATCACTATAGTCAGGAACCTCCAGAATGACACTACTTTCTGCTGCCTCCCATCCTCGACTAATGTGCATCCGCTGGAAAACCTCCCCCTTCTCACAGTCGATGACGTGTAGTCACTGCTGAACACAGTTAAATCAAGTTCCCCTTTGGACATTAATCCAGCCAAAATGTCCTTGTTGCTCTCCAAGTTGTCCCCTCCAATTTGTTCAATCCTTAATCTTTCAATGAGACAGGGCCAACCACCACTTGAATGGAAGGCTGCACAAATAATTGCCATTCGTAAGAAAATCCATGTCCCTATGGAGGACCCGTCCAACTACCATCCAATTTTTCTACTACCCCTCCTGAGTAAGATGTTGGAAAAGCATTTCAACAAACATCTCTCTGACCATGTCGAATCTACTGGATGCCTTGACCCATCTCAGTCTGAGTTTAGGCCAATGTACAGTACTGGGTCAGTATTGATTGCTGTTACCGACAGTATAAGGCACTCCCTTGATAATGGACAAGTAGTACTACTTGTACTACTAGTGCTGCTGAATTTGTCAGCAGCTTTCAACATGGTCTCTCATCAGATTCTGCTCAGGAGACTCAAAGAAACTGGACTTCAAGGACAAGCCTTTCAGTTTATGTCCAGCTTTCTCTTCTACGAGCTCAGACCATCAATCTGGGCACCTTCCGATCTCAGACCATTGAACTGTCCAAAGGAGTACCGCAGGGATCCTGCCTTAGTCCCACCTTTGTTCAACATTTATTTTGCTCCACAACAGCTGGATTACTTAAAAAGATGGGCTACACACCAATCTCGTATGCTGATGACACCCAGCTGTTACTGTCATTTCACAAAAACTCTCACAACATCCTGACTGCCTTCTCGGAAGGCATAACTACAATTGCGACCTGGATGAGGAATAATTTTCTACAGCTTAATGCCGGGAAAACCGAGATCATGCTGTTTGAAGATGCACCTATGCTCTGGTCCCCAGAATGGTGGCCGTCTGACCTAGGTGCCACCCCGGTCCCCAAGACAGTGGTCAAGAACCTTGGCATACGCTTGGACCAGAAACTGAAAATGAAGGAGCAAGTTACAGCTACCGTGGGCTCATGTTTCCACATGCTAAGCCTTCTAAGCTGGGTATTTCCCTTTCTCCCCTTGAACGTATGGAAAACTCTCATGCAGGTACTGGTGATGAGCCGCCTGGACTACTGTAATGCTCTCCAGATTTCAGCAAGTGAGTCCTCTTTGAGCAGACTTCAAGTAGTACAAAACACTGCTCCCCGCCTTGTCTTGAACTTTCCTGCCAGAACAGCTTCTCTCCCTCTTCTACAAAGGCTACACTGGCTTCCAGTATGCAAACAGGTCAAATTTAAGCTATGCTGTATTGTTCACAAAGCATTAAATGGTAAAGGTCCTGGGTATCTTGCAGGAAAAGTCAGTCAATATCTGCCACCCAGACCCCTACGCAAAGGAGCTAAATCACTACCCCTCGTTCTGCGTTTCAAAAAATCAGGCTTGGGTGGGAAGGCCTTTTTCCACCTAGCCCCCTTTTACTGGAATCAGCTCCCCATTCATCTTTGGAAATGCCCAGATTACCATCTATTTAGAAGGCTCCTTAAAACTGAACCTTTCTAAATGAACCCTCTCTTTTCGGCCTTCTGCAGCACCTCCGTAGTGTGGAGATACCCCTCTGGGGGTGATTCGCCACTTTCTAAGTAAATAAAATAAATAAAAGAAGTGGTTAGGTGAACTTCATTAGAATGGCTTGAAATCATTACTGGCTGTGTCTATTCTCTTTCAATCCTCTTAAAAATCTCAAAGACTCAGGATAGCATATTTTCACAGAAGTTGCCGCTTGGTGACCAGTGTCCCACCTGGTTTCCAAAGAAGAACTTCCACTCGGGATCCCACCCTATTAAAAAATGATCTTGCCCAGGGTGAGATACGGACTTTATGATGAATAGTGCTATCTTAGTGAGTGAGGCTCAATGTCCTAATAAGAAAGATACCAGTGATCGCGGCCACAGGACTATCAGTTAGCTTAAAGGAATATACTTGTAGGACCAAAGACCTGAGTTCGAGTTTGACAGACAGTTTTGACAGACAGGAAACTCCATTGTGTTGCAATGGAGAAACCCTCTCTACCAAACTCTGGGATTACCCGCCTCATTTAGAGATGGACAAACAGTAAATTTGTTGTTGATGGAGGCCCTGTTAGCTCCTCGAATGGCCCAAGGGAGTAGGAGCCAACATAGGAAAAACATTATATCACCCGCCCTTATTTTGAGGGGACTTTGTTATGTCCTTTTTAGGTCGAGCCTGAGCCAGTGCTCTGGCGAGCTGTTGTAGTAGAGTATGGGAGAGAAGCCCCACCCACTCCCTTGCCCATATTCTTCATTGGCTTGTGTCTTTGTCCTTCTAAATACTGTCTTCTGATTCCTAAATAGGCTTGTTAGTTCCTCCTTAGTCTGGAAATGTCTTCATTTGTAACCTCCCATGGCTACTGGCCCCTTTACTTGGTTGTTACTCGGTACGTGTACTATTTTCTTTATTGACTTTCTCCTACATTAGGTACGATGAAGTGCTTTGCTTAGATTCAGCGGGCCATGCCTGCTTTCACTATTGAAGCAGCCGGGACAATGGCAGCTGTTTGTTTGCAATGCTATAGGTCTCGCATTTAAGTGCAAGACCTATAGCATTGCAAATATTTTTTAACAAGTGTTTTTAGACTCACTCTTTTTACCAGCAGCACACTTTATGTTTCACTGCTTCCAAAACTCAGAAGAAGTGTCATGCGACGTGAGGGGCCATCGTGTAAATAAAACATTTTTTTGTTGTTCCAGAATACACACTATGTTTTTTGCGAGAGGCCATTGTGTGGGTAAAGCATTTTTTTGAGAAAGCTCACTGCGTTTAATCTTTAATATGGCGCCTGCTTTACATTAACTGGGGGAACAAAGTAAACAATTGCCCCTGTGCTTTTTAGCCGTCATCCCAATCCTGCGCCCGGGCGCCATGCTTAATGCTTCAGCACGGAACCCGCTTTTACTTTAACAACACGGGTTCACACAATCAACAATGGTGCCCTAAGCTAACCGCCACTCATCCCATAAGTATGCTATGAGTCCTTCTTATAGTTATTGTTAATACAATATTGCCACTTCATAGTGCTGTAAATGCCAAGTGTTAGTATTACTTACTTTAACGGTACTTAAGTAATCAGCTTCGGAATGATGAAAGGCTTGCCTGGGTATTCATAGACTGGAACTCACGGCTTCCTCCAGAAACACGACAAAAGTATCAAGCGACTAACTCGCTCAACTATGAATGTGTATTTGTGTATGTGTAATACAGAACATCACTGGGGTGGGTGATTACGTGTGAGAGACAGAAGTGCTGTGAATTAATAGCATTTAGGAAAGAAATCAAGATCCTAAACATTATGTTGTCCTTTTTACCTGTTTGAGTGACACTTTTTCACTGCACACGTACACTTCATATATTTTAATACTTGTATGCAGAGGGAGCTAAAGTGATCAGATAAAAATAACAGGAATCTAGTCATGTGCCGAAGCTGCGATCAAGTCTGCAAGTTTCAAAGTCACACTGCGTTTTAGTGTTCTACACTCCCAGGTTTACCATTCCAAATCTGAGCCAATAGCAGGTGACCCGACAATATGGTCGTTATAAAGAAAGTAAACTGGAAAGCAGGACAGCTTCCATTTGCTGCCCATGTCTTGTGGAAGAGGAAATAGAGCTGTTAATAGGATGGTTATTACTAGGTTCTGTTAGTCCATCAATGTACAGAACACTTCATATTGAGGCGTGGGTTTCAAGGCGCTTTAAGTATTAATTTATTTTATTTCTCTCGGAACGCTGTAGAGCTGTATCCACTTCAGAAACCCTAGTGTGAGAGCACACAAGTTTCTCTTTCGGCTCAAATGAAACGTGCCCTGCTGCTGACACATTTAGAGTTCTCTAGCCAAGGATGCACTGCCCTCTCCTACACTAGTCTCCCCTGTAGGCCCTCTCCCCCACCTGAATTGTGCTGCTCTGACATTATGTCACAGTTGTCCACAGTCACCCTTCTCGCCTGCCTCCTTTCCTCCTAGTCACTTCAAACTAAACGGGCCCCTACACGCACTGACAGAAAACGACTCCCACTACACAAAAGCCGATGGCTTTGGACATCATCAGAACAAAGTGTTTCAAAGCACGAGTCACGTTTCAAGCTTATGGTTTTATTAGCACCCATATTTCCTTTTTCCATTACAAAATATGTATAGTCCCTCTTTAATGCACAGCTCTTCTGCTTGTGCCACTCCCACAACTTACTGCCAGCCTTGCTTCTCGTAAGCAACGATTATAAGTACAAAGTGCGTGTTTATGCATCACTTGCAGGTTTTCAAAACACATGAATAAAAGGCATTGTCATTTACAGTGCCTATAGCTCAAACTCTCACAAATACGAAACCTATTGCATTGCAAATGCTTGTTTTCTGTCCATCACCACCAGGTAAATCCTGGTTACTAGGGAGAGAAAAATACAATAATGACACTCTCCTTCCCTGGGAGTAAAGTCCCAGGGTGTAGGAAGCATTAGTGTTTTGTTTTTTCGAAAACAAATTCCTGCTCTGGAAGTTTGTGTTTTGAGAAAGAAAAGATGTTAAATATTGGATGGACCGTCATCAAAACCAATGGTGGACACCCATGGACATTTTTGTACCCCGAAGGGAAGCACTGTGATGTGGCAGTTCCTTTCAGAATACATGGATAACCGCTTGCCCGGTAGTCTTTTCTGAATTTTACAAACAGTAGTCCATCGGGGTGGGGGAGGTGATGTCCTCCACCACCCTGACAGACTGTTCTCCGCCTACCAACGCCTAAATCAGGCCCAACGTTTGTTAGTCTTTTCTCATGTAAGGTCAACCCACCTGTTATTTTCAATATATTATCTTCCAACCTCATAGTATGTCCTAGACAGGAGTGTTTTTTTCGAGTGCCGAAGCCACATGCCGTTTTTAATTCCCCTTGTTCGCTTGGAATCAAACAGTACTCTGGATGTAAATAGTACAGAGACAAACCTTGGCTTTCACATGCTGTGAGGGAAAGGAAAGGAAAGGAAAGGAAAGGAAAGGAAAGGAAAGGAAAGGAAAGGAAAGGAAAGGAAAGGAAAGGAAAGGAAAGGAAAGAAAAGAAGAGCCAGCAGGAAAGATTTGGAGGTGAAGTAAACAACTTTAAAAATACTTTTCTATTTACAATGCTTTAAGTGGGATGAAAAAGGGATGGGTCCTTTAAAAGGGGTGTGGCCAAGGAAGCATAATTAGGAATCTTTTACAAGTGGCGTAGTTTATGTTATTAAGGCCATGATGTAAAACAATTAACTTGAATCCTGTGCTTGAGCCAGCGTACCACCTGACCAGTATTTTTCTCTATCGGTGTTTTCTGTTAGTGCATCCAAATACATCAGACATAGGAGAACCCAGACCTACTGCCTTGACCATTGCTTGGTAGCACTGATTTTTATTCAATAGCAGATACACCAGTAACAACTTCCATTCATCCCTTATCATCACTTTCCTCTCCAATCGCTCTAACTGCATTAGTCACATTGACCCATTTCCTACACACAGTTTTGTGATGCTTCATTTCCACCCTCTTCATCATTGTCTTCTTTTGCACCTACTTCCTTTTGTCTCCCTCACATTATCATCAAAGTAAACATTCCTAAACACATGCTGTATTTTCTTTTCTGTCAGCTGTGTAGCTACTTCAAACACTTCACCACAATTACAAGTGACATATATCTGGCCATCACTCTGTACGCTCTGCAGAGAGGCCACGGATTGGATGAGAATGTAGTCTCAACATTTATATGAAGGGCGGACAGGGACTGTCTGAAACATGCATTGTTTTCAGCCTCTAGATCTGGCCGGTTATAAACACCCATCCATACACTGAACTCACCCAGACACCTACAGGTGTCTCAGATTGTGATGTGTGCAACACAAGTCTTGTCGGCCGCTTGAAAAACAAAACTACTGAAACCCAGCTGGAAAAAGAGAATACTCCAAGGAAACAGAGGCACATTTGCAAGATGAAGCAAAAAGTGTGAAAGGAACAGGGGCATCATTTCTGACCAGTTGGAGCCCATTATGTGGCTGGACAGTGGGGCCTGGGCGCAGCCTGTACAGTGAAACACGGAGTTAGTTGATAGACGGGTGCAGTATGCAGGTCCAAATGTGGGGAGCCACCCTAAAAAGTCCACAGTAAGGATGACTGTATCACACAGAGTTTGTGAGACAAGGCTGGCAGGAATCCAGGGGATAAATGGGTCAACAGAGCTGGTCCCAAGTCTGCCATGGTAGAGAACTAGATGCTTTGCACACATGCCCCAATGAGATAGGAAGCAAAGCGTGCAGATATGGTAGCCGGCTCATAACATTTAATTTGCCATTTGAGAAGCTGCCGGTATGAGACCAGAAGCAAAATGGAATGAAGCCTGTAATAAGTAGCACCAGCTTAAAATATCTAGGTTGAGTGCAATTCACCAGGCTGTCTGGTGACGCACTTTGGCCAACTGGGAATCCCTAATAAAGAGATCACACTGACGCTCGGCCCTGGTAGATAGATTGAGGCCAGTTTGTAAGGTGAACTGCTGTTGCCTTGTGCCTAGGGTGGCTCAAAAGGCATTTGCTTTCTCAGGAAGCCCGAGAAAGCTTCCAGAGAAAATACAATTCTTGATACAATAACCAATTTAAATGCTGTAATGTACAACTGTATGTTAGTACTAGAAGGAGATGTACCAAATAAAAAAACTGCAAAAAAAAGGAACATTTAATGCATCTTCTGGATTAAATGCCTTTGTTCTCACAACGATCCTGTTGCAGCTTTTTTCCTAGGCACTAGCGTTAAAGAGAGCGTCAAATGCTGCGCTAACACCAACCACCATAAATATATTGGCCTAAACACCATAAATCTATTGCCTCCCATTAAGAGTTGGGACGATAACAGCAGTTACTGACCCCCACCAGAATTACGAGATCCACTGGAACACCAGATAACTTTCCCTTCGCGCAGAGACTTCAGCTCCTTAATCTCATTGTGAAAGTGTGTAAGGAAAAGAGGAATTAATAGGTGTCAGCCTCATCATTGCACCTCTCGTCCGGCCAGGATGTGGATGGACCTCAAAGCACAGGCTCCCCAACCAATCCAGACACTACTCTCATGCTATACCTAGAATGAGAGCAGCACCAGTATTGGTCTAAGCAGCCTCATTTGTCACTCAGACAGTGCCTGGGAGCCTATGGCTTTTCTCCAACTCGGCTGTGCAACACAGCTGGGTTGGAGAAACATAAGGGCGCATGTCTGTTTGGCCAGCTTAAGACGGCCGGCCAAATTGACATGCACACTTATAAGTGCACACTACTACTCCTCCCTGCCATGCTTGCCCCCGCCCTGTAATCATTGCTTGGACTCCATTGTGACTTAGACAGTGATCATTAAAACAATATTAACATGGTGTTATCATCATTTTATTTATCATCCACTGGCTCTGGGCAGTGGGGTCACGCTCCTCCGCCATTACGGAGGAGCCTCCCCCAAGTGGACACTCAGGGTTTAACTTGTTATTTGCTGAATTTTCCCTTCCCCCAGAGTTACCGGTATCTGTTAACCCTGGTGGGTAGGGAAAGCCACCCCATTTACTGAGCCACTCATAATGACAGTCATTGTTGTAAGTTTGTCAGTGTGGGTGGGAAAGGGTGAAGGGGAGGTGCACACTGCCTCAATATGTCTTACTCTAGAGCAGACTGCATGCCTAAAGATGAACTCTGCACCGGGCGCTCATGTAAATGCTCATTGTACATGCATTCTAACAATTGCAAAAAATGGACTTGTACTAAAGTGGGTTTTAGATGGGGGAACGCTAAATTAAAGTCATTCTCATGAGTCTCCCGTCTAAAAAGGGTCTGTTGGGATGCATGAGTGATTGGAGTTGACTGAATTTTTTCAGACGTATAAAATACTCCTTCGTGCATTGTAAAGAATGCTCTCCTGGGGGGGGGGGGGGGGGTGAATGCATGTGAAGACAGGGCTGAGACAAAATGCAATTGAAAAAGCTTTAAGCCAAGGGAGGAAAGAAGCTGCTCCAAAAAAGCCAGTAGCTGAAAAGGTGAACCCAAAGAGCGCTTTATTTATTGTAAGCAACAGATCTGGTTGAAAGTTGCGCTCTCAAACCGACACCTAAAAATAAGGTCAAATAACTTTACGACACACTTCCTCAGAATTTGGTCATATGTTTACAGGCATTTTTAAAAAGAAACAAGGGAAAATTATAGAGACTTCAACTTAGGACACAGCAGCGTTATTTCTCCTCTGCAGTAAATCACGTGTTTGCTTACTAGAGAAATGGGGGTTTATTCCCCATAGTTACTGTTATTTTTTTTTTGCTGTTTTATATAGCACAAACTCGACCCTAAGGTATTGGAGTGCTTTACATGAGCAGCAGTTAAATTACACAAGGACACATTCATTTTTGTAAGCACAGGGAGAGTAAGTGATTTGCCCAGAATCACAGGATATTTAGCCGACGCCGAGATTTTAACTTGGTTCCCCAGGTCCAAAATCGGAAGCTCTAGACGTTGTGCATATCCTCACCCTCTCCCATCCTCTCTACTTCTGAGAGAGAGGTTCTGAAAACAATTCAGCCCTAAAACAGAACACTATCCTTCAGCAGCTGGCTGCTTTACTTGTGTATTACACTCAAAAACGTCATTCTAAAGGAATGCCCACTCATGGAAAATCAACTAAAATGCTTTGTCGAAATTTGCAACAAACTGACTTTATCTGACAATATATTTCAGTTAATGTTAAGGTGATTTAATAAACTTGCCAATCCACTGCTGTTCAACCTTTATGATTGATGCACAGGTATCAGTGATCCCTATGGGGAAAGTGTAGCCTTTGACTTCCACAGTAATTAATACAAAAGCGTCATTCAATAGGTTTGGACTGTGATTTACAAACACATTTTGTTCAATATTTCTTAAAGAAATTATCTTATTTGGAACAATAACTGAGGTGCTTACTACCAGGAGAAACAAAGGGAACGCCAGAGCAGACGTGAACAGTACTTCTGGTATACAACAGCATCCCTAATAACATCTCAGCCAACACTCCAATTCTAGAAAACTTGACTCCCTTTTTAAACTTATCAAAACATACACTTTCGCCCGAGGATATCTTTGTATTCAGCCGTGGGTTAATGATAGCTAAAACCACCCAGAAAGGTTTGGAACTTGGTTTCCTAAGTAAGAATGAACACAAATTGCTGAACCCAGAGCAGTAGAGAATACCAGTCAATTATACTCTCCCAAAGATCCATAAGAGACTAATCAGCCCCCCTGGGAGGCCTATCGTATCATGATGAGGCTCAATCATCGAACCGCTTTACCAGTACATAGATTTGTTTTTGAAATCCTGGGTATCCCTGACAAATTTATACATGAAGGATAGCATGCACTTTATTACCATGATCGAAGGCACTGCATTCAATATAAGTACGGATTCGTTGGTTACCATGGATATTCAATCGTTCTACACGAATATACCCCAAGCAGAAGAACTCAGGGTGGTTTAGGAGATAAGGGACACAACCCATGCGTGTGCCAAGCTGCGTCACTGTGGAACTCATGGAACTTGCCATGCCAAAAAACTATTTTCAATTCCATAATTGCTTTTATTTTCAGGGGAGCAGCGATGGGCGCATTCTTTGCCCCGGATTTGGGAAACCTCTACATGGCTAACTACGAAACACAAAAAATCTTGACACACAAAAACCCATTTAGTAACAACATAATAAAATGGGTAAGGTATATAGATAATGTCTTTTTAATCTGCAGAGGTTCCCTACCTGACCTACACTCATTCCATTTGTGGCTCAACCCTCTATCCAGATACATACAGTTTACCATGCAACAGAGTCCAAATTGTATCCCCTTTCTTTCTTTATCTATGGGTGGGAGTAGAACAAGGAAAAATGTTTGTCTTACTTTATAGGAAAACCACAGAAAGAGACTCCCTGCATCATTATACCAGTAGCCACCCCAGAAGTCTGAGGGACTATCTGCCCTTTGGTAATTCTTGCACATTTGTAGGAATTGCACCAAAATATCTGTTTTTCAGCTAATCCGATCTCATCTTGAAAAACTTATTGAGAGGGACTACTCACAAAAACTAGTGAGACAGGTGAGAAAAAGAGCATTATATAACTATAGAGAGGGTTTCTTGAAACCACGGTTGAGGGAAAACACCATGGAATGGATAGCTTGAGTAACTACCTTCAACCCAGCAAGCAATGAGGTTAAGAAGATCGTGAAAAGACATTGGGGGTTAGTGGGAGATCACCTTACTGCTAAAGAAGAACCCTTATTTTCCTTCAAACAAAGGAAGAATTTAAAGGATGCCTTAGTAATGGCAACTTTGCCACAACTACCCAAAATCACCCTCAATACACTATGTGACTTACCTACAGTATGAGGCCACTTTAAATGCGGCGAATATGTTGCTTGCAAATACAGTATGAATACAAATGTTTTTTTCCCACAAGAATGTTAATGTTACATTCACTGGTTTTCCAAATGCAATACTCAGGACATTATCTATGCTTTATGGTGCCCATGTGATCTAATAAGCATAGGACAAACAACGCAGAAGGTCAAATGCAGGATCCTACTGCCTAGAGGTACAGTCAAATGTGGCACGGCAGGGGCACCTCTTGTTGAACATTTCCAATTGCACCACCACCCCAGTGAGGACATACGGTGGCAGAACAGATCTCACTTGGCCCACGGGGTGGGGATAAAGCAAACCTTCAGTCTCAAAAAGAACTATCATGGAAGGACTAACTTGCTTCAATTGCACATGGCCTGAACACAATTGAGGACTGGAGACAAGCAGCCTTCATCTAAAACTCCAGCTGATGGACATACCAAGCCAGACATTTGAAATCTTTTCTCGGTATGTGTTACTTTGCATATGCTGACGTGAAGTATTGATAATTATGTGGTGTATACAATACATATATAACTACACACACTGTTTCACCCCAGGATATTGTACGACTCTATTTTTCCAGTAATAACACACACTGAATTTATGCCTAGACTCATCTTCAAATTATTTTTTTCTTTTTTTCATGAACCATTGTAACCTAATATCTACCAGGGCAAGATTTGTAACTTCCATTTCCATTAACAGATTTCTTTAGTCACTGCCCAATCCATAGGGTTGACTTATTCAGAATGACATTCCTTCCGACTTGGTGGTTTGCATTCATTTACGACTTATACAAATCTGTGTTCATCATTTACACCATTATAAAATAATTCTAACATGAGGCCATTTAATGGCCATTTCCATTACGGGAGGCACGGTCTACATTGCCCCTACCGGGTGCATGTTCTCACGTGTACGCGCCATATTAAAAGGACCGAAAGCATCCCCACGCTTATGGCCCAGGATTGACTCCGGCCTAGCGCGGCAACTTTATTCAACTAAGTGCGTATGTGGACATTGTTCCAGCTACTTACAGGATAACTTAATATGATTAAGGTACTGATTTGCCATATTCCTTTGTAGTTACACGTTTCATTTTGACAGTGAACACGGGGACTGGCGAGTCCATAGGGGCATTGACCCCTCTTTTACTATTTCCCTTGTATTAATTACTAAACAGTTGAAACATTGCTTTTGCTTCTGCATACAATACACTCGTACAGTTTGGTTCCAGTTATCCCTGAGGTGGGGCAACACCGTTTCCAGAAGGTACACGGGTTGTTCTCTTCCCAGTAATATCTACAGGTGAGCTCTCGCCCTCTGGCTAGATATCTTTCTCGAGTGATACAATGTTTTTCGCCCCGTTTTTTAGGTCTCGCATGACCCAGCGAATTGAGAGGGCTCCAAAAAGTGCTACCAGGCCAGCCTAGAGCTACAGTGCATGTGCGCGGGCGTGCGCGGCGCGCTTTACCGCGATTACTTTTACTTTCGCGGCCGCAGTGCCGCTTTGATGTTTGATCGCGATCACTTTCACTTTTGCGGCCGCACGGCGCTTGGCATAGCCAATAGGTCTCGCTTTTGGGACCTTATAAGTATTTAGTTATGCAACTGTTGCATGGCTAAACACTTATAAGGTCCCAAAGGCGAGACCTATTGGCTATGCCAATGCTTGTTAATACTGAGCCCATTGCTATTACTAAGGTTTCCTACGCAGGTGATAGAATTTAATACAGAGTTTTATTTACCACTGTTGTTTTTCTACAGATGCACTGTGCAGAGATTGTTCGCCACAACAGGGACGATCCCCTGTTTAATCTCACTGACCCTTTGGCAATTTTGGTCACATACCTCATCTGGTGAGTTCCTTTAAAACACAGTGGACCACATATGATGCCCATATTTTCTAGGATAGCTTGTGACATTTTCTCACAGAACCTGCCAGAGTGGATGCATCAGATGTGCTAGATAAAAACTAATATGACGTTCCATTTTAACCTCACTGATCTTCTGAATCAGGGTCTGATTTAGATCCTGGCGGACGGGTTACTTCTTTGTAACAGTAACCGATAGCCCATCTGCTGAAATATAAAAATCCCATTTTATCCTGTGGGATTTATATTTCGGCGACGGGATATCCTTCACCATTGTGACGGACTAACCTGTCCGCCCAGATCAAAATCAGGCCCAGTGTTTATTACTTACTCCAACGGGTGGTTCCTTGTAAGTTGTAAACAGACCACTTATAATGCATAAATTGCATGGAGTATTGATTGGAATGTGCTTCCTTACACTGTCACGTGGCCCATAGGGACATTGTCGTTTTTCACTAACTTAGCATGAGCACGTTGCAACTTGCCTGCTGTTTTGCACACATTACTGCGCGTGTTTATTTTTGCAATACTTTCAATGAACGCTTTCACATGAGAACTCATCGCTGGGTTCATTCTCTGCATGTTTCTGGGATTTTGACTGAACATTATGTGCAAAGTCGAACAACAATGACCCCTGTTATTTTGTTCTGGCCAGCCCTTAGACAAAACATACCGGTGCAGCTGTTGTTTGGACAGCATTCTTGGGTTTGTAGTGGGGTACATGATTAGGTGACACAGACTTGGAGAGGGACCTTTCCAGGGAGAAGAGGGAAACAGCTCCTACGATGTAGAGCTACCATCTATAGGCTAAGGTATGGAGTCTGCTGACAAAGCCCAGAGATCTTCTATTATATATTAATATTTCTTCTTAGCAAGGGGAGGGAGGTTAGGCACTATAGTCCTTTCTCTATTGTCTTTTTATGATGAAATCTCTCTTCATGATGTATGGATTAGCTGCTATGCTGGCTGTATTTGTACTATGCATTTTTCTTCTTGTTGTGGCACGTATACTGCATGTTAGGGCACGCTAGGTAAAATAAACATTTGACTCTGTATCGTGTCTCTGTCAGATATTATTGTGGACCAGTACAAGAGAGTGAGCGAAAGGGTGTGTCTTGTTTCCTGAGAGATCTTTTTGGGGTTTTTTTTGGTACTAATTCTGCCAATTCACTTGTTGGCAATACTCCCTTCCCATCTCTGGTGAAACCAGGCTGGGTTAGAGTCATTCCAATCAAGAAAAGAGAGCTGCTTCCACTTCCACCCTTCGCTGGTGTGCCCGTAACACAGAAGGGAACAGGACAGACAGCCAATCATTGGCTCAATCATTGGACCCCAGGTTTTTGAATCCAGTCCACCAACTTAGCCCATACTTTTTTCAGACTGCTGGGATCACATGTTATATCCTGCTGACTTATATTTACAACATTCTTTTTACACTCCAGAAAAGAAGGTAAAACATCAGATTTCCAAGATTTGCAAATGTCCCATCTCCCCAGTAAAATCACATAAAATAGGAATCTTGCATCCATCTTATTAATACAGGTGGCACTATCTTGACATATTCCAAAGAATACAACTAGGGGACTTACCCTCACCTGTATACCTGTAACTTCCGTTACCAAGACGATGAGCCGGCCCACAGTTAGACCACGGGTGGTTAACAGCGCAAGGGAGAATGAGGGGATCGAAAGCACAACCAAAGGAGAGGAAGATGGGTGGCAGGGGGAGAGAAGCCGAGCAACTGCAAGAGTGCACAGAGAACACACACCTATAGATCAAGGCACATTGAGATTAACGACTGGGGGGGGAGCACACTGGTCGGGAGGGGAGGGGTGGGTAGAAATAGTAGTTCTGGATTTCGGGAGGGTTGTGGGGAAAAGGGCTTAAGGGGGATGGTAGGGCGGAAGTTGGCGAATAATAGGCAACAAGACTGTGGGTAATAATGTAAATCATTGTGGTTGCATAATATGACAACTTTGTAGGGATGAAGGGTGGAGCACAATCTTCCTGAATAATGCTTACAACACCTGTATAAGAGATGATGTGGAGATGGAAATGGAAAATAATAAAAAATGTATTTAAAAAAAATACCTGTAACTTCCGTTAAGAATTCGCAGACTTCAAACTTTTGTGATCTCTGGGCATGTTAAGAACATATGTAAATCATCTGCTGAAGGGTCTCTACATCTTGGGCATGCACTAGTGTGTTCCTGAAACTTTTGCCAGTCTTGCTGGGGACCAATGCACCCTATAGACAGTAAAAAGGTGATTTCGTTTAAGGTAAGCAGGTTTAACTGTCTCCCGAAGCATTACGAAAGAACCCGACCAAACCATTCCCGAGAGATCTGGGAGTGCTGTGTTCTGGGGTGCCTAATCATTTGTTTCTCTGTGACTGAGTAGGAGAGCAAGTGAGGCACTATAGCTAGTCGGTCCTGGGTTCGTGGGTACTAAGGTGGTAGGAAGACTCAGTCCCTATACACCAAGGTCCCATAGTCCTGCGTCTGTATTTGTGCAGAATCCCTGCAACAACTGCTTGCCAATCCAGATGCAAGCATTTAAGATGTTTCATTAAGGCCATCACATATATCTCCAATTGTGAGATTCTTTACCACAATTCTCTTGTATGTCAGTAGATTATGCATACAACAAATTTTAAAACCATTCAATGTTCTCACATTTTACTGTCTCCTATATATATTTCCTTCCTGATGATGACCCTTGTCTAAATAATCTGTATTTTGGGTCGAAATATCGACAACTATTACTGTGGACTGTTTTTCAATTTGATTTAGGATTACAACACTCTAACACCGATTGTTGTTTGAAATATCCATCTGTCCTTGTCAGTCACATGTATATACTTGCATTGTGTATAGCACTAGCACACTTTTATTCACTTTGTCGCTTGCACTACACCATTACACCCTTATTGTTTTGGAAAAGAATGTTCTGAAACATGATTTGGTTATTTTTCCAAATAAGATAACTTCTTTAAGAAATATTGAATAAAATGTGTTTGTAAATCACAGTCCAAACCTATCGAATGAAGGTTTTGTATTGATCGCCATGGAAGTCAAAGGCTACACTTTCCCTATAGGGACCGCTTGTGTCTTTATTAGTTGACTTACCCAGGTCTAAGGGTTACTGGGTTTCCCCGTATTCTTTAAAATGATGCACAGGTATGCCTGGTGTGATCCGCTTTTGGTGAAGGAATACTAGGCTCTGAAATGCGTTGCTTTTGAATTGTTATCAACAGAAAGAAAAACAGTTTATTTGGAAGTTTATTCCACATATGTGCATCCCTTAGTCGTGAAAGGAATCATAAACTAGATGTGTTCTTTACCCATCGCGACTCAGTGTTCTGGTAGTTCAACAAGAATATGGTGAATCGTCACCTATTGGGAGTTTACCAATAAATTGTAATAGAACTTTGGTTTCTCTGTGTCCCATATGAACAGTCCACCACTGTAAGCAGGACTGGTGTTAATCTCTTTAAAGCATTAAGATACTCCATCAAAACGGTAGTGACTTTTAGACCCTAGTAAAATCTATACCACCACTTACCTTCTCGATATTTTGGTTGTTGATATTTTTGTGTGAGCTTTATATTCCCTCCTATATATGTCATACTATAATCAACTCTCCTGAACCCTTCTTGTTAATACGCTTCATCTCAAAACATATTGCAACCACTGGCTACACCTTTCTGCCAGTAATACTTCCCTGTAGATACTCCTCAGGTCTCGACATACTACTCAAAGACACCAGTAAACTCACTGACCTATATAACTTATTAGCTATTCCCAGTCCCCTTCTACAGACAATTGCCCCTTCTTGGACATCTTTGTCATGCTCTCCTTGGACCCTTGTCCTAGAACACTCATAAAAGATCACAGGAAGTCACAGAGTGGTTTCTTGCTTGAGTTTCTTGTGATGGAAACATTTATGCACCTAAGCACAATATAACAAAAGAGCATTCGAAAACCAAATAAAGCTTAGAAGAAAGTTGACTTTTATTTATTTTATTGAGCGCAAAAATGTCAGAAATCCCAAGGTCTAGGTGCAAAGTAAGACAACAAACACATGCACGCTAAATAAATAACAAATAGTAAAAGTGACAAAATGTATTTTAGTAAATTCAGGTTAGGGTAAAATAAAACAGTTTGCAAAACCCTATAAAAGAAATTGGCAACATACTTTTCCTAATAGTTTACCTATAAACATCCACCGCAATATCCTCTATCCCTCCAAACGTATCTAAACCACAGACAAACCAAAACTATTCAAATTGTGAGATGGCTATTTGCTCCTTACTACGCTAAAGACTGCTGTTGCAGTTCCTTTACTACAAATAACATCTTTGGACCCAAAGACTTGACAATTGCAACCAATCACAGACTTTCCATGTCCAGTAAACCTGCATGCAGCCCCTGAAGAATTCCAGCTTTACGCTGAATTTATGTGCTTTGCTGACCTGTTACAAGCCAACTTCACATCTTGTCACAGCACAGACCTAGTTCTGTTGGTATTGTAGTGATCATCTTAGTAAGATCCAGTCATTGGCACTATGATTATGTTAGGTCTGTGAGCAGCAGTTTACACTATTTATCCTGCCTGCCTACTGCCTAATTTAGCTAATCTCACTATATAAAGCTGTATCTTTCAATGGTTGGGTTCACTCTAGTCTACACAAGGTACAGGGTCAAGACTGATTTACATATAGCTGGGTCTGAACTGAGGTGGCGAAGTGAGCTAAAGAACGATGATGGATACAACCCAGATCCGTGACTGGGGGTGAGAGTCTGAAAGTTTCAGCGATCCGTCCCATCATCTCCTTGTTTTTGCTTTGTTCACCCTAAGTTGGCAGTACATGCCCAGACGTGGGTCCCTTGTTCATCTTGCCACTAGATTCAAACTGACCTGGCTGATGAGGGGTGTTACCCCGAAACCGGTCCCGGGATGCTTGTTTCCGGTTCGGGGAAGACCTGGCTTGGCAGTTTAGGCTGGACTGTTCCCATGAGGCACAGGGTCAAGACTGATTTGCATATAGCTGGGTCTGAACAAAGGTGGCGAAGTGAGCTAAAGAACGATGATGGATTTAACTCAGATCTGTCACTGGAGGTGAGTGTTTGAAAATTTTCAGCGCTCCATCCATCATCTCCTTGTGTTTGCTTCACTCTAGTCTAGCTATTTACAAGCGTTCCGTCTCCCTCTGTCGGCATCATTGTTGAGTAATGTGCTGTGAAGTAATGTTGTACTGTGTGAGCTGCACAGCTGCTAACTTATGTTTGGTGTGTTTTCATTACAATAAAGTGTGATTCCTTCAACTTGAAGTAGGAGTTCATTTTTACAAGAAGTGGAGCTGAGGATGAAAAATGTCCAGAATCAGAGATATATGAGAGTGGGTGCCATCTATATGTGGTGACAGATGGTTGCCAGTAGAAGGGGAGAAGTGAGTACTGTTGAGGCGCTCACTGAGCACAAAACATTATTGAGGAATGGTAAGTCCAAAGACATGCAGATTTTGCAACTTTAGTTTTTTTACCAAAATCAGCTTTCATAATATCGATCTGCATCTACCGTCAACTCCACAACACTGACTACTAACATATTGTCAATAAGTAGATGTGGAATTAAGAATGGAACATTTAAACTTCCCCATGTATGGTTACCTTGACGATAGGTTGGTAGCATTATTCTGGAGTCAATATAAGTGCAGATCAGTTTTTATTAACCTCATTATTATCACATACTACCACTACTACATGACATGAATTGGCTTTCCAGTTGGTCCATCAGATCTACTTTTGTTTGGTAGCCATAGGTAAGCTGACTATGAATAAACACAATCAAGACTGCAGTGTACAGCTCCTATGTCGCTCTCGCCACAATGCTTAGCTGCATTTCTATTGGCTCCTCAAGAGCGGTCCAAGTGATACTCAGAAGGTAGACTCCTCCTTAGAATGCTTCAATAGCAGCAGAGTCACTGCATGCTTGCTGGGCAGGTCTCCCTAGCAGAGCAATCCCACCAGTAGTGCCAAATGTTTCACAGATACTCTAGGGCACAACAATCTCATCAGCATCACCTCCGCAGTCTGTCCAAAACACCCCACAAAGGTATCACTGCTTTCATGGCGGGTGTGGATCCTCTGCAGCAGCCCCAATTCCCACATCTTCCACAGGTTCTGCAGCCTGAAAACCTGTGACTCTCCATTCTACCACACCAACTTTTTTTTAAAGCGGAGGGACTCCCTTTCTCCACTAATTGGAAGACAATCCCAAGGGAACACTTGTTAATCCAGCTAATCCACAGGGGCTTTGCCATACCTTCCATTCTTCCCCCTTAGAATGCTCTCTTTCTGGGAAATTCTCGCCCTACAGAACAAGTAGGCCATCCATTCAGTCCTGCAAATTTGCAGCCTACTGTAGTTACAGACACCTTCTGTTTGCCCTGGGGTTCCCCTCCAATCCGCTCCAATCCATGTCGGAACAGCACCCACACATTAATGTCTGGGAGGGAACTGCGGACAGTCTGCTTTTCTATGACATCTTTCCTCCCTTTCCTCTCATGGAATGCCATTTGTATTCTGAAAGACAACATCATGACTGTCTATTTTATCAACAGATTGAGTGATGTGGTGTCTTGTCCCCTGCATCTTGAGGGATTTGACTATTGTGGGCCCCACAATGAGGAATTATCTCAGTAGTAAGACATCTTACAGGCCCAGCTAGTGCAAAGGCGGGTATTTTAAAAGAGCTTAGTTTACATGCAAATCTAGTCCAAAGATATGGCCCAAGCATCTGGACTGAGCAAAGTTATGAGGGTTAGGTGACACGAGGATGTTTTGGTTGGACGAGTAAATGGTGCATGGGGAAGCAGGTATGATGATGTCTTGATAGGTAGCAGGGAGACAGATTGCTTAAGGCTTTGAACACTAAATGACTGGTTTGTATGTAACCTTGTTCTTTGCTGACAAGAGGTCAATTTGGTGACAGTGGTAGGATGTATGGGTGTGCTTGTGGAAAATTATAGAGAGTTTTTTAGGCAGCACTTAGAACTTTATCCACTGGTAGGAAGGAGGACTGAGGACAGAGGAAGCCTTGGTGGTAGGCTATTGCAATAAGTAAACTATGATTTGACAAATATGGAATACATGGTGTTTGGCAGCTGTGGATGTAATAAAGTAGTCCATGCCGAAGGTGGGGTTGAAAAGTAAGAGGAGAATTGTGTCTCAAGTTGAAGGTGTGAGAGTGTTTGGGCCAACAGAATAGCAATTGGATAATGGATGTGTAAGAAATGGGTGTGCGGTTATGTACCTACTCCAAGTGATAATCACACTCCTGGTGAACCACTAAAGTCACTAAATAAACCCAAGCGCAACCCTCTGGTAGCTATGCCAGAAAGCAGACAGGCTTAACTTAGAGGCAAGTATTTATGCAGTACTAAAAGAGTAATAAAGACTAAACAATAGAAATCTCAAAACAAATTAGAAAAATTTAGTAAATTTAAATAAACAAAAAAACGAAATAGGGGAACCTAACTTTTGAATTTGTAAAGTTTTATGTAAAAATAGCACCAGGAAGCACAAAATGCCAATGATTGTCAATGGTCGTAGTAGAACAGGACCTAGGCGTAATTTGACGATGGATTTGCAATGGAGCCCCAGTCAGATACACTAACTAGGTTGGCTCTGGTCAAAGATTTTGCCTTCTGACTTCAGTCCTTTAAGTCCCAGTCCACCACAGGAGTACACTTCTACAGCCCAGGAACTATGGGGAGGCACTTAGAGACTCACAGGGTGGCAAGCAGAGGCCAACAGGAAGGTCCAGTCCAGGTCAAGTTGCCACTGATAAACAAGGCAATTGCAGGACTAGGCCTCTTGTAGCTTGTTGTGTCCCTGTAGCTTTAACAGAAGGTCAGCTTTATGACCTTGGAGTACACTTCTTTGTCCTGGGTACAAGAGGGAGAGCAGGTCCAGTCTTTTAGGCTCCTCTGAGGTTTTAGACAGCAGTTTCAGTCCTCTCCTTATCTTCCACAAGTCGAGGAGTATTCTGACGTAGGTACCTGAAAATGCCACACCTATGCCTGGCATGAGCTGGTGAGTAGGTATGGTTCCTAGGCAGGGTTGAATTGGGATCACAATTCGGCCAAAAAAAGTGGCCCACATTCGCAGATAGTAACTTTTAGTTAGGATAATGGAGCTAAATGATGACAAACATTTGTGGTGATAAAAAGTAATTTGAAGCTTATAGGGCCAGTAATTAAATAGGAAATTAACATTCAAATTAAAAAAACACGGGCAAGATGGCGGCCGATGCTTCGGCCGAGTGAGCTGGGTTAAACGCTCCCGGCTGTTGGCGCTCCCCCCCCTTGAAATTGCTATGGTGAAGATATTGGAACCTGTTATGTTGTTATGCTGATATGCTCGACCCTGAGCCAAACCATCAAAACTGACAGGGAAAGCTATGATCTTGCTTACGGTTGCTTCCCTTCTGTCATCGACGCGTAGACTACATTGGCGCTCCGGAGCCGCCGGAGTGCTTCGGTCCTGGATCGGGCGCTCTCCTGCTTTTCCTTTCTCGTCCGCCGTCACCATTACGCAGGCAGGCGGTGGGAAGATGCCGCCTAAACCGGCCGCCAAGGGCCCTGCCAAGACTGTTAAATCTGGTAAAATTCAGCCCGGAGGAAGCAACGATACTGCCGGCAATCCAGGAGGGGCCCCGAAGACTCATAAATCTCCGCAAGAAGCTCCTTCAGAGATGGCGGAGACAACTGCTGGTAAGGTTCCCTCTGCTGCTGTTTCTAACCTTGGTAAAAACACTGCTCCCCTGTTCTTGAAACGAACTCTGAGAAATACGGAGCAAAATTCTTGTAAAACTAAAACCATGAACTCTGGATTTTCAGCTGAGATAGCGGTTCCCCCCTCTTTGTCAGTGCTTGAAGCGAGCCACTCTTCCGGTCAAAAAAACGAGGGAGTTCTTCCAGCTAAAGACTTAAGACCGTTGGTAGTTTCAACGGACCCTCTCCAGGCTTTAGACATCTCGCCAGGATGCATTATGGGATCTGGAGTCCCTTCATTTTCACCTCAGGAAGTCTCTCCAAGTAAGGCTACCGTCTCAGTGGTGGATGCTCTTTCAGGGGGCAGGGGATGCGGGGAAGGATCGACGATTAACAACAGAGAGAGAATTGAGCCCAATCATGAATCTGTGCCTAACCATGAAATAGAACCTCTGGACAATTTCTTTTCACTGTCAGACGCTTCCACCTCGGACGATGGCGATGACGATGAGGATGAGGATGAAGATATTATCAATGGAGATTGGGCTGAATATGAGGCTGGCTCCACTAGCCAGGGTGAGGTGGACAACTGTCTTCTGGGGGGCTATATGAACTCGGTTCCACCTGATGGTACAATTCGCAAACGCAAACCTTCAAATAGTCAAGAGTTTTCTACAAAATCCGTATCTTCCAAAGACCCCTCTTGTTCAGGGGAGAATTTGGTCTGGGACTATTCATTTTCAACCACGCATCCTTACCCGCTGGCAGCTGGTAAGGACCAATTATCGGGTATTATAGATGCAACCCTACCCTCTCTCGATCCTTCAGTCCCTAAGAAATCTATTACCTTAGAGACTATCTATGATACGATGTTGTCACATAGGGCTGAAGCGAGACTTGAAAATGCCAGAATGCAGGGGGCATGCCGTAAACTGCAGAATGCTATCAGACGGGTCAACAAATCTTGTGCAGAAATTGGTATAAGAGTAGGGGAAACTGAAACCCGTATCTCTATGTTGGAAGATGAAGCTGTAATACAGAAGGGGTTGGTCAATGAGCTAAAGGCTCAAAAAGAAGACGTTACCTGGAAGCTCTCCGAGTTGGAAAATCGCATGAGACGCAACAATCTAAGGGTCTTGGGTATCCCGGAGGGCGCAGAAGGGGGTGATACGAGACAATTTATCATTCAGCTTTTTGCGGAAGCTTTTCCTGAAGTATCTAAATGGAATTGGGACATCGAGATCCAAAGAGCCCACCGCTTTCCTTTTTATAATAAACCTCAAGTTCCTCGTTCCGGATCTGCAACTGTACACCCCCGTGCAATTTTGATCTTTATCAACAATTTTCTTGCTCGTGAAGACGTATATAATTTAGCTAGACCCAATCAGAAGAGAGCAGCCAAAGGCGTTATTTTTTTTGTTACACCTGATTTCTGTCACGAGACTGTTGTGCGGAGGTGGCAGCTCCGCCAGCTGATTCCCCCCTTTTTGGCTAAAGGGTGTCAAGCATTTCTGCTCAATCCCGCAAAACTGAAAATAGTTTTTCAAGGCGAGAGCAAGTTTTTTTTTTCTGAAATTTTAGCTAAGGAGTATCTACATTCACTCAAGTCTGGTTCCTAATTTGGGTTTAGTCTAAATGGTTACTTGCCCGGTTTTTCTCTTTTCTGAATGGTTGGGGGAGCGCCATAGGGAGCGTCTCCCACTCTCCATCACCAGGACCTTGGTCCTAATGCCTTCAAGTAGGGTGGGCTCAGTGGGTGGTGGGTGGGGGTTGGGGGTTGGGAGGGGCACATTTAAAATCATAAAACACCTTGTTCCACAGATCACTGATTTTTTGATGTTGTTTTTTTCGTATTGTATATTTTATGTTTTATTCTGTAGGTTTATCCGCACTGGTTATTTAGAATATGCTGGTTTATGGCTGATAAGGGGATCAGAATAGGTACATATAACGTTTGTGGCCTCAACAATTTTGATAAACGGAAAAAGATCCAAGCAGAACTGAAAGTTACTCTTCCTGATATTATTTGTTTGCAGGAGACCCACATTTCTTGGACTCATAGGCAGAAGCTAACTGACTTAGGATATTCTATACTTGCCACATCTAAACAATCCGATACAAAATGTGGCGTCGCTATTTTAGCTCGACCCTCTTTAGTCCCTCTAGGTCGCTCTTCGGTGGATATCCTAGGTCGCTGGGCTATTTTCGAATGTTCAGTTGGGGGGACTAGCTTTACGTTATGTACTATATATGGCCCCAATTTGGACGAACCAAGTATCTTTAATTTTTTAAACGGGGAACTAGCTCTATGGCCTTCACCTTTAATTCTTTGTGGGGATCTGAACATTAATCTTTCCAGTAATTGGACTTACCCTTCCTGCTCATATAAAGGTCGCAAACCTAAAGTTTTTCAAGCTCTTAGGAATTTGGTTCTGGACCACGGGTTGGTAGATGCCTGGAGCACGATTTGTCCACAGGAACCTGGGTACACTTTTTTTTCCCCTCCGCACAATAAATTGTTCCGATTAGATTATTTTTTTATACCAGCTGCTTGGGCCCCTAGTACTCAAATCCAAATCTTTCCGAGACTTTTATCTGATCATGCCCCAGTAATTATATCTTTATCTAACATTCCCATGTCAAAAGGTATCAAGACCTTCTCTTTTGATAGGAAACTATTATATGACCCCTTATTCTTGGCACATATGAAGAAATGGACTTTTTTCTATGTAATCGTGGGTCTGCTTCCCCTGCGGGGATATGGGACGCCTTTAAGGCTTGTTTCAGAGGCGAGGTTCTTAGCTTCGGTCTGTTTGCTCAAAAATCTTGTAAACAAAAAATGCTAGAACTTTTTACTCTTCTGAAAAACGCTGAATTGGATTTAGCTATTCAGCTACGGGAAGCAGCTGATCCTAAAACAAGTCTGGATAAACTTGCTCAGTGTAAAGCTAATATTAACCTCGTCTGGGCACAGGAGATCGCACTTAAACACCATCTTTACAGGAGGCAACTCTACGAATTTGGTGAATCCTCTGGGAGATTTTTGGCTCAAAGAATTCGAGCAAAAAAACAAGCTTCAATGATTAATTCTATCTACAATGCTCAGGGTCTATTAGTTCATGAACCACAGTCTATTGTGAAGGCTTTCCATCATTTTTACTCCGACTTATACGCCCAACCGAATATTGTAGATCTTCCAGCCGATCTCGGGCTTCCGGCATTGAATTGGGAACAAGTGGATCCAGCGGATGCCGAAAGATTGGAAAGTCCGGTAACATGTGAAGAAATAGAATTAGCATTATTCAAGATGCCCTCAGGCAAGGCTGCTGGGCCAGATTCTCTCCCGATGGAGGTTTATAAGGTATTTTTTTCTGAAGTTCGGAAAGATATGCTATGTGCTTTTGAGGCGGCCAGGCAGGGATCTCCCCCCCAGTCTTGGGATGAAGCACATATTGTCATTTTTCATAAAAAAGGGAAGCCTACGGATCAACCAGGGTCTTACCGTCCGATCTCTTTGATCAATTGTGACGGGAAACTGTACGCAAAGCTTCTCGCTAATCGAATGGCACCGCTTATCCCGGAATTGGTTTCACCTTTACAGCATGGGTTTGTCCCGGGCCGAGGTACAGTCGACCATGTCGCCCGGGTTGTTGCTCTCCTCGACGTCGCGCAGGTCGAATCCAGACCTCTGGGCCTCGCTCTGCTCGACGCCGAGAAGGCCTTCGACAGGGTCGCATGGCTGTTCCTCTGGGAAATAATGAAGCGCATGGGATTTGGCGTCGATTTTCTTCGTGCTCTTCAGATATTTTACCGAGCCCCTACGGCAAGGATCTGTACAATGGGAATTAAATCCGAGGTGGTTAAAATCTGCAGGGGGACCCGGCAGGGATGTCCCTGCTCTCCTCTCCTATTTGCCTTCTACATTAACCCCTTTGTGAAAATGCTTGAGTTGAATGCCCAAATCCCCCCATTTGTAACCCAGAATCTCCCATATATTGTCCTTGCCTATGCAGACGATATTACGGTTATCACTTCTAATTTAGAAGTTGCTCTTCCAGTCATTGAACATCTTGCGGTTGTTTTTGGTAGATATTCTGGTTACAAGTTAAATTCTACCAAGACTCAATGTCTTTCTCTGAATTTACCCTCGATCTCCGATTCCAGGGTAGTTGAAGAAGTGGTGTATCTTGGAATTAAGATTAGATCCAATTTGGACGATTTGGTTTCTGCTAATTGGAACGATATTCTAGACAAAACCAAATCCACGCTGGAATCCTGGCAGAGCATACATCTTACGCTTGTAGGTAGATCTAATCTTTTAAAGATGGTTATTCTTCCAAGAGTACTTTATTTTTTTCGCGCCGTACCTTTATTGGTTTCCAAGCATCAGATCCAACAATTGCAATCCCTTTGTGAAAGATACATCTGGGCCCCGGGGAGAATTCGGAAAGCTTCACGCTGGATGACACTACCATTTGTTCGCGGGGGATGGAGAATCCCCGATTTTGCATTATATCAAATTTCTTGTTTACTCTTAAAGATGCGCATCTTGCTTACGGGGGAAGAGGTTAATAATTTGGCAGAAGCACCTTCAATCTATCAAATGGCACTCGGTAGCTATGCCAAAAATTGTTTACAAATCGAAATTGATGGCAGCTACTATAAGCGCACTCGTTTTAAGATACTTTCCTCTGCCTTTTCTGTTTGGAAAACTCTTAAAAAAATGTTTCACATCCCCAAATATACTATCTATACCCCCCTAATTGCTCCACATCTTCTTCCCTCTATTTTTTATGATTCAGTTGGTCGACAATGGTATTCTAAGGGGATTTCACGGCTAGGGGCTTTCGTTTCTGCAAGGGGTTCTTGTCTTTCCTTTGATGAATTTAGAAAGAAATTTGATTTAGCCAACAATCAATTTTTCAAATTTCTTCAGATCCGGGATTTCCTTCACAAACATACTTCTCAATTAGTCTCTATTCGTATTATTGATGCTATAAATTCTCAGTTACGAATCGGCTCTATTTATCAGATACTATTAGACTCGAGAGTAGATGACCTGGAGAAAATTAATTTGAAGTGGAGAACATGGTTGGCATCTCCTCTCATCAACGTTGAAGACTCGATTATTATTGCCCACAGGACTCTGTACTCTGCCTCATTAAAAGCTCAGCACTTTAAAACCCTGTTTAATTTGTATCGCACTCCTGCGGTTATCGGGAAATGGGGCAATTCCTGCCAATTTCCTAACTCAGCAGTCTGTTTCCGATGTAAATTGGCTAATGCCGATATTTTACATATTTTTTACTCCTGTCCCTCTTTACGTTGCTGGTTTAATCAAATTGAAGGTTTTCTGTCTCAAATTTTAGGTAAACCAGTGTCTGTTTTTTCAAGCTGGATTTTATTAGGGATTGGAGGAGAGCTATCTGAGGGACAAAGCTTATTTAATTTTCGATACTTTTTGTTTATTGTTGCTGCTGTAACCAGATTATCTATTGCAACTGCTTGGCTACAACCTGACGCTCCGAGTTTTGATCATTGGCGGGCCAAATTATTTAACTTGTATAATTTAGAAATCAGTATGTATAGGCTCAAAAAACCACGCAAAAAGAAATTTGGTATTGCTATTTGGCAACCGCTTATTGATCATTTATCTGACTAAAAATCCTTTTTTCTTTCTTTCTTTCTCTGTTTTTGTATAAATTCAGTTGTACTGCTTTTCTATTGTGGATCTCTGTGGAACATTAATAAATAAATAAATAAAAAAAAAAAACAAATTAAAAAAACATATACTTTAGAAGCACAGAATTATCAAAAATACTAGGAAATCACTTTTAATTGTGGCTTTTTATCCATACATTTGCTGGGGATGTTTTCAATAATGTTTACTTGGGAACATGATATTGCACAGACCTAAACTGCCTTTTACATGCACCATGGGTTTTTATGAGATTCATTTTATTTATTTTCAGTACTTAAGAGAAGCCCTGCAATGTTCAGAGACTGGTGACAGCTGCATCTGTGTTTTTTTGTTTTACTTGTGGCTAGCATCATGAGATCTTTCTAAATGCAAAAAGAAACAAAAAGTAGTGCTTTTCTTACATGCAGTTTTATATAGCATGAACTAGGCCCAGGGGCATTGGAGCACGGTATGTGAGCACCAGATAATATTACAGAGGGTCATATTTTTTTTTGTTGGTTTATATAGATTAAGTGATTTACCCAGAATCACAGGATGTCGAACTGACGCTAGGACTTGAACCTGGTTTCCCAGTTTTAAAGTCAACTAAGGCCACAACCTGTCCCTGTTGACTATAGCAATTGTTATCTGGCAGACAAAGGATATTATCTCCGCTGCTTGCATGGAGTGGAGGAGGACAAAAATAAACTGAGGCCCTCCCTCACTGGCCCTCACCAACCCCCACCACCCGAGCACTCCCCCGCTGCAGGCCCCTGAAAAGTAGGTGCTAATGGCTTCCCATTATCAGCCGCTTGCAGACTCTGTCACACCTGGAGGGAGGCAGAGGGCAGGCACACTTCATGCTGTGACAGTCAGAGCAGCTCACTGTCATTCTGCCTCTGACACTAGATCACTGGCTTGACTTAACATGCATTGGGTCATGTTTATTAAGGCTGTAACAACAGCCTTTCACACCACCAGGGGTGAAGTCCTTAATGGAAAAAAAAACAGCCCACCAACTGGCCTGAGCAAGAGGCCCATCGGCCAATTCCCGATTGCCCGCTTGCCAATCCGAAGCTGCTCCTGGGCATGCCCTAACCACTAAGATACAGGTTTGCGGGGCTATCCCATCCAACTTTGGACATTTTCAAGGTGGCCAAAGCCTTCCATTATACAAACTTTAGTCTCGGAGGGCTGGGGGTATGTGTGGGGAGTGTACTATGGTAATCCTAAAGTCCTACCACATTTAATACTAAAATCCAGTTTCAGGAAGTACATGTACCCCCAAGAAACAGAGACAGGAGTCTGGTAGAACAAAGATGAGATTTCATCTATCAGACAGTGGATACACACAAATTGCTTCACCATCTTGTTTCCCTTTTTTGATGTGCATCCCAAATGTCATATGAAAACCCCAGCAGACCAGTCAAGCTGATCTTAAACATTCCAGCAGGATTGGACACTATGATGTGAACACAAAGCTCACAGTGATGGAGGCTGGACTGGCTGGAAGGAAAAAAGAAGAGTGTAGGCTTGGGTGTTAGCTACATCCGCTTGTGACAAGATAAGCCTCTATAAAGTTGGACCAGCTTAGAGGCCATCCTGTCAAAGGCACAGCAAACCCGTTCTGCACCCAGGGCCTTTAGTCCCTGTCCTGGGAGCAAGTTCACATCTTATTCACACCCACTGAAATGCTAATACTGACTGGCAGAAGGGAGAGAGCAAAATGCAGCTTTAGTGTCCAGGGACATTAGGCAGGGCAAAAGTGACTTTAAAAGTAATTTTCCAAAATATGTATGACAAATTTGACTTCACCAGTGAATTTGGCCTGTAATAAATATTTAAAAAAGTCCAAAATGTAAATTTGGAGCTGTTTCCTAGCTGGAGATAGCTTTTATTAAGCATAATATTGCATCCCAATGCGTTCCTATGGTACAGCCAACACTACTACAGTCAAAATAACTTTGGGCTGCTAGTCGCTGTACAGACATGTTTAATAACTTTACATATCCTACTTGTCAATACCATGCACCTTGCCTTGCTGGGCAGTAAGGCTTACTTAGGGGTGACTTATGAATATTTAAAAGGAGGAATTTAGGCCTTTCAAAAAGGGTTATTTTGACTGGCAGAATTTGCAGCTTAAGCCTGCACAGTCAGGATACCGGTGGCATGCCTGAAGTCATTTTTGCATTGTCACTTCAGTGGGTGACACAATAAGTGTTTTAGCCCACTCGTGACATTGAACTTACAGATCTTGGGTACACTATAGGTACCATATACTAGGAATGTATAAACAAGTTAAAGGTGTCAATTAGGATATACCAATTTCATCATGTTGAAAGGAGGAGCACACACACTTTACCACTGGTTAGCAGAGATAAAGTGCACAGAGTTTTACTGCCAGCAAAAATAGGGTTCAGCGAAAGACCAAATAATTTGTGATGACTCTGCAGATCGGGGTGGCCCTCCAGAAAAGGCAAATTTCCAACAAGATGAGTTCACATTTGGTTGAAACTTAGTTTATTTTGGTCCTAGAGAAACTAAGGATATGAGAGCAGATTGACCTTCGTAGTCCAATTGATATGAAGCAGTCTGACATTTTTTATTTAAAGTCAGAAGTAGAAGTTGTAAAAGAAGCAGGTATTTTTGTGATGTAAGTGCTAAGATGATAATAGAGTCCAAAATACAAAATGATTTTTTCAACTGATGTAGTGTAGAGAAAGAAAAGCTACATTTAAAACCGAGCCTTGGGGGAGCTTAACAAGCAAAGGAGTGGGAATAGAAAGAGAAGAAAACCATGAGATGGAAAAAGAGTAAGAAATAAAAGAAGAAAAAAAAAGTTGAGTCCCTTTGTTTTTGATAATCAGGGCCACTGGAATTATGCAGAACAGGAGGACCAATTTATGTGGCAGTGCTGACTAAATGATGTGGCAAGGAAAGGCAAGTTATGCGGAGTAATGCGCCACATTGTGTGATAGTATTACTCCATTATTTTGTCATCTTTACACATGGCAACACTGTCTGGAAAATATTTCATCTTGTTAGTGCCAATTTAACATCCAAATACAGCAATACGCAAAAGAAAGATGATAAGTCAACCTTTGCAAAGAGCTTTCCACTGCACAGGGACAAGTGTCACCACGTTTTCAATAACTTTTGATCCATTTGGGCTAGAAACAAAGATTATTTTTGCTTAAATCTGGGGAGTATGAAGCAGATGATTAATTGTGTGGCAAAAGCAGCAAATCAGGACTTATACGAAAAAAACATTGCAGCCAGAGAATCGCACTACTCTAGTGGTCCTGCCTATAATGCAAATTATTTGACGTCACACATTTTAACATAGACCATTTCCATATTCACAAATTCTACACATGCCAAGGTGGACAGCACAATTTATTTATGGTGAGAAATGTGGGTATTCGAGGCTCTATAATCCTCCACACCTGCTGTAACTTAATCTCTGTTTATTTGTTCTACCTTCCTCACCCTACATTGTAGTCACAGGATTTTTACAGCAACTCTCTGCCCAGTACTCCATTCCTTACACAAGCTCTTGAGTTAAGTTACCACAAAAAAATCAAAACAATGCTTCTCAAAACTATATACATTCTTCTCCTACCTCTAGTACTCTCACAAATCACATGCCCTCAGAGCTCTCAGTGCCCACTAACCCTCATTCACATATCACTATTGTCTCACCACTCATCATACCAAAAATGAGGAGAAACCGACAGACCCATACCACTTCAGCCGCAGACAAAGAGAGGGGAGCAGCGGTCACTAGAAGACTTTTTTTTATAGTGCAGGCCACAAGGGGCCGCAGCTCACAAGGACGGTAACCAAATCCAAAATTATGATACACACTCTGAAATATCCCACCCTCCTATGGCCAGAACATAATTAGATGAAGCTCAACTTAGACAACACTGAAGGGATACCTGGAGGATTCTATAGCATCCCTAAATTAATCCAGGAGGAGTGTGTGCTGCCAGTGATTAATAGCATATACCTGATCCCAGTGACACTGATTTGCAAAATCAGTGTCCCCTTGAACAGCAGCATAAAGGATGAGGGTTTCCTTTTTTAAGCCTTTTGGGGCTTTTTTTAAGGCCATTGAGGCACTAAAGTAGAAAGAAGAAAGACCCTGTAATATCACACCTGGTAGTAGCCAGGGCAAGAATATCCATAATACCAGGTCAGGGGATAGAGTCACAATTCAAATCTCTGTATGTCCCTATGTAATGGAAAATAACTTGTAGACAATGGTGATACTGTACAGATTTGCAGATGTAATCCCATTACATTTAGCAGGGACATGACTTGCTCTGGTAAATATGCATATTTACCATATGAGTATTGCTTCACCCCGGAACACTGGGTAAGTAATGCTGCATCACTTGTAATTAATGATGAGGTCAGTTGAGGTCAGTTATTCTCATTATGGACCCATTTTAAAACTAGATGCTCTCTTTAATGAAGGCGCTTAGAATTCTACCACCTCTTTTTTTGGATCCATGCTTGCTTTCTTTAATCCATGCCACTCTTTCAAAGCATTCTTGCAAAGGAAATGCCCTCTATGCAATTTTCCCATAGTGCCTAAATTGTACGCTTCAACTAGCACAGAACACAACATTCTGGATGCTGGATGAGTCTCTTGCTTAAGTCACATTTCCCTTACTCTGCATAATTCTAAAAGATTTCTCGTGATGTTCTAAATAGTATTCAGGTTGTCCACTACAGTCTTTAAATCAAGCTCTACTAGATCTTGGATCCCTTTATCTGCTCCATTCTTGAAATAGTTTTGGGTGTCAGAAGACTTTTGTCTGCTTAAGCTCTGGGCATTTATTCCTCCAGACCTTATGTTCAAACTACATTTCTCACTGTTCTGAACCCAATCAAAGACCTATTTTTTTCCTTTAGTCTTCTGTCATAATTCATTATGATTATATTTTGGTTTAATCTGCAATCCATTTGGTTTAGTTTTGAAAAGTACATTGATGATCCTTTGATTGGGGACTTCAGTAAAAATACTAAAACAAAAAAACAACCATGATCATGTATATCAAGCACAAGAGGAATGTTTATATGTGTAGTATCCTTGAGATTTGCATCTTTGCTTTCCTAAAGTACAGTTATACCTCAGAAGTTGGGCCCATCTCAGCATACATTTGTGGACTAGGTGGGGGATGTAGGAGATAATACAAACAATATGTGGTTTTACTTAAGGGCATCATGAGATTTTGAGTTTATGGTCTTTACTTAATTTCCAAGAAAGCATGTGGACGTGTGTCAGCATATTGGCCTGCAGCACTGAAATTGATCTTGTGTTAGGTTTCAGCTAGTTTCAATTAGAATGCCCTTCTTCGGGACTCTAATTAATAATCATATTTTTAAACTTAAGGATAATTTCCCCCAAAGTACCCCTCTCAATGTCTGGCCTTGGTATTAAGGGCCTGGTTAGGTCCGACCGCCATCCTTTCGGAAACAGGACCGCCCGACTAGCTGTCAGCAGTCCCGTACCCGGAATCAGTATGAACCTCCTTCAAGGCGGTTGCAATGTGTATCCTTTGTATTGTGGCATAAGCTGAGGCCTGACACATGGTGCAGGATATGTAGGGGGCACCGTAGGTGCCCCCATGGGCCCATTTAGGAGAACCATGGAGGAAAGGTGTCCACTACAGGCCCCCAAAGTCCCTTTCTGCCAGCCTTTTCATGGTGGGTTAACCGCCATGAAACGGACGGCGGAAAGGGACATTGTAATCTCTCTGCGGTGCCTGAGCAGGCTCCCCCACTGTTGTAGGATACAACTCCCTCCGATGCACCAACTGGGTCCTTTAGCCCGTCAGATGTGTGGCAGTCTATCTCTCCGACCACCAGACATTCGCCCGTCATCCTAATGTGGCGGGTGGTAAACAGCATCATGATGGCAGTGGGATTGCCACCGACGGACTGTCGGTGGCTGTCCCACCATCACCGTAATCAGGCCCATAGCTAGCACATTGCCAGCAGCACAGGAATGGATCATGCTTTACAATTTACCAAGTCCACTTTTTGGAACAGCAAATGTGACATAAACAACATGACACCATGACAAACATGGTTTGAACTGATATACAAGATAATGCTAAACGCAGTACTGGCAGTGCCACTGGATACGGGGTGGAAAGTCGCCCTGATATGGTGTGGTTATGTTTCAACGCGCAGTTTGGGCTAAGCACGTCACCAGTGAAAATGCACGCCACAGTGATTTCTACGACAAATAAGGAGGAAGTTACATATAATCTAAGGTGTGCAATCCATTTCCAAATGTGATGACTATCAAAATATGCCCGTTTGGATTAGCACCCACCAAGAAGAACGTCAATGTGAAAAACTGTTGGAAAATATCACGTGACTTTCATGCAAGGCGGAACATCAGTATTCATGAAGCATCGTTTTTTAAAAGGTGTCAGATCAAGATTGAATCAGCAGTCATAAGTGTTGGACAGATTATACATTGGTAAAATTACAAGTGGATCATGAAGACTTTAATGAACTTAAAATGCCGTTCATAGACACATGCTAAATCAGAGTTAAAAAACTGAGTTTCCACAATATGTTTAAGGGTATTGTGGGAGATGCAGTGTTTTCGGGAGCTTCAGGAAAGTTACAGGCGTCTGGGAAGGAAAGCACATGGTTTAAGTAAAGGGTCACGTGGGCGGCACACCAGGTTTAAATTAAGGCAGTGGCTGAAGACAGTGAACAACTCGTTTTTAGATGGAGAGAAAAGGATGGGTGACTCCTAGCAGGTACGCACGGGGAATGAATTGTAACAGGAAGGTTAATGAAGCATAGACACGGTCTCGTGCAGAGGGGTTGTTTGGACTTTAGAGCCATGAACATGAAAGTATGCTTTTCACATAGGGGAGGAAAGAGAATAGAGAGCAGTGAGGTGAATACGAGGTATAAAGGTTGCAAAATGAAGGGAAAGAAAGAAGAGTTGAGGTGGGTGCTGCAATCACATTAATTTAATGCATGTGATTTTAAACGGGTGAAAGGAGAAAGAGTGTTTCCCGGAACTACAGGGGATTTTGACACTGTGAAAGTGGTTTTCGTTACTATTGCATGTGGAAATCATGGAGAAATGAATGACATTTTAAAAGACTTAGATTGTTTTCAAATGAGATAACTTAAATACATTATGGAGGATAATTTTGTAATGTCTGTCTCATTGTTAATTTCAGTTTCCCCTGACGAAGGGCCCACCGAGGCCCGAAATGCATTGGGTTAATAAAGTGCTTCTGATGAATACAGCGCTTGTACGTGTTCTAAATTAGAGGTTCGGATGGCCCATTTTGAACATTAGAAACTTAAGGAAATGGCTTTCCTTGCATGACGGTTTGATGAGTTCCAAGAGTCAAAGAATGAAGAGTTTTTTGGAGTAAACAGGAGTAAACATGGTTTGAACTGATATACAAGATAATGCTAAACGCAGTACTGGCAGTGCCACTGGATACGGTGTGGAAAGTCGCCCTGATATGGTGTGGTTATGTTTCAACGTGCAGTTTGGGCTAAGCACGTCACCAGTGAAAATGCACGCCACAGTGATTTCTACGACAAATAAGGAGGAAGTTACATATAATCTAAGGTGTGCAATCCATTTCCAAATGTGATAAGCTGTGGCCTGACACATGGTGCAGGATATGTAGGGGGCACCGTAGGTGCCCCCATGGGCCCATTTAGGAGAACCATGGAGGAAAGGTGTCCACTACAGGCCCCCAAAGTCCCTTTCTGCCAGCCTTTTCATGGTGGGTTAACCGCCATGAAACGGACGGCGGAAAGGGACATTGTAATCTCTCTGCGGTGCCTGAGCAGGCTTCCCCACTGTTGTAGGATACAACTCCCTCCGATGCACCAACTGGGTCCTTTAGCCCGTCAGATGTGTGGCAGTCTATCTCTCCGACCACCAGACATTCGCCCGTCATCCTAATGTGGCGGGTGGTAAACAGCATCATGATGGCAGTGGGATTGCCACCGACGGACTGTCGGTGGCTGTCCCACCGTCACCGTAATCAGGCCCACAGCTAGCACATTGCCAGCAGCACAGGAATGGATCATGCTTTACAATTTACCAAGTCCACTTTTTGGAACAGCAAATGTGACATAAACAACATGACACCATTTCCTCTTTTTTTTTTCTTGATTGATCCGCGCTCTTAAAGGATGTAAGTTTATTGGCCATGGAATTGCAAGAGATCTCGCATTATCATTCAACAAGTCTACTACGCAATAAAGTAGCTGTGCTAGGAAAATGTAGAGTAACAAAACACTCAAACAAACCACCAATTATCAACCATGGATGCAGCCACAAACTAAAGGAATGGTTAAAGTGTTTCAAGTGTAAAATATGAAACTACTGAAAGTTCATTTGTAGCAATTATATCCTCAAAGTGACTAAAACATGATCTGCAAACTCTCAAAAAATGCTAACACATTTAAGCATAATATTATAATCATTGATCCTTAGTCTGCTTAATAAAATAGTGAAATTTTGCCTGCATTACCAGACTCTACCCTGGCCCTGGAATGATATGTGTGCACTGGCAATTGTATTAATAAAGATCGTGCATAATCATGCAACAAGACCACTTGCAACAAAGCAATTGTGAGATGAACAATATGAAACTATATCCTCTTTATTTTTTCTCGATCGATCTGAGTCCTGGCACTGAGCATGTTAGCAGTGGCATTACCACACACCTTGCATCATAATCCACCAAATCTCTTATGGTTATATGACAGTATATCAAGGTTGATATAATCGACCTAGCATATCATTAATACCCTTCCCTCACATCACACCCAGCACCATTAGCTATTGTATCACTTACCTATAATACCTCTGTGATGTAGAGGTTAGATAGATATAATGGATGCAATATTACTGTCATGCAATTTAATTCATGCAATATAATGTATATTTCAATCAATAGGTAACAAAATAAAGTGACAAATACAAAAAGCTGACATCTGTAGTCTACAGATGCAACTGAAAACAGAAGATGTTATCAAAATACTGTAGGAGTAGAATACGAAACCAATTACACACACACATACATATATAAATTAGATCATGAATGTGACTAAACGTGGTCTATTAACTCTTTGAAAATGTTGACTTGTTTCAGCTATGAATAATTAGAGTGATCATGTTGAGGGCTCTAATTGATTACCATAACTTAAAACAATAATTGTAGTCCATTCTTTGATACTAAGCTTACCTCAAATCCCAATGATTTTTTTCCCCACAATACCAGACTCTGTGTTAACAAAACAATAGTATTCTCTGCAGCCTTTACCTTTTATACAGATGTTGAGCTCAAGGGTAAAGAGTAACTCACCTCTCCACCAACAGCCCAGGCAACAAGAACTTGCACACATTGGTAATATAGACTACTGTTCATCTCGCAGTCCTCTGTATGTTGGGGGATGCTGGTCAACGTGGGGCAGGCATGGAGGACCATGTGGTGGACAAACACCTCATTTCCAGTCTGTAGGGCTGGCTCAAACTGCAAAAATATAGAATACAGAGCATAGATATATAACACAGTCCCTGAAATGAATGGTTTCTTGGTACTTGAATAAAAGGTGTCAAATCACTGGCAGCCTCAGTGTAAAGAAAAATTGAGATGGTCCTACCAGGCTTCAACCCTGTGACCTGCAAATCACACACCAATCTATGCAGCAGGAACTCACAGAGCTATAACACATGCTAATAAGGAGAGTGGCAAAACAATAATCAAATGCATTTTTCAAATATATCAATAAAAACTCAGAGTAGAGGACTGGATCACCATACAAAACTGGCAAGTGCAATGCCCTTTTCGATTTTGAGCCACCCCTAACCTTGCGGCATTTGGTGATGAACTTTGCTCCTAAACATATTCTTTTTCAATCCATGCCATGTCCTTAACCATGCCCTTTGCTGGTGAAATGCATTTCAGCAACATTATTGGGTACAACCTATCTCCTGATTCTTTCCTAAGAAAGAGGTCCTTCCTCCACCTGTCAGGGATTGAATGCTATGAAGGCCTGTTGGGTTGTTCTCTTGATTGTCTGAGGTAAGGGGGACTCCTTGCAGTAGCCACTGTAACACGCTAAACAGAATAGTATAAATACAAAATGTCAGGTGCCCCATTAAAGGCTTCTGAGACAGAAGGAAACCCCCTTAAAGGGGAAATAAAACACCTTTGGAAATCCTGTAAATCTTGATTGAAGATTATTAGAACTGAAGAAATCAGCAAGAAACTGAATTCACCAACTTAAGATGTAAACTATAGGTCTTATCACACTTCTCGTTTAAATCTGGCATGTACAGGTTTAGCAAAAAGTAGGCAATGACACAATCAAATTGTACCTCACTAACGATGTTCAAATAGGCCAAAACTGGTCTTCGGTTGGGTGTGTTCCTATTACTAGGCAGTTCGAGCTGGTATGTCAGTACTGGAGTAAGACCAAGTCCTGTTTGCCTAAGGTGATCCCTATCTGAAGTGACACAGTGGGCAAAATATGGAGAGTCCAAGTGGCTTAGGCTTTTGAAAGTGTTCCACCCATCAACTTTGTCTTTTCCACGATCTGTTTGTAATTGAATTTCATTACAAGACCGGAGGCTACATTATGCATATTACTTTTAATGCAGTCCCAAGCAGCCGCATACATCATAAAGCACAAGTTCCAGAGTAGAACGTTAACATAAGATAAAAGGCATGAGACCATAACAATCAGCCTCTTTTAAATAGTTTTTTTAATAAGTTGATTTATTTTGCTCCTTCTTTGACATTGTACATTCATTACTTGATATTGTATAACAATGTTTCTTATATTGTTGGGCTTTCTCCTTGCCTTTGATTGTTTTTGACCTCACTGGCCTTCTATTTCGGTACCTTTGGGCCTCGCCCCCACCCCCCCCTCCCTAATCACCTCACTCAATCTCCAATTTACGGAGATCGACTTTTCTTCCCCGCCTACCCACCTCGAGGCACTTCACGCTTCGTTTCCTTTACTGCCCAGCGTATAAGAATTGGGGGGAGAGCCGTGTC
Source organism: Triturus cristatus (assembly GCF_964204655.1). NCBI lineage: Eukaryota > Metazoa > Chordata > Amphibia > Caudata > Salamandridae > Triturus > Triturus cristatus. The sequence continues at coordinate 1,243,903,327 of NC_140590.1, read as the reverse complement.
CCCTGTCGACAGCTCTCTCCCCTTACCTCCTCCTCTGGCTCTACTCCGCCCAGCACTCCTACAGTGGCGTGATTTGAAGCGCGGTTGTCCTCCGCTCCCCTTGCGATCGTGGCGGCCTTCGAATACCTCCGCTTTTTGGGTATTTGACCGCCTTAGAGGAGTGCACCTTGGCAGCGAGCTCGTAACGCTCCCGCGTTGCCAAGGTGCTTTCCTCCCCATTGTACCACGGAGTCTGGCTGAATCGGTCGCTCGAGCAATCTGACAGTTGCTCGAACGACGATCAGCTGATTTCTCCTGCTTCTTTCTCCTGCTGCCACCCAGTCTTCATTCAAAACAACCGATTGGATTAAATATTACACCATAATATTAATAATTAGAAGAATCTCACTTAACATAGTGATTTAATTTTAAAATAATATATTAATATATATATATATCGCAAAAAATACTCCTTCCACCTCTACCTCGGCAGCGAAGAAAGAGATACGAACCACTTGTTTTCTCAGGCAAGATGTTTTATTTCGTACCCAGCAGCAGTCGACAGATGACGCGTTTCGGGCTCAAGCGCCCTTGTTCACATAAAAGCTGCAATTGATTTCGCCATTTTTAAATAATATGCCCTTCCCACAATAGTCACATGTTACAAAAGTTAATGAAGGACATAAAAAACAGACTCCATGGATATAACCAATGTAATAAATACATATCGGCAATGTGAAAATCCCTGGGTAAATCCAACTTCACATTTATAAATAATGCAAAAAATTCATTCATTGTAACTGCATAAATGCATACAATCATTAACAAACTTGTAACTTTGGGAAGGCAATGTGCAAAATAATAATTTTTTTGTGTGTTTAAAGTGCATAGCAGAGCTGATTGAAGAATTTATATTCCAAATAATTCATGTGCAAATTAATGTGATGTTAAATGTGAAGAATATTGGTTGCAAAAATGGCTACAAGGATAGAATTTTTTTTTTTTTTTTTTTTTATATAAATATAATATATATATATTTATTAGCAATCTACACTCGGCCGAGATATAACTCCAAATATAATATGTATTATTGCAAGATGGCCCCAGCTTCTATTTGAAAAATTTATCTTTTAAACCCAGATCATGTCTAAGTTTAACCATTTTTTAAACAAAAAAGAACAATAGATGCCATCCCTTTTGATACAAAATCTCTGCCATAGTGTAAATTTATCACTGCTAAAAATCGTAAGTACAAAAGTACCAACCATTTTTTACTTTTTATCCTTCTCCCGTAATCACAAATTCCACCAATACTCACAAAATTTAAACAATAAATTGTCTAAAACCAAATCAAAAAAACAAACTCAAAAAGTCTGTACCACATAAAATACAATAATCCAGGTAACATACAGAATAACTGTTCACAAACATGTGTACATATCTTCGGTGTTATTCAGACCATTTGGGCATTTGCTATCGAAGTTGAGAATAAATTTAGTTTCTAATCTCTTTAGCAAAGCCTCTCTCCTCTGCGTGGTTTAGGAATAGCAGCTACCACATAATACTTTAAACAAGATAGATTATTACCATGGACTTGTTTGAAATGGCGCGCCACTGGGTAATTGGGATCACTATGCAAAATGGCACGTAGATGTTGAAGGATTCTCTCATGTACCTGTAGTTTGGTGCTTCCGATGTAATTAAGCCCACAGGTACAAGTGAGAACATAAACTGCAAAATCAGTTTTACAGTTATAGTTTCCCATTATCTTGTGTGGTATAGGGATGAATGGAGTACAGTATTCTGTTGTGTTGACCCCGAACTTGCACGCCCGGCAAGATGAGCATTTATAAAAACCATCCTTTGGTTTTAACCAATTGGATTTGGTTCTTATTTCAGGGCTGGTAAGATCTAACATAGCCCCCATATTTCTAGCTCTACTGAATGTTATAGTGGGGCTGGATGGCAGACTCATTCTTAAGACAGGATCAGTAAGTACTATTCCCCAGTTTTTGTTAACAATGGATCTAATTTTGCGTTCGTTCTCACTGTATGCTGTGATTAGTCTAGGACATTGAGCTTTAACTGTGGTCTCAGGAGTAACTGGTGAGTCAGATAAAACCTCCAAGACTGCTGTTGGAACTGGGAGTAAACTGGCTCTAGATCTAGATGATGTTTTAGTTAGAGCTGTAGTCAAAATCTCATCTGAATAGCCTCTAGCTTTCATGCGATGCATGGATTCTGAAGCACAAATGTTAAATTCTGCATCCGTGCTGCATATCCTTTTCAGGCGTAACAATTCCCCGTAGGGAATGCTCGCAATCAGGTGTTTAGGGTGGGCACTGGAGGCATGAAGTGTGACATTGCCAGCAGTGGGTTTTCTAAAAAGGGTACTTTCTATTCTGTCATTTGCTACATACAGTTTGACATCCAGAAATTCCAAGCTGGAATTGTCTATGTGGTGGGTAAAGTGGAGATTCAAATTGTTAACATTGATGCTTTCAATGAATTCCAATGCTTTTTCTTTATTACCATGCCACACGATGAAAATATCATCGATAAACCTGTAGTAGTGCACTATGTTTTCTTTAAAGATGGAAGAATAGTTCCTTTTAAGTACTTGCTCTTCCCACCAGCCTACGTGCAAGCACGCGTAGCTGGGGGAAAAGCAAGCACCCATGGCCACGCCCCTTAATTGCTTAAACAGCTCCTTTCCAAATAGAAAGAAGTTGTTGTTAAGACACCAACTCATCATACTCACTAGGGCCTTATTGTGCTGATAGAATTCGCACGCTCTTTGGTCCAAAAAGAATTTTACAGCTGACAGTCCTGCCTGTATATATATATATATTTTTTTTTTCTCTTACTGTATTTTACTAGACAACCACTCCTTAAATTATTTAAAAAAAAAAAAGATGAGGGAGCATTACACTTTTATTAAGTATTATAACTTAAACATAAAAAATAATAAAAAAAAATAAAAAAAAGAAGACATAGAAAATAATACATCTCACTTTGTCTGACATTGAATCGGATGAGGCCATCGCGCCTATACCTAACATGGATAATGAGGCATTTAAAAATCTAATACATAAAGAAATGAAATCCTGTATGTTGGAGACTTTATCCAAGGTCGTGACTTCTAAAAGATCACTTCCCTCTGATCAAGATGATTTTATTGAAAACCAACAAAACACATGCAATGAAGATCTCATTGAAATCAGGGGGAAAAGACAACCCCCAAGAGCATGGGAGGTCCTAGCACCTCAAGTTTTATGGGAGGTCACCGCACCTCAAACACTATGGGTGTGCTTAGCGGCACGACTTTTAATGGTGTCCTCAGCGGCACAAACTATCAGGGTGTCCCTAGCGGCACAAAATATCGAAGTGCTCATGACATTCATCTTCAATTTGAAGACAATGTTTTTCAAGACGATAATGCCTTTGAGCTTCCAGATGAATATGTCTTAGATCTGGATGAAGATGACCAGGAATTTGATTCTTATCCTTTTGAAAGTGAGCTTCCCTCTTCTCATTCTAATCATAATATCGTAGATCCACTAGGTGAAGAGATGTTCTCACCATTGAATCTAAAACACCCTAGGAGCTCGGAGTGGTTTCCCCACGAACATGTCAGCAAATTCATTAAAAAATGGATAAGGTACCCTCTAGAGAGAGATACTCGAAATCTTCTAAGAGCTGAATGCTCCAGACCTTCCATAGATGAGAAAGTATGCCAAACCCCAAACCTTGACCCTGAACTTATAAAATATCTCTTTAAACTCGGGAGAGACCCGAGAAAAGGTATGGAGAGGTCACTAAAGAGTTGCCAAGACCGTGTGCTTGATATCCTAGGCCCACTAGCCAGGATCATTGATACAGCAGAAGATAGCCTTATTAATGGAACACCCCTCAATACTGAAGTCATTAGGGGTCTCAGTCAGAGAGCCTTGATTCTTTTGGGCAGTGCCAATGCTAGCATCAATTCGGAAAGGAGAAGAGTAGTTCTTACTAAAATCTCTCCTAAATTGAGCGATCTGGCTGACAAAGAGCCCTCTACTAACCCCAAAGGACTCCTTTTTGGCGAGGATCTTATCAAGACACTTGGCAAATATGTATCCACTTTTACTGCTCTGGACAAAGCACATCAAAACATGAAAAAGGTTTTCAACACCAATAATCTTTTTGACAGGGCCGGAAGAAGGGGCCTTTCTTCCGGCCGCTTCAATCGCAGGCCCTACTCCAGATACAGAGGATACGGCGGAAGAGGTTTCCAACCCTCTAATACCCCTGAGTTCTACCCACAAAGAGGAAGAGGATTTCGCTCTCGAAACTTCAGATCACGTGGAGCATCCAACGCCATCTTTGCCCAAAGTGAGTACAATTCTTCCCTCTCCCCCCCTTTCTTTTACCCCGAAAGTAGGAGGCAGACTAAGATTCTTTTTTCACAATTGGAAATTGATTACTCAAGACCCTTGGGTTCTAAACACAGTAAGGGGATTCATGATAGACTTTATAGAAACCCCCTATCAAACTTCTTTCCCCAGAGATATCCTTCTCACCTTAGATCAAGAAAAAATAATAGTGGAAGAGATATACTCAATGCTTCAGAAAGGTGCAATCGTAGAGGTTCCGATAGAAACTCTAAAGTTTATAAGTACTCTCTTCCTCGTCGAGAAAAAAGACAAAGGTTGGAGACCTGTCATAAATCTAAGGGAGCTCAACAAATATCTTGTTTACAGACACTTCAAGATGGAAGGCATCCATCTTCTCAGCGATTTACTACTAAAAAGAGACTGGCTAGTCAAACTAGACCTAAAGGACGCCTATTTTACCATCCCTATGGCCCAAGCCCACCATCCCTTTCTCCAATTTATATGGAAAAATCACCTTTTCCAATTCCAAGCTCTTCCCTTCGGGCTATCCTCCGCACCATGGTGTTTCACCAAAATAATGAGATCAGTAGCATCTTCTTTGAGGGAAAAAGGTATCCGCATGATCATTTATCTAGACAACATCCTTATTCTTTCACAAGGCCACTCCCAGATAATCCAAGACCTGGATACTGTAATAAACCTGCTGGAGAATCAAGGCTTTATCATAAACAAAGAGAAGTCCATACTATCCCCTTCCAGGACCATGGAATTTTTGGGTGTCACCGTAGACACCACGAAATGTCTTCTTCTCCTTCCCCCAAAGAAAATATCAAAAATAAGGAAAGAGATAAGGCACGTGTTGAAACTAGAGAATTTATCCTTGAGGGAACTAGCAAGGCTACTAGGCCTACTTTCTTCCTCCATCCAAGCTATCTTTCCTGGTCCCCTAAATTATCGTGCTCTTCAGAGAATAAAAGCAAGAGCCCTTCGTTCGGGCCTCTGGTACGGGGATCGCATTTCCCTTGACCCCGAAGCAAGAATAGAACTGACTTGGTGGTTGGAGAACTTGGATGCTTGGAACGGAAAAGCAATTTTTGGTTCAGCACCGGAATTCGTTTTAGAATCCGATGCAAACCTTCACGGATGGGGAGCCTGCCTCCTAGATCAGAACACAGGGGGTGTTTGGTCTCAGGAAGAATCCGAACACCACATAAACTTCTTAGAACTGACCGCCGGGCTATATGCTCTAATGAGCTTCAAACACTCCCTTCAAGGCAGATCTGTCATTTTGAAAATGGACAATATGTCCGCAGTTGCATATATAAATCGCCTAGGTGGAACCAAATCTGCAGACCTCTCCAATCTAGCCAGAAAACTCTGCATGTTCTGTCTGGAACACAAGATTTCTCTAAAAGCCGAATATCTCCCAGGGAAATCAAACATTTCCGCAGACTGGAACTCAAGGTTCCTCCTGGACCACAGCGATTGGAAACTCAACGTTTCTATCTTCAATTCTCTCAACAAATTTTGCGGCCCACTGGAAATAGATCTTTTTGCCAGCAGACTAACTTTCCAACTAGAAAACTATTACAGCTGGATGCCAGACCCGGGTGCTCTAGCAGTAAACGCCTTCCTTCAGTGCTGGTCAGGGAGCAAACCGTATGCCTTTCCCCCATTCGCAATGATTCAGAGAGTTCTTCAGAAAGTAAGACATCAACGTTGCTCATTTGTCCTAGTCACTCCCTTCTGGCCATCTCAGGCTTGGTTTCCCACCACCCTAGAACTAGCTTACGATCTCCCCTTCCTGATTCCATCTCTAGTAGATCTTCTTACAGACGTAGACGGAAGAATTCATTCTCTAGTTCATTCAGGGAATTTGAACCTTCTTGCCTGGAGAGTGTCAGGAGATCCAATGATCTCGCAGGCCTTTCATCAACAGCTTCAACTCTCCTCTGAGAATCTTGGGCCCCAGGCACACACTACCGATATAACAACATTTGGAAATTATGGGTACGTTGGTGCTTGGAAAGGAATCTGGATTCCGTGGAAGCACCTATCGTTGACATAGTTAACTTCCTTGTAGAACAATTCGAAAGGGGTCTTAGCTATAGATCGATCAATTGTTATAGATCAGCTATCTCTGCGGGACATTCTCTCAACAATGGTAAGACTATTGGTAAAAACGCAATTATTTGCAGGGTGCTTAAAAGTATTAGACTCAGGAGACCTCCTAAACCTAGATATCAATCTCTATCGGATGTTAATTTGATCCTCGATCTCTTTTCTAACTGGCCTGATAACTCTCTTTTGAATAGAAAAAACCTATCCATCAAACTTGCCACTTTACTTTGTCTTATTTCTTGTCGTAGAGTCTCCGACGTTAAAGCTCTTGAAATCTCCAATAGATCCTACAACATGTTTGGAGTCAAATTCGATTTATTTAGAAGAACCAAGACTATGTCTGATGCTATATTTTACCCTCGCTTTGACCTTTGCAAAAAACTTTGTGTTGTAGAGTGCATGAAAGAATATGACTCTAGAATGAACCCTCTCCGTTCCCCTGATGTAAATCAGCTACTTATCTCCTTCGTTAAACCTCACAAAGCTATTACTTCTGCTTCCATCGCTAGGTGGGTTAAAATTGCTATGAACTTGGCTGGTGTTGATTTAAATATCTTTAAAGCTCATTCAATCAGAGGTGCTATGGCCAGTAAGTCCTTCTGGTCTGGAGGTAAGTTGGATGACATCCTTAAAGCTGCTGACTGGTCTAATGCTAGTACCTTCGCTATGCATTATTGTAAACCAATCTCGCATATGTCTGATGTGGTCTTACAAAGCTACCAACATGCATAATGTAGCTTCCGATCTTGTAATGAAATTGCGATTCTCCTATTAACATGACTAGAGAATCTGGATTTCATTATAGACACGGAGGCTAACATTATCCCACCCTCCCTTTCCCTTAATTGTCTAATGTTACAGTACTTATGTTTACTGTTTAGTCTTATATATTTTTTTTGTAATTTACATTTTTGATTCTTTCATGATGAAATTGTTATACCTTGTCTAACTACATTTTTTGCCTCCTCAATTTAGCGTTTCTTATTCTGGAGTTACTTCTATTTCTCTTTCTTTTTCAGATAATCAATCCTAATCTTTACCTCAGGAGATTTGAACTCTGGCTCTTCCATCGCCCTTCCTCTCTTCGTTTGTTCATAACCTCGTGGAATTCTCTGCTGTTTTGGACTGTGACTCTTTAGATCTTATCCTGCTCTACATTGCATTTAAAAGAGGCTGATTGTTATGGTCTCATGCATTTTATCTTATGTTAACGTTCTACTCTAGAACTTGTGCTTTATGATGTATGCGGCTGCTTGGGACTGCATTAAAAGTAATATGCATAATGTTATCCTCCGTGTCTTTAATGAAATCCAGATTCTCTAGTCATGTTAATAGGAGAATCGCAATTCACAATGATCCTTGGCTCACTCAACACATATGGACCCATGTGTCTGAATAGAGTCCCTAATTAGTTTCCCCTGTCTGGCTTCAACTAGTCTGTCAAAGGCAATATTATAATCAATCAAGCAACAGTGTACATTATCTCTATTCATCCTCTTTGTTTCTTTTCCGATATGTTAGCTATTGTTGAATATTTGCCGCTACAGCCTCTTTTGTTTGGCAATTGGTTGTTGAAGTCTATCCATTTTTAGGTGAAAGTTAAGCAAAGTTACCCTCAACACCCAATATCCAATAACACGATAAGTGTAAATTTTCCAGTAAGATTTCGCTCACTGATTTCATATGCTGAAAGTTATTCTCATTGTGCATACACCATTTACCAGTTGCCTAAAAATGTTTCAGAGTATTTCAGAGTAATCTTTATTAAATTGTTCTATGTGTCACTTGGAGCTCCGGAAGGAGACAACTCATTATCTTTCATGATTAGCTGCCCTGACTTTATCTTCATATTTCTTGGTGTAAACATACATTTTTAACAATACCTGAATTAATTGTTTACACTTTCTTCAATTATTGTGCTCATGTTTAATTACTAATATTTGAATCTTAGATTAACATTCAAGGGTTTTTCCTTTTGGCAACTAGAAGCCAGAATAGCAATGTTTTCTTCTATACAATGGCAATCATTGCAGGCCACTTCTGTGAAAATTGCCACTGCTTATTCCACTTTATGAAGTTCAATGTATGGATCTTGTCCTTCTGTTAGAAAAACAGTTTACATTTCTTTGATACTTCCAGTCTTTTACACTTTATATTATCAATGGCCGAAGCCTAAAGATCTGATTGGTGTGCTTGCTTGTTCCGTCACCCTACACTGCACGCTGAAACACCGTGACGCAATAATACTGTAATACCTCTCGTAATTGAGGCTACAGGGTCAAACCAGGTTGCATGACCCAAAGAAATCCAAGAAATGGATACTGTTTCTGAGAAGCTGAGACAGACAGCAGAAGCCGATAGGAGCACAAGTGAGGAAACCCGAATAAGCCAACTTGGCGGCCAAAGGTAACACGGAGAGCTATTGTTGTGCAGGCAACTTGATCAACAAAGCAGGTGGGTTAGCCTGTTAGCTATAGTGGTTGCTCTGAGGCCCAGTCTGCACCAGGAGACTGGAATTTTGGATCGTGAGGCAGGCAGTCGCCCCCCCCACCCCCCCTTTCATGGGCTGCCTGCATTGCGGTCAGCCAACTTACCAATGTTATGGCCAACAACGAACGCAGCAGCCCTCAATTAGAATTAGTGATCTAGTGGTATTCATTCATTTCCCCTTAAGGATAAAAATTGTCCATGAAATGTAAAAAACCGTAAGGCACCATAGATACAGTCTTGTACTGTACTGAAAGTGAGGATTTGGGTGGGCGGAGGAAGCAGTAGCACAGCAGGGTGGGTGAATTCAAGGGGTGATGGTGTCACACACAAATACGGAGCCCAATTAAAGATCAAGTCAATGCATACACTTATAAAGAAACTTATAAAGAATAGTTAGGCTAAGCAAAACTTTATTTAGTCCTACTTATTCCTAACCACTAACCTGCTTTCAAACAATAATTGCTCTGCACTTTGACCTTTACAGGGTAATTGGCAGTGCTGTACCAATGCTGACTATCGAAACATCACAAATTTGCTCGAGGAGACAATGGGATCAGAGAAACTCAGAGTCCATCATAATTTTATCAGAAAACTGGAAGCTATTGCACAAAGTCTTCATAATGAGGCTTAACAATGCAATACAGATAAAACAAGGAAAACACACCAAAAGTTTAGTATCAAGCTTTACTCCCCCATATATGACAAGAAACGCATTATGGAGCAACCAATGCTGGCAGGTGCAGAGGGTAAACACTCACACAAGAAAGCAAAAAAGAAAAATGATATTTCAATAAGGAAATATACTTAAAGGGCACTGCAATGACACCAGTTTTATCAGAGCCTCCCTTAACCACCTAAGAAGAATTAGAGGTTAACACATTGATTCATTGTGTCGTCCAATGCCAAAGTCAAATACCAGAAAGTTCAGAACAAGACCAGCAGAAGGAGCTTAAAGAGCTAGCGGACATATCCATTATTAAGGTATCTTCAACTGCTGTTCCAGAGGATCCTCTACTACCTGCATCAGTAGAATCAAAGGCAGTCACATCATCACAAAAGGCCAACCAGTGCCTCAGGGTCAAAACATTAGCACAAGTGCATTACAGTCTGTAGGAGGTGGAATTATTAGCGGATATACCAATCAATTAGCTATTCCAGTCACCTCCCCCCTTTCATCTTCAATTAAAGACAGAGGAAATAATATAGATAATATAGCCGTTTTTGCTCTATACAACACTGATGCTAAAATATTAGATGCAATTCAACAAATCTAGCATCAAGACTGCGACCCAGCTCACAATTCTAAATCTCCCCTAAAGTTATCAGGTAACACATACTCACATCTCATAATTCAACCCTACCTGCAGCTACCAATGCACTAACATGACAAATGCACAAACTGAAACTTTAGGTTGACTTGATGCAATCATTGGCTAACAGTATAACCAACATGGCTAACAAAATTGGCGCTCTAAACTCAACTACAACAACATTGGATCATATCGTACGAACAAATACAACATCTGACAATCACAACTAGGCGCCCACTACTTTTAACAATAGAGCCTTGTATGGGGAAACATCTGTAACTACGAGGCCAAAGCCACAAGTTCCGGAAGCCCACAAGCACTTCCATGCTTGCCCGAACAACAAATTTGTCTTAACCATGCATATGCATGGTTAAGGCAAAAGTACTCTAGCGTTCGCAATGGGCGTGAAAGAGGAGCGCCAGGAAGAGGACAAGGACAGGTAACTGGTGCTGGGCCGGGTCGGGGGGCGGGGGGTTGTGGTAGTTTTCAGGGGTGGTGGGGGTTCGAGATAGTTCTATGGGTTAGTGGGGGCTCAGGGCAGTTTTAAGGGTTGGTGGGGGTTTGGGGTAATTGTTGGGGGTGGTGGTGGTGGTGGGGGTTCGGAGTAGTTTTTGGGGGTGGTGCGGGCTCAGGTAGTGTTCAGGGGTGGTGGGGGTTCGGGTTAGTTTTTAGGGGTGGGGGCGTTAGGGTTAGTTTTCAGGGATGGGGGTTCAGGGTAGTTTTCAGGGGTGGTGGGAATTCGGGGTAGTTTTCAGTGGTGGAGAGGGTTCGGGGTAGTTTAGAGGGGTGGGGTGTTTGTGGTAGTTTTTGGTTGTAGTTTTCAGGAGGATCACAGGTTATTTTTTAGGTCTCAGGGAGGGGGGTAGGGGTAGTTTTTAGGGATTAGGGGAGGGTGGGGTCATTTTTAGGGCTCTGGGGGAGGTTGGTTAAATTTTTAGGGCTTAGGAGAGGGTGGGTAGTATTTAGAACAGGGTTTTAGGCATTAGTACAGGGGGCAGACACAGGTCGGGAGGGGGACTGGGGGGAGTTTCTATCTTAGGGCGGTTGGGAGGGGGTGGTAACCTTAGCCATGCATACCCCTTTACCATGCGTGCTTTCACCACGACAATTTGTGATAAAGGCATGCGTGGTAAAGAAATGCGTGGTTAAGACCCGGTCGTTATATAGACCGTGTTGTTTAGGTTTGTGGGGTTGAGGAACTTGTTCCGTCACACAACCCCTTTGATGTCAAGACTGAGTATGCTCCAAATCATGAGAAATTGATAACATACATCTCACTACCTAAACATTATCAAAGACCCCTAGGAGCCTCATTCTCAACTAAATACCCCAAGAACCTAAGTACTCCAAGATATTACGCTAATTGGAAGATCATTTAGCAGAAGGGAAAATAAAAGATTGAAAAAAGTAAGAACAAGCTTAACAGAACCATAAACAGGCAATCATCCCCCAAGGTGGAAACCTCAGGAGTTGGTGGACATACAAGACAAACCAGACTATTTAAAATATTTGATGAGAGGATTGAAAGTCACTCATGGGGAAAAATCTCTCAAGATTGTGCAAATAATACTTAAGACACACTGGGCAGTCATCAAGAAACACCAAATACTACAACACATCAAGCAATCGCACAGAACTAATTATAGCATAACAGTTCAGTCATCATTACTGCAAGGTAATAAAGCTACCATTAGGAAATGCCAACAGGATGCTTTGAATAACTATGACTAAAATTAGAAATAAAGCAGTTCAAACAAGAGGGAGCATAAGCCATCTGATATTCCAATAAATCAATTCTTTAGACAAAGTCAAAAAGATCAATCTCTACAAGAACAGAGTTTAGTTAATAGAAAAGGTAGTTGCTGTAATGTTAAGCATAAAGGAGGGGCAACATTGTTGAAAATCGTCTTGATCATCAATCACAACAGGGCAACCCAATAACAACAGTCACAACAAGCGACTTTAGGTAAACCAATATATTTTTAAAATGGAATTTCAACTTCTAAGGAAGCCTTAAAATTCTGCTTTGACACCAGCAATTTTAACAGAACTCACCCGGATTGGCTAATATGAAAAGAAATATTTAACAAAATGAAATCCTTGGAAAATTCTAGTTGATCTTGCCAACCGGTCAAGCAGAACTCATCCAATGACATTATTTCTAATGTTTGAATTATTATTGACTCCATTTGCTTGCATTTTTAAATTGAACTTAATTTTATATTGTCATACTTTTTTACCTGTTAGCTGTGGGTGTATTTATTGTAATGATTTTAATTAATTGAATCAATAAACATTCACTTGATATCTTATCTCTTATAGGATAATCAAATTATAAATCTCATTTGCTCTGATTAATAGGAATTGTACTTATTGCCACTTTGTCAGTTTTGATCTATTGCACCCAAAGCTTGTTGGATTCTTTGATTTAGTCATTTTTGTAATTCTTTCATGTTGTTGTAAGTCTTTCATTAACAAAGCCCTATAGTTAAAACGTTAGAATGTAGAGAGTCTCACCTCTGGACCATAGACTCTGACCATTTTCGGGACACACAACAGTTAATCCTTGCAATATATTCCAACTGCACAGGCTCTTAAAATTGATTCTTCTGTGGTTCCATGCGGTTGGAGTGGGGATACCTCTATTCTTAATATAATTAGGAAATTTGAGCAAATTCTACCGAGCATGGACCAATGCTACTGTACATTATGCAGGGCATGCCCTATTTTTGACCATTCAATGATCAAATAAAATTCAACTTCCAAATCTGTCTGCAGTTTCTTCCTGCGACTGATCCAATGTGAAGTCGTAGCTTTTAAAAATGACATTTTCCATATTCTAGTTAATAAATCAAAGGGGACTCACCGAAAACCCTGCACATTGCACTTTCAAGGGAATGAACTTCAAATCCCAGGCCACACAGTGACCAACAGACGGTAGGAAAACCACACGCCGTGCCAAGTGGGCATGTATAGGAGGTTAGGGGCTCCCACAAAGCAGACCATGCCGGAAACCCTACACATCGCACTTTCAAGGGACTGGACTCAAAGACCCAGGCCAAACCTTGACAGCCATGAGGCAGGGAGACCACACGCCGTGCCATGTGGGTGCTTAACGGCAGTTGGGAGCTCCTGTAGCATGGGACGTGCACAGGACATACCCAGGCGTGTGCCCAGGCAAAGACCATGCCAAGAGCGGGCCCGTCTGAGCCAAGAGGACAGGTCGGGCCTCCCCTTTAGAATGCAGGGCCCAAATCCTACATTATGTATCATAAGTAAGTGACCTTTTCTGGTTGGTGGTGTTTTAGTGACCTTAATGGCATTTTATTGACATTTCTAGGGCTTTTTGAAGCTGGTTGACTGCTTGATTCATACCCTATAGATGTATTTCCTCTGGTACTTGGAGATTCATCTACTTAGTCCCCATAACACCACGGTGAAGCTCAAACTAGAAGGGCAGGGACCTAGTAGTGGCATAAATAACACCACTCTGGATGGCTTTTTTGAGCCAGCAGTGGGGGGTCATTAAAAAGGAAATTCAGCTGGTAGAAAGATGCTTGTTGTTAACTCAGGACAATTAGGGAGCCACCTGTTGCCCCCCTTTGACTGTGCCACCATTGAGATGGCTTGCCCTGAACTCAGAATTACCCCGTCCAAGACTACCAGGGACTCTATACCTACTGATTTCATCATCTCAGCCCCAACTCCAGTATCCACAGCTAAGCGTTTAAGATGCAGGAGAGACCCCAAAAATCTGAAGACCTTGGAAAATAGACCAAGGAAATCGTCCGCCCAGCCCTCCTCATTACCTACCTCTGTGTTTTTGGCCAACCTGGACACATTTAGGAATTCCCTAATTTCAGATTTGTGTGACCAGTGCAATGCGACTGTGAAGAATTGCCTTAGCCCGATAGTAAAGCGTCTGGACTCAAGTGAAAACAAACTCATTTTTGGTTCTGGCCAGGATGATGGGGACGGCCGTAGCTTAAACACCACTGCTGTGCCGTGTATAGTTGCATCTCTGTGTCTAATACCACCATGATTGCAAGGCAGAAGGAGCAAGGGCCTGGAATCACTGCCATAATCAAAACATTATCTGCTCCCCCCTTCCCCGCTGTCTCCAAAAGTTGATATAACAAAGAGCCCCACAGGGTGTGCATATCCGGCAAGTAGCGTAAGGGACAAAGGCAGCGCACAAGGTTGTGCTAAGGGGAGGAAAGGCAGCAGTATTATTACTTGTCATCTGCCACCAGCCGCCTGCCCCTATGTAGTGATTCTGAATAATGTCCCAAGCCTAGGCCAGCATGACAGGCTACACATTGGTTTCATACTCACAGCAAAGGACAGTTGTTTCACAACATCCTTTTTGCACGTAGAGTGGAATGGGTGGGCCCTTCTCCCAAGTAGTACCCAGGGGATTGCATTATTGCTGATTTCCAAAAACCCTCTGTTAATGATCTTTTACAGGTTCCTTGCCTTGACCCTTTGACAGCTTCAGAGACCAGAGCTTTACCAAGGGGGCTTTTTATCGACACCGTAGGACTGACACCATAGTTGCACCAAGACAGCCCATGGCCATGCATCCATCCCCCCCAAAACTGTGCTCAACTTGTATCGAATAGGTATTCAGTACTGTTCAATCTGCCTAATAATGACTGACTACGGAAGGGTGGGTCCTTAGAGGTTGGGGATCTGGGCCGTCAACTCCATAGTAACAACTGTGCCCCTATTAGCCCTTGTAATAAAAGCAATTGTATTGGGGCCCCTAATATGAATGCGATACATGAGAAAGAGAAATCTGTTACCCCAAGTAAAATCAAAATATTGAGTTGAAAAATAGCTGGAATTCAAGCTAAATTAGCATTAGCAAATTGAGTGGAGTTTATTCAGTTGTATGACATTGTCTTAATACAGGATACGAAGGCACCCTCTATTGTTTTTTGATTTTTTTCCCGCTAGTTTGTCGTTGCCCCTCCTGCCACAGCTAGTCGGGCTAAGGCTGGGCTCACTGCTTGGTTCAGGATGAGCCTATCTTGCAGTATATGTTTCATCCCTTAGAAATGCAGTTTAATTCAAGCTTTCTAGCTATACTGGTCGTACATTTTTAGAGTTATCATCATACATCTATATATTGGCAATTTTAATAATAAAATCAACCCGAACTCTGTCGTACTGTTTGAGTTAATCAGAGTACTCAAGTGTAAATATGCTGCAGATCGGAGAGTAATTTATTAGTAGCAGGGGACTTCATGCAAATCTTGGTGATTCCATTCTGGATAACTGGAATAATTTGTTTTAGCCTACCTGGATTGAAGGGGTTGTTCAAGGTCTAGGTCATAGAGGGTGCAAGCTGTATTCCCATCTGGTTAATCTCGATCTTTGTAATGCCATGGAGGCGTTGAGCCCCCTCTACCCCCACTCTGCAGCTATTACACGGGGGGGCACATTTTCATTTCAAGATCCCTTACGAACCAGGATGTAAATGGAGCTGTTGAATACTCTGTATTCAGCGACCATAATCCTCAATTTTTTTTACAGGGTCCTTTTTATAGTTTCAAGGGGATAGGGGGTGCCTCAGGGAATTACTCTACAGATGATCAGGGCAGAAGACTAGTTTGGCGCTCTCTCAATATGGGTGAGATTATAAGAAAACTCTGTGCAAACTATTTGGCTTTGCTTTTTAGCTGTCTTTTGTGTGCCTGGGAGTGCCCGAGAGGTAACCAGGATTGCGTTAGACTGGGCACGGTAATCAGGGAAGCACTGATGAAGCTAGATTCACAACCCTCATGGTACGATTCTCTTGTAGGTTAGCCAACAAATGTCTTAGGGACGCACTATATTCACATCCCAAAAACAGTGGCTTAATTGCCGATTGTCGCAGGACTTACAAACATGCTCTGCGCAAAGGAAACTGGACGAGCAGACCGATAATTGGTACAATTGGTACAATTGGTCTCCGCTTGTAAAATTCGAACCAATAGCATGGTTTGGCGAATTGGTAACTGATGCTTCCACATCCTTCTATCTTATTGGCATAGCCTTTTCCCTGAATTAGGTTAATGAGGCTATTTCTACCAGCCCCACCAATAAGACCCCTAAGGCTGGTTGGCATCCTCCTGGATCTCTAGAAGGCCAATTTAGAATTATGGTCACATGGCTTGCCAACTATATTAATGCTGCTTGTTTTTTTTGGGTTTCCACATTCTTGGCACAGTGCAATTATTGTACCTATTTTTAAGAAGGGCAACCTCGCAAGCCCCAGTTGCTATCGGCCTAAATCATTGTTGGATTTGGTATTGAAGGTTATGGGTGAGGTGGTGCTTAATCATCAGACCACATAGATTGCCGACAATCAAATTGTATCCAGGTTGCAAATTGGATTCCGTGAGGGCCTAGGTACAATGGGGCAACACAGAGCTGGCTTTAGTTCTGATGACCCCCAGTGCGACAATTATTTTTGGTGCCCCCACAACCAATGACTGCCTCCTCGGATTCTCTCACTACCACTGGGCAAAAGTGCCCCTCATCTCTCCAATCATAATTTATTGCTAAAGACAGAGCCCCCTCTGAGGTAAACGCCCCCTCCAAAGGTCAGCGCCCAGTGGGGCCTGACCAGTCGCACTGCCCTAAAGCCGGCCCCGGGGAAACGTCTTAACCTCCATCTTTTGATCAGCAAATATACAATTGACAGTGTGGCTCCATCTTCCTGGTCTTCATGGACTTCTCTTGCGCCTTCTATAGTGTTGTGAGATCCAAAGTATGGAGAGAATGAGGGGTTGACCATAGTCAATGATACTACTGTATACGGATGGTGCTGTTTTGCTGTCAAGAACCCCCGATGTGCTTAAAAGTTTGTTGGACACTTTTGTTGATTTCATGGCCAAACTAATGGCCAGATTGTGAGTTTGGTAGATGAGATACTCCATCACAAACGTGATAGATATCCCATTCCCCGTATTACAGGTTCCTCTAGAATGTTACTGAGATGCTCACGAACTGATGTTCTCCATCCCCTTAATAACATAAAATGTGTGTTTAAACCACCTGTCAATAAGTAACTTATCCTGGTTTCTCGAAACATAAAGGGGCTAGGGAGCTAACACTCCCAAGGGACTGGGTGGCATTTATTGAGATAGCAGACATAATTGTGTTCCAGGAAATTTGGGAGATTGATCAAAGGCAAGATATTGGGACATTTCATGGGCCAGCATGCAGATCTAACTCTGGAAGAGCCTTTGGCTGCCTGTCTATTTTAGTAAGGATTTCTTTGGGGTGTCGAGTTAGTCAGCTACCGATTGATTCTCCTGACCTGATGGGCCTTGAAATATCCTTCGGCAACAACATAAAACTAGCCCTATTTAATACCTATCGCAGGTGTGTATCCAAGATTCTAGATTCTCAGTTGGGAACATAAGCAAAGGTCCAACAACTGTAGGGCCACTTTTGGGAGAGTCAATAAGCAGGGGCCTGAGATTTGTGGAATGCTCCGATAGACGAAGTCTTTATCTCCAGATAATTCTCTATGAAGTGCAGAAGATTAGAAGCACACATTAAAATCCCAGGCTACAATCACTGTTGTGTCTGCTTTGAGCTTAGTAGTAAGATAGTTGCTTAGAATATGAAGAACAGGAGAATCTGAAGTCTTGGATACGCACTTGCTATAGGTATTAAATAGGGCTAGTTTGATGTTGTCGCTGAAGGATATTTCAAAGCCCATCAGGTTAGGAGAATCAATCGGTACCTGACTAACTTGACAGCCCAAAGAAATCCTTGCTAAAATTGACAGGCAGCCAGAGGCTCTTCCAGAGTTAGATCTGCAGTATGGTAGACCAAGTCCTTAGGTTTCAGTTAATCAGATGGAAAGAGGTTGACTTAAAAAGGGGCAGTCTCTATGTCACTTTTGTTGACCTCAAGGCAGTCTTTGACATGGTCTACTTAGAGATTTAGGACTCCCGGTCTCCCTCCTTGATTTTATCATCAGCCTTCACTACGATAATTTTGTCCAAGTGAGCTGGGATACCAATGGAGGATCAACTGATCCCTTTAAGTTCGAAACGGAAGTTCGGCAAGGCTGCGTGCTTGCCCCTACGTTGTTCCTGCTATTTATAAACAGGTGCATTGATTACCTATTGGATTGTGACAATGACTCTCCGGTACTCAGGGAAACTAAAATATCGGCTCTACTATTCACCGACGATACTCTTTTAGTATCCAAAACTCCCAAAGGCCTAAAGACCCTTTTGGAAAAGTTCATTGTATTCTGTTTGGACCATGGCCTAGAAATCAATGAGAGTAAATCAAAGTTTATGGCCATTGATCCCCACAGAAAATGTAGGGAGGTAGTAGTATATGATGGGGAAAAGTTGGAACGCCTACTCGATTTTGATTACCTTGGCATACGTCTAGCTAATGCTAATTTGTTGGCAAGCCAGGTCACAAAAAGCAAGCTAATCCTTAATTATAAAGCAGCCACTATCCTAAAATTTGCAAACAAAACTTTTTACCATCCCATTTCTCCCCTCCTTGAAGTCTGGAGGGCTCAAGCTGTTGCCACAGCAACCTATGCGGCAGAGCTGTGTGGTTACTGCAACATTTACACCTTAGAAGTAGCTGAAAATAAATTTCTATGAGCAGACCTGTTTGAAACTGATCCTACATTAGCTGCAAGTCTGGTCAGCTCCCGACCTGAAACACTACAGGTTGGGCTTAGGAGATGTTTTGGACAGGTCACAGGGAGGTGTGTTATTACCATGGTTCAATTATGTCAAGCAGTCCCTTTTTACTTTGGGACTACAAGAGTACTGGGTAGATCCAAGCACAATTTCACTATCAGCTGTAAGAAAACTGAAACACACATGCTTGGAACATCAAGAGGTTAAACTCGCTAAACAGCAAGGCCTTGTACTTCTGATAGAACGTTTCTTAGAGTACAAGCCAGTTGTGCAGTTTGAGAACCACATGGATGATATTGATTCCCATTTACCAAAGCACTTTATATAAGGTCCAGGCTGGGCACCCTTCCACTTGCCACGTTTACCACCAAATGGAATGGTGACAGCAAAATTTGTCCCGCATGCAGGAGGAACGATGAAACAGATGATCATCTACTGTTCTTCTGTCCCAAGTGCCAAAACCAGAGGATACATTGGATTGCCCCTCTATGCCACTTTTTAGGTGTTACACAGTATAAGGTGTCCCTGAGAACATGCAGAGCAGACAAGTCCCAGGTTATTCTTTTTCTATTGCTGAGTACCTTGAGAGTGTCTGGCTAATACATAGAAAAATCCTTCTCCTGCCATCCTAGTTATAAGCTAGCCTTGATTAGTTATTCTCCTGATCTTTGGCATTTTTAGAGTAACGTCCTTTAATCATTAGTATACTGTATGACTCTATTTTATTGATTTTACTCTTCTCTTTTTTATGATGGTCTTATATAACCTGTACAGTTTTAATGAATAATTACAAACAATTGGTATATGATGCACCTTACTGATATGACCGTCTAATAGTTTTCTTTTAAATAAAGATTGACTAGACTTTAAATATTACTTAACACTACCTTAGTCGACAGGTCATATACAAATATGTTTTGTATTGTTGATTCAGTCACCTAAGATCCACTAATAGGCTAGCCTCACAGTGGTGTACAGTTAATTTTTGCTTCCGGTCGTATCTTGTATCTTGCCCTTCATACATGTTTTTTTTCTTGACATCTGTAAATTATCGCAAGATTAAATAATTGTAAAGGGATCCACTAAAGATCCAGATATACCGTGTATAAGCAAAAAATAATGACATGTATTTTATATGTCTGTTTCTTTTATGTGTACTTTTATGGCCTTTGACCGAAATAAAGTAAATTGAACTGAAGTGAAGTTCCATTAGATATAATGGAATTGTAATTTAGCTGGGTTTGGTGGCTTAGTGGACTAATGTATCCACTGTAAGGGCCTGTGTTCATCCTCATGGTCCAGGTTTAAATCTCAGCGGGTCCACTTAGCCTTTCATCCTTCTGAAGTCGATAAAATGAGTACCATAGAGTTGGGAAATAATAAACATCTGTTATTCAGCACCAAGATATCCTTGGGTGAACATGCAAATACACATTTGATGTTATGTTCATTTGGCGGACAAGGTATCCATCACATTTGTGACTGAGTAACCGTGTCCACCAAACTCGTAATCAGGGCCTATATCTTGAGACCAATCTGACTATGGGCCTGATTATGAGTTTGGCGGTCCAATAGACCACCAAACCCATAGTGGCGGTGCGGCTACCACCGCATGGGTGGTCAGACTGCCGTATTTTGAGTTGATCGGTCAGACTGTCATGGACCGCAGCTACCACCAGGTATCTGCGATCCCAGGCGGGCTTGCAGTGGTTAGAGGCTCGCAATATGTGCAAGCATATTTCGAGTTTCCTCACCATCGCAATTTTCATGGGGGTGAGTCTGCCATGAAAAGTGTGGTAGTGAGGAAACAAAGGAGGCTCTACCGGGCCTCCTGTTGCCTCAAGGCTTGGGTATGCATGCAGGGGTGCATATGGTGTGCCCCCTCTGTGCGCATGCCCCCCCTGTGCGCATGCACCCCCTGTTCCTGCACGGCATGGACTTCACACAGTCCAGGCCACACAGGAACAGACATTGGCAATCCCTCGGCGCTGCCTTTCTAATGCTTTCTTATGAGCCTTAGAATGGCAGCGCCACGGGCTATCCAAAGGACTGCCGAACAGACCAGGAGAAAACTCCTACTTGGCAGGCAGGTGGCAGTTGACTTTGGGGTTGTGGCAACAGGGTGGTGGTGTGGTGGTGTGGTGGCTTGCTCCCATATCCCCAAAGTCTTAATTAGGCCCTAAAAGTTCTGTTATGGCATGTGGACCCAAGAACCTTAAGTGCAACAGCTTGGCCATACAGGCAAAATCCTAGAGCAATAACACATGAGTTTGCCTACTTAGGTGTTACCTTTGATTCAAAAGGAAGTTGGAAACCGTGCCTGTCAAAATGGGCATTGAGATTCTCAAAAGATGTTTGGTTTTTATTTAAACTGGCTTCCTCTATTGGTAGAAAACCTATAGGTCTTCTTCTAGAGACCTACAAACGAAAGCGCTTACCTGTCTTAACTTATGGCTCTGGGGTGTGGGGCAATAAAAATGTGAGAGTCCTGCAGATGGAGGAAAATAGGGTTTACAGATGCATTTTGTGTCTGTCAGCCAGATGCCCTATCTTTGCCATCCATGAGGAGTTAGGGCGTGCATATGTGGACGACTTGATCAAACTTGCCCCACAACTATTATGGTTTAATTTGGTGTAATCTGCAGGCCGCATTTAACAGGTAAATCATTGAAGACAGCCTGCCCTGCAAACTAGGTTCACTTATCCCATGGTTGCTCCATATTCAACAAGCTGTTAACAAACTGGGCAGGCCCTCAATCTTTTCGAATCCTTGGAGCCTAAACTCTAAAGACAAAGGTTGGCTAAAAGCAAACTATCTTGCTTCAAGGAGGAAAGAGAGGGAAGCCATTGAATAAGCTAAGAGCTTTAATTTTGAGCATCCCATGATCTGTACAACTGCAGGGGCTGAACCATATCTGGATATGGTAAGCAACACTTGGGATCGGATCCTACTTCCTAAACTTAGATTTGGTATCATCCAATGTTACTCCTGCTTCCCCTTGGGGCAGTTTGAGTGGTGGGATTGCCCCTGCGATGAGCATTCTACCCAAACCTTACTGCATTTTACCTTTTCTTTGTACATTTTATGTTATATATGTCAAAATATTTGTAATTCCCTTACTGAGAAGATCGAGTTTTGTCAGATGTAAGCTGCTCTGCAATTTCTTCAGTATCTCAGTTCACCTCTTTTGGGCTCCAGGGTCTGTTCTTTTTTAAAATCTGCTCTCTATTATAGGAAGAAATTGCTGTTTTAACCCTTTTAATGCGTTTTGTCTATTATGAATGTACATTGTATTTGTTTATTTTTGTTATGCTGGATGCTTTAACATATTTTTACATATTTATTGTCTGTACAGTTTGGGCCTCATTTGGATCTCGGGCAGACAGCCACCAACAGGTCATTGGTGGTGGTCCAACCAACATCCAGCAGAGCCGTCTGGCTGCCTCATTATGATGAGGTCGGTCAGACCGCATTGGTTGGAGGGACTGACCGACGCTTTTGACAGGCTCTTACGAGGTCCCTTTCCGACAGCCTTTCTCTGGTGTCTGACTGTCATGGAAAGGCAGTCAGGAAGGGACTTTGGGACACCAGCAGGGCCCCCGTCCCCTGTGGGCATCCGCTATCAGGCCTCGGAGGCACCTAGGTTGCCCCTCAAACATCCAGCCGCAGCATAAGCCACAGTGGAAACCGCTATGAATCCGATTGCCTGCACAGTGGTCGCATCATATTTTAGCAGGTGGGACCGCCGACTACTTGTCGTCAGTCCCAATTCTGCTGCGATGGCGGTCAGCCGCTCTTCCAACCGCCATCGTAATCTGGCTCTTTGTTTGCTTTTTATGATTGTTTCAAATGATCAAAATAAAGCTATGGTGATGACTGATTAATAAATTAAGTGCTATCTTGCTCTTAACAATTTGCAAATCAACGGCCTGATTTAGAGCTCAGCGGACGGGATACTCCAGCACAGACATGACGGATATCCCATCCGCCGTATTACAAATGCATTATATCCTATGGTACTTGTAATACAGCGGACGGGATATCCGTCATGTTTGTGAGTGATTATCCTGTCTGCAAAACTCTAAATTAGGCCCTAATTCACACATAAATATTATATTAGTTTTGTGTGTATGTTATCAGATGTCCATGTGCCAAATTGTATGTTGGGAGCACGATTTTCCCTGTCAAAAAGCGGATTCTTGAACACCTAAGAGCGATTAGAAATGTGGATCTGAATTATTCTACTGCGAGGCACTGGTTAAAGTATCATAACAAAGATGTTAATTGTTTTTCATTCTTTGGAATTGACAGGGCGCCGGCAAACCCCAGAGGGGGAGATCGGGAGAAACAATTGAGAGTCCTGGAATCGCAGTATATCATCCTCTTAGAGTCCAAGAACCCTTTTGGTTTAAATGAAGATGAGGAACTTTTTGGCCATATTGGATGAGTATCCATTGGGTTCAAATTTCTGCTCTATATCTACCCATATGCATATACTTTTGATTATGCCCCTGTGTATATTTTATTTGTAATTTTATTTTGTTCAGCTTGTGTGCCAGGGTGCCGTAACGTTGTCTTTTTTGGATATACAAAAAAGAATACTAACTCTATTAGGCAAATAGTGAATGATTTCTGTTATGGATTTGTGCTTTCAGGGTGATATCAGCCGATCGAGTGCCCCCTGTTTCCTCCTGCTGTGTTCAAAATTTCGTATAAATATTTTGTGACTTTGTCATTTCACTCTGATTTAAAATCTAACGGAGGACCGTGACTGTCAGGTCACTTGACCTGTTTTTTCGAGAGTTTGCATGTGGCAATAGATTGTTTATGAGATACTTGGATGTAATTGTTTAAAACTTGTTTGATGCTTCACACACATGGCCACTTGGCATTGATTATACCATTTACATGTTTACATATATTTTTATATATATATATTTTTTTTATGTTCTTATAATGAATTATTGAATTGTATTTGCATATGTATACTCTCTTATATTGATTTTGAAAATAATGCACTGGTGTTTGCAGTTTGAAGAGTATTTTTTCTCTCATTTTTGATGCGAGAAAGTCTTTTGTTTATTTCTGTGCTCGGGTTACGAGCAACTTTGGTCCGTTTTTTATGTCTATACATACTTGAAATGGTGGACGAAGGATTTGTAACTTTTGGCCTGTGAAGAAGAGCGCTTGCTCGAAACGCATTGCCATTAAACATTCTTTTGAAACGAGCCTTGGAGTGCGAGGTATTCCTTTGCTGACAGTATTGTGGAGTTTTCTACAAATATATATATATATATATATATATATATATATATATATATATATATATATATATATATATATATATATATATATATATATATATATCCACACAAAAAGGTTTCCCTGCTTGAGAATGCCTACACGATAGGAGGTATGTCCTTTTCTTTATTGCAGGAAATGCCAGATAGCGTACAGTTACTCCGAGTCAAAATTGCGCCAAACATGTTTCGGGTGAAATGTCCCTTGATCACTGGCAAACACACAGAGTCTCACAGCTGCTTGCATTTTATAACTCCACCTTCAATGATTAGTGCATTCTGGGTGAGCGAGTTTTGTTCCCAAAGTGAGATTCTTTGCCTTAGTGGTAGCAGTCTGTTCTGTGATAAAAACTGAATTCCCCAAGTGGGCTGGCACGGAGAAAGTACAGCAATGTCTCGCAAATGTAATCCTCACCCGCAATAGATGGACCTCCAACCCCGCGGAACCTCAATGATGGATCCGCGGCCTGCGGGATATGCGGGGGGCATTCTCGCGACGAGGAGCGCCGCTATTCAAATCCACACAAAAAGGTTTCCCTGCTTGAGAATGCCTACACGATAGGAGGTATGTCCTTTTCTTTATTGCAGGAAATGCCAGATAGCGTACAGTTACTCCGAGTCAAAATTGCGCCAAACATGTTTCGGGTGAAATGTCCCTTGATCACTGGCAAACACACAGAGTCTCACAGCTGCTTGCATTTTATAACTCCACCTTCAATGATTAGTGCATTCTGGGTGAGCGAGTTTTGTTCCCAAATATATATATATATATATATATATATGCTCCAAAACTCCTCGTACTTCCTTTTCACGGCGAACAGAGAAGGACGGACCCAAACAGGTAAGGCAGTAGATGTAATTTATTGACTCCCTCTGCGACGCGTTTCGAGCACCCTGTGCCCTTGATCACACAAGAAAGCAAATGTCTGCCAGCTTTTTCAAATGCTACGTGTCCACCCATTGGTCAGTTACAATTTCATAGACATGGAAAAAACATTGTAAACAACAACCGGTATTTTGTTCTCGTTTGTTTTAGACATTGTAAATATGTATTGCTTTTCTCATGGATCATGTGTAAATACAAATCGTTTTTGGGCTGCATAATGCTTAGAACATAGAATAGAGACATTTAAAGGAAAAATACCCATATAAATATGTATATAATATTTTTTCAAAATGATCAGCTAAAACATTTATGATAAAAATATAAAACCATAAAAATGACCTTAAAATAGTTGTGCAAAAAACAATCACTTCTTGTGCAAATATGCAAAAAAAGGAAAATATTTTTTTGATGATCTCTCTTATCTTAAAAAATGTCATTTTGTTTTAGCAATAGCAAAAATAATTTAACTGCATCAATGCAGTTTGCTGTTGTCAATATGTCTCTAAATGTCCGTCTATATTTGAACCACAATACAAATGTCCTAATTATTTTTATAATGTCCTAAATATACCCAAGGTTGTAATCTAAATATTGTTTTTTTCTATTCTGTTAATCCCATCTTGTGTAGAGTATACAATATCTATAAAGTGCATTAGTGCTTACAAAAAGAGATTTTTTTAGTGTGTATTTACCAAGAATATCCTAAGTATATCCTGTGACCTATGGAAATAAGGAAGCCTAATACAATTGGCCTCTTAAAAGTAGCGATAAACAAGAAATAATCTAATGTTAAAAACACCCTAAAAAAAAAGTGCTTTAAATATAAATTTATGTGTATAAAAAGGATACACTTCATTGCATAAATTTTTTGCCAAGAATTAGTCCTACTAATGAGTCATCCCTCAATAAATATCAGATATAAAACATCAGATAAAATCTGATAAAAAATATCTGATAAAATTTTTTGTATATGTATAAATATATAAAAACATATACAAATATATAAATATATAAATAAACATATACGGTGGTTACTTCATTTTGTTTTGACATGATATACTACAAAACAGGCATTACACAATACCATTGACATATAACTGTAAAATTAAAAAAAAACTGATTCTTATTTATAAAAAATTGATTCTTATTTATAAAAAATTATGCATATCTTCTGTAGTATTCAGACCATGGGGTGCCTTACTGTCTAAATCTAAAATTACACGTGTTTCCAGTCTTCTTAGTAATTTTTCCCTATTGCCCCCTCTTCTTAGTGGTGCAATGGCATTGATTACGTAGTATGTAAGGCAGTTTAAATCATTGTTGTGTATGGCCTTGAAATGTCTGGCAACTGGATATGTGCTATCATTATTAACAATTGCCCTGAGATGCTGTAGAATCCTGACGTGCACCTGTAGCTTAGTGCTTCCCACATAACGTAAGCCACAGGTGCACGCCAAAACATACACCGCATATTCTGTTCTACAGCCAAAGCTGCCATTGATGGCTACTTTGGTCTCAGAAAAAGGGACTGCATAATGTGTCGTATTGATGCCAAATTTGCACGCACGACATGAGGAGCATTTATGGAAACCCTGCCTTGGTTTAAGCCATGTACCTGATGTGCCTAGTTCTGGGCTCATTTTAACTAATGCACTTCTCATAGATTTTGACTTTCTATAAGTTATTACGGGTACTTCAGGTAGCCTGTTTCCTAATACTCCATCGGTGCAAATAATAGGCCAGTTTTTCTTAATAATCGACTTGATCTTTCTTTCTTGTTTGTTATATGTCATTATTAGGCGGGGATTTTCATCCTCTTTGTTTGCATCATTTGATGTGTCTTTGGATGAAAGCAATGTTTCCCTTGGTCTTTCTTGTGCTTTTCTTAGTGCATTGGTTAGTACTTTTTCACTGTAGCCTCTGATACGCATTCTATTCAGTGCATCCTGTGTGCATCTTTCCAGTTCATAGGGTGTGCTACAAATGCGTTTTAGTCTTAGTAGCTCACCGTAGGGTATGCTATCAATTAGGTGTTTTGGGTGTCCACTGCTTGCATGTAATGTGCTGTTACCCGCTGTTAATTTCCTGAAAAGTGATGTCTCTAACTTATTGTTGATAACCATGAGTTGCACATCTAAAAACTCAATCGTTGTATTGCTTATTTTGGAGGTGAAGATGAGGTTACTAGAGTTAGCATTTAGGGCTGTTATAAACTCTTGTGCTTCTTTTTCATCGCCATCCCAAACAATAAAAACATCATCTATAAACCGTAACCACTGTCGCACATGATGCACATTATGGACCTTTTGTAGGACCTGTTCCTCCCACCAGCCTACATGTAGACAGGCATAGCTGGGGGAGAAACAGGAACCCATCGCTACACCTCTGACCTGTTTTAGGGTTTCTTTTCCAAACAAGAAATAGTTGTTATTTAAACACCATGAAATCAAGTCTAATATCATTTTGTTATGTCCATAATATTCAATGGGTCTTTTATCAAGAAAAGATTTGACAGCATTGAGTCCGTTCACATGGTTGATACTTGTATATAATGACTCAATGTCCAAAGTTATTAAAATCAGACCTTCTTCCCATTTTGTGCCACTGATCTTGTTCAGAAAATCTCCCGTGTCCTTGACATAACTTGGTAAATGCTTTACAAAATCCTGTAGATAAAAGTCTACAAATTGTGAGATATGTTCACTGACACTGTTTATGGCAGAAATGATTGGTCTACCTGGTGTCGGCGAAACCATTTTGTGCACTTTGGGGATTAAATACATCACGGGAATAACCGGACTTTCAACATGCAGGAAATTAAATTCCGTTGATGACACCAAACCTTCACGTTTGTATTGTAGTAATTGCTTTTTAAGTTCCTCTTTAGCCTTGTTGTATTCTTTTATGTTGGTCCGTATGTAACATTTTTCATCATTCAATTGTCTCATTGCTTCCGTGATGTACTCTTTTTTGGGCCATAAGACGATATTTCCACCTTTATCTGACTTGTTTATGATTATTTCTTGGTTGTCCCCCAACTTTTTCATTAATCTGGCATACTGTATTGCTCTGTGGTTGTTTTTGAAGTGATTTTTCTTTTTTGTTGCATGACACAATCGCTTCAAGTCCTCTACCACACATTCATGGAAAATATCTATTGCGTCTTTTGGCATCATGGGTATAAAAGTACTCTTTAGTTTAAATGGGCTTTCTCCTGCACCTTTTTGTGTGATGTCAATTGCCTGTAATCTTGATTGAGTGTTTATATCAATTGTCTCATTTGGTCGCTGAATAGGATCTCTATCAGTGCTAAGGTCTTGAAGAGTGAGAAGAGTAGACGCATCTGACGCCAATAGTGGTTGCACATTATCTTTGCTGGTATTTACAGTTGTTGTTGTGGCTTGAACTCCAGCTTTAATAGTAAAGAATTTTTTTAACTTAAGTTTTCTTATGAAGCAAAATATGTCAATACGTGTATTAGCATAATTGAATGTACTTTCAGGACAATAGTTAAGTCCTAATGTTAAAAGTTGTTTTTCCGCTTCATTCAGAGTAATGTCCGATAGGTTAATGATGGTTTGATCATTCAGCGCTGTTTCTTGAACCAATGTTGCTTTTTGTTTGGTTGTTTGTTTTTGTTTTTTGCGCCTGGCTCTTCTCCTTGCGTTTCTCTTTTTTCTTTTGGTTGTGCATTCCGATTCCTCGGACGAAGAGTCTGGCGTCGTTCTTCCACTAAAAAATCTATTTCTTCACCCAGGCTCAATACAGCGGTAGTGTTCTGGCCTCCCGTATCGCTGTACTCCGAGCCTGACGTACTGATGAGTGACTCTGTGTCTCCTTCTGATGTTTCCTCTACATGGCTTTGTTGTGGTGGAACTACAGGCTTTCTATTGATATAATATATATATTATCCACTGGCAGTCGCCAGTAGATAGTTATAGTTAGGACCGTGTTTCCATAGGAAATCTGAAAAATCTATTTGGAATAACTTTGGCGCCGATTGACGAATCCTCGCGAAATTTTCAAAATAGGTGGGGCGCTCCGCTCCGCTCCTACCCTGAAAGTCTCGGGGGGATTCGTCAAGCGGGGGCTGAGAAAAAAGGGGGGTCCCAAAACATGTTTTCCCCATGCATTTTTCCATAGGGACCTTTAGTCCAAGGTACAGCCCGAACGGCTGAACAGAATTACTTGAAAGTTGGCCGCGCACGGTGCGTGAAGCGCACCGTGCGCGCAAAAATTAAAAATAAATACATAACTTAGCATTTAAAAAACCGTACAAATTCACTGAAAAAACCATAGGTTTCACACACGTTATAGTTAGGAATTAGCATTTAAAAAACCTTGCAAATTCACTTAAAAAACCATAGGTTTCACAAAAGTTATAGTTAGCTGTACATTTCACTCGTAAAAAAACAATGAAATTCCACGTTATAGTCAGATCAGGTAACTATAACTTGCGCGACCGCAATGCACAATGTGTCATTTCAGATGTCATCATTGATGTCATGAGTGATGTCACTGACCATGTCATAAGTGATGTAATATGTGACGTCATCAGCAGTTTATTGTGGGCGCGCAAGTTATAGTTACCTGATCTAACTATAACGTGGAATTTCATTGGTTTTTTACGAGTGAAATGTACAGCTAACTATAACTTGTGTGAAACCTATGGTTTTTTAAGTGAATATATATATATATATATTACCTACTGGCGGTCGCCAGTAGGTTGTTATAGTTAGGACCACGTTTCCATAGGAAATCCGCAACATTCTATTTTGAATAACTTTTGCGCCGGTCGACGAATCCTCGCGAATTTTTCAAAATAGGCGGGGCGCTACGCTCCGCTCCTACCCTGAAAGTCTCGGGGGGATTCGTCAAGCGGGGGCTGAGATAAAAGGGGGGTCCCAAAACGCGTTTTTCCCATGCATTTTTCCATAGGACCTTTAGACACAGCTACAGCTGAACAGAATTACTAGAAATTTGGCAGAGAGGTAGTCCTCAGGTCAAGGAAGTGCCTTTTGTAGGTTTGGTGTAAATCTGTTCAGTATATTCTGAGAAAATAGCCTTTAAATCAATATATATATCTGAGCCAGCTTACGGTGCGCTTACGGTGCACTTACCGTACGCGTACGGTGGCGTGCGCGAGCGCGATTCTGATTGGCTCTTAGATCTTAGTAAACATTCGAATCGGTCGAAACCAGGAAGCGGCGGCCTCCATTTCGTGTGTTTCACTCAGAAGAAAAAGAGTGATATCTTGAAAAGGGGGCAAGGAGGAGAGTTACAGACCCCCTAACATTTGTAAGGGGGTCAAAGAAGGACAGAAAAGTACAAAGAAAACATTTATTGATTTTTAAAAAAATCGCGGGGTACGCGTACGGTAAGCTCAAGGTACGCGTACGGTAGAAAAAAATAAAATAAAAGAAATGAAATGCAGATTTAAGAGTTTAGATATTAGGGGGCTCTAAAAAGAGCCGTTGTGATTTTTTAGTGGTACCTAAAAGTAAGTACCGATGCAGAGTCTAAGGTTCAAGAGGAAGACTCTGTTCCCTTCATCATTGAAGTGCACACCATCTCCTCTATAAATGTCTTGCATGTCGTAACGCAAGTTGTTGTGGTAAATGGAACCCATACCATAGTCACGGAGGAAAGCAGAAACAGATTTGTTGACGTGCTTTCTTGCTTTGTCAATCTGCGGACAGAAATGATTGGACCAGTTCCATTTTTGCCTTTGGCATATGTTAGCAAACACAAAGGCAGTTTTAGGGAAAAGTGAAAACAGTTGTGCAAAGGTGTCCTTCATAAGCATTTTCCAGACCTACCCCAGTCAAAGTGCCTAGGTCATTGCCACCACAGTGCACTATTATGAGGTCAGGGTGTTGGATTTGCATGAAGGATTTCACCAATGGCATCAATTGGTGCCACTTTAACCCTCTCTGACTAATCCATTTAATGTCTACATTTGGCAAAGCAAGGTCTCTCACCATATCTGTTTTCTCTGCATACTTTTCACTCCAGAAGACATAGCTGTGCCCTACAATCCACACTGTGAACATCTTCAAAGGAGAACTGGATGCACTCAGGAGGTGTAATTCAGTAGAATGGTAAAAAGAAATGAAAGACAGTTTGGAAATGGAGGCATACATATTTTTTTCATTAAAAAAATAACTGATTGGCTGTTTCATACCATTCTAGAATAAAAACTAGGCTGTATGTGTAAATTAATAGAAGCATGTTTTGTATTGGTACAGAAAAATGTGTTACCAAAGAACAGTACTATGGATTTGCTGTTAGGTTTGAAAAGTCAAGCACTCTTGCTCTGTGGAATTGAAACATTGTTTGGTGAACTTCTGACCTAACTCCACACAGCAGTGTTCCATGAGCTGTTGCTATGGTAGCAGGCAGAAGTCAAGTTGGGGGAAGGGTACTAGGCAGAAGTCAAGTTGGGGGAAGGGTACTTTTGGAAAAGGGTTGGTTTATAACCAATAGAAATGTGTGATTACATTTGAAAAAAAGGGGGAAGCACTGAGATTTGAAATTAACATGTATATGTGTGGAAAAAGAGAGGGAAAGTTTGCCATTATCTGGTTCTGCTGAGAGGAGAGAGGTGTAAAGAACAGAGATCCTGGCTCTGATAATCTGCTGTTTGAGTGCCACATTTCTTTCACAGCTAACTAATTTTAAAGGTGAGTTTAGAGTTTGAGAGGGGATGTATATGGTAAATTAAGAAATGAATAATAGAAATGGAATTCCTTTTGTTGAAGTTGTGTTTATTATTTTCTGTTTTGGGAGAAATTTAAATGTGAGGAACATGTAAAATAATATGGACTATGTTTTCACGATAAATTAAGGTGTACTGGTAAAAATAAAGAATACTTTAAGGGTTTGAGGTTGGACTCAGTAATGCAAATACATTCAGCATCACTAAGGCTGGTTGCCCTTGCTGGAGTGTAGGCAGTCACCCAGGTTACACATGGTGCTGGTCTGAAAAAGCAGTTTGGACATGTGCTTTTTTAAGAATCTGAAAAGTGGACTCATAATGTGCCAGTCTGTAAAAGTGTTTATCACTTGCCAAAAAAAAGAGTAGTAAGTGTGCTTTCAAAATGGCAAAGAAATTTCGTTTTGTGACTAATGTGAAAACATGACTCTGTGTGCATATAGGAATTACAGGCAGAGATTTATTGCGTATTGCTCTGGTGATTTCACAGTTGCATTAGATGGAAAGGGGGAGCCATTTTTTGGTGCAGAAGCAGACTCTTAGCACACACCCAGCTGCTTACCCTGTGGAATCATGCACAGTATTCACAAGCGAGTGGGGTTTGAGGTTTCAGTCAGTAATGCAAATACATTCAGCATCACTAAGGCTGGTTGCCCTTGCTGGAGTGTAGGCAGTCACCCAGGTTACACATGGTGCTGGTCTGAAAAAGCAGTTTGGACATGTGCTTTTTTAAGAATCTGAAAAGTGGATTCATAATGTGTCAGTCTGTAAAAGTGTTTATCACTTGCCAAAAAAAAGAGTAGTAAGTGTGCTTTCAAAATGGCAAAGAAATTTCGTTTTGTGACTAATGTGAAAACATGACTCTGTGTGCATATAGGAATTACAGGCAGAGATTTATTGCGTATTGCTCTGGTGATTTCACAGTTGCATTAGATGGAAAGGGGGAGCCATTTTTTGGTGCAGAAGCAGACTCTTAGCACACACCCAGCTGCTTACCCTGTGAAATCATGCACAGTATTCACAAGCGAGTGGGGTTTGAGGTTTCAGTCAGTAATGCAAATACATTCAGCATCACTAAGGCTGGTTGCCCTTGCTGGAGTGTAGGCAGTCACCCAGGTTACACATGGTGCTGGTCTGAAAAAGCAGTTTGGACATGTGCTTTTTTAAGAATCTGAAAAGTGGATTCAAAATGTGACAGACTGTAAAAGTGTTTATCACTTGCCAAAAAAAAGAGTAGTAAGTGTGCTTTCAAAATGGCAAAGAAATTTCGTTTTGTGACTAATTTGAAAACATGACTCTGTGTGCATATAGGAATTACAGGCAGAGATTTATTGCGTATTGCTCTGGTGATTTCACAGTTGCATTAGATGGAAAGGGGGAGCCATTTTTTGGTGCAGAAGCAGACTCTTAGCACACACCCAGCTGCTTACCCTGTGGAATCATGCACAGTATTCACAAGCGAGTGGGGTTTGAGGTTTCAGTCAGTAATGCAAATACATTCAGCATCACTAAGGCTGGTTGCCCTTGCTGGAGTGTAGTCAGTCACCCAGGTTACACATGGTGCTGGTCTGAAAAAGCAGTTTGGACATGTGCTTTTTTAAGAATCTGAAAAGTGGATTCAAAATGTGACAGACTGTAAAAGTGTTTATCACTTGCCAAAAAAAGGAGTAGTAAGTGTGCTTTCAAAATGGCAAAGAAATTTCGTTTTGTGACTAATGTGAAAACATGACTCTGTGTGCATATAGGAATTACAGGCAGAGATTTATTGCGTATTGCTCTGGTGATTTCACAGTTGCATTAGATGGAAAGGGGGAGCCATTTTTTGGTGCAGAAGCAGACTCTTAGCACACACCCAGCTGCTTACCCTGTGGAATCATGCACAGTATTCACAAGCGAGTGGGGTTTGAGGTTTCAGTCAGTAATGCAAATACATTCAGCATCACTAAGGCTGGTTGCCCTTGCTGGAGTGTAGGCAGTCACCCAGGTTACACATGGTGCTGGTCTGAAAAAGCAGTTTGGACATGTGCTTTTTTAAGAATCTGAAAAGTGGATTCAAAATGTGACAGACTGTAAAAGTGTTTATCACTTGCCAAAAAAAAGAGTAGTAAGTGTGCTTTCAAAATGGCAAAGAAATTTCGTTTTGTGACTAATTTGAAAACATGACTCTGTGTGCATATAGGAATTACAGGCAGAGATTTATTGCGTATTGCTCTGGTGATTTCACAGTTGCATTAGATGGAAAGGGGGAGCCATTTTTTGGTGCAGAAGCAGACTCTTAGCACACACCCAGCTGCTTACCCTGTGGAATCATGCACAGTATTCACAAGCGAGTGGGGTTTGAGGTTTCAGTCAGTAATGCAAATACATTCAGCATCACTAAGGCTGGTTGCCCTTGCTGGAGTGTAGTCAGTCACCCAGGTTACACATGGTGCTGGTCTGAAAAAGCAGTTTGGACATGTGCTTTTTTAAGAATCTGAAAAGTGGATTCAAAATGTGACAGACTGTAAAAGTGTTTATCACTTGCCAAAAAAAAGAGTAGTAAGTGTGCTTTCAAAATGGCAAAGAAATTTCGTTTTGTGACTAATGTGAAAACATGACTCTGTGTGCATATAGGAATTACAGGCAGAGATTTATTGCGTATTGCTCTGGTGATTTCACAGTTGCATTAGATGGAAAGGGGGAGCCATTTTTTGGTGCAGAAGCAGACTCTTAGCACACACCCAGCTGCTTACCCTGTGGAATCATGCACAGTATTCACAAGCGAGTGGGGTTTGAGGTTTCAGTCAGTAATGCAAATACATTCAGCATCACTAAGGCTGGTTGCCCTTGCTGGAGTGTAGTCAGTCACCCAGGTTACACATGGTGCTGGTCTGAAAAAGCAGTTTGGACATGTGCTTTTTTAAGAATCTGAAAAGTGGATTCAAAATGTGACAGACTGTAAAAGTGTTTATCACTTGCCAAAAAAAAGAGTAGTAAGTGTGCTTTCAAAATGGCAAAGAAATTTCGTTTTGTGACTAATGTGAAAACATGACTCTGTGTGCATATAGGAATTACAGGCAGAGATTTATTGCGTATTGCTCTGGTGATTTCACAGTTGCATTAGATGGAAAGGGGGAGCCATTTTTTGGTGCAGAAGCAGACTCTTAGCACACACCCAGCTGCTTACCCTGTGGAATCATGCACAGTATTCACAAGCGAGTGGAGTTTGAGGTTTCAGTCAGTAATGCAAATACATTCAGCATCACTAAGGCTGGTTGCCCTTGCTGGAGTGTAGTCAGTCACCCAGGTTACACATGGTGCTGGTCTGAAAAAGCAGTTTGGACATGTGCTTTTTTAAGAATCTGAAAAGTGGATTCAAAATGTGACAGACTGTAAAAGTGTTTATCACTTGCCAAAAAAAAGAGTAGTAAGTGTGCTTTCAAAATGGCAAAGAAATTTCGTTTTGTGACTAATGTGAAAACATGACTCTGTGTGCATATAGGAATTACAGGCAGAGATTTATTGCGTATTGCTCTGGTGATTTCACAGTTGCATTAGATGGAAAGGGGGAGCCATTTTTTGGTGCAGAAGCAGACTCTTAGCACACACCCAGCTGCTTACCCTGTGGAATCATGCACAGTATTCACAAGCGAGTGGGGTTTGAGGTTTCAGTCAATAATGCAAATACATTCAGCATCACTAAGGCTGGTTGCCCTTGCTGGAGTGTAGTCAGTCACCCAGGTTACACATGGTGCTGGTCTGAAAAAGCAGTTTGGACATGTGCCTTTTTAAGAATCTGAAAAGTGGATTCAAAATGTGACAGACTGTAAAAGTGTTTATCACTTGCCAAAAAAAAGAGTAGTAAGTGTGCTTTCAAAATGGCAAAGAAATTTCGTTTTGTGACTAATGTGAAAACATGACTCTGTGTGCATATAGGAATTACAGGCAGAGATTTATTGCGTATTGCTCTGGTGATTTCACAGTTGCATTAGATGGAAAGGGGGAGCCATTTTTTGGTGCAGAAGCAGACTCTTAGCACACACCCAGCTGCTTACCCTGTGGAATCATGCACAGTATTCACAAGCGAGTGGGGTTTGAGGTTTCAGTCAGTAATGCAAATACATTCAGCATCACTAAGGCTGGTTGCCCTTGCTGGAGTGTAGGCAGTCACCCAGGTTACACATGGTGCTGGTCTGAAAAAGCAGTTTGGACATGTGCTTTTTTAAGAATCTGAAAAGTGGATTCAAAATGTGACAGACTGTAAAAGTGTTTATCACTTGCCAAAAAAAAGAGTAGTAAGTGTGCTTTCAAAATGGCAAAGAAATTTCGTTTTGTGACTAATGTGAAAACATGACTCTGTGTGCATATAGGAATTACAGGCAGAGATTTATTGCGTATTGCTCTGGTGATTTCACAGTTGCATTAGATGGAAAGGGGGAGCCATTTTTTGGTGCAGAAGCAGACTCTTAGCACACACCCAGCTGCTTACCCTGTGGAATCATGCACAGTATTCACAAGCGAGTGGGGTTTGAGGTTTCAGTCAGTAATGCAAATACATTCAGCATCACTAAGGCTGGTTGTCCTTGCTGGAGTGTAGTCAGTCACCCAGGTTACACATGGTGCTGGTCTGAAAAAGCAGTTTGGACATGTGCTTTTTTAAGAATCTGAAAAGTGGATTCAAAATGTGACAGACTGTAAAAGTACTTTTCACTTGCCTAAAAAGTAGTAGAAAGTATGCTTTGCAATTGGCAAAGAAATTTCGTTTTCTGCCTAATTTCAAAGCATGACTCTGTGTGCACACAGGAATTGTTTTTAGATATTTAATTGGTGAAGGTGTTATTGTGATTTTCATTTATAGGAAAGGGGTTTATAGTATTTTAAGATTTCTAAAGAACATAAGAAATGTAGTAATATATTTAAATAAAATAAAGGAATTTTTTTTACGTTTTTTTCAGGTATTGCTGAAGAGCAGTGAACAAAATTTAAGATGCCTACAAAATCCAGAGTAAAGAAAGACCACAAAAAAAACCTATATTTGAAGACAACTGGAGGACCTAAGTTAGTTGGAGATGCTCATGTTGGGAAAAAGAAAAAATCTTCTGGTAAGCAGACAAAAAAATGTTTAAAGAACATATTCAAAAAAAGGAAAAATGTACAAAATGTCTGTACTGGAAAGAATGTTTTCAATAGAAAAGGACAGGAAAAAATTGAGAATTTAGTTAATGCAAATATACCTTCTGCAACTAAAAAGATTAACTTAAACAGAAAAACAGCGTTTAAAGAGATACGTAGAAAAATGTTTCAGAGAAGAGTTATGTCCAATTTGATAAAGGATGTGAAGAAATATAAGCAAAAGGCTAAGTTTTATAAGAGAAAAAAAGAAATTGAAGCCATTGCAGCAAAGGCATTAGAATTAAAAAGGAAACTATTCATTTTAATTTTGAATAGGATGCGTACATTAGATAAAATGGTTAATGTACTGAAATCACAAAGCAAAAGGAAAAGAGTAGTGAACAGAACAAACTTTTGTAAAGTGTTTTTAGGAAAATGGATGCATAGTTCAAGTAGTGAACCTTTTTTTAATGAAGAGAGCTATTTTCAAAGTAATAGTTTGCTGCATGCAGTTGACACCAGAGGTCGTGCTTACGAAGTGAAAAATGGTTGCATAATGGAGAAGGAGATAATGGTTCCAAGAGATGAGGTACAAGTGATGGCGGATGAGGCTATGGGGAGACGTCCTAAAGCCCCAGTGTACACTTGGAATTGTAATAGTATTTGCACTGTGCGTCTGGAATCTATTGATAAATTTCGTGAGTTTCTAAGAGAATATAGTAAAAAAAGTGTAAAACAGAAGATTAAGGTGCTTCAAAGTCTAGATCCATGCAGAGTGAGAGAGAATACTGGTTTGCAGGGTCATTCTCTGGCTTGTCTATCTAGAAAAGTGTGTAATAGTGTTTTCCATCATTTTAGGATGCTGGCTGTTCATCATACTGAAATGAGAAAGTTTGTGAGACGGTTGTATTTTGCTAAAAGTCCAGCAATAAAGTTAGATGAATTGAATAGGGCTCTGTTCCGTGGATCGGTATCAGATGTAGAGAAGGTTGTTGATGAAATTCAGTTTTGTTACTTTGGTCCTGAACAAAACAGTGCAGAAAAGGACACAGTAAATGAGGAAGAAGTGGAAGAGAATGTAGAACCCTCTGTAAGTAAGACATTTAATGATCACATAACAAAATTTGCAATAATCTCTAATGAAAGACCAAATATTACTTGTATTTGTTGCCGCAGAACTCATTATAGAAAACAAACTAGGAATGTTGATCTCTACAGAAAGAGTGAAAATGAAGATAATTATAAGTGGAAGGATTTTGCCACATATATATTTCTTGAAAATTGTTTTGAATTGGGTGAAGATCAGCGTATTTGTAAATACTGTTACAACAAGTTAGAGGAAAATAGAATGCCGACCAGAGCTGTACATAATAATTTAGAATTGGATGCTATTCCTGCTGAACTTTCTGAATTAAATACATATGAGTCTATACTCATTCAATGTGTTCATCCGTTCCAGACCATAGTACGTATGGAGCCCAAAACTGGTAAATTACCTCCTTCAGATTTACTGAGAGGTTTAAAAGGTAGAGTGGTGTATTTGCCCTTGGATTTGAAAAAAAATATGGAAACTATTGATGCGGATACTTTGGAAACTGAACCATTAATTATTCTGGTTAATGGTGTACCTACAAAGAATAAGAAGATTTGGCAGGAGCTGGTAGATGTACGGAAAGTACAAAGAGCAAATTTGTATTTGAAAAGGAATAACAAATGGTATGAATCAATTTATATAGAAGAAGAAGAAGAAGAAGATTTACAAGAAGACACAGAAACACCAACTGGACAAATTGAAAAAGTGGACAAGTCAAAGGAAGAAGAAATTTATGAACATTTTAGCATACATCCTCTTCATTCAAAAGAAGTTATGGGAGACAATATTGATCTGTTTCAGATGAAGAAAGCAAAAGGAACTCCCGTGAGTGTATGGGAGGAGAGCTTGGAAGCTCGATGTTTTCCCCAGCTGTTTCCTAAAGGAAAAGGAGGACGATACGATGAACGTCCGGAACAGATTCCAGCTTCTGAGTATCGGACTACAAGACTATATGCAGAAGATCCAAGATTTCGACAAAGTATTCCTTATTTGTTCCATCTTTTATTTGAAAGCGACTTGTCTGCACTGTCTTATGCAGTAAATCACATTTTAAAAAGTGGAGTACATTTACAAAATGTGTCTGCTAAGGATTTTATGGAGAAAGTGCAGCACCGAGATGATCATTTGGAAACACAACTGATCAATCTGATGGCTTGTCAGCGTGGAACAAATGAATATTGGTACAGACGCCATGGTGAATTAAAATGCATGTTACGGAATTTAGGAACACCAACATGGTTCGTTACCCTAAGCTGTGCTGAGTACGCTTGGGATGATTTACTGGATTTTCTACGAGAGGCAAATTCAAACATTAAAAACATCGAATACAAGACAGCAGGAGAACTGTGCTCATTGGATCCGGTTAATGTTTGCAGATATTTCAATCATAGATTTGAGGCTATGATGTCGTTCATCTGCAATAAAAAAAATCCACCTCTAGGAGAAGTAGTGGATTTCTTTTGGAGAAAAGAGTACCAGGCAAGAGGTGCTCCTCATATTCATATGCTGTTGTGGATCAAGGATGCCCCAAAGTTTGGAACAGATGCTGATGAAGCAGTGTTATCTTACATTGAAGAATATGCAACATGTGCTATACCAAAAAACACAGAAGAGAAAAAGTTAAAGGAGCAAGTTTTACGTTTCCAAAGTCATCGGTGTGGAAAATACTGTCGACGGAAATACAAGAGCAAAGATAAATACTACACTAAATGTCGATTTGGATTTCCTAGACCTGTTCTTTCAAATGGAAGAGTAAACAGTTTTATGTCATCTGTGAGACATACTATCACAAGAAAATCACCTAAGAATACCTACAACCTTAAAAGAAAAGAAGAATCAAAAAATATAAATGACTACAACCCAGTCATTTTATCCATGTGGAATGCTAACATGGATATACAGTATGTAGCTGACAATTCCATTGCTGTTGCTCGATATGTAACGTCTTACATTACGAAATCAGAAAAAACAGAATTGAAGGAAATGTGGGAAGAGATTTCTCACGAGAAAACTGTCAGTAAGAAGCTGTACAGTTTCAGTTTGAAGATGTTATCGCATCGAGAAATTGGATCCTACGAATGTTCAGATAGGTTATCTTCTGCAAGTCTCTACTCGAAATCAAGAAGAATAATTTGGGCAAGTTTAGGCCT
Organism: Triturus cristatus; assembly: GCF_964204655.1. Classification (NCBI taxonomy): domain Eukaryota; kingdom Metazoa; phylum Chordata; class Amphibia; order Caudata; family Salamandridae; genus Triturus; species Triturus cristatus. The sequence goes on along the minus strand of NC_140590.1, from coordinate 1,243,863,143 downwards.
TGCAGCAATGAGAAATCGGGTACTGAAATCTGTTGGAGAAATTGAATATTTGGCCGAGAATGACCCAGAAAGTACAGATATTTTGAAATCAAACATGTTGGACACATATTATCCCAAGAGAAGTCATCATCTGGAGAACATGTGTCTCTATGAAGTGCTGCAGAACTACATTTATTCACGGAAAGCCACAGAAGACATCAACAATGGAAAATATAAAGTCATTGGTGAGGAAGGATGTTTGGTGAAGCAAACAAAAGGAAGTTTGATAAATCACAGGAAGCTGAGTTGCGACACTACTGACAAAAAGGAATTTTACTACTTGGCTCTTTTACAGCTGTTTAAACCATGGCGTACAGAGGATGATCTACTGGAAGAATTTCAAAGCTATGAAGATTCTTTTAATGCTTGCAAAGACAGCATACAATGCAGTACATTCTCAACTTATCTGCAAATGTTAAATGAAGAAATTGAACAGGAAACTACAATTGCAGCAGAAATAGCTAGAGACAGTTCTCAGGACAGCCAAAGTTCAGGAACACTCAGTCAAGATCCCCTAGGACAACCAATCGTTGAAAATGAAGCATCAATAGCCATGAATGAAGTGGAAACAGCTATGAATCAAGCTCAAGAAGAATTTATAGACTTACAAAATTTGGAAAGACAACTGAATGAAGAGCAGCAACAAATTTATGAAGAGATCAGAAACAAAATTGATTACGGATTTCTACATGAAAAAAAAGAGTGCTCATGCACATCATTTCATCCAATCAGGATGTATGTAAGCGGACAAGCTGGAACTGGAAAAAGTTTCCTTATAAAAGTCATCAGAAGCTACCTACAGCAAAAAACGGATTCTACTTTGTCTTGTGTGGTTACTGCTCCAACTGGGTTAGCAGCATATAACATAAAAGGAATCACTTTACATCGTTTGCTAATGTTACCAGTGGAGCATGAGAACAAAATACAATACAACAAGCTAACTGGAGAAGCATGCTTGGAAGTTTCAAGAGTATTGAAGAAGATGCAAGTTCTCATTATTGATGAGGTGAGCATGGTATCAAACTTAATGCTTGCCTTTGTGCATTTAAGAATGCAGCAAATTCTGAAGACAGACTATGACGTGTTATTTGGAGGAAAACACGTCATAGTTTTTGGAGATCTTTTGCAACTTACTCCAGTCAAAGGACAACCAGTGTTTAATACTGTGACACATGAAGACACGAAGAAGTCATTGGGAAGCATCGGTAATACAAATATTTGGTCCTTCTTTGAGTACAAGGAACTTACTACTAATATGAGGCAAGCAAACGATGAAGAATATGGAAGTATTCTGAAAGATATCAGAATTGGACTACTCACTGAAGCTGGCACGAAAGCATTACAGAGTCGGCTGCTACATAATTTATTTCCAAAGGAAGAAATAGTTGCAGAGAACATATACAAGAACATTGCAGAAAAGAAAAGTGTCATCTGCTTAATGCCAACTCTACGTGAATGCTCAATATTCAATGAGGAGCTTTTGAAATTGGAAAAGGAAGATATCAGGAAATTGGAAGCAGTGGACAAAATTGAGGATGGAAGAATTACTGTCACATTAACAGGCACACTGAAAAATAAATTGGATTCACTAGAGAAGAACATTTCCAAAACAGCTGGATTAGAAAAAAATCTATATGTTTGCATGAACTGTAGAGTATTTTTAAGGAGAAATTTGGATGTTGAAAAAGGTTTAGTTAATGGAGCTATGGGAAGAGTTGTGGGTTTTATTAATTATCAGAAAAAAGATGGAATTGAATGTTTAAAAATAAAATTTGATCAGATAGAAGAAGTTAAAGACATTTGTCGTTGTTCAGTTCGTTTCATGCTTGTGAAAGACTTATATGTACGTAGGAAGCAGTTTCCGTTTTCTCTAGCATATGCTGTAACTATTCACAAGTCTCAAGGATTGACTGTAGATTGTGCATTTGTGAACATTGGTTCAACTGTGTTCAAAGAAGGTATGGCATATGTTGCTTTGTCACGAGTGAAAACATTATCAGGTTTATTCATGATAGACTTTGATGACTCAAAAGTTAGTGCTGATGCAAATTGTGTAAAGGAGTATAATAGATTAAGAAGAAGCTATGCTCCTCATTTAGGTCAGTATCCTGTGTTGGAGAAACGTGTAGTTTCTCGTAAAAGGAGAAATGAGAATATCTGTAATGAGGATGTAGAGAGGAGGAAAAAAAAGAGGAGTGATGTAATTGCAAGCAAAAAGAAAAAGGAAAATGAAGAACAGGTTGTAGGATGTCATTTTGAAAATAGCTCTGGTGTCAACTGCTACGCTAATGTAGTGCTGAATGTTGCATTTTATCTGGATAGTGTGCAAGAGCAGATAATAGTAAATCAGGGAAAAAGATTCTGTTCTGAGTTGAGTCTCCTTTTTCAAAAGCTGAGTAATGATAAAACTCAAATAGAAGGTACTGGAAGAAGAAGGGGTTCCCATTGAAAATGTATTTGGTCTCTCTTATAAATGGGAACATAGTTGTGAAAACTGTTATAATATATTTGGCTCTAATGTTGATTCTGAAAGGTTTATTTATTTAACATTGCCAGAAAGTAAAACAGTCACTTTTGCTAAATTAGTTAAAGATGCTAATCATAGCATGGAATGCAGTGAGTGTCAATCTGACATGTTTTCAACGTTAATTTTAAAGGAATACGGACAGTATGTAATTTTAATGATGCAACGCTGTAAAGCTGATGGTTCAAAATTAGATACTTTAATAAAGAAGTTTACAGGACAGCAATTATCAATTTCAGGAAAAACTTTTGTAACAGTTGCAATAATTTTCCATGATGGACCTACTGTAACTTCTGGTCATTACACAGTTTATCTTAAATGTGAAAAAGGCTGGACACTGTGTAATGATTCCCAATTGATTTTTAAGCAACGTTTGCCTTTTGATTTAGCAAATTCCTATCTAATCTTCCTGAAACCTAAATTTTAGAGAGATTTGGCAACATCTGGACAAAACAATTTTACCATTTTATTGGATTACCATTGGAATTTTAAAAAAAAATGATTTTACAAATTATCATTTGGCCTAATGGAAAGGTAACCAATTGTAATGTGGACTTTTTCAATTTTTAATGAAACTTTGGAAAACCAAAAATTTAGAAAAAATCGGTAACATCTGCACAATTAAAATTTTGGAATGTTATTGGATTCCCATTGGAAATGTATTCAAAAAAGATTTTTAAAATTACTATTTGGCCATGCGGAAAGGTAAACAATTCTATTGTGGACTTATTTAATTATTAATAAATCTTTCGGAAACCAAAATGTTACAGAGAATCGGTGAGATCTGTACAATTTAAACTTTAGATTTTTATTGGATTACCATTGGAAATTTAATCAAAAAAGAATTTTAAAATTACTATTTGGCCTAAAGGAAATGGAACCAGATGTATTGTGGAGTTATTTGAGATATATTTTTGTGATTATACTTCTGAAACAAAAATATCAGACGGTATTTTAAAGAAATAAGTATTGATATTAGATGATATTTTTTAAGAATATTATGCATTTCCATAAAGTTATGTTTATGCAAAAAGAGTTTGTGGGCTTTTTTAAAACAATCTTTGAGATTGTTAATTTTTTTTTTGCCCGCTGTTAAATGATGAATGCAATTGCTTTCACAATTTATAGTGAAATGCAATATATTCTGAAAACAGCAAAAAAAAGGCAAACATTTTTTTGGAAAAATATGTAAATATGTGTACTGTATTATAAAATGTTTTATTAAATATTAATACTTTTTTCTTTTTTTTCAGATTGAGATAGAACATTTTCGAAAACTAGAACCATTTTTAAAACAATTAAAAAAAAAATTAAATTAATAAATATTTTTTTGAGTGGGTATGGTAAGTCAAAAATTTCATGGTCCCTTTTTTCCACTTCTCCACAATCACATTTTCAGTTTTTCATTGTAGTCTCTCAAGGACCTTGTAATGTGATAATTGATTTTTAGTGTTTTTAAAAAAATAATAATAATAATTACGCGTACGGTAAAAAAAAATCAATTTTTTTAAAAAAAAATATATAAAAAAAAGTCGAAAGGTAAGGTTGGCTCTTAAAAGAACCGTTGTGTTCATGCAGGGACAGAGGAAAGAAAGAATGGGAATATTAGACGGTACGACAAATGTGCTGATCTATTTTATTGTTCACTAGGGAAATACTGGTCTCCCTATAACAAATTAGATCATGACAAGTGGCGCACCGTATTTCAACCCTCAGAAACCGAGGGTTAATTTCCTGAGGACCAGAAAAAGGAGATGCTCCCCCCACAGATGAAGGGCTCACCTGACCTGCCGAAGATGGACTCGGCCCTGCAGATGATGGTCCAGTCTGAGCTGCTGTGGATGTGCTTGGTTGACTTACTGAAGGGTTACCTTCAGTATGTCGAGCATGTGTCCTTCTGTGTACATCCTTAAGGTGTCTCAACATGGTGTGATTCCCGAAGGAATACTTCTTGTTAGGATTCCCTCTTGAAAGTACACGCTTACACAGCTTACAAGTCACTAAGGGTGCATTTACCTTTTGCTGGCCCTCTGGAAAAGAAAAATACTCCCATATGAAAGAGGTCTTTTGTTTCCTCGTTCTCTGCCTCAAGGTAGTGCTGCTAGCCTCACTCTCAGAAGGGCTCTGCTGTTCTGCCATCATATCACAAAGACAACCCAGCTCCTTCTCCTAAGGGATCACAAGCAGAAATGAGGGGAATGGGTGTGGTGTAGGAGAGTTCTAGACCTGAAAGTAGTTTCAACCAATCAAAAGTTGTGTTTCATGATCACATGACCCACCGTACGCTTACGGTGCGCTTACGGTGCGCTTACGGCAAAAGTACGCATGCGCGTAAAAAAGACATCAGTGATGTCATGAGTGATGTCAGTGACCATGTCATGAGTGATGTAATATGTGACGTCATCAGTAGTGCATTGCGGGCGCGCGAGTTATAGTTAGCTGAACTAACTATAACGGGGGAATTTCAATGGTTTTTTACGAGTGAAATGTCCAGCTAACTATAACATGTGTGAAACCTTTGGTTTTTTCATTGAATTTCTAAGGTTTTTAAAAATGCTAATTCCTAACTATAACGTGTGTGAAACCCATGGTTTTTTCAGTGAATATATATATATATATATATATATTCACTTAAAAAACCATAGGTTTCACACATGTTATAGTTAGCTGGACATTTCCCTCGTAAAAAACCAATGAAATTCCCCCGTTATAGTTAGTGCAGGCAACTATACCTCACGCGACCGCAATCCTCTGCTGATGACGTCAGATATTACATCACTGTATTTAGACACCTATTTACCCATGTCTTCTTCCATTAATCTTTAGCTATACATATATTACAAATATTTATTTTTCAGAAAGACACCTATGTAATCAGTGATGTAATATCTGACGTCATCAGCAGAGGATTGTGGTCGCGTGAGTTATAGTTGCCTGCACTAACTATAACGGGGGAATTTCATTGGTTTTTTACGAGGGAAATGTCCAGCTAACTATAACATGTGTGAAACCTATGGTTTTTAAAGTGAATTTGCAAGGTTTTTTAAATGCTAATTCCTAACTATAACGTGTGTGAAACCTATGGTTTTTTAAGTGAATTTGTAAGTTTTTTTAAATGCTAAGTTATGTATTTATTAATATTTATTTTTTTTCAGGTTTTTCACCGTGCGCGCACCGTGCGCTTCGCTTCCCGTGCGCGCGCTGTGGGCACTCGGTGCACTTCGCGCACCGAGCGATTCGCGCACCGAGCACCCACGATGCGTTGTTCATGCCGTGCGCGCACGGTGCGCGCACCCCGCGCTTTTTCGAAAAAAAAATAAAGGTTTTTTTCACCCTTGGGGGTCCTTCAGTGACCCCCTGACAAAGGCTAGGGGGTCAGGAACTGTCAACCCTGCCCCCTTTTCACGTTCTCCCCCTTTGTTTTTCACTGCCTCAGACTGCGAGAGACAAAATGGCGTCCGACACTTCCTGATTTCGACCGATTCGAATGTTTACTAACATATAACAACCAATCAGAATTGCGCTCACGCACGTCACCGTGCGCGCACGGTGCACGCCTATAGATATATATGTACTTTTACCTACAATTTTCTCAGGAACTACTGAACAGATTGACTCCAGATATGCAAAAGGCACATCCCTGACCTGAGGACTACCTCTCTGCCCAATTTCAAGTAATTCTGTTCAGCCGTTCGGGCTGTAGCTCGGACTAAAGGTCCTATGGGAAAATGCATGGGGAAAATGCGTTTTGGGACCCCCCTTTTTTCTCAGCCCCCGCTTGACGAATCCCCCCGAGACTTTCAGGGTAGGAGCTGAGCGTAGCGCCCCATTAGTTTTGAAAAATTTGCGAGGATTCGTCAACCGGCGCCAAAGTTATTCCAAATAGAATGTTGCGGATTTCCTATGGAAACACGGTCCTAACTATAACTATCTACTGGCGACCGCCAGTAGATAATATGTAATAGGTCAATTATTTATATTTGAAGTGTTTGTTTTGCTTAGTCAAACCTAATAAAAATGAAAAGGAGTATAATATGTTTATGAATAAGAAGTGCTCTAGTGAATCTTCTATTCATATTTATAATATAGTTTGTAAGTTTTCTTCAGTAGCCAGTACTATCCAGTATATAGGCTCAGTATGCCTCCATGTTTTTCAGATGTAACAGCTGTCAGGGACTGCGGTGGTTGCGCCCATATCGCGCTATGTTCAGAAAAAAAGAAGTCCAACAGATGCGAAAAGCATCATTTATCAGGGAGCCAGACAAGGTGGAAATGCAAACAGCACTGGCATAGAGTAGCACAGAGTGCTTTGTTTGAAAGTTGAACACTTTCCCCTCAATTACGTAATAGGAGACATCGCTACAAAGGAAGGAGCAGAGATGCAACGGGCGAGCGTCTGCTATTTTGGAAGACCTTGGATCGGTGCTGTGACGCATGATCTTCTGGAGACTGCGGGCATAAGTGTTCGGGCCGCTCGTTGTCTCGTGTTTCCTGTGGAGGTCTTTTGTCCTGGGACGTCATGATTTGATGCGCACACTGGGTGACTGAATCTTAGCGCATATCTATAGTTGTGCGGCATCTTGCTAGTTTGGCGGCATCTCACTGGTTCGACGGCGTCTTGCTAATTTGAAGATGGTTAGGTCGCATGTTGGATACCAGTACTGGTCGTGGACCTTTCCATCGTTATCACCTATTCTTGAAGTTCTTAGAGCGGCAAGGACTTTTTGTAACTCTACTTGTTACTTTGGTATTTATTGTGTGTGGAATACCGAGTTGGATGGAACTGATTAATATGATTCATTGAATGGGAGTTAAGCGTTTCTTGTTTTCGCGGATGGCACATGTATAAGATGTATTCTTAGGTCATGAGAGCATATTTTGAACAGTGTTAATTTCATGTTCAGTAAATTATTCGCTTTTGAATATTAGGTTGTATACACTTATGTACGCCAGACTTGACTTGGGTGGTGAATGCTCTAAAACTTTTATTTAGCATATTCTATGTTGCTAATACTTTATGTTCAAATACATATTGATTTGCAGTCTCTGAGAAGTAGTGTTGTGGCACTGTGTTTCGTTTTCATTTTGTTTGCTTGTTCTCACACAAGTCCTTTGCCTGCTCTTCTTTCTTTTACAGGTCTTCCTCTCAGGAATACCTTCCTTAATTCCCCTTCCCCCCAGCGAGCCACTCTGACCCTCTGTTACCTCATTATCTAAGTCTGAGTTGCTGGAAGGTGGTCTGCTTGTTGGTACTGTTCCCGAGGACCTATAATAAACCTGACAACGGCAAACACTAAAGACATCCTTTTTGCAAAACTTTGCACATCTAATACCCGTTGTAATCGTATTATATATGGCTTACTTTGTTCCAGGGCAGTATTGTCATTGTAGCAGTGTTTACTCCATAGATGTGTTTGCTACTTTGCTGAGATCTGAAATTCTATTTTGACACTTGAAAGCTAAATTCATGCTTAAAAAAAACTTCTAGCATTTTAAAAGCTAAAAGAGAAAATACTTAAATTATGTCTGTGTTCAATGTGTTCATACCATCCTTGCATACCTTATGAGTAAAAGGTGGGGTAAAATCTCACAAACATAATAACGTAGGCTTCTAAACATGTGAGGATCTAAGATTTGAAGACAAGGCCCTGCAAGTTATTGGCAGGCATTGGGCAGGTCACCACACAAAACGGTCAAACGTGTCTCAAAATGACAGACTGAATACAGTGCATTGGGTCCAAGACTGTTTTTCTAAATCAAGTGCTTGGCCTCACTGTGCTGCCAAGGAGAAGGGCTATGCTCACACCATTCCTGTGATGCTTACTTTATACTGCACAAAACATGCTGTAAGGTACTCCTACTACAGGACTTTATCACAACAGGTATTAGTGTCTAAAGATGGTTGCCTCAGTACAGCATGGTATATAGATCCACCCCTACCTTGTAGATATGATGCTTGTCTGTAACAGAGGGAAGCTGGGTGAAAGTGCAGGCATAGGTAGTCTCTGATGCGGGGATTGTGTACTGCAAAAGAGAATTGACAATCAGCAAACACGCAGGCTCAGTTACAAAAAAAATGCTTCTGTTAAACAAACAACACCAATCTGTAGAACACAGTTACAACGTGGTACTCTTCTGTAATACAGTGGCACTGTTGCATGACACTGTGATACTATAATTGACTAGAATACAATACTTTGTGGAACTGTAAGGGATTATGATGTGCTACTCACCTGTAATACCTAGCTGTGGTAATGTACTACACTATATAATGCAACCCTGTTATATTCTACTGAAGTCCTATAATATATTACATTGTGCTACTGCATTGTTATGTGGTATGTTACAGTGCAGTACTGTACTCTCCTGTAATACATTACAGCATGATTCTATCCTGTAATATTTTCAGTGGTGGTACTGTACTATCCTACAGTACAATGCACGATCATGCTATTCTTTTTCCTTATTACACCATTAAACTCTAATCCAAACCTAGAAGATTTGGGTAAAAGCAATTGTGGCAGTTTTAAGAGCTGCACAGATTGGCCTTTGATAGTTGTACTCATCCATCACTCAGGCAGCCCCATACTAGGTGCTGCCACACACTGCTGTCACAGAGCATGTACTACTGTGTACTCAGTATCACAGGATTTCCCACAACTCTCTGTACAAAGAATGAGTTTTCCAGAAAATGTCCATAGGGGTTTGGAATCCTCCAGAGAGTGGAACTCAAGTTACTTTAAGGACACTTTGGGCACCAACACTGCACATTCCCCAGACAAGAGAAGAGGAAGGAGGGACCAACAAATGAAGTTTGGGCAAAATATTGAATAAAAAATATTGTGATACAAAAGAATCATGTAAAAAATATTGTGATGTCATAAATATCGTCAACAGGAATATCTTAGGTGAAAATATTGTTTTAAGTATTGTTTTTAATATTGTTGTAAAAAATATCGATTTAGAAAATGTTGTTTATAATACAATTTGTAAGTGTTATTGTGCATATTGCAGTAGTATGTTTGATTCTATATGTTTGTTATTTTTTTATTTGTGTTTTCATAAGATAATATATTAATTATGAAATTGTTGAAATGTGTCTATTTTTAGTTATATTAATCTCTAAAACGAATGGATTCATAATTACAATTACATCTCTTGTTTTGTTGCAGGATATTAGGTTTTTAGTAGATAAGGATTTGTAGATTTTTAAGACGTGTATATTTTAGTGTAGATATAATGGTAATTATTTTAATTATATAAAAATGAATATTGTAAGTTTCTTTAATTCATTTTTTTACATTCGATTCTTTTTATAAATATTACCTTATAGTTCATTAGAATATATATTAATTATATTACATTCTAAAGTAGTTTATATTACATATTAAAATAAATATGTACATTTCAAAGTTCAATTATAAACATTAAAATATATTACAATTACATTTCATAAAGTAAAATAATTTAAAAAGTAAATAAACATTTTTTTATTTGATCATTTTTGTTTCACTTTTCCATCAAAATTAAAATATTAAAAAGTTTTTCATGTTGATAATTATAATGGCATTGTAAACATATCTTTTACTTTTTTATTTCAAAAATGGTTTTATGTTTTTTAATTTTATGATTGTTAATTTTGGATTATGATTTTTTAAAAATATTTATTATCAATAGTGATGAAAAACTATTTTATATGTTAATGTTTAAATATGAATATATGCATATTTAGGTCTGGTTACTTTGTTTTTAAAGTAAATTCTAATTCATTTTATTGATCAAAAATTATGTGTGAGTATGGAGCATTAATAGCATAGGTGCATTTGTTAGTGGGTAGCACCTGGTATAAAATGTTTTAGATTGGAGTGTGAATAGAAATCCTATGTTTAAATTGTATTTGTATGTAGTAGAAATAGTTTTCGATATTTAATTAGTATTGTTGGTGTTTGGAAATATAATACTAAATAGTTTGCTGAATGTTTTTAATAGGTAATATTATTAATTCCATATATTTATAGAATAAAGATGCAACACATTTTTCAAATTTTATTTGTTTTTAAAGTTTATTTAATGTATATTTTTACATTTTAATTATATTTATAAGCTTAAAAATGAACTTTTTTATACAGAGAAAACATTTCAATCATTTCTAAATAGTATTGTATGTTGCCCATTTTCCACATCGTTTCCATAATTTACATTTTTTTAACTATTCTTAAATTATTTTATATACCTACTTCCAACATCATTTTAAACATATTTTTTCAGTATATAATAAATAATTGTATTTATGTTATACTTTAATTTATACTTTTTAAAAAACATTATGATTTTTTTTAATGCTTTACATGTTTAATATTTTTTTATGTTTTTAATATATTTATACAAAAATAAATGTAAATTTGTAATTGATTTTCATGATTCAGTTACTTTTATGGTTTTAAACGCTAAAGCTAAATAAAAGTGTTTGAAATTGAAAAAATATATATTTATACAAGTTTTTGAAATTATTTCCCATTCATTCCTTTGTGGTGATAGTCTTTATTCAGTTTCATTTAGAGGCCTTTATTTTTAATGCTACTGTCTATTTTGTATTCTATTTGTGTCATTTTTATTCTATCCTCGGGAACCCAGGTCGTGGTAACATGGCGCTGTTCATTGGAACAGGTAAGTCCTTTTGCAAGGTTTTATAAGGGTTTATATGGTGAGGTTTAGAGGTTGGTTATAGTGCTGTTCGTTGGTTTTAGTACATTTTGTTGTATCATTAGAAGTGTTTTTCAATAATGTGTAGTTATATTATGTTATGTTACTTATTTTATGATGATAAAATTTAATGCATATGTATTTTTTGGGAATATAATGTGCTGTGCAGGTGGGGTTTAGTCTTTACTTTATAGGTGTTTGCCTATGAATGTGGCGTATGGGCATGTGGAGTTTCTGTCTTATTTAACATTGTAACATTTTTTAAAGCCTGATTACGAGTTTGGCGGTCAATACCTGTGTGAACATTTCGACTGCATATGTGTCAAATGCACACATATGCATGATACATGTGGAAAAATACCATCTACCCATTGACAGAGTCTGGCCAATGTTGGCAGTCCAAGCAATGGGTATATGGCACAAAAGGACTCACCTGTATATTGCAGTACCCAGGGTCATAATCCTCGGGGTGAAGATGCTGGTATGAAGGGGGGACCTGAAGAAAGGGATCCACATAGGGCTCTAATGAGAAGAACAGGAAAGGGGTGAGTACACACCCCAAATCCTTCATTTCCGCCAACTTGAGGCTGGCGGTCCAAACCAACTTGTAATACAGACATCGGTTAACCTCCTCTGTACCTCCCTAAAGCAGCTGTTTTTCCCTGACCGCAACCCCGGCGGTCTGCATTGTGCTGGTTGTGTCGGCGGTTTAGGCACAGTCTTTGCAATAGCAATCCGCCCGACTCGTAATACAGCGGTTGGACTGCCGAGCTCGCAGTGGTTGATCCGCGACCAAGGGTAATGTAGTTCACAGATCTCCCAACTCTGAATAAGGCCCTTAATGTTTAGACTGATGTAGTACAATATTATGTGTATTATTTATATAAATATTATTTCTGATGTTGGTTTAAATCTTGCGACGGTTTTTGGGAACTTTTGTAGGTTACTGTTTATTTTAGAATATGCTTTTGGCTACTATTTCTAAGTAATCTACTTCTTTGTTGTTTATGAAGAGTTTGACTTTACATTTTTAGAGTGTAGGTTGTGTTCTGCCCAGTGTGGATTGGAAGGCATTGTGCTATCCTTCCACTGCGTTGTTTGTTTTCACTACCTGTGCCAAGGTGCTGTCATAGACTTTCAACCATGGTATTTGCAATTTGGGTTGGAGTCTGTGTCCAGAGCAATGCAGTATGCCAACCCTAAGTGTCTTTGAAATAATCCATTAGGGGGCTTAGTTTGTCTTCGTTTTGCTGGTAGAAAGGGCTTTCTATTAGTACATAGCAGTAGGTTAGCTACCTTTGTGATGGGGACATAGACTAGTACTATCTTTTTTTTTAATTTCAAAGTCAAATTGGCTGTTTGTATCATATTTTACACTCAGGGCCCGATTACGAGTTTGGCCGTGGTATATTAATATTTATATTTAGATTGTGTATAAATGTTTGTAGTTAATGCAATAATGCATTTTTTGGTTATATTGTTATGAATTTAGGTATATATTTTATTGGGGTGAATTTTTTTATATTTGTTTTTTTTTTATATATTTATTTTTAATTCAAACATGTGCATACAATGTTTTATATTTATTCTAAATAATTGTTGTACATAAAACGTGCTTTTTTACATATATTATTGATAATGCAATTAGTTTGGTGATATTATTGTACTCGATATTGAGTGAATCAGTATTTTGGACATATAGGGGCTGATTCGGATCCTGGAAAAACCGAGCGTTTTCTCCGTCCGACTCGTACCCGGTCAAAAAACATTACAAATATGCAAGTACGATTCGTATGGAAACACTATTTCCGTACGAATTGTACAAAACACCGACCGACGAAAAAATACATACAAATGTGATCCGGGAAAGTGCCGACGTGACGTCGGGACGTATCCAGGCTGCGTTTCACGAACCAGGAAGTACGATCCGTACCGACGTCACCCCGCAAGGATTATATTTCCCGACTGCCAAAAACTGCCGGGAAATCAGGACGACGCGCACAAGGAGCACCTGTACGCGACATGGACCCGAACCTACGAGTCATCCCAGCCCTCATAGCAGTCCACCTGCTCTACAGGAACCGCCGCAGACGCCGCAGAAGGTCAGAACAACACCCAGGGGCTAAGGGGGGGGGCAGGGGCAGGACACACAACCCCCACCCAAGTCACAAATAATACATGCCCTGGACAAACCTGACCTTCAGGGCCTTGTCACTTCGAGGGGGTGGGGGCGTGTCCAGCAACGCCTGCGTCCGCCACAACATAAGTGGGTGATGACGCGAACCGGCAACACAACAATTCCGGTACGTACCGTACCCACGCCTTAAGAGCGTGGGTACGTGTCGTACCACGCCCACCCCTACGTCACCCCAACAATGGCGGGACGGCCCTTACCCACGTTCTAAAGGCCTGGGTACGGGCCGTACCAGCATTGTTGGGGTGACGTAGGGGTACGCGTGGTACGACCCGTACCCACGCTCTGAAGGCCTGGTACGGTGCGTACCCCTACGGCACCCCAACAATGGGGGTATGCACCGTAACCATGTTCCAAAGGCATGGGTACGGGCCGTACCCAGGCCTGCAGAGCGTGGGTATGGGTATGTACGGAGCGTACCCCCACCCGTGTATGTACGACGCGTACCAACACCCCACCCGTGTATGTACGGCATGTACCCACACCCCACCAGTGTATGTTCGAAGCGTACCCCCACCCGTGTATGTATGGAGCGTACCCACACCCCACCAGTGTATGTTCGGAGCGTACCCCCACCAGTGTATGTTCGGAGCGTACCCCCACCCGTGTATGTATGGAGCGTACCCACACCCCACCCGTGTATGTTCGGAGTGTACCCCCACCCGTGTATGTATGGAGCGTACCCACACCCCACCAGTGCATGTTCGGAGCGTACCCCCACCCGTGTATGTATGGAGCGTACCCACACCCCACCAGTGTATGTTCGGAGAGTACCCCCACCCATGTATGTATGGAGCGTACCCACACCCCACCAGTATATGTCCGGAGCGTACCCCCACCCGTGTATGTCCCGAGCGTACATGGCCAGACACAGGAGGGGTGGTTGCCTATCACTCCCAGCAGTGCCCAGACACAGGAGGGGTGGGTGCAGAGTCCTCCCAGCAGTGGCCAGACATAGGAGGGGTGGGTGCAGAGTCCTCCCAGCAGTGCCCAGACATAAGAGGGGTGTGTGCCTATCACTCACAGCAGTGCCCAGACACAGGAGGGGTGGGTGCAGAGTCCTCCCAGCAGTGCCCAGACATAGGAGGGGTGGGTGCAGAGTCCTCCCAGCAGTGCCCAGACATAGGAGGGGTGGGTGCCTATCACTCACAGCAGTGCCCAGACACAGGAGGGGTGGGTGCAGAGTCCTCCCAGCAGTGCCCAGACACAGGAGGGGTGGGTGCAGAGTCCTCCCAGCAGTGCCCAGACACAGGAGGGGTGGGTGCAGAGTGCTCCCAGCAGTGCCCAGACATAGGAGGGGTGGGTGGGTGTGTGCCTATCACTCACAGCAGTGCCCAGACACAGGAGGGGTGGGTGCAGAGTCCTCCCAGCAGTGCCCAGACACAGGAGGGGTGGGTGCAGAGTGCTCCCAGCAGTGCCCAGACATATGAGGGGTGGGTCCAGAGTCCTCCCAGCAGTGCCCAGACACAGGAGGGGTGGGTGCAGAGTCCTCCCAGCAGTGCCCAGACATAGGAGGGGTGGGTGCAGAGTCCTCCCAGCAGTGTGCAGACATAGGAGGGGTGGGTGCTGAGTCATCCCAGCAGTGCCCATGGAAAGAAAAGGGTGCAGTACCCACAGATACAATGCACACAATTGTCAGTCAGGTGCTCAAAGACCCTGCAGAACACGGAACACATGTGTGCGAGGCTGGGAGTACACACATGCATAGTGTGTAAAAAGGAACATGTCCACATGAAGTCACGTCAACATACTCGAAACTCAAGTACAGTGACCACCAAGGATGCCACTAAGGATGCAGGTGGAGACATTGCCCAGCATGCATGGGCAAAGTTGAACGGATCCGTCACACACCAAGGATATGTAGACACAGCTCAGCACAACATTTACGAAACACCCTGCAGGGAAGATGTCAGGGTCCACAGAGGAAGGAACACACCTTGGGACAATGTCACCAAGCAGTAAGAGCTTACATGAACAAAGATATCTTGCAAATACCTTGTGATGGCACACAGATACCAGGGTCCACCCCATGAGCAGCACACTACTACATTTCCCAGACACCTAACACATTATCCCCACCCCTAATCATGGAGCAGCACCACCAACAGCAATACCAGAAAAGCATTATTGTACAAATGAAAAAAAAATGCTTTATTCAGCATGAAAATAAAAGAGGTTGTCATATGTACACTATTAACAAGCCCCATAGGGCAGTCCATATTTCCATCCCTGGTGGGGGACACATTGGGACACGTGTCCCCTGGCTTGCCTGCACTGTTCATAGTTCCTTGTCTTCCACAGGGGTAGGGGCATCATGTGGGGGGGGAGGACCAGGCACCGCAGGGACAGGAGGGGCAAGGGTAGGTGTCGTGAGTGCAGGGACGGAGGACTCCACCACAGGGGGTGGGGCAGCGCCAAAGGTGGAGGTGAGAATGGCGCTGCACACGGTTGCAAGGTCCTCCAGCGTCTCCCCTGCACCCGAAGGAACCACAGGCCCCAAGGAGGGGGGGGGGGTCGGAGGGATGGGTCGCAGCGCTACTGGGGAAGGGTGTGGACAGGGGGGGGGACTCAACTACCCTGCCGGTGTCCTGCCTCCGCCGCTTGCGGGGTGGAGCCACACTGGGGCTGATGGACAGACTGGGCAGGACTGACCCTGTGTCCGACTCTTGGCCAGGAGAGGTGAGGGGAGTGGATTGGGAGGCAGGGGGTTGTGATGAATGTGGACTCCCACTGTGGCTGCGTGTCTTCCGTTTGCCCCGCGACCCAGTGGGTGTGCCTACTTCACCCTGTGTGTGCGTGACGGAGGTGTGCGCTTGGGCTTCCCTGGTGGTGTGGTGCCTGTGTCTGGTGGGTACGTCTGAGTGTGCTTGGGACAGGCATGGGAGTGGGAAGTGTGGATGGGGCAGGGGTAGTGGGGGGGACGTAGCGCTGCAGGAGACACACTGCTGCAGTCAGTGTCGAGTCTATGGACCTCAGCAACTGCCGTTGGTCAGACTGCGCAGATGAGATGCCCTCCATGTATGCCTCCATCTGGGTGAGCACTCGGGTGTGGCCATGGAGGACATTCAGCATCGCAGTCTGACCAACCTGCAACTGGCGCAGGATGTCCACAGACTCGGCATTCGCGGCAGCAGTGGAGACAGGGGCAGGGGGCGCGGTGCCTGGCAAGAAGGAGACACGTGGTGACCTAGCACGGCGGGAAGGGACCAGAGCAAGTGGGAGGCCGGTGATGGGAACGGAGGGGGCGGGTAGTGATCGAGTGCTGCTTTCAGCTGTGGGAGCAGCCTCCGCTCCCACTGGGAGCTCAGCCTCGGACCTGTCAGCATCATAGTCGGTGGTGGGACTGGACAGGTCCTCCACCTCACTCCCCTCGGCCTCCGTGCCACTCGATGTGCCAGACAACACAGCACTGCTGCCACTGGTGCTTGCTCCCTCCTAACGGTCCGTGCCAGTGTCTCCCTCTGAGTCCCCCGACGATGCTGTGGGCAAGGTGAAGAGTCAGGAAATAATCAGACACCTGTATACATATGTCACATGAGTCAAATCTACATAGGTCACAGTGCATAGCCTGAAATGCAACATGAGTAACATCTACAATACAAGGTACATATGTAGGCCCTGCAACACACAACTGGTTGACCCACCATGCCACTGAGAAACAAGGGAGAGCATGACCCAACAGCAAATTACTTGATATCAAATTGGACAGAGGAGGCAGGCTCTGGGGACGATGGTGCACAGCATCTGTAACACACAGCGTTGCCAAAAAAGGGATGAGCAGGAACCATGTCTATTAACTTTGTGCACATGCTGCAAAGCTAACGCATTAAAACATGCCCAACATGACTGGGTCACTGCACCTTGAGTGTATGTCCAGACAAACATCATACACAGGCCAGACCTAGCAAGGAGACATTAGATTTTGACATGTAGGCCTTGCCCGCACAAACCACCCCCTACCTGAGACAATGTGATTGAGACAGAGGAAGTACTGACACCTCTTACCCTGGGATGAAAACACATGTGCTGCACTAAATCCTGATTGTACACAAACCACCCCTGTTGTGCCTGTCCACATACATCATTGACAACCAACCATCATCAGATTGTCGTACCAAGACACACAGGCACTGCCCACTGTGAGTATGCACAAGCAAAATTGGGTCACACTGTACAGTGGACACATGTAGCACAGTTTACGTCAATACAGATGAGGCCAGGGTACAATGCCACAGAGCCCAACCTATGCCGAAGACACAGAGAATGTCCACATTGTTGGATGACACACATGACACCTAGGAAAAGGTGCCCCAGGGCACGGGAGTGGCCACACTCCTCCATGGTCCTGGATGAATATGACTGCAACTGAAGCAACCGTCCCTGCACTGTGCATTACTCCCACTCATGCACATCATGTCAGAGGGCACAACATTGGACATGCATGCTGTAAGGCAGTACACTTTAAAAACACACTCCTATGTCGGGACTCAGCATCAGTGCCAACTGACATGGACCCCACAATGACAGAACTGGCCAGGGCACAGGCAAGGTCCCAAAACCTGTTACACACCACCCCCACACATGATGCTGCAAGCATTGGGCACTTGGATTAACTGCCAGCCTAGATTCCCTTGTGCAAGAGTGACTACACACAGACCAGGGAACACATGGCAAGGAGGGGAAGGGAGGAAGAACAGCACCGGTTTACTTTGGGGAACAGGTTGTGCACTGCACATGTAAACCCTGGCAGTGTATCCATGCAACTGCGCACTTCCAAAAGCTGGTGACACACAACAAACACACATGTACCTACCCCCTTCCTGCTGCTGCTTCTCCTGTAAGCGCCTGTCCAAGTCGGGGAAGACCACCGCCAGCACACGCTTATGGATGTGGGTCAGACGCCGGCGCCCACGGTTCTTGTGGCTCTCAGGTGAGTCCCCCAGCAGGACCCGTGCAATCCTCCTCGTCCAGCACCGGATATCCTGCCAGCGTTTCCTCACCTGGGCTAGGCGCCGCTTCCGACCCTCCGTCTTCCTCACGGCACTGACGGCTTGCTTCCATATCTCCCCCTTGGCATGGACGCCTACCTGTGAGGATGCAAAAGTGAGAATACACCTGAGCAATGACATAGAGACACACATATTAATAATTTGTCTTATTTGAACAGGCCATGGTTTGCAGGCAACTCATTGCACCTTTGTTATAGGGACATTATCCTCTGGGGAAGGCAAAATGCACTACGTGGCATTGAAAGTACACAGGTGGCATGAGGGGTGCCACACAAGCAATGATCCTGGATCACACTGTGCATCACAAGCTACACCAGGATCATGGACAGCCCACTGACGTAACCTCAGCAGAGCACTATGCCATAGTAATACGGACCGTACACACGCGTGTACGGGTCGTATTACTATGGCGTACGCATACGCCAGCACTCCCATAGTGATAGAGACCCTACACATGCGTGTACGGTCCGTATCACCATGGCGTACGCCTACGGCGACACAACCATAGTGATAGGGACCCTACACACGCATGTACGGTCCGTATCACCATGGCGTACGCCTACGGCGACACAACCATAGTGATAGGGACCCTACACACACGTGTACGGTCCGTATCACCATGGCGTATGCCTACGGCGACACAACCATAGTGATAGGGACCCTACACACGCCCTCAGAGCTTATGTACGGTGCGTTTCACACCTGACAGTGGTGACAGGCGGCACACAGACAGGAATAGAGCTGTCATACTTGGCCAAGGCTGGACATCAAGGCATTGTCTGTGCAGTACTATATGTGTCGGGCACAGGTGTGTCAGGCTGTGATGTGGCACAATACTCCTGAGGTGTGAAGCTTATTAAAGTATGATGAGCTGTGTACACATGTCATGTGTGATGGTGCACTATGTGCCACACGCCCCCTTCACTCCTTTGACATGTGTGCATGTGGTACAGACTCGTTGAGGCATGTGTCACTGGCATGGCACAGTCACCGACACCCGCAACTGTCCCCTGATGCCAGGTACACGGAATATTACCCCTGAGATGTGTATGCCCGCGTTGCACGCTGTAACTATGTCATGTGTGTGTCATGTGTTCCCATAGGTTTGCTGTAGGTGTTTGGTCAAATGCATCTGCAGTTGCTGCAAACAACATGTGTCTGTGTGTAGCTGGGCATGGCACACTGTTACGCACACCAGCCCACATGTGTAATCCGACGTAAGGTGTGTATGTATGCATGGACACGGAGTTTCATGACAAGGACATATCTGCATACTCTCCATGTATGTGTGATCAGGCTTGACATGTACTCCTTCATGGCAAGGGGTGTGGTCTGTCCTTTTTCAATGACATGTGACCTGTGCATCTAGTGTTCGGCAACCTGTCTGTACAATGAACATCCTGCTTCTGCACATATGTGGATGTCTGCGACTCCTGTAATGCGTCTGCCTGTTCACTTACACTGGCCCACAGCTAGTTTCATGGCATGGCATATTGAGGTTGAGAATCGACGTTTGTAGCTGGCACTTGGTAGGAGTGTCACCTGCCTGGCATACGTGTCCAGGGCATATTGCACAGACCTGACTCTGTATGTAGCATATGTGTATTGCCTGTAGAACATGTGCTCAGTACATTGACATTGCTGGTGTACTGTACTCACTCTTCGTTGTCCCTCCAAATTCACTGCAGGGCTCCGCCTCTCCCTCGACCAATTCCAGACTTGGCTGACCTGAGGGAACATGACTGTATACGCCGCTACCGCTTCCCCCAACAGTTGATTGAGGACTTGACGACACAGCTGGCACCACACCTCCAACCGCTACACAGGTATCCTACTGCACTGACACCCAAGATGAAGGTGATGGCAGCCCTACATTTCTTTGCCACGGGTACCTTTCAACATACCATTGCTCACGTTGGTGGCATGTCCCAAATCATGTTCAGCCGTGTGCTGCATGATTTTTTAGAGGCCATGTTGGATCACCTGGATGAGTTCATTAAATTCCCACCTCCTGAGCAGTTGACAGGTGTCAAGCGTGAGTTCTATGCCCTGGGAGGGATGCCCCATGTCATTGGGTCCATAGATGGAACACATGTGGCTTTGGTACCACCACAGGCACAGGAGGTAGCGTATAGGAACCGCAAGCATTTCCACTCCATTATTGCCCTTGTGGTGTGTCTTGCCAACATGGTGATTTCACATGTCTGTGCTCGTTTTCCAGGATCAGCACACGATGCCTACATCATGAGGCGTAGCAGGGTGCCTGAAATGATGCTGCAGCTGTGCAACGAACGAGCATGTATTGTTGGTGGGTATACTCTGTCAGTCCTGTATTTAGCGTCATCTTCCTGTCTTACTGCTTCTCCTGACCCACTTTTGTCCATGATGTTTCCATGTAGGGGACGCTGGCTATCCCAACATGCCATGGCTGATCACGCCTCTCCGCAACCCCAGCACGGCTACAACAACGCCCATGGGCGGACCAGGCGAGTGATAGAGAGGACGTTTGGCCTCCTGAAGAGCCGATTCCGTTGCCTCCACAAGACCGGTGATGCACTCCCATATGCATCGGTGAAGGTCTGCAAGATCTTCCTCATGTGCTGCATGCTGCACAACATGGCAGTGGAGAAAGCTGTGCCACTCATCCTGGATCCAGATGAGCAGGACCATCCACCCGTGGAGGATGAAGGGCTTGGTCACGAGGCAAGTGATGTGGAGGAGGAGGAGGCGTAGAGGACATCCGGAGTCGGCTCATACGCAACTTCTTTGCTTAGTGGTGAGTTCCAGTGTCTGAGTGTGCACGCATTGGGCCGTGTGTGGCATGTGTTGCAATGTGTGTGTCCATCTGCATGTCTGCCAGGTGAGTCAGAGGTGTGTTTGGATGTGTCACTCGAGTGATGGTGCAATAGACGAATGTTTTTCCAGAGTCATTATTGTCACCTAGCATGTTGACAACTTTATACGTGTTGAGTACATGCACATGCATGCGGATGTGCTTCTTTTGGCTGACTTCTGGTGTGTCTCTCATCCACAGGTACTTGCGCATGCTGTCGGCTGGTGGCATTGTTGTGCTCCTGCTATTCCTCATGAACACAGCAACATGTGCTGAATCAGCGTTACATGCACGGACAAGTTTGAAAATCTCCTTAGGGTAAGGGATGCAGCACGGCTTTTTGGGTGTGGTATTTGTTTTGATTGTGTGTGCACTGCTCCTGTTCATGTTTGGATACTTAGAATACATGTAGAATCACCATGGGGCACATGACATGGAGCTGAATTCACCAGAATTGATGGTCAGACTTGGTGACAGTCATCTGTAATGGGATTGTGGATTGTGATGAAGCCATCAATGTGTGTAACACTGCCCTCGGAAACATACGGGTTGCACCGGGTTGACATGGTGTGTGATTTCCCCATTGGAGGGTCAATGGGGTATGGCAGCCTCTCCGTGAGCAGCAGGGGGTGTTTAGCTGTGACCCGTCACTTGTGTGCCACTTCTATGGATTTCCTGCATATGTGGTGCAAAGGGGGGTGCCAGTGTCGGTCCCACATGTTCATCCACATGGCCTGTGTATGTGTTGACAGAGTTGCTTTAGCATTCCGAAAACACATGACTAATAAAGGTGTCCCTCTGCCTCCAAGGTGCCTCATCTCTGTCAATGGTGGTCTGTTGCCACTGTGCATGCGGCATGTCTGGCATAGTTATCAGAGATGGTGCATATGAGTCCATGTGTAGAGTAGCAAGATGCAAGCTGTTTGTCAGGGATTAGAATCTGTATTGTGCATGATGTCCATGGCTGTATAGGTATTGTGGCATGTCAGTCTCCACGACGGACACTGTGCTGCATGTGCATCCATTGTGTGTGTGTGTGGCATGTTGAACTGGACATTCTTCCTTGACATACACCTTTTGCATAGTTCCTTCCTGAGATCCTTGTCTTTGTGTGCAACTTGGGGCATTGTTTTGTTGACATGGCGCATGCTGCTGCAGGCCCTGCAGCAAGGGCACCCAGTGTCAACGAGCTGGTGTTCATCATGGATTGCTTGCTGACATGTGCTATGCTGATCAACAGCATCTGTGCCTCATGCTGCAGCACACTCTGCATTGTGCACAAGATCCCCAGTTGCATCCACCTCAAGGCAAGAGAGACCATCCCCCAGGTCAACTACGACATCCGTGTCTAATCCTACCCTGCACTCTACGGACATGTGCGTTACAACTCCCATGATACTTGTCCACATCCAGGGTGCATCTGCACAGCTCTGCTTCTACATCCGGCAAGCAGGCCACATCAACGTCCAACAGAGATGGGGGGAATGGATCACTGGCAGCTGCAGGATGACCTTCTCAATCCACGCACACACTCAGGATGCAGCCCACAACCACAACACAACCTTGTGGCACTGTGATCCAAGACCCCATTGTGCCATCTCCATGCATCCAACCTTGTCCGGCCCACCATTCTCCACATCCACCTGTCTCAAGCATGCAGGCCATGGTTCTGCCACCTGTCTACACATACCTGGGAGTAGCACCCCAGGACACTCCACATGATCCCTGACCTCTGCGCATGACTGTTGCTCTTCTAAATAGGTCTGTGGGCACAGTTGTGCGGGCACCCTCTCAGCTGGTTGGGCCTATCATGGGTGAGTATGGTGCTCCATGTCTGTATTGGATGATATATTGTGACCCATGTGTGTCCTGTGCCAGACTCAGACCCCAGGGTATGGATGGTTGGACTTACTTCAGAATTCAGGCATGGTTTGACTTTACAACACACACATGTAGTGGAATAATGCAAAATGACGGCATCATCTCGTGATTGTGAAGATATTTATTTGTGGTGGGGTACGTGTTTGGGGGGATGACAAGGGGTGCTTGGCGGGAGTGTAGAATCCAAAGTTCACTGGGGGAGTTGGGATCCTTGCCATTGGAAGTCATCAGAGTCTTTGCCACAGTCTTTGTCAACATTGGTCAGACAGTGACCAGCAAGTCCATGTGGTATGGATGGTTGGACTTACTTCAGAATTCAGGCATGGTTTGACTTTACAACACACACATGTAGTGGAATAATGCAAAATGACGGCATCATCTCGTGATTGTGAAGATATTTATTTGTGGTGGGGCACGTGTTTGGGGGGATGACAAGGGGTGCTTGGCGGGAGTGTAGAATCCAAAGTTCACTGGGGGAGTTGGGATCCTTGCCATTGGAAGTCATCAGAGTCTTTGCCACAGTCTTTGTCAACATTGGTCAGACAGTGACCAGCAAGTCCATGTGGCAGAGAATGTCATTTGCTGATGTGCTGCTGTTGGGCCAGAGGGCCAGGTGCCAGGCCAGGTGACCTGGGAGATGGTGATGTTCCGCTGACTCTCACGGTCTTTTGCGTGGACGACCCACCTTCCTGGGGGGACCCTCAGAAGCAGGCCGTGACGATGCTTGGGATGCTCCGTCGGATGAATCCTCCTCCTCCTGATCCCTCCCTGTGGGTGGTGATGTTCTTCGCCTGGTGGCACAGAGAGGGTTGCCCATGTTGTCGGCAATCCGACGGAGTACACGGGTCATTTCCGTTTGCACCGCCACAAGCTCAGCCTGTCTTGCCTCCATCCGTCCTTGGTGTCGCTGTTGACTGGCATATTGCTCGGCCTGTATGTTCTTGATCTCATTGAGGGTGTCCACTATCTGGCTGAGGCCCCTGGTGTCACGCCGGTATGTGTTCAGGATGTTGCTGACGTGTGACATTACCGGTTCCTGAGCCAACTGGTCAGGTTCGCGCCTCCGCCGTCCTCCACTCCCACCACCCCTGCCCACTTGCAGCTGGCCTGCCGTTGTGGGCACATCGCGTCTCCGGGACCCCTGAGGGATGGCATTTGCGGTGTCGCCTGCCTCCTCCTGGGTGCCCGGAGAACCTTGTCCCTCCTGGACAGACTGGCTGTGTTGTGTGTGGGTAGGGCTCCTGGGTGTGTCCTGGGATGTGGCAGGAATGGGGGTGGTGGTTGGCACAGTTGTACCTGACGCAGGTGCTGCAGGTGGTTGGACACCAGAGGGGCCAGGTTGGTCTGGGTCATCCACAGAGTGGTGAGAGTCGTCGCTGACGGTGGGGTCCTCTTCACGCAGAGCCTGG
This sequence comes from Triturus cristatus, assembly GCF_964204655.1. Taxonomy (NCBI): domain Eukaryota; kingdom Metazoa; phylum Chordata; class Amphibia; order Caudata; family Salamandridae; genus Triturus; species Triturus cristatus. The sequence continues at coordinate 1,243,838,551 of NC_140590.1, read as the reverse complement.
TCTTGTGAGTCTTCCCCCCCAGTGTTGGGGGGAGATCGACGACGTTGACCTGTGTGTGAGAGAGACAATGTTAATTGTGTTACATGCGACATCCATGTTTCATTCATTTTTGAGTTGGCAAAGTTCCTCTGGGTGGTTGGATATGGCTTGCATTCCTCTCGCAGTGCACTTGTGCATGGGTAAGTCCCTTGGCCACAGATTTCGACATTTTACCTATGTGTGACACAATCTTAGTTGATGCTTCTTTTTGGAACGCAGTCAGCAGTGTAGTGAGCGGGCGTAGCAAGCCATGCAGAGCCGCCTTACGTGTTGCACTGTACGTGGGCAAATGGTGTTTTTTCCATGCAATTGGAGAATGCAGGTAGGTAACTTAAGCATTTGTGACAGGATTCCAACAAACACAGTGGGTAGGTTTACTGGGTGTATGGTTAGGTTTGTGCCTGCAGCACGGATGTACTCGTGCACAGATTGACACATGGCCCAGTGTTTATCAATGGAAAAATGGGGGGTTCAGGCACTGCCAAACCTTGTCTACATGCACACAGTCCACCTGCTGACGAGCGGACATGGCCACACCACCCAAGGGTGATTTGGACTCCCTCTGTCTCCCTTTCTCCCTCCCTCTGTCAGCCTCCTCCCTCTGTCCGTCTCCCTCTGTCAGCCTCCTCCCTCTGTCCGTCTCCCTCTGTCTCCCTTTCTCCCTCTCTCTGTCACCCTCCTCCCTCTGTCCGTCTCCCTCTGTCAACCTCCTCCCTCTGTCCGTCTCCCTCTGTCTCCCTTTCTCCCTCCCTCTGTCAGCCTCCTCCCTCTGTCCATCTCCCTCTGTCTCCCTTTCTCCCTCCCTCTGTCACCCTCCTCCCTCTGTCGTCTCCCTCTGTCTCCCTTTCTCCCTCCCTCTGTCAGCCTCCTCCCTCCCTCTGTGTGTCACCCTCTGTCACCTCAGCCCAGCTTCCTGGGCACACACAGTTTGCAGGTCTTTCAAACGCCATTGGCTTGTTCATGTGGGTTTGTTTCTAATCTCCGGGCACCCATTGGGCGGAGTTTCTGAGTCTGCGCTGCTGCTGTGGCGGTGTGTGCTGACACTCTTTCAGAGTGATGCGTCTTCATTAGCTGCTGTTATGTGCAAATTGTGCCTTCATACCCATGTCATCCTGCAACGCGGCCTCCATTTGCAGGCAACACAGTGCTGTGTGGGGACACACTGTTAGTATGGCTGTGCCCTAGGCCATATGGGCTGAGGGCATTGTTGTGTGCTTCAGAGTTGCTATGTGTTAGTTTTGGGGCCCACCCTCCCGGCATCGGGGACATCCTGTCTTGTGTTGGTGTTTTGTGTGGCCTGTGACTTGGCATGGCCTTGCTTGGTGCATGGGGCATGGAGGCGCTAGTGGCATGTGTGTGTTTTTGGAGTGTGGTTGTGTCCGGTGCTGTCTTTGGGGGGGTTGCGTGCATGATTGGGATTTTGGTTGTGTATGGTGTTCCCCCCATGTGAGGTGAGTTGTTTGTGTACTCACCAGGCTCTCGGACTCCTTCTACTCCGTCTACTCCCACCGGCGGCAGCGTGGCCATCACCTTCTCCTCCCAGGGATGGTGCTGTACCAGTCTGCGGGGCGGCCCTCCTCCAGTGATGTTCCCCTGGTTGTGATCGTCCGTCATTTTGCGGCGGACCGTCCTCCGCAGATCGTACCACCTGGCTTGGCACTCATGCCTGGTCCTTCTGGTGGCCCCAACTGCATTCACAGCATCGACAATCCTCTGCCACATGGCTGTTTTTTCGGATATGCTAGTCCGTCTGACCAATGGTCCAAAGAGCTGTGGCTCAACTCTGATGATTTCGTCGACAAGGACCTCCAGCTCCTCCTTTGTGAACTTTGGATTCTTGTTAGTGGGCATGGTGTGGGGTGTGGGTGTGGATGGTTGTGGGGGTGTGGGTGTGGTTGTGAAGGTGTGTGTGTGAATGTGATGAGGGGGTGTTTGTGATGGTGGTTGTGTGAAGGAGTGCAAGTGTAAGGTGTATTGATGGCTGCAGTATGGTGCAGTGCGTTGTCTCTGTGGTCTGGCAGTAGTGGATCTGTTGCAAAGGATCATGGTTTGTGTGTGTTGGGCCTTTTTGTTGGTCCATTTGTGGGTGTGGCTGTGTTTGAACTTTGGGTGGGTGTGTTATAAGGAGTAGTTGTGTTTTGGGCCTCTGTTTAGCTGTTTGGCAGTTGCAGGTCAGTGTATGGGGTGTATTTGGGCTTGTTGGACATGTTTTGTGGTGTTGTGTGAATCGAATTCACTCTCCTTGTGTTGTTTTGGTTTGTCCTGGTTCAGTACGTGTGTTTTTGGCGTCTGTACGGTGCGTACATGCACTGGTGGGGTGTTGGTATGCTCCATTCATACACGGGTGGGGGTTCGCTCCGTACATGCACGGGTGGGGGTTCTGCGCGTACATGCACTGGTGGGGTGTTGGTACGCGCTGTACATACACTGGTGGGGTGTTGGTACGCGCCGTACATACACTGGTGGGGTGTTGGTACGCTCCATTCATACACGGGTGGGGGTACGTTCCGTCCATACACGGGTGGGGGTTCTGCGCGTACATGCACTGGTGGGGTGTTGGTACGCGCCGTACATACACTGGTGGGGTGTTGGTATGCTCCATTCATACACGGGTGGGGGTACGCTCCGTAAATACACGGGCGGGGGTTCTGCGCGTACATGCACTGGTGGGGTGTTGGTACGCGCCGTACATACACTGGTGGGGTGTTGGTACGCGCTGTACATACACTGGTGGGGTGTTGGTACGCGCCGTACATACACTGGTGGGGTGTTGGTACGCGCTGTACATGCACTGGTAGGGGTTCGGCACGTACATCCGCGGCCGGGGGGGTGGTGTTTGGCGCGTACATACGGGGGCTGGGGGGGTGTTTGGCGCGTACATACGAGGGCTGGGGGGTGTTCTGCGCATACATACGGGGGCTAGGGGGGTGTTCGGCGAGTATGCGGGCACATGTCCCGATGGTTGCTATTGGAGTTCGGTCCGTACGGTGTTTTTTCCATATGGTTGTAAAATCGGAAGGACGGGACGGATCGCACTTGCGCGGTCGGACTTCATGTTTCCGATTCGTACGGAAAATTGTCCGGGGATGTGTCGGACACATTTTCCGACCCGAGGACGTGTGGGGAAATTTTCCCAATGCGATTCGTATGGACTTTTTCCCATACGAATCGTACTTGGCAGTTTGTACGCTACTTGGACGATTCGAACGGTAAAAATACCGGATACGATTCGTACGGGGAAATTTTTTCCAGGATTGGAATCGGCACCTTTATATGTATATATAAAAAAGACAATATTTTTGTTTCCAATATTTATATTTTTGATATAAGTAAAAATCAATATTTGTTTTTGTATTAGTTAAGTATAGCACTGCAATATTTTTGTTAACTATATTTATTTTCCGAAATGTTGTTATTATATATTGTATGGATCACTATTATGTCAGTGATCCCCAACAAACAATGCACAACCTTTGGAGGCCCAATATGTGAGTGGGGAAGACCCCACAAGGGCAGACCAGGTACTAGCTACCGGAAGCTGCAGAGGAAAGTCATCAGTAAGAGGAGGACCAAAAGGATGACACGATTTTCAGAAAATCCACGGGAAGAACAAAGATGGAGGGAAAATAAAGCTGTGCTTTAATGTAGGGCCTTTAACCTAGCTTTTAGCCCTGGTGTACGGGGAAATGCATCAGGAAAACACCATACAGGCAAATAAACATTGACACCAAATCATAATGCTAGCATCAAGTGGACACAATGAAGTTCTGTGGAAAGTGCAACTCCTCCCAGTAGCCGCAATGTCACCCTGCACAGCAATATCTTGGTGAAAGATGTCAAATGTTCCTTGAGAGGGCCTGGTAGATAAGTAGAAAAAGACACAAAAAACATCTTTAGTTATTTGGGGATTTCTTCATTGTAGTTAATAATTGAGGTTGAAAAGCACTGCACCAAACCTCCCTGAAATCAGAGTTGAGAATGGGGACAGCATGAGATGTTTCAGAAAAAAAGAGAATTATAGAGGGACCCTCCTACAGAAAAGAGAGCCAAAATCAAGGACAAAAAGGCAATGCATTAAAAAAATCAAGCAACAAATATATTGCAGGAGCTTTTGAGCAGTGGTGAGGCCCTGGAGTCTGAAGTAGGCCCAATAGCACACGACCAACAGCGGAGCCCCCTATACACAACCTGAAATGGCCTATCACACATGCGATACCCATGCACTGCACCCGTATGGGAATATGCCAAACAAGTTAGAGTGCGGCACCTTCATGCCCAGCGAAGTGCACAAGCCAGCCCCCAAACACCACTGTAGCATAATAATCAACACTTCAGTTGTTTAGAGGTGTCCCGCTAGCCCATGCCCCCAACCAGTTGTACGCAGATACTCCAGACTTCCTTGTCACTTAACACCCCCCCAATAGCGCTGCAACAGGAGAATAGCAAGAACACACCCAACTAGCAGGTTACCCCTCCTCTTGTGTGCAGCAGCAAAACACAGGTCGCCCTCCGCTGAGCAGTGACCCGCCTCCCGCATGCAGCACGCAATCATTATGCAGCCGGGATCGCCACTCAAGTTCCTCTGCTATGTAGTAGTTGTAATTGTCCCCTGAGTTGGTGTGCATTGTGCCATCCATGTGATCTTTGCTTGAACTGTATTCGTCAGGATGTTACATGTATTAGATGCAGATCGAAACGCATTGGGGGGAGACATGTCCTAGTGGCCTGAACGTTTGTTATTATCATTGTTGGTATCACCGTTGTTTATAGACACAGACTGTCTACTTCTGACATTGCGAGCTGTTTATTTTTGTGATTTATGGCACTCCAGCAACCGAACTGTTTCGCATAGGTGCACCATCGTAATTTTCCCGAGGACAATGCATTGTATCCTCCCTCACAAAACTGTGATGCAGATTTTCGGCGCTGTACCATTGAGAACCATTGTTGATTGTGCCAATAGATTGTAATATAGAAAAAATACAATAAAAAATAAACTGATTTAAACAAAAAAATCAAGCAACAAATGTACTGTTAGACATCCTTCTCAAGCACAGGCCTTCTTCTGTTTACGATATAGATAGAAAATTATATCACTGATACACTTGCTGAAGAAGAATTAAAGATGCATTGCTTCCTCTTGCACAATACAGGGTCAGTGGAGCACCCCACTGCCAAGTAAAGCTGTTCTAAGATGTAACAGCCAGGCACAACCTCATGCACAAACACAGATGACCAGGACAACCAGTGTGCCATACCGAACATGCCCAAACTGGCATCACATATCCAGAGTGCACATAAACTGATTGAAATAATAGAGAAACAAACACCTAAACTGTGAACCCTGGATCCCTCTGTTTCTTGTTTAGGTAAACTGTAGAGTCGTTGATTCGTCTTGCATGCATCCTAAAAACAAAAGGCACTGAAAACATAAAAAAAATCCCCTGATAACCACATCATCCCTATAATTACCCAGGTCCTCAATAAATATCCAATATTATTGAGCTCAAAAAAACTAATCTTTTTTCATTCATTTGACATCAAACTTCGGTTTTTGCAGTTTGGACGAGTATGCCTTGCGTCTGGTCCACACATATTTATGGCGTAAGGGATACAGCAATGATAGGATTTCTGAAACATACACAACAACTGGTATCATGTTAAATTCTCACATTAAGCACTTGATCCTCCTGGTTCTCATGTTATCGTGACAATTGGTGCCCTCCAAGTTACTTACCCAGTTACTTGTAACGGCGAAGGTGTGTGATATACTTGGGGAAGGTGAGTGCTCAGCTGGGCTCAACAGGGAGACCGTCGCTGAACTTCGGTGCTTGTCATGGAATGCAATCGTGTCATCTGAGCCATACGCTGCAATCACGTACATAGCACCTTCCTGGGAAGATAGAAGATTGTTAGCTCTCATACTTTGATGGAAGGAGGAAGTCCAGATAAACTAGTTATCCTAGATTATGCCATAATGACAGCCATATTCAAGTGTCTCAATGAGTGAAATGTTGACGTTGGGTTGCTGTACGAAAGCAAATCATGCAGGTTCTTGTTAGTGTAGAACATCTAAAACTAACTATTAATTTGGAAGGAATGATCTGCCATTTTATCAATAGCTAGTTTGTGACATGGGCAAGTATCTCTTCTTGCAAACTGGCTCAACACAAGGTGATTGGCAGGCTTTCATCCCACCAATTTAGGAACAGCTCGAATGTGAAAGCAGAGTTTAGAATCCGGGCTCCATCAATCCTTGATCATCTGCAGATTGGTTGATTATGAGTTGCCCCGTACAAAGGGCGTGGTAATACGAGGTGTGTAGTGCTGTTGCTATAAAGTATTCCCACCCCTGTAATGAGCAGTCTAAAGTTTGAGGGTAATAACACATGGGTCTCAGAACTGTGTTTACTGCATATGTATCCCACATTTTTTTACGATTTCCATTTCCATTGGACTTTGTGGGTGGACACACATTATTACTGCATGCAATTCTGCACCTGGTAACATTTGTAATTGAGGGGTGGTACTACTCTGCACAAGTCATAATCGCTGTGAGATGTTGGCCTGGTATATGCTGTCCACTAGTTAAAGTGGGTACCTTGTACCAGTCCAAACAACCCTAATTGATGATTAGGTTAAAGACAACTTTTATTGAAAGCTATCCTAGTGGTAGCTATGGAGAGCAGCCTTGTGGCTAAGTCTCGAAGGTATGTAAAGCAGCTTGGTTTACCAGATTATAGCCTCCTGAATGACCAAATGAAAGGAGAACCACACAAGGAATATATAAAATATATTTATTTTTTACTAAACACTCTCTACTAACCTCTTTATGAGGTTAGAGAACAAGGCACACAATATTAAATCACTAGAACGACAGTAAATAGCACAATACACAGTGGGCTCCAGGGGGAGACCAAACCATATACTAAGAAAGTGGTATAACAACCACGACTTGACTAGACACAGTGCGTAGAGCACGTAGAATCGCTGGGAACCCAAGAAACCACCCAAGGTAGTGACACAGGGGACCCACGGAGGACGGGTGCAGTGTGAGAACACAGACGCGGGCTCCGTACAACTCTAAGGGAAAGTCGTGGTTGGAATTTTAAAGATTAAGAACACTTCGGAGAGGACTTTAAGCAACCCCAGTTAGATATAGAAGGTTCTAAGGCCAGCACCCTTGAGAGTACAGAGATACCCATGTTACCTATCCCAGAGCAGCCGGGTGCATAGGGGTCAAGTGAAGTCGGAAACCTTCGTAGTTTTCAATGGCGTGAGGCGGAAAAGTGCTGCTGCTGTGGAAATGAAAAGTGTCCGGTGTGATCCAAGCCTGGATCCGAGATGAGCAGAACCTGAAAGCAGAGGGGACAGAGTCTGGGTCACTTCACAGTGACCCGTGGCACGATAGACAAATGCCCACCGATGTCGGGTGTTTCAGGTGAGAAGAAGTGAAACTTGACTCTGCAGCCACGGGGACCAGGAAACGTCGATGATGACCAAAGTCCGGAGGTGAGCTGTCCAACGAAGGATGTCGAGTGCTGGGGGGTCAGTGTCCGGATTGAACACCAAGCCTTGGCAACTGCAACCCACGAGGGCAGAGGAAATATGCTTCGGTGAGGACCAGCAAGGTCCTGGGGACTCCCAAAGCTATGAGAGTCAGGGCATGTCTGGAGCAACCAGGAAAGCCCACGGAAAGTCAAAGTTACGTTCACAGGGACCCACAGGTCGAGGGACCAGGGATCGAGAAGGGACCTCGAGCTGAATTACAAAATACCAGCCCACGGAACACTTGTGGAGTGTAGACCGGAAATCTTTGGTGGAATTACTGCTCGGGTCAGGACTACAAGTAGCCCAAAGCACAGCCTCAGAGGTCGCCGAAAAGCATATGCTGCTGCAAATGCACGCGGTGCACAGGAGTCTGGGTTACACGGGCCCACAAGGGTTACGCGCCTCAGAATTGTTGAGAGCACAGATCAGCCTCAGAGACCTCGGAAACCCACCTCCTGTGTTGCAGAAATCTTCTGAGTCTTCAGGAGCTCCGGAGATGCAAACCCGTCAGATGCGTTTTAGGTGCCTGCCTTGCTGGGGAGTAACTCCTTTACTCCAAGGGAGATTCTTCAGTCATCCAGCATCGTGCAGATCGTCAAAGTACTTGGTTTCTGTAGCAGAGTTTAGTCCAGGTATAATCAAAAGTCCTGTAGTCAGGGGTTCCTACTTTATACCCAAGGAAGGGGTGGGACAAACTATGGGGACCCACCTATGGGAGGGTCAGGACAGAGGGGTGGCTACGCCCATGTCCTTTGTCCAGTTTTGCGCCAGAGCAGGAGCAAATGGCTCCTGCAACTGGTTTGAGCTGGACTATGCACAGGGACACCAAATGTGCCCCCAGTGCAGACATCAAAGCACTCTCAGAGTGCACCCACCCAGCCCCAATACACTAAATCCTGTCTGGGAGGTGGTCACACCTCCCTGTGACAGGAAACCTATTGTCAAGCCTTCCCCTGCTCGAGCTTGGCTCAGCAGCAGGAGGGCAGACTTGTGTCTGTGGCTGGCAGCATCTATTTTGTGATGCCCAGGTCGAGAAAGCTGGTACCGGGTAACCCGGTATGTCACATTTGCCCCTCTAGGAGGGTGGAATCATACCTCCCCCACCAGTTACTGGCGGGGAGGTATGATTCCAAGGTGTTTGACACCAAACACAACATGTTTCCATTCCAGCCGTTTTAAAGTTAGCATTTACCGCAAGGTTATAATGCACTTAAGTATATATGGTTGGCTGCATCACAAACAACCCCGGAAAATAGGTTCCGAAGGCTGCAGAGGGGTTATGATCAAGCAGGTGCACCCTCTCACATAAAACCCAGCACCCTGCCTTCAGGATTGATAAGGCCTACCATAGGGGGGACTGATAGGTTTACATGTGCAGTGATATAGGATAGATATAGTGAACCTATATCTAAGTAAGGGGTGCATGCACCACCTTACACAGGCTGCTGTAGCAGACCTGTGGTGTTATTTTAAATGGTCTCCCAGGGGTGGCATAATACATGCTGCAGCCCTTGAGTGGCCTCTGGGGTACCTATGCCCTGGGTACATAGTATACCATATACTAGGGACTGATAAGGGTACCCCGGATTCCAAGCTGGAGTGTACCTAAAGTACATGCAATCAATTTAGAGGAGAAAGCAGCTAGACTGGGGTCCTGGATAGCAGGATCCCAGTCAATCTAAGTCGAAAACAGTGAAACTTCAGCAAAAAGTGGGGGTAACTATAAGAAGCAGATCCTACTTTCCTACAATCGCCTCCAGACAGAGCCAATGGGAGTTATTTTCAAGAAACGCAAGGAAAGTCCTCTTGCAACTAAGTTGGCTGTAGGGTACACAACAACTAAAAGACCCATTAGCCCTACAATGTATGGATCACAGAAGGCAAATGTCAGAATACGTCTTCCTACACCAACTTGATGACAGAATAGGATGCCAAGTCTCAAAAACATTTCAAGGGGCGAATTGGTAACTTCAAAAGATGGGTCGGCGAAATCAGTTTACTGTAGGATCAGGAGTGTGGTAAAGACAACATGGTCACATTGCTCCAAAACAAAATGCCTGGTACTCTAACATCATTACAGGAGCTATCCCAAAGTTAGTGGGAGAAATAAAATGAACCTACGTCTGGATATGTCTAAGCAAAAATGAAGCAACAAATTGAAGAAAATGCAGGATATAGAGGATGCAAAGTACTGTTTGTTCGATGCAGTGAAAGGTCAATGGTTAAACCAATGCCCTTTTACTTGTCATGTATACCTAAGTTTACATTACGTGACTTTAAAGAATTGGCATTAGCCAACAAATTTTTATCAACTGTGTGATGGGGAGCTATGCGACACCTTCCTGCACATAAACAATCATTCCCTGCAGCGCAGGCCCCCATGCACTATGGCGCAAGGGTGTCTGCGTTGGCGCAAGTCAGCTATGTTTAGCACAAGCGCTAGGGAAAACATAGGGGTGCGTCATATTGAATATACGGCGCATCCATGCATTTTGGAAATGGCGGAGCATGATGCTAATAAATTTGCCACAGTTCTGCGCTCAGTCATTTCCTTGTAAATATGCCCCATTTTCATTTCAAGCTTTTAATCATCACGAAATGTGGTAGCATAAAAGTTTTGGAGTACGGTGACAAAACACATTTATTTTATCATTGAATGCACACATGGCTAAAACCACTCTGATTTATTAAATGGTCTCTTTTAATTAGGAAAATTTTTAGAGTAAAAACTTGACACAACTTATTCATAGATTTGAGAATGTAGCTTTACAAGGCACCACCGAATCACATTGTTGCAAAAAAGCTGACTACCTTCTCAATTCAATATAACTTTATTCGATCTAAAGAACAATAGGCCGTACGAGTACATGAAAATATTGCAAATAGCTATAATCACACATACTTTTTTAAAATGATTGTACATTAAAAACAGTTATAAAATGAGTGCATAAAGGACTTTTAAGGTTCAACAACACATCTACCTTCTCATCTACCCACCTACTCCAAAATATAAATATATATACATTAATGTTGAAAAAGATAAAAATAGTACATGTTATTTATTTAACATATGTCACCACTTATTTTGAATAAGTAGATATATATATATATGTATATATATATATATATTCTTTTTCTACGACAACTCTGCTTTTTCGCCGCCGCTGGCCTCGCAGTACCGGTGCCGTCGATGGAAGCAACCACCATCAGGATTCAAAGATCAGTACTCATTCAGTATAAGAATTGAAGAAAGAGACGACACAGCAAGTGGCTTTGCACAGAGTTTTCTGTGCAAAAGGAATATGTATATATATCATAAATTTATATTTAGTTTCATTTTTAAAGTATTTTTAATAATTGTATCTAATTTAACATTACTTTTAATTGGGTTTTATTTAATCCCCTACCTCCATTTTTCTATAGGAGGGTGTTGAGGTACCACTAGGTGGCCATGTGTGGTGTAGGGCATATTGCAAAAGTGTAATTTATTACGAAAGTGCAGTTTGTGAACTCCGGAAAAGTACACAAATTGATGTTGCCATGAACAACCTTATTTTTCCTGAAGGTGATGCCTGATGGAGAGTCTTTGAGTGTGCCTGAGTCCAGTGGCCCAGGAGTTCACTGTCTTAGTCTGCCAGAAGTATGAGCGACCCCTTCCAGTAGCCACATTGCTGCCGATATTAAGTAGTGCATTAGCAGAAGGTGCTTCCCGGAAAAGGCCCAGCATGGAGGAAAAAGCCCAAAGGCAAAAAAATTCTGAGGATATGAAAGTGTTGGACTAGAACGCTGACCAATGCTGAACAGGGCCCAAGGTCGAGGACAGCGCTGTCCTTCCAGAAGAATTCTAAGAAGGTACCAGGAGAGGACTGGAGGAGCAAGATAATCCAGAAGGAAGGATAGGATGAGAACTGGCAAAACACCAGGAGAGAATTGCCATACAATCAGGAGAGCTGGAACAAGACAACATGTCTGCATGAAGTGTTGCAATACAAGGAATTAACCAATTTCCCTCCTTTTATAGTCCAAAGTAATAGGAAGTACCTAAGAGACCACGGGGCATATTATCAAGGGGCCGCGATCAAATTATCGCCAATTTAGCGTTCGTTTTAGGTCGAAAAGCGCCGATAATTTTATCGCAATATTGGCAAGGACAAGCTAGCGCGTGTTTCCGTGATTTAGTACCCGCTTTGCATCGCATCGTTAATGAGATGCAAAGTAGGCGTGCCTCACTAGACTACATGGGGAAATATCGCGAAAGCAGCTTCGCGGTATTTACAACAATGCCCCGGCCGGGGTAGCAATAAACCAAATCGCGCTAACCGGCCATTAACGCTGGATTTTAACGTCTGCTAAAATACAGTGTTAGGCATACTTTGCATGGGAGGTGGAATGTGGGGTTATGACCACAGGGTCGTATCAGCAAGGTCATCGTTGTTTAGCAGGGAACATCGCTGGTTTTCCAGCGATGTTCGGACATTTCCCTGCTATCGCTGGAATTTTTATCGCCAATGCGCTAAGCATTGTAAATACAGCGCTAGCTTGGCGATGCATTCCAGCGGTAGCCGGCGATAGGGAAACTCGTGCAAGGCACGGCCAGCGATATTTATTGCTGTCGCTTGTTAATATGCCCCCAAATTGGATTGGGAAAAAGAGAAAAAACTGCGAAGGCCATCTTTAATTGGGTAAAAAATGATTCTTCAGAAATTTCACCAATTGTTTCTGAGAGAAAATAAAGACTGGAAGGTGCCACTGGTGTTCCTGACAGAGACCACCAGGAAGATGACAAGTAGCATAAGGAACAACATCAGTGGACCTGGACACCTGAAAGTAAGTTAGACTGAGAGTGTGTCAGCTCACAAGCACTCTCACTTTCGGCTCTGCGGAAACCATGCATCACACCCATTCGAGATAGCCTCGGGCGCTGGCATCAGATGGGATCCTGCCAGTAGTGAAACAGTGTGCCCCCTTTAAAGCTTCAGGTTTGCCTGGAAATTGCCTGAAAATACATCAAACCAGAACTGCGGTGTGAAGTGAAGGAGCGTCTTCCTATGACCTTTCAACAGGGGGATTTCTCTTCCAGTGAATAAGAATTAGAAGTTCTTCCTAAAGTAATGTGAATCAAAGATCTCTTGAACTTCAAATTCTGGTTCTTTATTTACCAAAATAAGGGGGGCATTGAAAAAAGATGCTGAAAGGGATCCACGCTGTAACATTTCAATTGGGTGAAATGAAACACTGGATGAATCTTCCAACTCAATGGCAATTAAACTTTAAAGGCAACTGGAGTCACGATTTGAATGATCTCAAATGGGCATAGAACCAAGCATTAAATATTTGAGGTAAAGATGAGAAGGCAAAAACCTGGAGGCTGATCAATGGCCCGGCCAAAGGCATGTCTCCCAACAATATATGTCTTAGTTGGATCTGGGTGTCGTAAGACTGGGTCTTCAGTAAAGGCTTGTTTCAGTTTTCTGAAAGCTTTCTTGTCTACAGAATCCCACTGGAAACTGAGACTAAGCATATCCTTCTTAAGTAAGCGGTTGATGTTATTAGTTAATTGAGCAAAAGTACCCACAAACATCTGGTAGAAATTGGCAAACCCCCAAAAAACACTGCGCTTCTTTAATTCTTGTAGGGGCCGGCAAATCCAGAATGGTAGATACTTTACGTGGGTCCATTGAGATTCCAGTGTTGTTTAATCGGAAACCCAGATATTCAACTTCAGTTCGGTCAAACTCACACTTTTTAGGTTTGCAAAAAAGTTGATTCTAATGGAGTCTGATCAACACATGACAGACATGCTGGTGGAGTAACAAGTGATCACTGGAATAGCCCAAGATATAATCGAGATACATTACAACAAATTGATTAAGTGTGTCAGCAAAAATGTGATCCATAAAACACTGAAATATGTCTGGAGCTTTGCTTAAACTGAAAGGGAAAAATCAATATTCAAAGTAACCTAACGGTGTTCTAAAGGCCATGTTCCATTCATCCCATCCTTTATTCGGAGAAGATGGTATACTTCACAAAGATATAATTTGCTAAACAATTTAGGGGCATAACAGCAACACCCGGCGATAATTATCGCTCAGCGCTCTTAGTGTGAGGATAATTATCGCCGGGTAACGTGGATTTTTATCGCTGAGATAGCGTGCTATTAGCAATGCTTATCTGCTCAGCGATAAAAATCCTCACGCTAACTGCCTAACGTGAGATTATCGCTGAAAACCCAGCGATAATCTCACGTAGTGTGGCGTTAGCTTGCTGATAGCGACTCACAAACTTAGCCATGATATCCACCTTCCATAGGATATCATGGCTAAGTCAGTCCTGAAGTAGGTGTAAGGAAAGTAGTGATAACAGGGGTTATCGCTACTTTTCCTGCTGCTATGCTTCACAGCATGGGGCTTGATGATAGGAGAAATGTCGCTTAGCGACATTTCTCCTGTCATGTTAGGTCAGGAACGCCCACTTTGCATCTCATTAGAGATGCAAAGCTGGGCATTAGGAATCCCCACGCTAAAGCAAGGTTTCACGCGTTAGCGTGGCCTTGCTAATTAGTCGATAAAATTATCGCCGCTTTTCGTCCGAAAACGGCCTCAAAAGCGGCGATAATTTTTTTTTATCGCCAGCTTGTAAATATGCCCATTAGTGTTTCTAATGGACTCTAAAATATCTTTAGTCAAAGGAAGGAGATTATCTGTCTTTTATTGTGACCTTGTTTAACCCTCTAAATTCCATGCAGGATGTTAACTCATTAGATTTCGTCAGAACAAAGAACATGGAAGAACCAACTGGAGAGGTAGATAGAAGTATTAGGCCATTCTGTAAATGTTCTTAAAAGTATTGTTTTAAGATCTTTTCAGGCTCTGTAAGGGAATGAACTCTTTCTTTTGGTTGCTCCATATTCAATAGGGATGGCACTGTCAAACTCCTGATAGGGAGGTAGTGTTAATTCTTTGGGTTTTTCATAAAGATCCACATCCTCTTGGCACTGAGCAGGTATATCTGGAAGGAGGTTTATCAAATTGGAATGTGAAACCTGGTCTGGAGCTACTTCCTTGGGAATCCAATAATCTTCAGAAAAGTAACAAAGCTTGTGGCAGAACTGAGAAGACTGGGAAATCATTGTACCCTCCCAGTTACCAGCGGACTAAATCGGGTAACGTAAGTCAAAACATCTTATCAACCTTGCTGAATTTGTCAAAGAGCATCCTCAGCTGAAAATTCCAGATCTGGTCTTTCGAACATCCACTTGAAGGTGGCTAGAAAAGTCAAATAATTAGACAGGCTTGGGTATTCTGCTGCTGCTAACTAATTAATTATTTCACCTTCACTCGATATTGTGAGAAGTGAGCTGGACGAGAGGTCAAGAAGATGGTCAATGAATCCAGGGATTCTCACAATTTATTTGAGTCACAGAGAAATGATGGATAGTTGAAGAAATTGTTAGAATGTTAGAGGCTCAGAAGTGAGGGCTTGACATAAGGCAAAGTTTTGAACTTGCATTTGCTGTAGCCCTTGTGTCTACTCCTGGACTGTCTGAACTAAGGCCCAAGCCTGATCCACTGGATCTTCCTGAGTTTTGGCTTGGGCTTGATCCATCTGGAATGCCTGAACTGATTCAATGTCTTCTGTTGTTAGGATTGGTTTTTGGGCTGATGCCTGATGGAGTGCCCCTAGGACCGTCATGCTCAAATAACATAAAAATGATGAGGAACAACAGCTCTTGAGGGACCAGGACTGGTTTGGAACCACGCGCATGGCACATCACCTCTGGATCACCGAGACATGAAGTTAAATTAAGCTTTGCCAAGAGGGGCTAAGAGGAGGACAAAGGGTCAACCTTGCAATATCATCAGGGTTCAAAGCATGTCCATTGCCACTTCTGCTACGCAAGACATTTCGAAGAATTAATATTCCAGGCTGGCACAACAGCACTGAAGTTATTTTCTTTTCCAGCACATTACAGACCTCTTAGCTTTCTGTTTGAGCTCTTGATGCTTTAGAACTGTTTGAGAGCAGGGGCGTAACACAGGCCCCTGCAGCCCCTGCGGTGCGGGGGGGCCCGAGCTGCAGGGGGCCTCCTTAGCACCGTACTCAGGACTTAGAGCTCCATATTAAATACGGAGAGGGGGCCCCTTCATGTACCTTGAAGGGGGGGCCCCTCAACTTTCGTTACGCCAGTGTTTGAGAGAACCTAGGTTTCTTACATTTGGCTTTGGTTATGGCCAAGGTACTAGGCTGTATTTGAAGACACAAATGGCCTGATTATGAGTTTGGTGGAGAGGGTTACTCCGCACAAATGTGACGGATAAAACATCAGCCAAATTACAATTCCGTTATATCCTATGGAACTTGAAATATGGTGTATGGGATATCCGTCACGTTCGTGACGGAGTATCCCATGTGCAAATTTGAATTCAGGATCCTAGTCTTCATTTCTACATGGAGTTGGAACTCTTACTTCTTAACATGACCTCTCCGGCTCCTTTGGGTGATGGCTAATTAATACCTTACCCATTATTTTATTGACGTGTAAACTGACGGTCAAAGTCCACTGAAAAAGGCAGAACCAGCCCTAAGAAAATTATATAGAACAGTGGCGGCTCAGGAACAGGTGATCTGGGAATAAAGTCCGATAAACTATTGGAAATGTCATGATCTTCTGGTCTTTTAGTGCAACTCACTGTAGAACAAAATGTTTAATGCATATGGTTGTCTAGGGTGACTTGAATATTTCGTTTATATCAGGGTGAGCTAATCCTTTGATGTCCCTTCCTTAAAACATTTACCTAAAGAGAATCCTCCACCACAGTAAACAAAAACCCTTGGTGCCACTACAGGAGGGACTGCTTCAGCAGAGGAATCTGTGTGAGGCGAAAATGGGTAAATGTCTCCTTTTATGGTAGCAGCTAATGGGAGTAAGCTCAAGAGAAGGCTTCCTAGAGGAGCATGCAATAAAGTATGACTCATTGACCAATAAAAAAAGGGAATAAAGGCAATAAAGGACCGTGGATCCTTGTGATTGTGTTTCTCAATGAAAATGAAAGCTTTATGGGACATGCACCAAATTTAATTTTGCTTATATCCTCATACCAGAGGGTTCCACCAACAGCCATCTTCATGAACTGAACAGGTAATTGTTGAAGGTATTTAGGAATAAAAAATTACTTTTTGAAAAATATCGGAGTATGGCACTTCCATGAATTTCTGACTTGGTTTAAATGTATTACTGAAATATACTTCCTACAGGGTACTATTGTATCAAGACACACCATTGGGGATAGGTGCCACAGGTGAAGGTGCCAGGCTACGTTTCCTTATACCCTGAGCATGAGATATTTAACCTTTTGATGAGCATCAAAAGGAGAGTGGGGAACAGAAATGGCTAGTTCACTTCCCCGTAGGATTATGGTGATAATCAAAAAGAGCTAGCTATACTAGTAAGGCTCATGTAGTGTGTGTCTGAAAAACATATTAGTTTTTATGAAGGCCCTCACCCACCAACCTAGTTGGTGGCATGCATCATCATCGGGCCCCACCCAAGGCACCGAGTGGGAACAACCATTGGTTGCATACCAGAAAGCAAGTAGCCTGAAAGATCGACTGGTCTCCACCCGCCCACAGACAACCGAAAAACCCATTGCCAACACAGTCCTGAACGCATGGGGTCTACTGAATGTGGTCGGCCATTACCCGTGTGGTGACTGCAGTGTCTGTCACCTGACAAAGCCCAGCAAGACACTTGACCTAGAACCAGGCAAAACATGGCACCAACTCAAACATACAAACTGTAATTCGGCCAAAATAATATACCTCATCGAATGCCCATGTAAACTCCGTTACGTCGGGATGATAACCCGGAAAGTGAGGATGAGATTTGTAGAGCACCGCAGTACCATCGGGTGCAAAGAGACCAACAGTAAACTAATGGACCACTACCTACAGGAAGGACACACCCCTAATGATATGTCCTGGACAGTGATTGAACACATACCATATCACCTCACCAACAACGAAAAAATCCTACTTGCTAAATAACAGCGCTGGATATATCGCCTCTCGACCCACACCCAAGGATTAAATGATAATATTCCTTCGAAAAGTCTCAGTCGCTGAATCTCATAACCCACCATATGTATCAGCAAACACACATACTATGTGGGCTTATGACATAACCAAACAGGTAATACCCCAAACTATGCATCCCTCTTGGGATCATGATTACACCCTCGCTGGCACCTGAGAAATGACACTGCCCTACTCACCAGCTGCACCAGCCTCTAGTACCACACAATATATTCCAACATGTGCCATATCGTATTTAACCTACATTCATGTGAATTGTAAATCACACCCAAATACGTGGCGTTCGAATGCCACACATAGCTGCTCTGAAACGCTATCTGTTAGTCTGCTCCCTGTCAAGACTCATATTTCCCATACCAACTGGTCGTGAAACTTTGGCTCTAATTGGCTCATTTTTATTGATAACATCACCCTACAAACCCAATTTTTGCCCACATACCTGCTCTCAAATGCAATCTGCTAGTATGCTCTGTGTCAAGACTCATACTTCCCATACCAACTGATTGGAAAACTCTGGCTCCAATTGGCTTAGTTTTAGTGATAACATCATCATAAAAACCCACTTTTTGCCGAATTGACATATTTACAGTATCGCAAAAAATTCCGATTACTATTCACTGTGAATACCTTTTCTATACACCTTTAAATGAAACACCGATGACACAACACAGTTGTGCAGTCTGTCGTCTGTTTTGACTCTTTTTTCTACAGATGCTACTCGCGCCTTAGAGACGCTACACGCATTGAACAAAGAACTCGCAACAGCTGTGGCATCAAGATGATACATAAATGCCCACCAAAAGGCCTGCATACATCGACGGAGTGCCTGTTTGGCCGCATTAGGTTGAGGCGTGGTCCTGAGCAGTCACCAAGTAAGTGAGACACGGGGGGATTTCTGAACGATTAGCGTGTCCTTGTGAACCGCCCCCATGACTCGATCCGGGCCACTTTCCGCTACTCAGTGTATGAATGGCGTCCATGCTAATGACAGGGCGACGCCTTACTGTTTTCTCTCTAATTTTCTTTAAATCACCCTCAGAGTGCTACTCTTAAGCCGGACCCCCTTCAGGGACTCATGGAGTTTGTCCCCTTGAACATGAGAGTGAGCACACTGTCTTTTAATGTCTCACTCAGCACCTTGGTCACAAAAAGTGTATTACCAATCCGCCTTTTTACTTTTAGCACAATAACGCATTATCTCTAATTTCGGCATTTTAAACCACAAGCCAACACAAACCACCAAACACTTCCGTTTTTATCCGACAAATCACTAAGGCACGAAGCAATGAAGTAACTAAAATAACTGTGCCTAGCCTGATTCTCATCTATATGTGTGTGTCTGTGTGTTGTTTTGTCCCTTTATCTTCACAGGTACAAACTTAGAGGAAAACATCCTCTTACAATTACCACACCTTAGCGAGTGCCTCACTTAGGAGCGTATACATACTCTGTAAACCCCCTTTTAACTCACCTTCACACATAGGTCCTGATGAAAACCAGAATTAACATGAGGCCTGGCTGAAACTAGTTGACCACACCGGATGTGAGAGCCCATAAGTCTCTTCAACCACATCCACTAGCCTTGCTTCTAAACACTGCCAAGGGCCCACGAATAAATTATCCTGTGGATCTTGGGACCCTTAGTACAGTTTTTTAACTTACACAGTTAACACCATCACTGCACACTCACTGAACACCATCCGCTCCGCTGTAAACAGACGTCGCAGCACACCCGAGGCACACTCGGTGCCTTGGGTGGGGCCCGATGATGAAGCATGCCACCAACTAGGTTTGTGGGTGAGGGCCTTCATAAAAACTAATATGTTTTTCTGACACACACTACATGAGCCTTACTAGTACAGATAGCTCTTTTTGATTATCATCAAATGTAACCTTTTCTCATGAATCAGATATGGGAGGTTCCTAAGATGACGGGGAAGAAGGCACGAAGAGGGAATAAGGTTAAAGCGAACGCAGACCTAGGCATAAACACATTTCTTTAAATTTCAGTTTTGTGCATACTCTTCTTGTGCTTCCTCGAGGTACCCTCTGATCTTAAGCAGTTGTTACCCCAAGAAAAGGGGTCAGCTAGGGATTGGTACCTCCATTTCGATAAAAATCTATACTTTGTGTTGCAATAAAAATTCAGAATTGGAGCCCAGCAGCTTCAAGGGATGCCTTATGAATATCCTCTGGTCCAGACAACGCAAAGACCTGGGAACATATTGATAGAAATGGGAACGCAGAAACTAACTGTAGCAAAACTTTTAGTTCATCTTGTGGTGATTTAGAAGAATGAATGTCAAAATATTGTAGTTTTCATATCAATTTACAAAATAATGAAGCAACAATTCTGATTACCAACATATTGTCAATGTAAATATCAATAGGGGAGTGCAGATTTACTATACTAAACTCCACATCTATTCACATTGATGATATGTTGGTAGATGATATCATGGATACAATACCTTTACAAGTTGATATTAAAACCACATTTCGGGGCGTTCAAACCGTCATGCGCACTTTGCAAGTTCTCTGTGCAGGCTGCATTACAGCCTGCATGGAGAAAATGCCCAGCCTCCCATTCTCTGGCTGAGCGCTGAACCACAGTGCTCAAACCAATCACAACGCTGCATTGCAGCGCTGTGATTGGCTATCAGGAGGCTGGGAGCCGGGTGCTTCCTGCTTCCTGATTAATTTCTGACCTGGAAGCGGGCGAAGAGGGAGAGGAGGAGACAGTGGCAGACAGCAGACAGGTAAGTGGATTTTTTTCCTTATGTCCTCACCCCTTCACCCTCACCGCCCCCCAGTCCCGCGACCTGCCCCCCTAGCGCTATTACATACCAGCCGCCACTGCACAAAACATTGGATCTGGTCTAGCTTTCCATTTATTTTGGCAGAGGATCAGCGGCGTCACTAGTGTTGGTGTCACCCAGTGCGGTAACTCATGGTGACGTGCGGTCCACACCCCCCTAGTGACGCCACTGCAGAACTGTCTCACTTTCAGACCACCCTCTAGCCAGCTGCACTGTAAGTTTTGGACATACACTTTGGGATTTTCCGTTAGTATTGTGAGCCTACAGGTTCCAACATGGAAAATGCTGTTGTTTGAAAAGCCAGGAATGACCACCCAATGCAGGTAGGTAAATCACTCGGTAAGAACCGCTTTTTTCATCATTAACTCACAGCGAGAGCAACAGCAATGTGGTTCTGTAATTATATTAACCTTCGAGGTTTTTTTTTAATGACACAAAATTGCTGAAAAAGTATTTGATGCATGTTGTATTTTTTCCCCCAACGCTGCATATTGTGACGCAGACCACTACAAACTTTTAAACAAAGCAGGGGCGACTGTCGAGTGTGTTACTTGCATTTCTTTGGTGCAAGAATTTTCAAACTCCTCTGGACAAGCATTAGAAAGCAAGTAAATCTCACCCTTCAAGGGTGTTACCCGAATTTCTAGCTTTGCTCAAAATATTTTGACATTGTTCCGCATCGGAAAAAGGAAACAATGCAAGAACAAAAAAAGTATATGTACCTATGCGGAGCATCTGCAAAAACATTACCCCCCAAAAAACTCAAGGCAGCTTGATGTATGCACACGCTTGCGCCACCATGCACGCACACATTTATGCTGCTTACAATGATCGTAATATATGTAGCACCGTCTGTTCTGGTTACAAACGTGTTATCGTGTGGGTCTAGCCAGAAGAGGGCAGCATTACATTAGAATAGAGTGAAACAGTGCCATGGTCACTTTAAACAATAGAAGTACCGTACAAGTTATGGTTGTTGTGTCCGTCACATTTTTCTTTGTCAACTCCAGCATAGGGCAATATACTGCGCTTGTACAAAGGTACACGCCGGGCCACCTACCTATGAGCAAGCCGAATATCCACACCCACGGCAGCATCTTCTCTCACTGGCTGTGACACCTGAACAATTATTTTGCATTTTGGTGTCACGGTGTCACCCCATGTGATGGTGTCACCCGGTGCGGTCCGCACCCCCATAGTGACGCCCCTGCAGAGTATTGTTAGATCTATCAGCTTTAGGGTGGGCTTTCCCCAAACCTTTGTCCTTCACCCTCCTATTCTTGCTGATCTTGCTTTTGCTGGTCTTAGGACTCTGCACACTTTACCACTGCTAACCAGTGCTAAAGTGCATATGCTCACTCTTTAAAACGTTATACCTTTGGCTTATCTCCAATAGGCATATTTCATTTACTTATAAGTCCCTAGTAAAGTGCAACTGTATATGCCCAGGGCCTGTAAATTAAATGTTACTAGTGAGATGAAGCACTGATTGTGCTACCCACTTAATTATCCCTTTAAACATGTCAAATGGCTGCCATTGCAGCCTGTGTGTGCAGTTTTAAAGTGCCATTTTGACCTGGCACAATAAGTCTTTTGCTAGACCTAAACCTTTCTTTTTTAATTCATATAAGCCACCCCTAAGGTTGGCCCTGGACATCCCAGAGGGCAGGTTGCAATGTATTTAAAACGTTGGATTTGTACTGTTTACATTTTACATGTCCTGATATTGAAAATGTGTCTTAAATTCGTTTTTCACTACTGCAGAGTTGCCTCTAACATAGAATGATATTGGAGTTACCTTATTACATTTAATAAGCTGTAACTTTCAAATGGGAACAGGTAATCACTTCATCTTTTATGGTGAAGTTGGATTTTAAGCTACAGTTTGGTAAATGCCATTTTTAGAAAGTTGTCATTTTTCTACCTTACCCATTTAGCGTCTGCAGCATGTCTTGACATGTATCTGTTGAACCAAAGACCCTAGAGTGGCTCCAATGGCTAGCTGGTTGGCCTCCTGACTGGAACCTCAGGGACAGAAGGCTTCAACAACCTTGAACCCAGCACCTCCGCTCTGCTATATTTGAGTCTTACTCTGCCAAGTGATGCCACCCCAGTCCTGGACCCTCGGAGGTGGGCCTTAAGGCTCTCTGCCAGACCATCTGTGGACACAGCAGAACCAACGCATCCCTTCTGCTGCGCTGCTCAGTCCCAAGCAGAACCAATGCATCGCCGATGTGAGGCTTCTCTCAAAGAAAAGACTACACATCATCCTTGCAGCCCTCATCAGAACCACCACTGTGTGAAGCCTCCCTGACGCGGTCCCTCGCATTGCAAATCTCTTGTCGACAGCAGCTTCAATGACAATGCAGGTTCTCGTATCGCAGCCTCACAGCTTCTCTGAACTGACGCTTTGCCTCGACTGCGCGACACATCCTCAACCCCGGACTGCAGATTGCAAGCCCTCATCAATGCGATCCTCAACGATGATGCAGGACCTCACATTACAGCTACTCGAAACTGACACATCGCCTCAGCTGCACAACTCATCCTTGATTCAGGACCTTGTAGCACTCCGCAACCAGGATATAAGGCACTCTTGTTTAGCTGGCCTAAGTGGGTCCCTGTAGCCGGCACGTGCGCCATTGTGGTCAGCCTGAACTTGTGACTTTGTCCCAGCCCAGGTCGGCCAGGTAGCCATAGCTGGTGTGTTGTGCTTTTTGGCACTATTTTCACTGAAATCTTTAAAATTGCAAATCTCCTGTTCTGCCGATTGGATTTTTGTTGTTTTATTTGTTAAACATTAATCTATATTTCTAAACCTGGTGTGGGATCCTTTTGTGGTGTGTTTTCATTTTTTTACTGATTGAAGTATTGCACAAATACTTTACATGTTGCCTCCAAGTTAAGCCATACTGCTCTGTGTCAAGCTACCAGGGGGGTTGAGTACAAGTTAATTTGGGGTTGCTTGTGACTTCACGCTGTCAAAGATTGTGGTTTTTGCTTGAGTCGGGGTGTACCCCCCTTCTCCCCCTGCCGAACCAACAACCCAGTTTCTTACAAGTGTGTTCTTCAAATATAAACTATATATTTTTTTCTAGCAGTCTCTTGAATAGGTTACTATTGTGTGACATTCTTGACATGAAGCACAGATATCACAACCCTTTGATTACAGTTCTGTCTTCCCCACTGCTTAAGAGATATAGTGCTTTTATGTCACCTCACTGCTTGAGGCCCAAAAGTGACAACATAAACCTTGTCTGGAATCAGATGAACCACAATGCTTTTTGATTTATTTGATTCAGCAAAACCATAGTATTTTCAATACTTGCATTTAACATCAGACGGGAATAGTCACATCTTGGCTGCTTTCGCTGGATTATGTGCTGCTGCTATAAGTCTCTAACTGAGACCTGTCAACTTCAGAAAGCAAACAAACACTTCGATTTAAACAGGGTCTAAGGGAATGTTTTAAGACCTTGCGTGGGTAAACTCCCCCGGTAAATGACAGATACACAACAAATGTACCCACGGGTCTAAACTCACCAATTGAACAATTAGAGACTTGAAACAAAATGTCCACCAACCTCCCTGACTAAAGCAAGTAACAAAAAAAGTCCTCATAAAAGGACAAATTCCCATCACTCACCAATGGTGACATGCTTCATCATCTGGGTCTCCTCTTGGTGTCACACTAGTGGCACTGAGGGCTACAACCCTTTCAGAAGGAAAAGGGAACCCGAGGATGTTTTTTGGGGGGCTATCAATGTAGCACTCAATATCACACTACTAGTTAGATCTACAGATATGAGCAGTTAGGTTGTGTGGGAGTGAAAGATGCAGTGCAAAACTGATTAGGTGATAAGTGAATTAAAATTGAATTGTGAGAGAACCAACCTTTATTAATATCTCTCAGAGCCCAACCTACAAACAGTGCAAACAACAGTTTCCAACAAATGACTGTCTTTTATGTAAAAAGGATCAACATGTGTCAGCAAAAAGGAAAACTTTTATCCTATGCCTTCTTCAGGACCACTAAAGAATTGCTACTGCAAACGTGAAAAAACTATATATAAGTACATATGAAACGGTTGGAACGAATACAACCATATCACCTGTAATCAGGAATGTACAACATATCCTCTGCAAATGACGTAATGCTGATAGCATCCATAATGCATGAGGAGAAGACCTCACCTCAACTCGCTGCGGCTCAGGGAAAAAGGAGGCACCGCTCTCTCCCTCGGTACCTCTGGCGGTCTGCTGAACCATCTGGGGAGGTCAACTTCAGAAAGCAGCCTTCCCCAAGATGGTTCAATGCATCTTGCTCCATTCCCTACAGATGCTTGAGAAGGGTTTTGGTTAAGAAACTGAGGGACAAAAGGCTAGCTTTTGTGCGGAGTGCAGAATACAAATTAGCCCTACTTACTAGGCACAAAGAGATTAAAGACCATAATGGTCAACAATTGATCTTAGCCACTAAATGCAAAAACTCAAAAGTGTTTTAGGATACTGTCAACTCAATCAGAAATAATCAAAATGATACGACCAGTATCAGCTCCCACATACCTGCGAGGAGTGGATAGCACATTTTTCTAATATATACTCATTACCTTTTAATAGTAGCTGGTGCAAGAACCCTATAAACATCAGTCCTCACTCTTAGGCGTGCAGCAAGCAGAGCTCCATGATGTAACCACCACATTATAGGACTGTCCCTCTAATAAGGCTCTGGATGGTTTCCCAATTGATTTATTTAAATGCAATATCAGTTTATGAGTTCCCTTGTTGACCGATATTTTTAACAAATTATGCAACACTAATTTGCCCATCCTTTCGTCGAATTCAATCACTGTCCCTATCTTTAAAAAAGGAACTTGTGCAGATCCACAATGCTATCAACCCATTTTCTTAATTGATTCCCTCTTTAGAGTTCTAGCAGAATTATCCTTAATTGAATCAAGTTATGGGCTAATTAGAAAGGCATCACGAATACTGATCAGTATGGGTTCAGAGGAGGCCTTGGTACAACATAGCAGTGCCTGTATCTCAATTTAATTATCAGCAAACACACCATCACCAGACACAGCCTATTGTACCTGGCTTTCAAGGACTGCGTGAGTGCACTGGATCGGCTCAACAGATTGAAATCATGACCACTATTGTTGGATATGAGATTAAACCCCCAGCTGGACCATTTTCTTGCCATCCTGCATAGCAGTTTATCTGCTAGAGGCAGGTTTGGACCAGCAGGAGATGTACCAACAATTTTAGGCCGGAACAAGGGGTTAGGTGGAGCTGCATTTTGGCCCCTTTATTTATTGTTCATCTTATGCACTTATAATATGAGCACAGCCCTAGCAGCGTAGTGCCATGATGTACTTGTCACAAACTCCACAGCTGTCTGCGCACTATAAAAGTGGACGATGAGGTTTTGCTGGCACATACCCCAATCAGTTTAGGCAGAATGGTGGCTGCATTCAATACTTTCAAGGCCAATTTTGACTTAGATGTAAAGTACACCAAATCCAAGATTATGCTTGTGGGAAAAAACGTACTGTGCACTCAATTAACGGCAATAAGTTAACAATGGCTACCAGCTTCCCTTATTTAGGTGTTACTTTTGAAGCCACCCAAAGCTTGCACATTAATACTTTCATAAGGAGACAAAAGATAACACAGTCGATGGAAGCCTTATCTAATCTGATTCTATCTTTAAGTGGCAAACTGATTAGGCACAATATCGCCCCCACGCCAACATATGGCGCTGAGATATGGAAATACACTAAGGTAACAACATTACAAAATGAGAAAAAATGCTTCTGAAGGCGAGTACTTTCCATCGCTATCCAGCAGATCTCATTATATGTGCCATGAGGAGCTAGGTCTAACGTATCTTGAGGATTTAATCAAGGTGGCCACTCTACTGCTATGGACCTCTGCTTGGTTTCATCAAGAAGGCCATTTCTCTGCTATAGACCTCTGCTTGGTTTCATCACAGTGGCCACTCTACTGCTATTGACCTCTGCTTGGTTTCATCACGGTGGCCGCTCTACTGCTATTGACCTCTGCTTGGTTTCTTCAAGGTGACCGCTCTACTGCTATGGACCTCTGCTTGGTTTCATCAAGGTGGCCGCTCTACTGCCATGGACCTCTGTTTGGTTTCATCAAGGTGGCCGCTCTACTGCTATTGACCTCTGCTTGGTTTCACCTAGGTGGCTGCTCTACTGCTATGGACCTCTGCTTGGTCTAATGAACATGCCACTTTCAATTGTGACGTCATTAAGGACTTCTAAGATGGATACTGGCATGATACACCATGCTGTCCTGCAGCGAGCAGACTTGCATTGCTATAGGGAAAAAAGAACTATATGGCAAACCTACCTCAGTTTGTAAGGACGACAAACTCTGGGTGAAGAGAACCTTTTTAGACATGAGAAGGATGGAACAAATGGGTGTTGAACTGAGTAGGTCTAGTACATGGTACTTTTTTTTTTAGACAAAAACTACATTTTCCATGAGTCTTCCTTATTACATGAATCTGGCAACTGGGAGTGGGAGTTATTATTCTGGCTCAGGACTGGAATAATACGACACCTTCTGGGTTCCCTGCTGGGCCAGTATGCCAATGATAGCATTGGTACCTGCCCCGGAGATGATTTTTAGCAATAATAACATTTTATTACTTAAATTGAAACACTAACAAATGTTAAAGATCTAAACCTTGGGGCAGATTTACAAGCCCTTTGCGACACTTTTATGCCGCCGTTGCATCACTTTTGTGACACAGGGGCGTTGTAAACAATGCGCCACTTTGCGACACATTTACAAAGTGATGCATCTAGGGAGATGCGTCACGTTGTAAAGCCCTGCGCTACATTATATCTGCGTCAGGTATAATGTATGCCGGATGGGTGTTCCGACATAAAAAAGCCGTGAAAAGTAACGCAGTAAAATCTACAAGATTTCACTGCGTCACTTCTACAATGCCACTGCTTCAAAACCTTACACCTGCTTGAAGCAGGCTTAAGGAGTGACGCAGCATAATAGGAATAGGCATTCCTGAGCATTACTGGAGTTGCGTCGTGCTTGCGACATGACTCCAGCAATGAGTTGCCTTTACGCCAACAGATGCATCATGCATCTGTCAATCCTTGCACCATGGTGCGCTGAATTGTAAATGCGACGCATCCAGGGTGGCGCAAGGTTTTTCTTGTGTGACGCAAATTAACTCATGCATCTCTGCTAATATGCAGAGATGCGTCAGTTCTTGTAAATCTGCCCCCTTGTTTTTGTTAAAAAGTCCATTGCCAGCATCTAATGGCCTAAATCAAAAAAAGTACGAATGTTAAAGAAAGCTTTTTTTTTTTTTATTAAAGAGTCGTTATCATTTTTTTTGTATGACTTACACAGGTGGAGATTGAACGAGTGGGCGACTTGTACAGAAGCGGTGAACTGATGCCTCATGAGTACCTTGTGGTGGAATATGGTTTTCCAGCTGGGTGGTTCCTATTATAGGGGGACGTAAGGGAGGTGACCAGGAAGCAGTGCAAAGTGGAAATAGTGCGTCTCCTGCACATCGGCGCCTTCACATTGTGTGCACCACTTCTTGGAAACACAAACTGAATCAGTGCTGTATCCGGCCCCGAGACACAATATGGTCATCCCCTGGACTCCCGCAGGGACAAAGGAATCTCAGATATTGGTAAACCGGAGAGGGAGGACGTGCTAGAAAATGCCCCTAAGGTATCCAGCGATGCGAGACTCTACAGAGAAAGCTGGGGACGGCATGTGCTGCTTATATAAGTTCATTTTCAGTTGAACGTTATATTTTTTTAGTATTATATAGCTCGAACTCGATCCGAAGGTATCAGGGTACTTCACATGAGCAGTAGTTGTGTTATAGACGGACACATTCATTTTTTGTGAAGCACGGCAGTGCTTTAAATGGGCCGGTACTCACCGGTACTGAGTACCGGCACTTCTTTTTTTTCCCCCCAAGAGTACCGGCACTTCTCCATTACCAAATAGAGTACCGGTTCTCACTGTCACACATAGTCATGTGAGCATGCATCACATTTCTACACTGCGGCGCATGCTCACATATTGGTGATTTCACAAGGAGGGCAGTAACGCCATGGCGCCAAGGCAGAGCAACGTGACCCAGGCGCGCAATGCCCATTGGATTTCAGCCCCCCCCCGCCCCCGTCGTGTGTGGCAGCCCGGGCTGAGACAGCTTCCCGGGCATACACACAGCCGCATCGAGTACTTCACAGGTCTTTAAAATACCTTTTTGCTTGTTAATGAGGTTTTGATGTGTTTCACCCCTTCTTAGAGAGCCCCTGCAGCTCCACTCTGACTTTTGCTTGAAGAATCAGTGTCCACCCCCCCTCCGAAATTTTTTCCTAGGCCCCCCACTCCCCCCTCCGAAATTTGACTTTAGTTGCTCCTCTGGTGTGACCTCACCCGCCAGGAAGCTGTGCGCAGGAAGAAAGGGAAGCTCTTTAAAAAGCACAATTTGCTCTGGCTTTCCCTTTCTTCTATGCGAAAAAGACCGAAAGGAAAGGATAGCAGAGCAGCTGGTGGGTAAGAAAGGGGACAACTGAGGAGAGCTTTCAGAAGTGAAGGGGTATAAGCACAGTCAGCTGAAGAAATCGAGGGGTTATCTGAAGAAGAAGAAAGGGGCAAGCTAATTATAGTAGAGAATACACTGCGGGAGCGGGCAGTGGGTTTAAAATAAAGCACCTGATGGATGAGATGAGGATCATCTGATGAGAGTCGGGGTGGGTAGGTGTCCCAAGAAAGAGCCAAGGCTTTTGAGAATGACACAGGTCGGTGGAAGGGGCCTGTTGAGTGAGGACAGAGCGACAGCTGCAGTGGCAGAGACTGGTATTTTAAATGGAGGAGGGATATCCGAGAAAAGCAAGAGAAGGAATTTGATGGGATGAACGAGGGGACATTTAAGATGAAAGGTGGCGTGACCACCTGAAAGAAGAGACAATCTAAAGAGACACATGTGGCATCGAAGGGGACATGGGGCTAGTAAGTAAGGGCTAGGGACATCAGAGGGTAGAGGTAGGCGAGTATCTCGTCATCCAAGAAAGTGTTATCTAAAGAGGGGGCGGCAGCTGGATAGAAAAATAATTTTTGGTGGAGGGTGGTATTTTTAAGTCATGTGTTTTTTTTTTCTCAGCTGATATAAAGTTTACCATAATGTGACTCATTTTTTTGTAACGAAGTTAAACAATGAAAAGCCCAACAAACAATCATAAGAATTCAGATTGCATACTTGGAGGAAGAATGGATTTATCAAAATACTTACACACAGTACAGACCTTACTGGGGCACACTGGAAGGGGAAGAATAATGTGCACGTAGTTGAAAATGCGCATTTACTAGATAACACTGAATGTAGCTAACAATATAAGTATTCAAACACGACTAAGACATGACGTCCCATGGCTTGGTGAATGTTTCTCATTCATTTCTATGATGTTAGATCACACTTTGAATTGCTTCCAGAATGCTTGTGTCTGATATCAAGCATTTCTCAGAAACGAGGCCTATTCCAGATTGTCAAGTACGCTTTTTTGCTGTCATACACCTGCTCAGTCACACTTTTTGGTATTTCTTTGCTCTTTAAACCCAATAAGTGCTACTCTCCAAACAAAAGCGCTTCAACACCCCATCAGGGGTAACAAGCGCTATATAAATGCAAACCTTTTTCCTCCTCTATCCTTCTGCTATCCTTCTGAATCCAAATAACTGACTAACCTATCCACCACTCAAATGACTTTCACATTTTCACTATACTAATTCAACACTAATCCTCCTTGGGTTCAGGAGTAGCGTGCTACTCGCCGAAAAAGCGATTTGACGCATCGTCAGGGGTAGTAAGTGCTATATGAATGCAATTACAATACAATACAACACCTTCAGTGTGGGTGGATTTGGCCAACTTCTTCAAGCCCATGATGGGAAGTGTTGCAGTGGTTAAGGTGCTTTCATGGGTGTCTGATATTGTTAAGGAGGCTAAAGGGCAGAGAGTTGCCTCCATTCAGGTGGGTGAGGACCAGGGCTTCGACTGACACGGACATCAGGAAGGAAGGATGTCTCGAGGCAGAGCTCTGACCATACTGGGACAGGCCCATATCCAGTTACCTGCCACAGATGCAGAAATGACTAGATTCCCCAAACAGTGAATGTTACTGACATCCTACAATAATCACAAACAGGGAAATTCTGTTTTATTTCTGCATGTCAAAGACTGTCTGCCTTGGGGAGGAACAGTTACAGCCAGCCCTTCACTTTCTTTTATAGCAAATTGATACAAATTCACATAACTTTCTGGGGAAAATAACTGCAGTTTTCAGCTAAATAAAGTAAAAACCATCTATTTTAGGTGTGGTTTATCTTTCATTTGCTGCCTTCTTCTGGATGCACACCCAACACTCCAGCTTGGGAGTTCTGCCCCCACAGAGTGCCACTAGTGTGTTGTGACAAAAGTATAATATGAAAATGGATTTCCATCCATGTACAATTTGTGAATTGGCAAAGTGGTACACAGACTATTGTAAATATTGTCCCAAGTATTAAGTTGTCATTTCAGATGTGACCCGAGGGCTAGACCCCTCAAGCCAGGCAGGGAGCTTAAGAACTACCCACACCACTACAGGCCAGGACACATATCCCCGCACTGGAAGGAGGGAGCAGGCAGAGAAGTCGAAAGAAGGAAGGATCATGGTTAGCCAGGGAATCGCAGGTATGTCTTTCCAGGACAATACTGTGGAGGCATCCATAAGTGTGCGGCTGTGAGCAGTACAGAGATATGAACGGATAGTGCCAAATGTCTGCCCCTCCCAATGCCCCTCCCAATTTCCACTACAGCAGCTTAGAAATCTGTAGGGTTCCACTGCACTATGAGGTGCACCAGACTGGTCATCACCAGTTGACACAACAGCTGGCTGTATCTGGTATTCATGAAAAAAGTGAGCCTCACAGTAGGAGTGGGAGCACCAGGGAACCTAAAGCACCCAAGGGAGGAAGCCAAGCCTTGGACTTCAGGAGAAGGAGCAGGTCTAAGGGAAGCTTTGAACATCAAACACATGTGGGTACAAGGTGCCTCCCATATCAGAAACAGTGGCTACAGCAGGCCTGCTGACCACCATCATCAGTGACACTCAAATTAATAATGGTCAATGTGTCGGCTCCATAATACGAGCGCGATCAGAAGGATTCCAATATTCTAAGAAATCCAATAGCCCCAAAGAGTCCTGGGGGATCGTAGCAGCAAACGGCGTTTATGGAGCTGACACATTCACCATTATTAATTTGAAGCCACTATTATCGATGTTGGTGACACCCTCGTCTTTTACAAAAAAGAGAAAGTAACAAATACCTAACTAATTGATTATCGATTGCGGCAATTTATTCATGCACGCGGGACACCGCTACATTAGATTTCGCTTCATTTGTCATCAAGAATCCTTTTTTGCCTTGAAGAAGTTCCAGTGTGGAACGAAACGCGTTGGCTGTGAGTCTTTTTACAACAAAATTAAAAAGGGAATATCAAAGATACTGTTTGGACCTGGACTTTTTTACTGGTGCACCTTCCTCTTTTGCTCTTCTTTCCTATAGCTGGCCTACAGTGGAGTCGATCTACGGCGTACTCCGGAAGACTTGTGCACAGGAACTGAACTTTTACTTTGAATATTGGGATTTCAAGTGCTAAACTTGTAGTCAGCCGTAGTTTGCTTTTTCTGTTCAATTTGTTTAAGACATGGAAATGCAATAAAACTACGCTTACAAAGAAAATCATGCTTTTGTATCACTTTAGCTGCGTGAATTCGAGGAAAATCCTTTTGATGTCTTGGCGCGTGGTTTGACATCTAGGGCCCCAGGCCAGACACCTGGCTCAATTCTGTACAATTCTCCCTACCACTGTCTAGCTCACACAGCTCTAATTTCACTTAGGTGGGTAGGACGACCGTGTTTTACTGTGAGGCTTCTCAGTCTGTGCCATACTGAATCACTGTTTCGTGATTTTTGCACACGTGTGTTCCATTCAAGAGATCTGCACACACTGCTGGACAATTCAAAGGATTTTAATGGAATCCACCCATCACTGCAGGTCCCAAAAATTTCTACACTCTGACCACTTATTTACATCTCACAAAGACACTCAGATGATCGCAGCAAGGCCAATTTCAACAGAACTCTCCATCACTCCATATCCCAACACATGGCTACATGCTGCGTCCCATTACGAAGGAGCTGCGAGTAAAATCAAAGCAAATGTCAATAGCACAACATTCCACGGTGTCTGGCTCCCTCTAGCGTTCATATCCATGTACTACTACAGAAAGATACCTCTTTCGTTTTAATGCGTCGGATGTTAGTTTGAAGTGAATATTTCCTAATGGGAAGAGGAACAAGTTCTCTGTATATTACGTTCCCATGAATTGATTAATCTCACCGTAATTTCCAGATCATGCACGTCGCATGTTGAGAACTCACGACTGAATCTCATGGAAGTGAAACTTCCGTTCTCGGTCAAAGCTATCAGGCGGTAGTCCTGCTTCTCGTCCAACACCGGGGCTGCCTTCCCTACACCATGATAATCCTACACAAGAGTGGAGAGAAAGAAGTGTAAATACAGTGAGTCTACCAACAGCGCTTTAGTGGGCAGAATGTGGCGGAGAGGTCCCACTAGTGCCCCCTCCACGCAACAGATGCTCCTGAACAACAAACCACACCACCCCCATCACTACCACCACCACCTTAATGGGTTTAATGTATGTATCTAGACAATTATTCATGTCTCACGTGTACCTTTATCCTCACCGAGGCCACAATTGACTAACATTTAGTGTCAAGGGTTGCTTCTCTTTTTTGACCCAGCCCAATGCAAAATATATTTAGAGATTTACTAAGCCACACAAAACATCATGTTTGCTGCATTCTGCACCACACATACAAAGAGGAATAAGCCTCTAAGAATTGGTTTTGTTCTGAAAGGTATGCCTTCATAAACAAAAGCAATCCTGTCCATTACGCAGGCAGCCACAAGTGCGCCAGCACACCGAGAGAGCTCAACAGCATCACATATTTCTGAAAATGCTGCAATTCAGCAGTCTCCGCTTCACGCAACACAGCGCAGTAACTTGCCTTGCTGCTATGTGTTGGGTGAAAGATTAGTAAATCTGCCCCAAAGTCTCCTACTTGCACTTTAGTTATATGTACTGATTTTTTTTCTTTAAATTCTCTTTTTTTCTCAGGACTTTCTTTTTCTCCCCATATCCATGTACCTTCTTTAGAGGTGTACTCTAAGTCTTTCCCTTCATTGACCCATGATGGCCTAAATGCTGTGTTAGGTCTTCTGCCCCTAAACAGCTTAAAAGGTACCCTCTCTATTGTGAAATGTAATGTGAATCTGTATGTTTCTGCTTTTTGCTTCACTTCACCTAGTCTTTCCAATCTATTCAATCTGTGTTCTTACTCCTCAATAGTTAGATAGCTTCCTGTAGTAATTTATTCAGCCTTTACACAACCCTGTCGCCTTTGAGATGATATATCACAAACCTTTTGTGTTTTATTTTCCTCTTTCACAGAAAGGACTAAACTTACTTTGACACTAGTTGAACCCTATTGGCTGTCACAATTACTTTCGGAAAACCCTCTTTGCTGGTTACTTCACTTGGGGCCACATGTCAAACATTTAGGAATTGCTATTTCCTAATTGCAATACTTACCGAATCGCAGTTAGGAAATTGCAATTCCTAATTTAAGCACACTTACAAATATTAGGTAGCTTGGGTTTCAAATTGACCTATCTCACGAATTTTAATGAGGTAGGTCACAATTTGCGACCCTTTAGGAATAACAGCCATCACAGAGATGGTGTTCCGCTGGGTTCAGCAGACCACCATGTCTGTGACTACTTTATAATAAAGCAATCTTACATTTAATGCAGTCTGGTTTCCTTAAACGAAAACAGGAGGCGTTTAAAAAAAGAAAATTAAACTTTTAAGTTTATTTTTTAAGAGCAAGCAGGTGCTCACTTGGACCACTGCCTGCTCCTAATTTTTTTTTTTTTTAACATTCTCAAAGGGGAAGTGGTCCCCCGGTGAATCAGGCCATTTGCGACAGCGAAAATGCTTTGTACATCTGGCTCTAAGAAACTTAATTACAGTTTTGGTTTCAATGTTATTGACTATTGTCATTTATGGCCAGAGGGAATAGATATGTACCTCAACTATCAAGTAACTATCTTTCTCTCATGATACCAGTCTCATTATGTCAAAAGCGTTTATATACAGTGGTTTGTCAGGTAAGACTCTTCCTACCATTGGTTGAAAATTCTATTCATTCCCTAACTCTCTCCACCGCTTTATCTTAGCTTGGTTATGATTAATCTCACTAGATGGGTTCAGAGACACAGTGGAACGCCAAATCCTCTTTCGTCAGTAAATAACACTCTAAGAATAGCACTAAAAAATGGGATGAACTTTAAAATGTTTATCTCTAAAACCCAAGTCTAGTGAATAAAATATGAATGGTAATCACAGACAATAAGAAAATAAATGCAGCAATACATGACATGGCCATTGAAAATGATATGAACATTCCAAACATGGTTAGGAAGGTCCTAGCATCCTAACATCCTCTCACTGCTTCCTATGGGCTATATATCTAGATACAGATTTGCCAAAGACCCTCTAGAGAGAGATCCTAGTTTAGTTTATGCAACCCATGACCAGTAGTGTTTCTTCAATTCGACCTTCGAAGGAATACGTTCTGGGCGACTAGTGTTCCATGCTGCTTGTAG
The DNA here is from genome assembly GCF_964204655.1 of Triturus cristatus. Lineage (NCBI taxonomy): Eukaryota > Metazoa > Chordata > Amphibia > Caudata > Salamandridae > Triturus > Triturus cristatus. The sequence goes on along the minus strand of NC_140590.1, from coordinate 1,243,803,223 downwards.
TCCCAAAGAAGTCAGGTGCTGCTAATGAAACTGAACCAGGTTATTCTGTGAAAAGTGTCAGTGTTGGGTACATCCTGAAATGCTTCAGCACACGAGGCTAGCACGTGAGTGGACATCAGCCTCCTTCAGTATGGTAGAGGAGACAACCTGCCCTTGTCCCCAATGGATTTCCTGCCCATATCAAACTTCAGAGGGAGAAGCGGGGTGCTTGGCGGCAGATGGACGAGGTTTCTTTAAAATGTGTGCTTCATCCTGGACAGCTCTGCAGTGCTCGAAAATCCCCAAAACTCAGCCCCGTATAATGCCGCCCCTATAGCCTTCATGTCATAACTGAAGTGCAGCTGTACTGGTTTGCTAGAAGATGTTCTATGCTCTTTCAACAATGCACCAACAATTTGTCTCATTACCTCACCTCGCTATCCTCGTCCACCAGGGGTGCAACTAGACCCAAGCTTTGGGGGGGAGGGGCTAATATTTTGAGGGGTTGTGGTGGACATATCATCAAAGTCAGAGTCTTAATTACTGTTAGGGTCTCCCTCCACTGTTAAATGTTTGATTTTAAAGCTCAATTTGAAGCAGAATTTTGTGATTCAGCTTGTGGGACAGTCATTAGCAAAATGTGCTTTGTAATCACATTGAGGGCAAGTGAATAGGACGTAAAACATCTTTTCAAGATATTTGGGAAAACTCAGCTTTTATCAGCATACAATACATTTACAGTATTCGTAGGACGGGATGTTAATTCAAAAGATAATTGTCTTTCTGTTGGGAACAAGTTGCCTCATGACCAGGCTCTCTAACCCGGAATGCAGAAAGTGTACATCCTGGTACTAAGTGGTAACCCGAAGTTCCAGTTAACATCAAATATTATTGATTTTAATATGTTTAGGGCCTCAAAAAACCTTAAATGGAATCCCCATTTGGAAAGTTGTTGGATGTAAAACAACACAAAGCACAGAAACCGAGCACAAAGTGTAAGTATAAATGGTTCCCCCACAACAAAGAATAGATAATCAAACTTGCAACATACCTATGAATAATGGCAACTGTAAAATATAAACTTGAAGTAGTGGCTGTGAAAATATTTGTTTTGGTGCATGAATAATAACTCATTTACAACTTAACTCTTTGAAATGTTTACACATGCTTTACTGATGGAAGTACGAGTGTATTTCAATAGGATTTGTATTCAAGGTGAAAGGATCATGCAGTACCCTCATTTAGACTGGTCCACCTTCAGGTTGCTAGCAGAGGAAAACGTGACTCTTATCCTCTGTTAAGTTGTGTTCCCCTGAGAACCCTCCCATGCTGTGCTGCAATCACTTGTGATGGAGCAAGGTTTCACATCTAAAGAAACTTGCTTGTATGCAATCCTCTCGAATAACCTGTAATACTATAACCAACCTGTCCGTGAGTACTAACATCGCATCACATTCAATATTATTGTATCTAGGGGACGCTTTCCTATGTGCTTCTCTTAATGAATAACCCGAGTGTATTAAAATGGCTGTTAAAACACGGGAAATCTTCTGCGCATGTGTCTACCACATCACGAGGTTTGACGTTCTTCTGTCGCTTGGGGGGAAATCTTTACAGCTGCGCAATAGCTTCTAATACGGCCGCTTCACAGCAACATACTAATGCGCATGCCGAGCTGAAAACTAACCCATGCAAGTTCTACTAAGCTATTAATGCGAAAGATTTATTAAGTAAATGGGGTTAGAGTAGAAGTAAGTGGTATACAGTGAATTCATTTAAAAGTGTATTCTAACATGTTTTCCTCTGACTTTATTAATAGTTCGCACTTGGGCCTTGGAGGGTGACTGATGTCCTCATCCTTTGTGGCAACCACGCATGCGCCCTAAAGTTCTGCTTCCAAGTCAATTAAGTCATTTGACGGACTGCCAAAACCCAAACCCAGCAAGGACATGAGAAAGTAAGCTCCTGACCCTACGAAAGGAAGACCCAGCAATTTTGTACCTTAAAATTATCGATCCTAATACGAAATGCTTTTGGGAATAAAGCTTGTGGGTATTAAAATTAAAGGGCGGGGAATTAGACGATAGACTTGAGAAAAATATTGCACTTGGTATGGTGTGATGTCCTCTCCCCACTGCTTGGCCCAATCAAATTGCGGGTGAACATAGAATTGAAACATTTGGGGGTGGATCATACACTTGAATTTGGTATAACAGAGGTAAGTTCTAGATAGTTAGACACACTTGATGCGGAGATGCTGATGCTGTGCTGAGATGCTGCCCGAATTTACTGCAACCTGATTGAAGAATCCTACACTAGGGAAATTCGCGGAACAACCGAGGAGGCACATGCAGGGAAGGGTCCGGATGTACCTGAACCGGACAGAGTAGCACCAGAGATGGGTGTAACGCTGGCGTTACACTAGAAGAGGTCACTTTCCTGTCCCGAAACTCTGACATTCTGATGTTGGGGTCCTAACACCATTCTAGGTAAATATAATTGTAGGGTAAATGCTCCATACTTACTTTCTGTCCTTTCTCTCCTCAGGTGCTGTCATTGCAAAGAGTTATTGATGCAAACTGATTATAAGCTAACTGTACGATTTTTCCTGATGGAGAATTCTGGTCTATTCATGTGTATCTTGATTTGACTCACAACATTATTAATTCAGATAAACATTTAAAACTTTCCCTGAGTCGGTGGTTCTTAAAATTGAATTTAAATTCATTATTGTCTCTCCTCCCTATTCTAATCTACTGCTAGATCTTATTGCACGTACATTTACTCAGGAGACAGGAATGGTAGGAATACTGGTGTAAAGGTTTCCTAGGGTAAACAAAATTGATAACGAGTGGATATTTGCCAGCTCATTGGTTGTATGAATGTATATGGGCCCAAATGCGTGTTGTGTGTATGAATGTGTAGAGCTGGTAATCTCTGCTGCATCACTTGTTCATGCACTGAGTGTTTAGTGGGCTGAGAGTAATTTCTGAGTATAGTTAGAAATTCGCTGTCGGTGCCTGGCCTCCCTCTGACTAAGCATGTTTTCTAGAAAATATCTAGAAAGATTTCTTATAGCTGTTCTTTTTCACCCCCCTCCAACCCCTCAAAACGCAGGACGGTGAAGGGCTCAATGATGGAGAAGGACAAGATGGAGCAATAGTCAAATAAAAGGAGACAAAACTGTGGGACATAAAAAAGACATACCTCTTGAAATAGTATAAAAAAGAAATGAGAACAGCAAGAGAGCTGGAGAGAAAAAAGATACCTCTGCTAATGTGTACATAGTTCGAAAAATGCAGAGAGAAGTCACAATGAAAAAGATTTTCAAGCAAAGACCTCATAGAGTTGCTCATAAGTAACTAATTTTTGAAAGAAGTAGAGTGAGACATCTGTATTAAGGGCTTGTAGGAATTTCGAGTTCACCCTCACCCAATAAATTAGCAATAAAGAGTCCAAAAGAACTGAAAAATAGATGACAAGAGAGATACTAAGCATACTGCAATCTGACCTAGCCTGCGCTCCATTTATTAGCCCAGGGTATATAAGTCCAGGGTGTAGCAGTTTCGGTTCAACTGGCTCTAGAGTCACGAAGGGGTCCTCTGAACCCTGAATATTGTTGAATAAGGGCCCATTTCCTTCCTTGCACTAGGGCCCACCATGACACACAGGCTACACGACTGGGTAAATCCAGTGCCTCCGTTTCATGAGAAACAATCTATAGTTTTGTCCGTCTGACTTACCGAGAAGTAGACCGTCTTGTTCGGGAACACCCCGCCTATGACGATGTCAGCACCATCCATTCCTCCGGTGGGGCTGAGGCCGAACCCCAGCCACCCCGTGGTCTGCGCCTGCAGCTCGAACACGGCCAGCCTTCCTGCGAGGTCCAGGCCCCAGTGGAGCTCCACTGCCCCGTCCTCGCGCAAGGCCTGGGAGAAACTAAGCTGCACCGGAAGCTGAGGGGTGACCAGGGGGAGGACGCCACAGAGCAGAACCCAGCCGAGTCCCATCCTAGGAACCCCTTCTAGCGCCACCGACAGCTCTGGAGCAGGGTGAGAGCTTCGCACGGCTGCCAGTCAACGTGTAAGTGGCGAGAACAATAAACGACAGGAAATATTCGATTTGTATGTGAAATACATGGCGCTCGAGCCTTGCCGCGGCAAAATGTTGTACAGCAACCACCCCCTAATGCTTCCTCGCCCAAGACAAGGAAGGTCTTTCCTGAAGGACTATTATCTGCCAAGCTGGACCCCACCCCAGTCCCAGAGGTTTCAGTTGCACGAGTGCTGCTCACACATCCCCTCTCCTCCCACCTCACCTTTCACAAACTACCGCACTGGTATTGTTTCCTTTTCTAGGTTAAATACCTCCTAGCATGTAGTATTACATTCCCTTTTGTAGAAGGACCGGATTGTCTAACTAAAGAGTCTTACACTTGTATTTGTTCCAACGTTATCCTATGAGATGTGGGAGCTTCTCGGTGTCACCCAGCAATAGTGCAGACTGAATTCTTGTCCGCATATGAAGGCTGGCCAGGGGCAGCAGCAGTGCAGGTTTTATCTCACTGCCCCATGTCCGCAAGGTCCACCACCAGCTTAAGGACTAATAGAGGGGTTCATTCAGTCCTTGGGTTCGTCCACAGTAGCAGCAAGGAGAACAAACAGCTCCCTTTTAGGAGTGACCCAGATTGACATGCAGGGATACCATTTCCGGCTGGTACCTTTACCCCTGAATCCAGCTATTCTTTTTGTCCGCAGAATGGGGAATAACAGGCAGATCTGAAATGATTAGTTCCAAATCCACATGTGGGATACCCACTCCAGGAACAAATCCACTTCCATTGATCATCAAACCTGCTCCTAATAGGTGGTAAATGAAAGCAGGGGGCTGTGAAGTGAGGGGTTCATGAGGTGGGAATGCGAGGGGGCAGAGTAGGTTGGTGCTAGCCAAATGGGAAACAGTCCGAGCTCTCCCCATGCTGTAAGTGGGGGAGGTTCTCTTGCTGTTAATCCATATTTGATGTTACCAGTTGGATTTTCTGGTTGGTAAAAGCAGGCAGGGTGTTCGCACACCAGAGACATCCATGTGCATTAAAAACAGGCCAGTTGTAACTGGGCAGAGTTTAATCCCACCTGGGAATATCGCTCTGCCCTCCTGATAATCGGGGCCTATAGAGTTAATGATGATGGTGATTTGCAGTGATATGGCACTTACTCCTGATGTAATGGTTTGAGGTCTCCCCTTCATTACCTGGCTATTCATACATATTTTTCCTGCTATCGAACCCTGTCAATAAGCCCATATTCATCCTCATATTATATGCCTTTTACTCATGGACTAATAATCCATACTAGCCTGCCACACGGTACCCCAGATGTACAGTCCCCTGAAGCAGCTGTGTTCCCAGGCTTATCTCTAAGGAACCCACCTTCACCATCAACCACTTTAATTGCCACTCCTCGCCCCTCTAATTCATTGTCTTAAAGAAAGCCGAACAGACGTATATGAAACAGACATTTCTGTGGGCCTTTACAAAAAGCATGCATGCTTTGTCCACTCCCCCATACCTCTTGCTAAAAAAAACCTCTTCATGGGGGGCGCTAGAGGGCGCCAGACCGACATGGCCGCACTTCGGTGAGGCTCTCGTCAGCCGGGCACTTCAACTATCCTTAAGACTCATCCTGTACCCTGAAACCCAGAAGTTATGGAGCTAGAGTGATCCCCGGAGGTGGACGCACACCTGGTGCGAGTTTGGCTCGAATTGGTGCGGTGCAGAGGACGATATCCGCCCTAGCAGGTCCCGCGGGAGGCGCTGAAAACCGCAGACGTACAGACGACGGCGTGCACATGCACGCGACCCCGGTGCTCCAGCGTGGTCGATAGGCCGCAAGACGCGGATCTGGCGGACGCGGGTCTAGCGGAGGAGCTAGCCATCGCCGGGCTGCCTGCGGTAGTACCGGGGGGCCTGGAATACCGGCGCGGCAGCGGAGGCGGCGAAATACAGAGGCGACGTCATTCGAGGCTGGACCCCGCATAGCGGCCCGGCCACCCGAGGACCAGAGAGGTAGGCCTTGGCGCGCTGCGCAGCCCCGGCTAGCCCCTGAATAAGCAGGGGACGAATACACTTGCACCCTACCCCCGAACGGAGGGAGGCGACCTCCGTCGCTGCTATATCAAGAAGAGAACTAGGACTTTTTAAGTGCATTTCGCCCGCCTTTTTCGGTCCATCAGGTGTCCTTCTTTTGTTTAATTAAAATCTAGCTGTTTTGCAGTCTCTACCTGGCTTAATGAATAGATGTAACACGGACTCCAACTGTGTGGATTCGCCTGGAAAGCTTCTGGAACTATAACCTAGATCATACACAACATATTTTTTTTTTTTTTTTTTTTGCGCCGATGGTGCTCCAGGCGCTGGGGAAGCTGTTCCTCGCAGTCCCGCCCTCCTCTAGATGCAAGGGCAGAGTGGGAATGAGAGCAGCAATTTAAATCCGCCAGTGGCTCCCGGGGAGCGGGTGCCGCGAGTTTTTGCCGCGCTGGTCAAGGGGAGTGGCAGGGAAGAGGACCCAGCTGCGCTGATGGTGCTCCAGGCGCTGGGGAAGCTGGTCCTCGCAGTCCCGCCCTCCTCTAGATGCAAGGGCTCAGTCTGGAGTGAAGGTAGAAAGCAGGAATCAGGACACTTTGTGTGCAAATATGCTCCTTGTAATAGAGCAGAATACTGTCACTCACAGTGAAGCCAGCTCCAGAGCCCCAGACTCGGGAGACCCTCTCAGCACTTCAGGTTCTAGCGCCTCCACATGTAATAAGAGGTGTAATCGGTAAAGCTACTGTTCTGGAGAGCTAGTTCTGGGCTATATCAAATATCTTTGGATTTTTGTATGAATATTGCTACGCCACCGCGTCCCTGCACACGCTGTTCTCCCTGCCATCCTCCCACGCCTGTCTGTGTGTGCGTTGGCAGTATTTGGGCTCGAATTTGTTTTAAAACTGGCCCTTATTTCCATTAATGCCCGACCTTCTGTAGCAGGCCTTTCCCTGCCCTCGAAGCCGAGGCCTTAATTGATTCCATGCAGCGAGCACCGGCCATGTTACCAGAGCTCTCCAGAGGGCCGATCCTTGTGCTTAATTCAGCACAATCTCTGCTTTCAGCACAGAGGTCACCGCGTGGGGAGAGCACATAACATATTAAAAGAAGGCTCAATAAGGCAGTTGTAAATATTGATGAAGAGCTAAACAGACATTGCCAGTAGGTAAACACCGCCAGCATCATAAGGCCTACATTTTCCCCAACCTACTGCAATACCATATGTTTAGTTAAGTCTATGGCTCCAACTTGGGGGGCGCTAGAGGGCGCCAGACCGGCCACCCGAGGACCAGAGAGGTAGGCCTTGGCGCGCTGCGCAGCCCCGGCTAGCCCCTGAATAAGCAGGGGACGAGAACACTTGCACCCTACCCCCGAACGGAGTAAGGCGACCTCCGTCACTGCTATATCTGAAACCGGCACAGGGAGATCTGCCAGAAGAGGGGCACTTGCTGCAGGAGGGTCCCGCGGACGCTTGCCGGCCTAACTGTAACCAGGACCGGGGAGAGGAGCACTGCTGTCCCGCTGCGGAGGTGACATGGGGGGGGGTGGGGACACTCACCCTGGCCATTCACCCTACGTCCACCGCACTGGGAGGACGGGAACGCGCTGAACTGACGGGAGGGAATCCCCCCGAGGGACTGACTTGGCTGCGCACCGCAGAACTGCCATTTGCCGGGTGGTGTATGCACTGTCCGGACTGCCATCGCGAATACACTCTTGACCTTCAGGGTCGATTCTGCCACCAGTAATCCTCGTCGCGAGGGACATAGAGGAGTGTCGCCGAGACGGGAATTGGACCGGCGGGATCGACGCACAGCATACCCTACGCCTGTCTCGGGCCACGCTAGAGGGAGGGCTCCGCTCTGGTGCTCCGGAGTGGAGAGCTGAGTTGCCAGGTCAACCATAATCATGGGGAAGACGGATAACAAACAATCCAAGATCCCTTTTGAGTCCCAAAAGAAAAAAACCCGCACCCAACTGACGGGGGAAGGTGACTCGGAGGTGGTGGATGCTGAGGAGGTGGACTGGAAGGCTCTCCTCTTAAACATGCAAACAAGTCTCACTTCCATTGACTCAAAGATTGATAATATGTCCAGGAGACTGGACTCTGTGGTGCACCGTCTCGACCAAAAGGAGGAGCGCGTTAAGGAGACGGAGCAACGGATCTCGGGGCTTGAGGATGGGGCGGCGGCCAATGCCAGCACTGTATCGCAGATGGAACGGTTACTGAAAGTGATTGCCGATAAGAACGAGGACTTGGAAGCGCGATCGCGACGAAATAATGTGCGCCTTATTGGTCTGGCAGAATCCACCGCAGTGGGGAAAATGGAACTCTTCATAGAGAAATTGCTTTCCGAACTTTTTGGCGTGGAGGCCTTTTCCCCGCACTTAGTGGTGGAGCGGGCACACCGCTCCCTGGGCCCTCGCCCCATTCCTGGAGCACCTCCGAGACCAATCATTATCCGCTTCCTGAATTACAGAGATCGTGATACTCTGCTTCGCCTGGCACGAGAGAAGCAGCCTGTTCAGTATGAAAACACCACGCTTTCTTTTTTCCCAGACTTCACACAGGCTGTACAGGAGGCACGCCGGAAATTTGGGGCAGTTAAGAAACGCTTAATTCAAAGTGATATCCGTTATTCCATGCTCTACCCGGCGTGCCTGCGAGTGGTCCTCCATGGCAAGACACACATATTCCAGAACCCGTCTCAGGTGGAACTCTTCCTAAAAGATCATAAACGCACTCACGAGCCTGCACGAACATCTCCTGGGAGGGATGGCTCCCGCTCTCCCACCTCAGCTCTGGACTGACTAGAGGGGTATGGCTGATATTCTTGTTCATAATTACACTGTCGCTGCATAGTAATGCTTAGCCTCTACCGCACAGGGAACCTCACTGCTTGTCATTTCCTTTGCTGGGTGCCCCGACTTCGAATTGAGGGTCCGTAGATTAATAGACCCGTTTGTTTCCAGGGTACAATTGTTGCTGTCTAACTTGATATTGCTCTGGCACACCCTTCCCCCTCCCGCATAGCCTGCTGTTACTAACCCCAGCGGGCGGCGGGTGAAAAAGTCGGGGGAGTTGGGTTGGCGGGTCTGGATCCCTAGTGTCTCCCAATTGGATGTTCCCCAACAGAGTATGGTTTGGAATGTTGCACTGATGTGGGTTGGGGTGGATGCTCGACATGATTGGGATGTCGTTGTGGGTGGGGGGGGAGATGTTCACGGGGTTGTTGATATTTTGTTTGAACGCAGCATGTATATCGTCACAATGCACAGGGCGAACTCGCCTCTTGGACCCTCCGCTGTGACATGGCTCTGGAATAGGCGGGGGTTTGCACACAGCAGGATACTTCGATTACCTAACTATAGATATGAGCCGGGAAGCGCAGCTAGATAGCAGGGAGGGGGGTCTGCTATCAGTCATCACATGGAATGTTAGAGGCCTGGGGGACCCGAGGAAGAGGAGACAGATACTGGGGGCATTGGACAGACTTAACGTAAATATAGCATTCTTGCAGGAAACCCATATGGATCCCCGCCGCGGAGGCGGCTTTGCCACCCGCTGGGCGGCGCATTCGGTCTTCGCAGCATACTCGTCTTATGCGAGAGGTACCGCTATATTGATAAAAAGAAATGTTCCCTATGCTCCACTGGTGGACGCGGCAGACCGAGAGGGAAGGTATTGCGTCACCTGGGGAAGGATGGGTGCCGAAACCATCACCTTTGCCTGCTCCTATGGCCCTAATTGCGATGACCCGAGTAGCTTCATTGCCCTCTGGAACAAGATCAGAGAGGTGGGCTCAACACATCTCATATGGGGAGGGGACTTCAATGCGGTCCTTGACCCGGCCCTAGACAGGTCTAACCCTTCTACACACCATTACACCAACACACATAGATACCTGCGAGACATCTGTGAAAATCAGGAGGTGGTGGATGCATGGCGGCACTTACACCCTACTAGTATGGTTGGCACGCATTAGAACTCGGCTCATGCCACCTGGGCTAGACTAGACTACATATTGGTGTCTCGGGGGCTTGCCCCCTCCATGGCTGCGGCACAGCATGTGGGTCGCACGTTTTCTGATCACTCCCCGGTACTGACCAGGTTCCGCTTACTGGACATGCTGGGAAGACCCCCATCCTGGCGCCTTCCACCCAACGTACTACTTGATGAGCTATTCCGCTTTGAACTCCGTCAGGATATCGAGGAGTTTATATCGCATAACAAGGGATCGGTAGAGCGGGTTGCCACACTGTGGGAGGCATTGAAGGTAACGGTGCGTGGTGTTTGCATATCTAAAGGCTCCGGCGTATTGCGGGTCTTGCGCAATACTTTACACACATTGGAAAACACACTCCGAACACTAGAAACCCAGCCGGACTATCCCACGGATGCCGCCGCCCAAGCGCGGTATCGAGAGGTGTTATCTGAATATACTACCGCCGCTGATAGGGAGGTGAAATTTCGAGGTAAACATTCCAGGGCTAGAGCTTATTGGGAGGGGGAGCGTCCCGGAAGCTTCCTGGCGGGCATGATTCGCCCCCGACGTGGCTCCAATTTCGTGTTGGAGTTGGAGGGAGACGGAAGGACGCCATTACGAGATACACGTTCAAACTTAGGCGCTTTTATTGACCATTATTCCGCACTCTACTCCACTACCAGAACGGTGGACCTAGAAATGGGTGACTACCTGAGGGAACTCACTCTGGGGTGGCTTCCGGACAGACACAGAGAGTTTCTGGCAGAGCCCATAAGTCTAGATGAAATACGGGATGCGATCAACCAGATGGCACCTGGGAAAGCCCCTGGGCTGGACGGGCTGCCCATGGACTTTTATAAGGCCTACGCAGATGTCCTGATACCGGTGCTTCGAGAGGTGTACCTTGAGGCACACGAGTCTGGAATACTTCCCCCGTCCATGCAGGAAGCTCTAATCATTTCTCTATTAAAACCGCCCGAGTGTTGTGACTCCTACCGCCCCCTATCCCTTATCAACTGTGATGCGAAAATTCTAACCAAGGTTTTGGCAAATCGCTTGCAGCTGCTGATGGGAGGGCTGGTGCTGTCGGACCAAGCGGGCTTCATCCCGGGCAGAGCCACTTCCTACAACCTCCGCACGCTTTTCTCCATTTTGCAAAATGTAGACCCTGAATTGCCAATGGTGGCGGTGTTCTTAGACGCCACTAAGGCCTTTGATTCGTTAGAATGGGACTACCTCCTATGCATACTACGAAACATGGGAATGCCAATAGGATTCACACAGTGGATAAGTATACTTTACCGTCAACCAGTTGCTCGCGTTGGGGTAAATGGTCGGATATCTGGCGCCTTTGCCATATCCAGGGGCACACGTCAGGGGTGCCCCTTATCTCCATTACTATTCGCCATAGCGATGGAACCGCTGGCGGCAAGACTCCGACAACACCACCGGGAAAGGGCTCTACGTTCTCTACAACGAGAGGTCCTAGTGTCCCTCTACGCGGACGACATAACGCTGTACATACGTGATCCCAGTACTAACCTCAACCCCATTCTGCGAGAGTTCATTCGCTTTGCCGGTATGTCGGGTATCCATATTAACTGGGGAAAATCCACTATATTTCCGCTCACGGCAGCGGCCCAACCTTTCCCCCTCGATTATCCCTTGAGGTGGTGCACAGATGAGGTCCGCTATCTGGGCATATCTCTCACTAGAGACCGGGACGAACTAATGCGGCTGAATTATGGCCGTGCCTTTGACCATATCCAAAATTGCGTAACCAGATGGATCACATTGCCACTCTCATTTGCCGGACGCGCATCCCTCATCAAGATGGTGATCCTACCTAAACTCCTGTACCTCTTCCTAAATATCCCATACTACCCGGGCAGGTCCTTTTTTAAAATGTTGCGATCTGAGCTGATCCGACTGGTCTGGAGTGGAAAGCAGCCACGACTGCGCTGGGATATTTTGACTCGCCCGTTCACACAAGGCGGCTTTGATCTACCGGAGTTCGAACTGTACTATTACAGTGCCCAGGCACACTATATACACTATTGGATTCGCCCCACGCCCTTTCTGCCTCAGGTGGCGGTGGAGCATTGGTTGGCGGACCCGATCCCGCTGGAAGGAGCTTTATTTAGTGCGCCCGTAACTCCGACTGCGGACGCTACCACAGTCTCTAGTACAGTCAATGCGTGGCGTCGTATCACGGAAAAAACTAACACAACCCTACCGTACTCTCCGTTGCTCCCACTGGCGTACCATCCTACTATACCTCTTCTGCAGGAACAAATATTTTAAAACTTAATGAATAAACTCAACATCAAGACATGGGGAGACCTATATCATGGGGGTCGGTTTAGGTCGCAGACGCACATGTTTTCTGACCTTACACCCACTCCCATGGATACATTTCTATATATAAGACTTCGTAGTGGGATCCGAGCGCTGACGGAGGAGTATCCGGCCGAGCCGCCCACATTAGACCCTCTACATCAGCTGCTTAAATCTACTACTCCCAGGTGTCTATGGTCCGGCGCTCAGCCCTGGCTTCGCCATGGACCGCTGGTTGCTCCGTGGGGGTAATTACCACAGAGCGTTGTATTCGAAATCGTCGGACCTCACCCTCACGGGGCCCACCAGATTGGCCGTCCATGTGTGGAAGGTGGCGACGGACTCGCTGGGCTGGAGGGGTAAGCTTACCCTTGCCACCCCTCTGTTCGACTCCGAGATTCTGGGGAAGCTTTGGCGCACAAAAGGGTTCGAGAAATGGGATTTGATCGGCATATCCAGGGTTGGAGACCTTTTGGTTAAGGGTAAGATAAAGTCGTTCGAGGAGCTGCAGAAGGAATACGAGCTGGGGAGCACGGAGTTCTTCCGATATGCACAAGTGCGCCACGCCTTGCGGTCAGTCCTTGTGGAGGGGGAGAAGGTGCCCGAGTCCTCTCCGTTGGAGGATCGGATCCTGGATGGTCACATGCCAGAGAGCACGATTTCGCTCATTTATAAGAAGCTTATCAATGTTCGGGCGGATCTTCTCCTAGGGTTGCGCGCCCAATGGATAAGGGACGGCCTTGAACTAGATGATGAGGATTGGCAGTACGCAGTTTCTTCTCCCAAAGAGGTCGCTATCCCCGCGCGCCTGCGGCTGGTGCAGCTTAAAATACTCCATAGGGTCTACGTGACGGGGCCCAGGTTGGTTCACATGGGTTTTTCTGAGGAGGGCCTATGTAAGAGAGGCTGTGGCATGGTGGGTACCTTCCTCCATATTATTTGGGAATGCGGTGCGATTATGGAGTTCTGGAGGCAAGTCCACGAGGTGATGGGGGAGGTGACAGGAATTGTTATGCAGCCTGAGGCGCGATGTTGTCTCCTGAATGTCTGGAGTCCTACTGACCACAACGGGGCACAGACTCAGTGGGTGACCCTGGGGAACATGGTAGCCAAGCGTGATATCGCTCGGCTGTGGGGCTCCAATAGGCCGCCCACATTGACAGCGTGGATGGAAAACATGGACTGGAGCATGTTTAGGGAGAAGACAGTGTATTGTGCTCGGGGGCGCCCTCGGAAATGGCAGGCTGTGTGGGGGCCATGGAACCAGTACAGAGGGGACATATGCCTGCCCCCCGACCCGGATCCGCCTGAGGAGCAACTTTCCCCTTAGTCCTTTTCCGGCTTTGACTTTCCCGCTGATATGTGATTATTTCTAGAGTCTCTGCCTTTCCCTCCTTTCCCTTACTATAGATCAGTGCCTGTTAGACGTGATGGGGCTCGTCCCCCCTGATGGGAACCTCTCTTGGTGTTTACAGTACCTTTCGCCTTGCTTGTGTTTAGGGTTGTATTTATGTTTATGTAAAATAGAACCTTTGGCTCTCCTGTCAGTGATATGTGGACGCAAGCATGTGTTGAACCTCTAAAGCTGCCGTACCTCCGGGATGTCGGCTGAATAGCTGTGTCACTGATATAAAATAAAGGTTTTTCCAAAAAAAAACAAAAAAAAAAATCTACTACTCCTGCACATGCAGTCTCGCACCTATACCATTTAATACACGCCATACCGGAGCTGGAACATTGCGGGGCGCGAAATGGCTGGGGGGGAGAGCTGGGTGAACCCATTACAGACGAAATCTGGGACTTTTGCTGTGCACAAACCGAACAAATCTCTTCCAGCAGCAGATTCAGGGTCATTCACTATAAGTTTCTGCATAGACTTTATTGTACACCAGCCCGTATGCATAGGATCGGACTTCGGGAGGACGACCTTTGCTGGCGATGCCATGCACCCGCGGCGGATTTCTTGCATGTGGCGTGGGGTTGCCGGGAGGTTGCCGACTACTGGGGTCAGGTATATTCGGGCATCTCGGAGATGATAAATATATCATTGTCACCATCTCCAGTACAGGCACTACTGGGCTACACAAAAACTATTAGAAAGCCGGTACGCAGATTCGCCACTATCGCTTTTCTTATGGCCAAGAGACTGATAGCTTGCAGGTGGGGACGGGGCAGAGCCCCGAAATTCAAAGACTGGATCAGAAGCATGGTGCAGTGTCAGGAAACGTTGCTCCAATACGCGGAGCTCTTGCCCGCGGCGGCTCGTCCAGGGGACATATGGAGCCCTCTAACGACATACCTGCTATCACACCCCATATCATAACACTTCGTTTACAGCTCTATTAGATAGATCCTAGGGCACCGAACCCACTGGAACCACCCTGCTTGAGCGATAGCACATGGAGACGGGATCGGGGGGTTGCCGATGCACCACTGCCTACATTTAAAGAAGACTCACACTTCGGCGGCTGTGAGATACGGCTCCCATGCTTCGGGGAAGCCTGTCAGGGGGAGGCAAGAGGGAGGGGATGGAATGGACTCTTCCCTTGTGCTTCTCTGACATTGGTTGATGTCGGGATGGAATGGGAAATATTACGCCACTGGGACATATGATGAGAGGAGGTTGCTACCAGATGTTGTTTCCCTATGTTCACTGCATACATGAGATCTGTAATAATCATTACCTGCTAATTCCAGCATAGAATAAAAGGACGGGAGACCTTTATTTGAGTTGTCATCCTACTTTCTGCTAACATTGCAACGCGGCCGGCCCCTTGTGGGTTGTGGATGAACCGCTGTGTACACCATTACCTTCCACAGTACTGTCACGCTGCCGGCCATATGTGGTTGTAGGCATGAGCTGTGTATTGTGACTAAATGCTGAATAAAGTTTGTTTAAAAAAAAAACCCTCTTCATAGGTCCACCCCAGTCCTGAACATCAATTTCTCATCCTTTGAGAGGCAGACTCTCTGCCTCTTCCGTCCATGCTAACAGTGCCATTCTATTCTGACCACTAGACCCTCCTGGGGCTACATTTAAGCAATTCACTACCCTTTCAAGCTTGCCCTCGGCAGTTTCTCTACCCCTTCATCAGGTCCAAAACCTTGTCCAAGTCCCAACATTTTCAACAACTTCCTCAGCCTCACCAGTATTCCCTATCTTCCCAAACATTCTATTGGTACGCCTTTGACCATCATCTCAAATTCAGTAGTCTAGAAATAATACACAGGATAGGAAGCCTCGGTGTGTGGGGCAACCCGGAGAAGGCATATGCGCATGACCGGAGTTTGTCTTATTCATTTTGAGTATTATGAAGTTGCATCCATACCGCACTATAATCACAGGAATGAGCTTGCGCGTACAGAGTAGGAGAACAGAAAGAAGCATGGAAAACATTGTGGAAAGCCACAACCTACACATACAGAGGGTAACGAGAAGCTATTATGCAGCTCTAAAGTGCTGAGAGCCATCCTGACTGTACTCCTGTCACTCAAAGCATGGCTGTTTCTATAGGCAGACAATGGTTCCAACAAGTTTCCCAGGTGGTCATCTCTTACAGAACCAACAAATATCAGCAGGAGCTGAGGCAGTGAGAGTACAAGCACTGCCAGGCCCACTTCATACTGATACAGCTAATAAATCTACAGCGCAGCTTCAACAAGACTAATCACTACAGATTCACCCTACATATGGACTGCACTAGTGCGCTGGACTAAGTAACACAGTCCACATATGCACACCCACTGTTTTAAAACGTTTTCAACATTCCTCTACCAATAAATAATTGCACTCTAAAGAGGATGTAGAAAGAATTTTAACCTCACTTCACACTGAGCACTTATTTTTTGGTCTCTGGACTCTACTGCAATACCAGTGGTTCTCCTCCAGGTGATTGTCAGCATACCGAAAAAAAAAACCCATGATGATGCTGTCACGTTACGAATAGGCGGAGAACCAAGATATACCGCCATTCCACCTATGTACGTGTATGAGGGTTTTTTATGAAAGGCACCAATAACTAACGACCCTGGTTATGCAGGTACAAGTGATTCATTTCCCCCCCTTTGATCTGTGTTCTTAAAACAGCCTGACCAACCTCTATGACATGAGTCTCCAACCTTTTCTATAGTGAACGCTACTTCTGCCCAAGGGAAATCACTATCACTAGTGACCACAGCTGTTAGCATTGCTGTTAGCATTATACTAGTGACTACTAAGTCTATCAATAGAGGCCACCCAAGTTTTTCAGGGGAACAACAACATTAAATGTGTTTTGGAAATGCAACCTTTTGTCTTCACCAGGGTATCAGTGTCTGAAAATGCACAACTTTTTCTCTCAAAAAAGCACTTTCCATTTTGGGTAAATAAACTCATTTTTCCAGATGAAAGTGGTTTCAATGAAAAAAATATAACTTTTTCTTTCAGAATTTCTGTTTTAGTAAGTACATATCGCCCAAACATTAGCTTGCCATCTATCAGAGCACCCACACATGTCTCGCCTAAATACTCTCGCTTAAAGGCACAAGCGATGTTTGCTAAAGATTGATGTCTTTTGTTATTTATAGGTTCTTGCTTCCCGGGAAGACTGAGTTCCTCTAGCCTTACATTCTGCGAATGTGCTAAAGTAGTTTTCAAAAGAAGTAACAGGGACAACATTGTACTGGACTTTATTATATCAAATGCTATACAGAACTTTACACTGTAAACATAAAAGGTAACATATCATGATCTGTAAAGCGCTCTGATACCCTACAGGGTCAAGTTCACGCTATACAAAACACTGAATAAATAAATAAATAAATAAAATCTTTGTGGGGACTTGAGCGTGTGTTACTATCTTTGTGGGGACTTGCTCTATAATTGTCATTTGCAATTAAATACAGTAATGGGCACATGGCTAAAGGTTTATTTTATCAGCAAGATATGCAAATAACATCATAATATGTTCATAATTAAATAGCTTCATGTATTCTATGGGTACACAAAAATGAACTGTTTCAATAAATTGCCAGAAATTAACATCTATCAGAATTACAGAAGGGAATTTAAAATTGTATGTAACTCTTTGCTTAGTGCTCAAAGTCTTAAGAGATAAGTGGGAGTGGGAGTAACTCACATTTTTTGCTGTAGTGTCATTAAACATAATAACAGCAAAATTACTCAGAGTTTTGCTGAATTACACAAGAAGCATATCTCAGCATTTAGCACTTTTCTCAGAGTGCAAAATGTATCCTTGCATCCAAACGGCCCTGAGGATGTATTTTGCGCCTAGACAATAGCTAAGAAATTAGCTCTAAATGCAACAGAACCCAAACAGGAGCAGTCGGCCGCCACTCGTGCTCGCTATATTTGTTGTTCCAGTGCTCCTGCAGCAGGATTTCTGTGCCAAATTACTCATAAATACTTGAATGGGCAGAATAATGTGAAACTACTGCAATTACTCTCACTACTCTGCGTAATGAAAATTTCACCCAGGTCTAGAGATAATAGATTAGCACATGGATACATTAAATGTTGGATTTTTCAATGTTGTCAAGGAGTGCGATTATTTTTATTTATTTCAAAGTAGCTAACAGACCATGTCTCCCTACCAGTTAGCATTTGAAGATAATGATGTTCAAGTAGCACAAAGATAGTTTATGATTATAAGAATGTGCAAGTCCTAACAAAAATGGTGTATGAAAGAAATCTTGTTGTAGTCCCCACAAAGATACTGAGAGATTATAGTGATATTCAAGTCTCCACAGAGATAACATGTTATTGTGATGTTTTTGGGCCAGGTGTAGGAAGCCAAATTGCGATCGCAAACGCTGAAATTCGCGATTGCAATTTGGCTGTGTGCAATGTAGATAGGCAAATACCCTCTTGCAAAATAAGGAATCACAAAAATTGCGATTCCTTATTGTGCACAAGCATATAGAGAATCGCAATTTGCGATTCCCCAAATGCTATGCTACTAGGCATCAAAAATTGCGATTTTGCTTTAAGGAATTGCAAATTACCACCAACTTCAAGTTGGTGGTAATTTGCGATTTCCTTTAAAAAACACTTTTTTGCTTTTTTCAAAGTGCCACGTGGCACACATACATGCCCTTAGGGCATATATATGCACCACATGTGCACACATGCACATTTCAGTGGTGCAACGGGGTGTCCTTTTGGAACCCTTGCACCGTTGAAATTGCGCACACAATTTGCGAGTACCTCTTGGTTACTCGCAAATTGCGTGCGCAAATACCATTCATGCCTATGGGCCTCTTGGCCCATAGGAATGAATGGGAAGGTATTCCTTGGTGGCAAATCTCAATTTGCGATCTCCAATAAGGAATATTAAGGAATCACAATTATTTTTGCGATTCCTACATACATTCCATTTTGCGAGTCCTTAATAGCGATTCGGTAAAAATCGCTATGTAGGACTCGCAAAACTGACTTTACCTACATCTGGCCCTAAGTCCCCACAGCGATAGTGTGTGGTTACTGGGATAAAGTTTGGTTATTAGGATGTTCAAGACCTCATAGAGATGGTGTGTCCTCTCAAAGATAGTGTGTGAAGATAATGATGCTCAAGTCTTTACAGTGATAGTGTATAAAGATAAATGTATTCGAGTCCCCACAAAGATAGTGTGTTATCATAGAAATGTTCAGGTCCCCACAGAGATAGTGTATGATTAGTGGGATGTTCAAGTCCCCACAGTGATAGTGTGTGGTTACTTGGATGTTCAAGTCCCCACATAGATAGTGTGTTACTATAGGGATGATCAAGTCACCTCAGAGATAGTGTGTGATTATTGGGATGTTTAAATCCCCACAGTGATAGTGTGTGGTTACTGGGATAAAGTTTGGTTATTAGGATGTTCAAGACCTCATAGAGATGGTGTGTCCTCTCAAAGATAGTGTGTGAAGATAATGTTCAAATCGCCACACAGACAGTGTGTGAAGATAATGATGCTCAAGTCTTTACAGTGATAGTGTGTAAAGATAAATGTATTCGAGTCCCCACAAAGATAGTGTGTTATCATAGAAATGTTCAGGTCCCCACAGAGATAGTGTATGATTAGTGGGATGTTCAAGTCCCCACAGTGATAGTGTGTGGTTACTTGGATGTTCAAGTCCCCACATAGATAGTGTGTTACTATAGGGATGATCAAGTCACCTCAGAGATAGTGTGTGATTATTGGGATGTTTAAATCCCCACAGTGATAATGTGTGGTTATTGGGATGTTCAAGTCTGAATAGAGATAGTTTATGATTATGGAGATGTTCAAAATCTCACAGAGATGGTGTGTGAAGGTAAGCATGTTCAAGGCCCCATAAAGAGTGCATGAAGATAACATCTCCACACAGGTTGGGCCTGATTCACAAAGGTAAAGTTAGACCTATTATTATTTTTTTAAATTATTTATATAGCACAAACTCCACCCATAGGTATCAGAGCACTTTACATGAGCACCAGCTATGTTACAGATGGACACATTCATCTTTTAGTAGGCACTGGAAGATTAAGTGATTCGCCCAGAATCACAGGATGTTGAGCGTCCCTGCTGAGGCTTGAACCTGGTTCCCCAGCTTTGAGGTCGACCTCTCTAGCCGTTAGTGGTAAGTTCAACCAAAAGTCTAACTTTACTACATTTCAGTGTTCACAAATGTAAGTTACAAGTAGTATATTTACGACTTCGGAGTCTCTGCACTCAGGGCGGAGTTTCGGAGTTTCCACACTTAGGTAGAATCTCCATACTCTGGGCGGAATCTCCACACTCGGGGCAGAGATGCCCTGAGTGCGGAAACTCCAATCGTAAAGATGCTGCTTGCAACTTACCTTTGTGAATACCAAAAAGTAGTAAAGTTACACTTGTGGTCTAAACATGAACCAAAAGTCTAACTTTTCCTTTGTGAAGCGAGACCATATTGTGTGAAGATAATGATGCTCAGGCATGTTTAAGCCTACGCATAGTGTGTGATTATAGTGGTCTTCAAGTCCGTACTGACATAGTATTTGTAGAATGTGGAGATTATCATGGGCAAGTTCATACATTGATAGTAAGCAAAGATAATGATATTAAAATCTCCACAAAAACATTGTATTACTACATGCATTTTCAAGCCTCCACATACTGTGTAATTATAGCGGTAATGAAGTCTCTACTAATGTAGTGAGTGGAGTTTATCCTGGTCTTGTTCATACAGCGATAGTGTGTAAAGATAATAATATTCAAGTCCCCACAGAGATAGTGTATGAATTCAGGTATGTTTAAGCCTATTCATATTGTGTGAATTTAGTGGTGCTCAGGTCTCTGCTGACATAGTGTTTGGAGATTATCATGGCCAAGTCAGTACAGTGAATGTGTGTAAATATAATGTCATTCAAGTCTTCACAGAATGTGTGATCATAGTGATGTTTAAGTCCCCACAGAGATAGTGTGTGTTTATTGGGATGTTCAAGATTGCACAGAGATGGTGTGTTAAGGTAGGCATGTTTAAGCCCCCATAAAAATAGTGTGTGAAAGTAATGTTCAAGCTTCCACACAGCTAGTATGTGAATAGGATGTATGACGTTACAACGCGTGCTGTTACAACGCATGCTGTTACAACAAAACTGTTACAACGCAAGTGGATTTACAACGCATGCCATTACAACGCAAGTCTTTACATCGAATTGCGCTAGATGGCGTGCTAACATTAGAAAAGTGTAATTTACTATTCCAACTCCAGTCCACTTAACAGTATGGAAGGTGTTGGGATAGTAAACTACACTATTTGTAATGTTGGCACGCCATCTAGCGCAAATCGATGTAAAGACTTGCGTTGTAATGGCATGCGTTGTAAATCCACTTGCGTTGTAACAGTTTCATTGTAATGGTAGTGCGTTGTAAAAGTTGCGTTGTAAAGGTTGTTCCCCATGTGAATATAATGCTGAAATCTTCACAGAGTTAGTTTGCGATCATAAGGATGTTCTAGCCTTCACATAGTGAGTGATTATAGTGGTGTCTGTGTATCCCTAACAACGCTGTATGTGGAGATTATCATGTTCAAGTCCATACAGTGAATGGTTGTAAAGATAATGATATTCAATTCCAGACAGAGATAGTGTGTGATTATAGTGATGTTCAAGTTCCCACATAGATAATGTGTGATTATTGGTATGTTCAAGAACCCACAGTGGTAATTTGCGATTACTGGGATGTTCAAGTGCCCACGCAGATAGTGTGTGGTTATTGGGATATTCAAGTCCCCAAAGTGATAGTGTATGGTTATTGGTATGAGGAAGCTCTCACAGAGATAGTGTGTGATTATTGCAATGCCAGAAGGGCAACTTGTAGTTACTGGGATGTTCAAGTTCCCACGGAGATACTGTGTGGTTATTGGGGTTCGAAATCTCACATAGATGGTGTGTGCATTTAAGCATGTTCAAGTTCCCATAAAGATAATGTGAACATAACGTTCAAGTTTCCACACTGATATTGTGTGTGAAGATAATGATACTCAAGCATGTTTAAGCCTATGCATAGTGTGTGATGACAGTGTTTACCACATACTATGTGGAGATTAGCATGGTTAAGGTTCTACATGGATGGTTTGCAAAGATAATGATATTCAATTCCAGACAGAGGTAGTGTGTGATTATAGTGATGTTCAAGTTCCCATAAAGATAGTGTGTGATTATTGAGATTTTCAAGACCCCAAGAAGTAGTTAATGGTTATTGGGATGTTCAAGCCCCCACAGAGATAGTGTGTGGTTATTAGGATATTCAAGTCCCCACAGTGACAGTGTGTGATAATTGGGATGTGGAAGACCCCACAAAGATTGTGTGTGATTATTGGGATGTTCAAGACCCCACAAGGGCAATTTGTAGTTACTGGGATGTTCAAGTCCCCACAGAGATAGTGTGTGGTTATTGGGGTTCGAAATCTCACATAGATGGTATGTGAATGTAAGCATTTTCAAGTCTCCATAAAGATAGAGTGTACATAATGTTCAAGTTTCCACACAGATTGTCTGTAAAGATAATGATACTGAAGCATGTTTAAGCCTGCGCATAGTGTGTGGTAATGGTGTTTACCATATACTACGTGGAGATTAGCATGGTTAAGGTCATACATGGATAGAGTGTAAAGATAATGATATTTAAATCCCCACAAAAATAGTGTGTGATTACAGGCATGTTCAAGCCTCTGCATACTGCTGACCAAGTCACTTCCAACATAATGTAAGATTATCATGGTCAAGTCCATACAGTTATAGTGTGTAAATATCATGATATTCAAATGCTCACAGAGATAGTGTGTGTTTACAGGCATGTTTAAGCCTCAGTCTAGTGAGTGATTATAGTGGTGTTTGAGTCTCTACAGACAAGAGAGCATATATACAAGCCCCCATCGCCACAGGAACGTCACTTTTTCCGATGTTCTTGTGGCAAAAGGGATTTGCCTTATTCACAAGGCAGCGTTAAGCCACTTAATGTGGCTTGAGACTCGGGAAACACGAACCAAAAGGTATGAAGGGTTTTTCAAGTAAAATGTATATGATAAATGTCTAAGTTGTGATATGATGCAATTTTGCTAATAAAAACAAGTGGAAAGAAAATGTGGCTTAAGGCCACCTTGTCAATAAGGCACACTTTCATGCTATACTTAGCATGAAAGGAGTGGGCAAGGGATGTTGCAGTGGTCGTTCCACTGCAACATCCATTGATTTTGACGCTGCCCCATATTTACAAGGGTGGCGTAAATATGGGGCAACACCAAAATTAAGACCAGTAAAAACCTGGTTTTAGACAGGTAAAATGAAGAGAAATTACCAATTTCTCGTATTTGGTGTTTGTATTTGTGCTGCAGTGTGCAGCACTCATAGGAACAGCAAAACGCCATGTATGATTGTTTATGTGCAGGAAGGTGTCCCTGGCCGATGAGCCTTCCTGAGCTAGAGTGATAGGAGGAGCTAAAATTTGTAACTGATTAGGGCTGTCCCTGTCTCCACACAAAGAAGTCACCATCTCCTGTAGTGTGTCTGGAGTCACGGCTGCAAAGGACAGGGTCTTGTGCACTATAAAGACCTTACTTTTAGGTCTCCCTTCTTCGACGGCCAAAATGGGAATAAGTGCTGGACCTCTGAACACTTCTGGACTGAGGACATTTTGCCAGGAAGAAAAGTTGTTGTGCTGCCTGTAGGAACTGCCACTTTGCTGTTTGCTTTGCTGTGTTGGCCTGCTGTCTGCTGCTTCTGCTCTGGGAGAAAGAGGGATGAACTTTATTCTCTGCATCCTGCTTTCTAATGTTCTCCAAGGGCTTGCCTGAGCTTGCCTCCTGTTGCTGAAGTCTCAAGGACATCAAAGACCTCATCTGCATCTTGCTTCTAGCAGCTGAGCTCCTCTGCAGTGAGTCCTGTCCTGTCAAGTGGTCCCAAATCCAGTCTTGGGCCCCTTGGAGGTGAATTTGGTGCTGCAATCAAGAGACTAATGCATCGACTCCAAGCGTCAACACATTGCCGCGGCCTACACTGAAGCTGTGGTCCAGCTCGTTGTGTGCGTGGTTCAACAAACGCAACTTACAATGCAGTCCTGACTTTGCCGATGCATCGCCATCCATAGAACTGCTGCTGCATGAGTCTTGAGCACCACTTCACCGGGGTCTGTGACACACTCCTACTCCGACACAGCCAGGTGACTTTCATTCGACGCAGAGCTTTCAGTCCAGCAGTTCAACATTGACGCCGAAGAATTGACGCAGTGCGCTTTAGACATTGACGCATCATCAACACCATGTTGCCTTCAGGAACGGAGGTCTAGAACAAGCATTGATGCATCACCTCTTCTGGGCAAAGCATCGGCCCGAGCGGGAAAGCTCAATGGAACTGAAGCATCACCAGCATCCGCGACACCTCACCTCCTCCATGCCACGCATCGTCCTTGATTTCCGATGCATCCAAGGCACTGTAAGGGGATCTGCGTGATTCCTGTATCCAACCTGTGCTCCATTGCGGTCAGACTGAACTTTTGGATTTCTCCCATTCAAGCGCGACCAGATAGCCACGGTCTGAGCTATTGTTATTAAGATCTAGAATTCATAACTTGATTGTGTATGTTGGATTTATTTTGTCGTTCCGGCCTTGTTTTACGCAGATATACTGGTGTGGAGTACTTTTGTGGTGTTTCACTGTGTTACTGTGGGTGTGTACACAAATACTTTACACATTGCCTCTAGAGATAAGCCTGGCTGCTCTGTGCCAAGCAACCAAGGGGGTGTAAGCACAGGTTATCTGTGGGTTCCTACTTGGACAGGGTGTATACCACCATTTCTAACAACCTTCAACAATAATCTTCTACAGCTTGCTGGTCACTCAGTCTTGATCTTTACTACCAGGCAGAACATCAGGTCCAGTGCCTCATTTACATGGAGCTCACCCCTCACTAGGAGCAAGCCCCTGCCTTCCTGTTTGCTCACACAGGGAAAGCTATTCTTAGGTAGGCAGGTTTGTAGCCTGTGGTATATGAAACCTGTGCCATCAATCACACTCTTGGTTAAAATAGTTTGGGCCACATGATAACCTTCACTCTAAGTAAGGAATTTTGGCTTAATCATTTGCATAATCCTATCCCTGATGATTCAGGTGTCTATGCCAAATGTTCCCTTACTTGACACTCCACCAAAATATAGTACTAGTACTTACCTGTTTAAATTGCATCACAATTATGTACTTTTTAGCATTCCATGAATTGATTCAGAAGCTACAGAGAATCCAGTGCACAGTTGTCAGACAGCTCTTATTATAAAAATTCCTCAGTGCCACTTTAGTATTACAGTAAGGGCCACAGGAGCATGCATGGCTTCTTCTGGAATATGGTTTACACTGGCTCAGAATGTGTGTCAGCACGACCACAAGGTGGCACACTGATTGTTCACCATCATAGTAGCCAGTGCAGAGTGAATGCACCACTACAGAAGGTGGTGCATAGTGAATTCACAACTCAAGGGCATAAATTAGCAGTTTTTTCAAACTGCTGCTCTGTCTTTCACTTAGGCACTCTTTTTGCGAATGTACTGCTAAATATTGAACAAAGAAATATCATGAAACAAGAATACAGTGGACAACATATTGAGGACCAAAATATCATTAAGGTATGTGCACATAGAGCAAGTATAGATTTCCTATTCTATCTCCACATCTGTGCACCTTGAAGAAAAAAATAATTATATATATATATATATATATATATATATATATATATATATATATATATATATATATTACCTACTGGCGGTCGCCAGTAGGTAGTTATAGTTAGGACCACGTTTCCATAGGAAATCCGCAACATTCTATTTTGAATAACTTTGGCGCCGGTTGACGAATCCTCGTGAATTTTTCAAAATAGGTGGGGCGCTACGCTCCGCTCCTACCCTGAAAGTCTCGGGGGGATTCGTCAAGCGGGGGCTGAGATAAAAGGGGGGTCCCAAAACGCGTTTTTCCCATGCATTTTTCCATAGGACCTTTAGACACAGCTACAGCCCGAACGGCTGAACAGAATTACTTGAAATTTGGCAGAGAGGTAGTCCTCAGGTCAAGGAAGTGCCTTTTGTAGGTTTGGTGTAAATCTGTTCAGTAGATTCTGAGAAAATAGCCTTTAAATCAATATATATATCTGAGCCAGCTTACGGTGCGCTTACGGTGCGCTTACCGTACGCGTACGGTGACGTGCGCGAGCGCGATTGTGATTGGCCCTTAGATCTTAGTAAACATTCGAATCGGTCGAAACCAGGAAGCGGCGGCCGCCATTTTCTCTCTCGCACTCTGACAGGCGGTGGAAAAACAAAGCCCCAAAACATGTAAAGGTGCTGTTTAGACAGCTCCCAAGCACCTAGCCATGTCCATGGAGTCCCCAACGATCCCCCAAGGGAAAAAAGGCAATTTTAATTTTTTCGAAAATTTCGCCGATTACGCTTACCGTACGCGTACGGTAATAAATTAAAAAAAATTAAATAAAAAATATCCACACTCTCCCCACCCCGTGTGCAAAAGGTGCCCGAAGTGCACCTTTTGCGCATGGCTTATCAGTTATAAAACTAACACATATTTTACCTATCACAGCGATGCTCATCATATTTCCTCCATGTGCGCACGGTGCGTGAAGCGCATCGTGGCGTTCATGGCCCATGTAGCGTAACGTGGGCACGCGGTGCGCGAAGCGCACGGCGTGCTCACTGTGCGCGCACGGTGCGCGAAGCGCACCGTGCGCGCACGGAACGAACTGCGTTAAGTGGGCGCGCACGCCACAAATGGCGTACAGTAACTTAGCATTTAAAAAAACGTACAAATTCACTGAAAAAACCATAGGTTTCACACACGTTATAGTTAGGAATTAGCATTTAAAAAACCTTGCAAATTCACTGAAAAAACCATAGGTTTCACACATGTTATAGTTAGCTGGACATTTTACTGATAAAAAACCAATGAAATTCCCCCGTTATAGTTACTGTAGGCAACTATAACTCACGCGACCGTAATCCTCTGCTGATGACATATGTGTCTTTATGGAAAAAAAATATTTGTAATATATGTATAGCTAAAATTTAATGGAAGAAGACATGGGCAAATAAGTGTCTAAATACAGTATTAGCATCAGCAGAGGATTGCGGTCGCGTGAGTTATAGTTGCCTACAGTAACTATAACGGGGGAATTTCATTGGTTTTTTATCAGTAAAATGTCCAGCTAACTATAACATGTCTGAAACCTATGGTTTTTTAAGTGAATATATATATAGATAGATAGATAGATATATATGCTTTCACAGAGGCTCCAGTTGCTGGGAGCCCCCAACCCTGCAGGGCGGGCTCTCAAAAGGCAGGGCTGGAGAATCCTGCTCATATTAACGAAGAAACCACAGAGCCCAACTTCGTCTTATTTCCATAAAGACATTTATTCATCTGAATGCATCCAAGGAACTGGATGCTATTGAATAAATAAAGGAAACTGGGGTAATAAAGAATCCTGTGAGTGCATACTTATTGGTCTCCTGAGAAGGAAGCTGTTGGTGAATAAATTTACGGCATGGCTCTGCTGCAGTTGCGCACCGGATAAAGAATCGCCAGGGGTCTACTCAATTAAGCCGAACTGTGGGAGTACTGTGGGAGTACTGGGGGAAGCTGCTAGACCTAATACTCACCTGCTGAGCAACGCCATTGCCGACACGCCATTGCCGCCACCGCCAAGAGTCCAGGGGCCATCACAGCAAACACCATCTTCCGCGTCGCCGCCCCGGGACTGCAACTCCCGGCAGCCTCAGCGGCGGCGCGACGAGTTGACGCGGCGCAAGCGCCAGGAGGCGCAATAAATTGCGGAGAGACCGGCGGAGCGGGGGGAAGCTGCTAGACCTAATACTCACCTGCTGAGCAACGCCATTGCCGACACGCCATTGCCGCCACCGCCAAGAGTCCAGGGGCCATCACAGCAAACACCATCTTCCGCGTCGCCGCCCCGGGACTGCAATTCCCGGCAGCCTCAGCGGCGGCGCGACGAGCTGACGCGGCGCAAGCGCCAGGAGGCGCAATAAATTGTGGAGAGACCGGCGGAGCGGGGGGAAGCTGCTAGACCTAATACTCACCTGCTGAGCAACGCCATTGCCGACACGCCATTGCCGCCACCGCCAAGAGTCCAGGGGCCATCACAGCAAACACCATCTTCCGCGTCGCCGCCCCGGGACTGCAATTCCCGGCAGCCTCAGCGGCGGCGCGACGAGCTGACGCGGCGCAAGCGCCAGGAGGCGCAATAAATTGCGGAGAGACCGGCGGAGCGGGGGGAAGCTGCTAGACCTAATACTCACCTGCTGAGCAACGCCATTGCCGACACGCCATTGCCGCCACCGCCAAGAGTCCAGGGGCCATCACAGCAAACACCATCTTCCGCGTCGCCGCCCCGGGACTGCAACTCCCGGCAGCCTCAGCGGCGGCGCGACGAGCTGACGCGGCGCAAGCGCCAGGAGGCGCAATAAATTGCGGAGAGACCGGCGGAGCGGGGGGAAGCTGCTAGACCTAATACTCACCTGCTGAGCAACGCCATTGCCGACACGCCATTGCCGCCACCGCCAAGAGTCCAGGGGCCATCACAGCAAACACCATCTTCCGCGTCGCCGCCCCGGGACTGCAACTCCCGGCAGCCTCAGCGGCGGCGCGACGAGCTGACGCGGCGCAAGCGCCAGGAGGCGCAATAAATTGCGGAGAGACTGGCGGAGCGGGGGGAAGCTGCTAGACCTAATACTCACCTGCTGAGCAACGCCATTGCCGACACGCCATTGCCGCCACCGCCAAGAGTCCAGGGGCCATCACAGCAAACACCATCTTCCGCGTCGCCGCCCCGGGACTGCAATTCCCGGCAGCCTCAGCGGCGGCGCGACGAGCTGACGCGGCGCAAGCGCCAGGAGGCGCAATAAATTGTGGAGAGACCGGCGGAGCGGGGGGAAGCTGCTAGACCTAATACTCACCTGCTGAGCAACGCCATTGCCGACACGCCATTGCCGCCACCGCCAAGAGTCCAGGGGCCATCACAGCAAACACCATCTTCCGCGTCGCCGCCCCGGGACTGCAACTCCCGGCAGCCTCAGCGGCGGCGCGACGAGCTGACGCGGCGCAAGCGCCGGGAGGCGCAATAAATTGCGGAGAGACCGGCGGAGCGGGGGGAAGCTGCTAGACCTAATACTCACCTGCTGAGCAACGCCATTGCCGACACGCCATTGCCGCCACCGCCAAGAGTCCAGGGGCCATCACAGCAAACACCATCTTCCGCGTCGCCGCCCCGGGACTGCAATTCCCGGCAGCCTCAGCGGCGGCGCGACGAGCTGACGCGGCGCAAGCGCCAGGAGGCGCAATAAATTGCGGAGAGACCCGCTTCGCGGGACGCGCCGGGCTAAGCCCGGGCAAAGGGCGGGCCCATTAGGCCCTCAGAGGCCTGAGGAGACTGGACTGGGCCAGAGACGCTGCCCGTTTCGTTGTGTAAGCATCGGACATCGTAAGCATATTAGCGTTACTATTCTTCATTATATGGACAGCTATTTGACAATGTGATATGTCGATGTGGGCAGGCTTGATAGACATAATAGATATTGGTGTTCCCCATTCATTGATATAAAAGGAACTCTATTGCCTAACATAAGTATTATTATAGCAATTAGTTAGATATACCTAAAAGTCTGTTATAATCCATTCGTGTTTAGTTATCCCGA
This sequence comes from Triturus cristatus, assembly GCF_964204655.1. Classification (NCBI taxonomy): domain Eukaryota; kingdom Metazoa; phylum Chordata; class Amphibia; order Caudata; family Salamandridae; genus Triturus; species Triturus cristatus. Next base: position 1,243,773,627 of record NC_140590.1, on the reverse strand, counting down.
TCATATTGACAAGATGTCACGTGGAACTAGAAGCAGTAAAACTGTGTCAGGTAGTTCCAAACTCACTGGAACCTTAGATGACTTCATAGTACGCACAAATACATTAATAGATCAGGGTATTGTCCTTATGGAAAGGAGGGTTTCCCAAGACCTTGCCTTAGCTAAAAGGTCCTCCATGGGTCACATTGCCACAGTTCGAACTCCAATACGAACTCCCGAGAACACCCCAACCAATCCTAATATACTACATGTTAATGCAGAAGTTCACGGTACTACCAGTGTAAATACTGATATTGAAGACTGTAGTATTACTGATTCACAGGGGTTGGCAATCATAGAAAACACCCCGGTAGCCCCCCAGCCAGATGGCCAGATAAATGACAATAATATCCCAAGAAAGGGGATAAAGGAGGGAGCAATCCCCAAAAAAAGTACAACTAAGCGATCCCATAAAAAACATCCCGCTACTAGAACTACCAAGGCTACAAAGAGCAAAAGAAATAATAGATCCAATGCAAGCGCGATAAGGGAAACACAGGGCCAAGAAACAGGGAAAGGAGGGGTTGTCCTTAAGACATTACCTATGAATATTGTAGACGACAGTTTTTTAGATAAATCCCTAGCTGATATTCTTTCTGTCAATTTATCAGCTGATAGTACAGGCATAAATATAGGGAATGAAGACTCCCTTATTTTGACCCTGTCAAAAATATTTAAGGAACTGCTTATTCCTATAGAAGAAAAACTAGATGGGATAGAAAAACAACTCATTGCACTGAGGAAAGAGAAAAAAGATGACCATACCAGTAAGAAAAACAAGATAACTCAGATACCAGCCCCTATTAGCAATGTACAGATATCAAAAAAACTGGTCAATGATGTAGCAAAAGAAAGGAATCCAGTCCCCAAGGGCCCTAATATAAATCCTATCATTACTGATGTGGGGGAAAAAAATGCAAAGTCCATTACGTCACGTGGAACAATAGTTGGAAAAACGGCTCCTTGCAGCACGCCTAGACACACTGATGACAACACGCATATAGAAAAGCGCAGGAATGTTAATTTACCTCCTGAAGCATGCGATTACGTAGTCATTTTAACAGGGGTTCCGGAACTAGACCCGTTAGTCCTAGAACCATACGAGGCGCTTAAAAACAAAGTCACACATTGGTTGAACATTAATCATCCATTACCACCAACAGTAAGAAGCAATATCCTAATGGTAGAGAGGGTCCCTTGGGTAGGAAACATTAGGAAAAAAATACAAGGGGACTGTGTGATTGTATCATTTGAAGACCCTCGATCAGTAGGACACATCTGCTTGGGAATCCCAAAAAATAACGGTTCATTGATTGTAGCAAGACCCCTGGCATATTTTTATCCGCCAATGAAATACGAAGATAACGCATGGAGTTGGTTAAGGGATACAAAACAAAATAGAGGTGAAAATGGGTGTGAGTTACTTGGAAATCTAAATCCCAAGGGGAGAGAAAGGGAGGGGGAGGATGGTTGGACCATAATACAACGTTGGGCCGGGAGGCCTCAACACGTCAATTCACATTATTATGGAGAATGGACGGGTCCACAGTTCGTACAACCCTTAATCCCCTGTTTCAACAGGTTTAGCGGATTAGAGACTGTTGATTGACTCCCAGTACATGGGGAAGGATATAAATCTCAACCCTGTCAATTAGTCCCTCCCGCTATATTACCCGTGTCTCCAACAAGCTCCTTTGGGACATCTGATTTTCCAAACCGCTTACCTCAATTATTATCAACTGGTACACAGGGGGGATATACCACACCCAAAAAAAAACTCATGGTAATCCAAGAACCAACACCCAAAGTGGAACAAATAAAACATCATGAGGCAAATGATTATAATAGTAATAACTTAGGAAAACCGAGGACACTAAGTAATTCCTCATCGGGTATTAACTGTAGCTTAAACCAAGGTCCTTCTATGGCCAAGATTGTGTCATGGAATGTTGCAGGAGTGGGTTCAAAAACAAGTGACCCTGAGTGGAACCTTTATATGAACTCCTTTGAAATTTGTGCCCTACAAGAAACTTGGGCTACGACATCCATGTACAGGGTTGGATATAGAACTTACCAGCTGGAAGCAGTTCCATCAGCAAGAGGCCGTCCATCAGGAGGGCTAATAATTTGGGTTAGTGTGTCCATTAATCTAGCTATACAGCAATTAAGAATTGATTCTCTAGACATACTTGGTTTGAAAATGGTTACCAATGATAACCGGACGATATATCTCTTTAATGTATATAATAGACCATGTCCATCACATAAGGAGTCACCATGTATTGGCAAATTAGAATCAGTACTGGATACATTGGACACAGAAGCAAGCATGATCATATGCGGGGATATGAACTGTAACTTTGAACCCATTGTTGGAATGAACAATTTATATGAGGATGAAGATAATGCTAATGGTATACCATCCTTAACCAGTAATGGGTCAGTTATAGGAACCACTCTAGCTTTCCAAATTACAAGGGTACTGGTAAGCTATGGACTGAGGGCATGCAATGGGCGTTTCCCCTCTGACAGCCCCAAGGCACCGACTTTTACGAGACGTCATTGCCAAAGTATAATTGATTATGTTATCGTTTCCATGGACTTATGGCCACATATAAAAGATTTGATGGTCAAAGATAGATTTGATAGTGATCATCATTCCTTGGAAGTTAGTTTTATAAAGAGCTTAATAATGGAACCAGAAGCCGAAGAGGTAGGACATCAACCAGTCCCAGATAACGTTATATTAAGTAACAATCGTAGGTCCGTAAAATGGGCTTATATCTTGGGACAAGAAGACTTAGTGGCAAACATTTATAATTGTTTCACTAAAGTATTCGATACCTACAATCCTTCTGATAGTGAATCTGGTCAATTTCTTAAATTGCACAAGGAGTTCTTTAAAGAACTATTAGAATTTATGACCAGAAGACCAAAAAAAGGATCGGGTGCTGCGAAATTGCAGCCTATAGGTAAACCTTGGTTTAATAAGGAATGCAGAAAAGCAAAAACAGCCCTGATAGAGTCGGTAAAAACTAAAAATTCCTTGGCAATTAAAGAAAATAGGAAACTATATAATAAGGTGCTGGCCAATGCAAAGTGTACATGGGACGAGGAATTGTGGTCATGTATGCTGATGGCAGCTAAAATGAAGGACCAAAAGCTATTTTGGGAAACAGTGGCTAAGGGTAATCAAAGGGAGAAGGGCTCAAGAGAGGTTTTCCTTGATGAAGCAACCTGGATAGACCATTTTACGAATCTGTACGCCGACCAAGGGGCTGTTAGTGTAGTACAGGAAGATCATCCTCTGTTATTTGCTGAGGCTGAATTGTTACATATAGTTTTTGACCTAGAGGAAACAGAATTAGCTATTAATTCTGTCAAATCTGGGAAAGCCCCAGGGCTGGACAAAGTACCAGGTGACCTGTTCAAGCATGAACTTGACGTCTGGGTTCCTTATCTTAATCATTTGTGCAATACTGTTGCTGCTGGGGAGTCAATTCCGGACACATGGAACGGGGCGGAAATTATTACCATTTTTAAAAAGGGAGATAGAAGCAATCCTGCTAACTATCGCCCCATAAGTCTTTTAGATATTACTCAAAAAATCTATGCTAGGCATATTTTAAACCGTATAAATTCCTGGTTGGAAGAAGAGCAGATTTTAACAAAATATCAAGCAGGTTTCAGAGTAAAAACGGGAACCACTGACCAAGTTCTAAGGCTCTGTTGCTTGTATTGGAAATATGTTACTCTTCGTAAAGGCCATTTATATGTGGCATTCGTAGATTTACGGGCTGCATTTGACCTTATACCGAGAGAACTTTTGTGGGCATCACTGAAATCTCAGGGGCTCCCGCTAGGCCTACTAAAATTGGTTATTGGATTACACAAGGACAACTATGCAAAGGTCAGGTGGGGTCCTACTGGGGAACTTACAAAAGCTATCCCTATAAAAAGAGGAGTACGCCAGGGGTGTGTACTGGCGCCAACCCTATTCTCCCTGTTTGTCAACGACATACCATCATACATGGAGTGTAGTGATAACGATGCACCAAGATTAGGGGGCGAACGGGTTTCTTCACTTTTGTTTGCAGATGACACCATCCTTATTTCCCAAACACCACGGGGCCTTCAAAATTTATTAAATAGATTTCAGTCATATTGTTCCTTGAAGGGCCTAGAAATCAATACCAAAAAAACGAAATACATGGCACTGAGTCCTCATAGGAATTTTAAGAAAAATCTAATGTTAAATGGACAGAAGCTTGATTATGTGCAGAATTTTATATATTTGGGTGTCTCTATTGACTCGTCTTTAGCATGGAGGCCGCAGTTAGAAAAGAACAAGATTATTTTTAAACAGAACTGTCTACCAATTCTCAAAAGACACAAAGAATGCTCGAATAAGGCTGTGACCCCTGCCCTAGAGATATTTAGGTATAAAGTACAATCAGCGGTACTATATGGGGCGGAATTATGGGGTCCTGCATGTAGAAATACATTAGAATGCCTTGAGAACAAGTTTCTTAGGGGGTTGTTAAAAATATCTACAAATACCCCATTAACACCACTTTTATTGGATCTAAACCTGAAACGAACAGATCAACATGCAATATTAAGACCATTATTGCTGTGGGTTAGACTGTGGACGACTCCAGAACTAGTAAATTACAAGGAAGGCTTGAAAGAAGTTATGGATCTTGATAGTTGTAACAAAGTTTATTGGTTCAAGCATGTAAAAAAATGGTTAGGCATGATTGGACTAGCCCATTTTTGGAATGACCCTGAGGCTATGAACCCGTGCTCTAAGAAAATTGTTAAACTATCTTATTGGTCACATGTGAGCCATGAGTCAGTATACACAAGAATCCATGGACCGCTAACAGAAAGCTTTCTATTGTTTAAGGATGTAGCATCTTTTGAACCCTTTCTAGATGAGATCCACCCACCTTTATCAAAAACTCTGTATCTCAAATTTAGATATGGCATTCTTAGAACGAAGGCCCTTGAAAAAAGCTGGGCGAAAACAGGAAGTGATCTTTGTATTTCTTGTACTCATGGCATAAAGGAAGATGATCTACACATACTTCTATTTTGCTCAAGCTATGTCATTCCAAGGAAAAAGTGGATAGTACCACTCTGCCATAGAATAGGTTCTAGATCCTATAAGGAGGCTGGCAGAATTTTAAAAACCGACACCAGCCAGGTGATAGTCTTTGGAGTTAGTAGATTTCTTCTCGCTGCTAACTTTATCAGAATAAAGTTAGGTCTACATTTTTAAAGAAAAAAAAAAGAGGAAGAAAAAAAAAAAAAAAAGGGAATTAAAAAAAAGGGCGAGGAAAAATGAGACAATATACCACTAGAAAGTTCTAAAATGAGATTATGGTATTAGAGCATTTAATTGTTGTTTTATTATCCAACCTGGAGGATGTTGTTGATGCTTCTTTTTATGAATTTAAAAAAAATGTACTAGCGGTTAGTGATTTAATACTATTTTTAGAAGTTTTTTAAAAAACTATATTTATTATTAATTGTATTTTTAACATTTAAAATTTCCACCCAGGCGAATTGTGATTGATAATGTATTATGGAATTATGAAATTGACTCTCGGTAGCAACGGATATTATGAATAGGTTGGTTTACTGTATCCCATTTCCCCTTTTGTCTTGAGTTGGCAATTGTCAAAATGTAAGAAATGTTTTTTTTGTGTTCTTTTATGATGCAAATGCGTCGAAATAAAGATTTAAATGAAATATATATATATATATATATATATATATATATATATATATTACCTACTGGCGGTCGCCAGTAGGTAGTTATAGTTAGGACCCTGTTTCCATAGGAAAACCGCAACATTCTATTTGGAATAACTTTGGCGCCGGTCGACGAATCCTCGCGAAATGTTCAAAACTAATGGGGCGCTACGCTCCGCTCCTACCCTGAAAGTCTCGGGGGGATTCGTCAAGCGGGGGCTGAGAAAAAAGGGGGGTCCCAAAACGCGTTTTTCCCATGCATTTTTCCATAGGACCTTTAGACACAGCTACAGCCCGAACGGCTGAACAGAGTTACTTGAAATTTGGCAGAGAGGTAGTCTACAGGTCAAGGAAGTGCCTTTTGTAGGTCTGGTGTAAATCTGTTCAGTATTTCCTGAGAAAATAGCATTTAAATCAATATATATATCTGTGGCAGCTTACGGTGCGCTTACCGTGCGCTTACGGTAAGCATACTGTACGCGTATGGTGCCGTGCGCGAGCGCAATTCTGATTGGCTGTTAGATCTTAGTAAACATTCGAATCGGTCGAAACCAGGAAGCGGCGGCCGCCATTTTCTCTCTCGCACTCTGAGGGGGGGAGGAAAAACAAAGCTTGAAAACATGTAAAGGGGCATCTTAGACAGCTCCTAACCACCTAGCCATGATTAAGGTGTCCCCAAAGAACCCCCAATGCAAAAAAAACAAATTTATTTTTTTTCGAAAAAAGGCCGATTACGCTTACCGTACGCGTACGGTAAAAATTAATTATAAAAAAAAAATTATCCACATTTTCCCTCCCCCGTGTGCAAAAGGTGCCTGAACGGCACCTTTTGTGCATGGCATATGTATCATCGGAACAATTAATAGATTACGTTTTTCAACGAAGCGCATAATATGTCCTCCGTGTGCGAAGCGCATCGTGCGTACATGGCCCATCCAGCGTAACGTGGGCACGCGGTGCGCGAAGTGCACCACGTGCTCACTGCGTAAAGTGGGCGCGCGGTGCGCAAAGCGCACCGCATGCTCACTGTGCGCGCACGGTGCGTGAAGCGCACCGTGCGCGCACGGAACAAACTGCGTTAAGTGGGCGCGCACGCCACAAACGGCGTAAATTAACTTAGCATTTAAAAAACCGTACAAATTCACTGAAAAAACCATAGGTTTCACACACGTTATAGTTAGGAATTAGCATTTAAAAAACCTTGCATATTCACTGAAAAAACCATAGGTTTCACACATGCTATAGTTAGCTGGACATTTTACTCGTAAAAAACCATTGAAATTCCCCCGTTATAGTTAGTGCAGGCAACTATAACTCACGCGACCGCAATCCTCTGCTGATGACATATGTGTCTTTATGAAAAAAAAATATTTGCAATATATGTATAGCTAAAATTTAATGGAAGAAGACATGGGCAAATAAGTGTCTAAATACAGTATTAGCATCAGCAGAGGATTGCGGTCGCGTGAGTTATAGTTGCCTGCACTAACTATAACGGGGGAATTTCAATGGTTTTTTACGAGTAAAATGTCCAGCTAACTATAGCATGTGTGAAACCTATGGTTTTTTCAGTGAATATATATATATACATACATACATTGATACACTGTGTGGACTTATATATAAAAAATCTATTTTTGCCTTTCAATATTTCGCATTTCAATATTTCGTCCTTAATATTTCCGTACCACGATATTTGGTATTCGATATTCAGGGGACACACCTTGCTTTGCAGAAGACATCTATTAGTATTCATGCCTGCCCTGAAGCCAGTGCATTTTTCAGTGTAATTGGGCAGACCATCTACAGCACTCTGCTGTCTTTGGCTAGGTTTGCGCTATACAAATACCACATACATACATATTGTTTCGGTATAAGCTGGGCACACAGAGATAAGGGTGCACCATAGTGCACACAGAGACACTACCCTCATTATGGTCATGTTTCAAAGTGGCATTTCAATCTCTACTATGGTCGCTCATGGCTAGACACATTGAACTAAAAACAATGTGCCTCTCTCATCATGCCATCCATGACACAAGCTTCTGCTTCTCACAGCAAAAACTCCGCACCTATCATGATTCCAGACGTCAACAATCTGGGTGCACCCTATCCTCATTTCTGCATGCTCTGCAATAAATTTCATGTTGGAGGAAATTCCCTTTCTTGTTCAAATGGTCAAGATACAAACATGCTCCTGGCAAAAAGAAGACTAATTTGCAATTCTCTCGAATTTCAAAGAGCACTAGCAATCAGAATGTGCCTCATCTCAAACTATTGTATTATAATCAAAACTACATTTTGTAGGTATCTGCTTCAATGAATGAATCTATTCTAATACAATGCCATAACACCTCATTCTTGAGTTCTTGACTCCACTAAATCATGTTATGAGTACATCCCTATACGTCACGCTTGATACATTCGGTATACTTAATTGTACATCCAACATGCTACTTAACTCTGTGCTCTGAAAAGGGCACCCCTCATAACAATATAAATCAGAGTTGTTCATGACCACAATATGGATTTAAAGCCCTATTTAAATGCTACTATACAAAGCTTGGCGTACGATCTCATGCCTACCTAATCATAACTAGTTGTTTGACAATCCTGCTTAAGAACCTGATAGGAGTTTGGCAGATAGTGTTTTATCCGTTGTGATGACGGACGACATTACCTCCACCATCCAAGGGGTACTCTGCCCTCCAAAGTTAGAGATGGCTCCCAGCCCTGTGGATCGTCTGCCAAATGTAGAAATGACTGTACTCCATGTAGTCATCTCTGTACATTGAAAGGGACCGCCACCACAACAGTTCCTTTTAATCTACTAGAAATTTGGTGTATAGCCGCTGTTGGTTTTGACAGCCATATACCAAACTTTTGACTATTTTTGTCTTGCAAAAACAAGCTCTCAAAGTGGTTTGTTTGTTCTTGAAAAACAAAACTGAATGACTCCCACGCCCTGGAAATGTTGTCCTACATAGAGCCAGTGGTGTAATGTTCATCCTTTGGCGGCCCCTACCCTGTCGGACACTTGGAGCAAGTATTTCATCGACAGAGCCAATCGGGGATCCACCAACAGAATACTGAAAGTACTCACATCTCTAAATAAGGCCGGCCGACCGAGGGTTTGGCGGGCAGGGTACTCTGTCATGTTTGTAACAAAGTATGCAGTCTGTCAAAGTGTAAATTAGCACCTAAGTGCCTTTGAACCTGATTTAAATTTTGGTGGCCTTATACTTTGTCATAAACATGACAGATTTCTTATCCATCCAATTACAAGTGCATTATATCCACATGCACTTGTAATAAGGCCAATGGGATATCAGTCACGTTTGTGATGGAGTACCTGTTCGCCAAGCTCTAAACCAGGCCCTTTTTCATAAATGGTTATTGGGGGCATGGCTAATATTATGGCTGTGTTTGTGTAATTATACAGTGCATACATAGGTTTAAATAGAGAAGCATGGAGAAAGCCAAATAGCTCAAATAAATATAGAGCCTGTTACTCGTATATTGTTGTTCTAGATAAGTGTGGGAATGGAAGATAACGTGCTTTTGATGCACAGAATGCCAAAGTATCCAGTTCCAGTTTTTTTTATAGTGAAAGCACGCTGACTATGCAAAACTCATTTACTAGTTTAACCCAGCGTTAGATACTTTGGATATGGTTTACTGACTGGTATGGAAAAGTTATGAGGCACTGCAGGGAATGTTGTGTCCATATGCTTTGTATTTGTACAAAACTGGGGTAACGAATAGGCATCAAATAAAACAACGAGCCACAAATGAGAATAAATGGCAAGCAGGCTGGAACATTTTCCCTTTTTCCACAGGCTCCTGAATAGGTTTTTCGACTGATTTTTTTAACACAGTATTTTACGGTTTCCCCAATCTCATCAGAGACAATGGTAATCAAAACCCTTTTAGTGTCTGAGCTGTTTCCTCAAATCAGAATGGCAGTTCCAAAGTGCATCGTCATTCACCCACTCCCACCACACCTTCTATGGAACTTTCAAAGGTGTCAAAACCCTGAGTAGGAGCCTGCTTTGTGTCTCAATTGCTCACTTTAAGCAGACTGGCTTGATATCTGGAATTCAGGGATTGTCAGCACACATCCTCACACAAGAAGGTTTAATTACCAGACATATACATACATGTTTACTCTTGACAAAAAAAGTAAAAACTGAAAAACATGCTTTCCTTATAAAAATAAATGTGGTTTCAAACCCAAAACTCCCCGCAAAGAGATGACATTTCTGTAATTTGGATATAATTGCAGAAAATGTCCCTAACGTAAATCAGTGAGAAATTGTTTTAAAAGCAAAACTCAACAGTACACAAAACTTAGTTGCTGATATGCACACATTTAAATAGGTTGTTTATGATTACACAAGCACTTTAGTGATGTGGCCCATATTTTAGAAAAGTATTTGTGTAAAGAAAGACAAGTTTTACTAACACGCATGTCAGACTGGGACATAAAATAGGTACTGGCACCAAAAGAAAAGTAGCCCCCCATTAGTGAATCAGGGCAGTGTTAAACTTGTAAAGAAATGCGGTATAGGTGTTGTGCAATGTATGGAGACTGTATGCATTTGTGCAATGTTGTAGGAAACATTTGTGTCAATATTCACGGAAATCAACAGTAAAAACCGGCCCATCAGAAGCAACTGTCAGACCAGCTCTTCTGGAACTGCATATTGCTTTGTTGTGCTATCCGACCCCGCTAACAAGGAAATAGGGATGTAAACTCAATTGATCTTTTAAGTATAAATTTATATTTTTAGGCATAGAGGTGCCAAATTGAAAAATATGAATGCAGTTTAAATAGAAATAATATTCATTTTTCTTTAATATTGACGCAATGCGCCAATTATGAAAGGGAAACGGGCCAGAAACCTTTTATTTAAGCCTGACATATGTTAACATACCTTAAGGGCATTTCAACTGCAAAAATGAGGAGACGAGTGTATGCCTCATACTGACAGAATATTGGCTCATTTCAATACATGCTTTCTGACCCCCTGCATGGTTAATTGTGCAAGTGAAACCTGATAAATATGAAAATAAGCCACTCTGTGTTCTTGGTATGCAATAATAGTTCTTGCAACAGCATGTGCGCTGTCTAGTAAGATCTACCTAAAAATCCCAATTTAGCTTTCTTTTAAGGTGTAATGTCTTCAGTCCTACAGTGCCTCCTAAGATACACTTTCATTAAACATATGTAAAGTACCATACTCTTCTGCATTGTGTTTAATGTTAAAAAATGCTTCTAAAGACCCATATGGACGCAGAGTTGCCTAACACTAAGGACCAGTTCTAAAATGTAACTATGATATGTGGAATAAAAAAATCACACCTTTTATTGGAAGATGTGTTCACATATAAGCTTGTTTTCTGATGAGTGTGTCAACAATGTTGAATCCAGTGAACACAAGGCTAGACATGCACACTTCTTGTAATAAACAAAGTGTGCCCATGTTGTGAAAATCTGTGTGTACCCCACCTCAAGGGAGATCTGACTAAATGGGCCACATCAAACTATACAGTACTGAAGGAGACCCAGAAGTGAAACATGGAAAACAGGGCAAACTTTAAAGCTAGAGTTTGTGAATATATGGATATTAAGCATCTTTAGAATTTTTCACCCTCCAAGTCTACATTTACACTTATAACAAATCACTTGGAGAGTAGGCCTAAACGGTGCCCGCTGAAGACCTTTACAAAAGTAACTGACCTGTAAGTTTCCTTGATTAGTGGTGATGGAGAATCCTATGGAATGTGTTATAATATATCAGCACATAGTGATGCATTTGATTGGAAGATTAAGATATATTTTGAGCGTGAGCTTTGGCCTGTGCAATTTACTCAAATTATCTCAAATGTTCAATGTCCTGACGAAGGATGGGGGTCGAAGGTGGGTTTCTTGTTGAAATTTGCTACATCGTTTTAAATTGCTAATGAGTATGCTGCACTCTATTGGTTTTTGATAAAACTAATATAATGATTTGAAAAAGAAGAAACTGCATAGTGCTCTGCGTAAATACATACATCAGTTTGCCAGTATAAAAACTTGTTATGTCATCCACAATGCAAAATGAGCAAAGTATATGTTAGAAGAATTTCAGCAAGCATTACCCGCCAATGTTGAGAGATCTTTTTAACCAAACAGGACCTGACAAAGTAGCAAATTATCTGAATAGCAATTGGCACCCACCTTTCAAAATCCAAAGGATGGGTTAAATGTGCAACGTCTTTCCCATATGCTGAGGTGTTATACCAGCATTATATGTGGAGGATAGGGAGACCCAAATCCAAAATGTTTTCCAAAGTAGATCTCAAGCTATTCACTCAACAAACTTGGAAAAGCAGATGAACACACCATCCAATGGCACAACATTTTCTGTACGCACTTGGAAAATGGATACTCCCATTGTATCGAGCATTGTTGAATATAATTAATAAAAGACTAACCTGGATAATATTTTATCTGGTGGATGTAGCCTATGTGGATGTAGAAAAATCCACCATTTATGAAGGTAGAGGAAATGTTTTCCTCATATACTACATAGAGCTAGCTGCTCTGTCCTTAATAAATCACCCATTTGGAATGGCTCAAGTAATTGTTGTCCACATAATTCAACAATCATCTGCACTAGATTCGAGACCCAGTACCAAAACGTGTGTATTTACCACTTTGGCAATCATTATGGAAGTTACTAGATTCCTAATGCAGTAATACTGCACCGGGGAAAGTGATGCTGCAGGGCGCTGTAGGGTGCTGTAAATTCTGGATGCGTTATCACTGTGCTATTACAAGTTTACACACTGATTGCTGCATATTTTTTCTGAACGAAGTGTGCTTGGTGAAAAAACTGGGTGTGCAAGTTCCCGCACATCTTGTAATTCCAGTTAGTCTGGGAGTTCCCATAATAGGCCAAATTGGTATTGCCACAATTCTTTTAATGTGGGCCTAAATGCCCATCACTCTAGCCACTTTTTTGAATAAATTGCTTCTTTGATATCTTGGCTTTACAGTTAACAGACCAAATTTATGGTCTGACTTTAACTAGCTTGTTAATCACCTCAATTGATGACGGATGCAGTGTTACATGAAATGTCAATAAAGCACGACATTTGTAGAAAAAAACGCTTTTCCTATGGAAAATAGGTCCTAACTATAACTACCTATTGGCGGTTGCCAGTAGGTAGTTATAGTTAGGATCTATTTTCCATAGGAAAAGCGTTTTTTGATTTGCCAATATCTGTGAAATGTTCAAAACTAATGGGGAGCTCCAGGCAGCTCCTGTCCTGAAAGATTCAGGGTGATTTGTCAAGCGGGGGCCGAGAGAAAAGAGAGGTCCCAAAATGCGTTTTCCCCATGTTGATTTCCATAAAAAAATTTGGAACAGGCTACAGCCCGAACTACTGAATGGAATTACACCAAATTTGGCAAAACGTTAGGTCTTGGTCTAGAAAGCGTGCCTTTCTTAAATGGTGTAAATCAGTTCAGTGGTTGCTGAGAAATTAAAAAAATATAAATATCTGAGCACCGAGGAGGGTTCGCATAACCTTCACTCTGAATAGCTGCCAATACTCTAAACCAGAATGTGTTGGCAGCCATCTTGTGACTTGGTAACCAAAGGAAGGTGAAATTATCTGTTGTGCAGGCGTCTCATTGCATGGCAACTTGTTTTTTTGGAATCTAAATTGCGGCGTGCATCGCCGCTGAGATGCCCCGCCACTGATGTTGTGGACCTGGAGTGCCTAGAATCTTGGTGCTACGAGGAACAGATAATGCCGATTTTTATGGGATTGGTTATTAGCGGACAATGTGCTGTTTCCCTGCCATGCGACCCACTTGGGAATTATTTTTTGCACAAATCCATGTACAGCATCCACTGTGATTAAGCATATGGCTACTTACCCCAGAATGCAACTCTGCGAACCGAAGTCCCACATGGGCGGGGTATTTAATCAAAAGTCCGTACAGCTGCCGGGACTCTGTGTATGCAGCCATTGACAAAGGGCAGGGAGCCCGAAACATGTTTGGCGCTTGCTGGCGGGGTTTAAACACGACGTGCCTGCTGCTCATTAAAGGAAGGTGAAATTATCTGTTGTGCAGGCGTCTCATTGCAAGGCAACTTGGTTTTTTGGAATCTAAATTGCAGCGTGCCTCGCCGCTGAGATGCTCCGCCACTGATGTTGTGGACCTGGAGTGCCCAGAATCTTGGTGCTACAAGGAACAGATAATGCCGATTTTTATGGGATTGGCTATTAGCGGACAATGTGCTGTTTCCCTGCCATGCGACCCACTTGGGAATTATTTTTTGCACGAATCCATGTACAGCATCCACTGTAATTAAGCATAGGACTATTTACCCCAGAATGCAACTCTGCGAACCGAAGTCCCACATGGGCGAGGTATTTAATCAAAAGTCCGTACAGCTGCCGGGACTCTGTGTATGCAGCCATTGACAAAGGGCAGGGAGCCCTAAACATGTTTGGCGCTTGCTGGCGGGGTTTAAACACGACATGCCTGCTGCTCATTAAAGGTGAAATTATCTGTTGTGCAGGCGTCTCATTGCATGGCAACTTGGTTTTTTGGAATATATATATATATATATATATATATATATATATATATATATATATATATATATATATATATATTAGCATAAAATAATCGCGTTGAGCAGAAATTTTCCAGCACTCCAAGAGGTAAAGGTTACTCGACTTTATTTTCAGTGATGTTTACATCTACGCGTTTCGACGGCTAAACGCTGCCTTGTTCACGATGCAGAAACACCATTCGCTTACAGTTAAAATAGACATTTCAAACAGTAGACATCAACAATGGACTATATTTCAGTACATGATATTTTCACTGTGAATTTGGTGGCCATCTTTAAATATTTATACGGGCCAACCTTTATAAACAGTATACCAGTAAGCTTATTCAATGTATATAAAAAGAGTATGTTTGTTATGATTTTATCACATGGAAAATAAAACATTTAGTAGAAAAATTAATTTCTTACTCCTTTATGTCATTATTCCATTATAAAAACCAATTTCATACTTATATAAGCTTTTTATCCTCATTTCCATTACAATTAAAAATAGTCCATTGAAAGTCAATTGGAGGGTAAATGACATAAATTAATTTTGACGTTCATATTGAAAGTGCCAGTGCAAATTTCCATTCGTCTTCAACTCAGTTCCTTCACTGATTTAAAGTGCAGATTTCTACAGTACTGGATATTCAAAAAAGTGCCAGTGCATACTTTCTTCGGTACAGGATATCAAAATAAAGTGCTTGTGCTTTAATCTTTGACTTAGTTTCAGCCCGGATTTAAAGTGCACATTTCTACAGTACTAATATATAAAAAAGTGCTAGTGCTTTCAGTCTTCAGGTCAGTTTGTTTACAACCCAAAAAAAAGTGCAAATGCTTTAACTGAATTTTATATAGTTGATTTCAACTAATAAACTTTTGTTTGTTCACAAAATATGACCACCCTAATTATTATAGCACCATTAGCAAAATCCAAAACAAAAAAAACCAATTAATTGTACTGTTTTAACGTCAAATTAAAATTTCAACAACGCTCCATCTCCAAACTTTGTTATTCCATGTCTATCAAAAAATGTCCAATTGTTTTACAAAAGATCTTAGTTTCCTTGTGTGCAGCATTACTCTTCATCTTTCTATTTCGTTTTTATTTATTTGAGACAGGTATAAAGGTCCTCATCAATATTTAACCCATGAGGCTCCTTACTATTGAACTCTAGAATAAAATACGTTTCAAGCTTCCTGAGTTCTCCCCCTCTCTTTTTCTTTGGGATTTCTGCTAAACAACTGTACTGCAGACTTGAGGGATTGCTCTCATGATACAATTCAAAATGTCTCGCAATAGGATAAGTTCTATCCTTATTGATAATTGCTCTGCGATGTTGCAAGATTTGTTGGTATACAGGTAGAGTGGTACTTCCTATATACATTTTTGTGCATGGGCATTGCAGAATATAAACTACAAAACTTGATCTACACGTTAAGAAACCTTTGACAGTCACTGTTTTGTTAACAAATGTCGTAAAATGAGTGCGATTCAGTCCATATTGGCACGCCTTACTCTTTAGACATTTTTTAAAACCCATTTTTTGTTGTAGCCAGGTAACAGTTCCTCCTTTCCTTTCCTGAAATTCACTTTTTACCATCCGATCTTTCAACGATTTGGACTTTCTATAGGTAATATCCGGATGCTTTTTTGTTTTGGAGCCTAAAATCAGATCATTTCTTACCAAATACCAATGTTTATTTAAGATTGATCTGATTTCCTTATGCTCGGAGTTGAAAGTTGTTATAAATCTCTGACAGTCCGGTCCTTTCTCACATTTTTTTAACTGGGTCTTAGATGGCTCGAATAACACCCTCTGTCTTTCCAACTTCCTTGCTTTAGCTGCTGCCCCATCAATAATGTGTGGTGCATAACCCCTTTGGATGAATCTCTCAGTCATTTCCTGCTCTATTCTAGAATATTCAATCAAATCACTGCATGCCCTTCTCGCTCTGTAAAATTCCCCGAACGGTATACTCCTAATTAAAGGTGCGGGGTGTGAGCTATGCGCGTGAAGAATAGTGTTGCCAGCTGTTGGCTTTCTGAATACTGTGGTAACCAATTTATCCCCCTGCGGTGTTACTCTAACATCCAGGAAGTCTATAGTAGTTCGACTATAATATCCTACAAACTTCAAATTAAGGTTATTCTGGTTCAGATCATTAACAAACAGTTCTATTTCACTTTCTGTGCCCTGCCACAGCACAAAAATGTTGTCTATAAATCTGACCCATAATAATATATGGTTTGACCAAAGTTCCAGGGGGGGGGCCCCGAGCACCTGCTCCTCCCACCAGCCTAGATGTAAGTTGGCATAGCTGGGGGCGAAGCAGGTGCCCATCGCTGTTCCCTGTTCCTGCTGGAATAATTCATCACAAAATAAAAATATATTTCTGGCTAAGCACCACTCCATTATTTCCAAAATCATTAAATTCTGCTTCACAAATCTTCTGGGTCTTCTATTTAAAAAGTATTCTGTCGCTTTTAGGCCATCCCTATGTCTTATACTGGTGTATAAAGTAGCAACATCCAGGGTTAATAGTACCATGTTGTTAACATTCCAACGTATATCATATATACATTTTAAAAAGTCTGTTGAATCCTTAATAAATTATGTTAATGTCCTCACGATGGGATTTAAAAAATAATGTATGTACTTCAAAGCGTTCTCAAAAAGACTACCACAAGAGGAAATTATGGGTCTCCCTGGTGGATTTGTGGTGCTTTTATGCACTTTAGGGAGCATATAAAAAACTGGTAAGACCGGTTTCTCTTGTTTAATGAATTTAAATTCATCCCAGCTAAGTAATTCCTCTGGCTTCCAGTCTCATAAAAAATTGTTCCTTAATTTTTTCATAATCCCTCATGGTAATCCTTGAGTAGCATTCACAATTGTCCAATTGACTGAGTGCTTCCTTTTTATACAATTCTCATCCCCATAGTACGACGTTTCCGCCTTTATCCGACAGTTTTACCACTACCCCTTCATCTTTCTGTATTTTAAACACTGTTTTGTGCAACATCGATATCTTCGGATTAAACAACTTCTTCTTTTGGAGACTTTTATAATACAGTTGTTTCAACTCCTTTGTTACATTCTCCCCAAAGATATCCAAATTATCACGTGCACTTTGTGGTATAGTCCTTGAAGGCAGTCGGAATGGGGTATGATCTTCCTATTCTAAGGTCTCAGTTTGAGATTCAACTGGAATGTCACCTTCTAATGCTTCATTAGTACTCCATACATCATTATCAGATAGTGTCAATAGATCTTCCCAGACAGGTGCATCACTCACGGTCAGGCCATAGGGGTCATTTGATACATTTGGTTGTGTTGTCGTTTTGGATGAATTGCGTTCATTTTGATTTAGATGTAATTTTGACAGTTTTAACTTCCTAATTAATCGGTATAGGTCCATTCTGCTGTTCGGATAATCAAAATTGTTCTCATCACAGTAACTTAGCGCTAGTTCTAACACCGATTGATCATCTTTAGTTAAAATCATTGTACTCAAGTTCATAACTGTTTTTCCATCATTTATTTCTTTACCGGCTTCTTTATTTGGGAGCGCATGGATCTGTTTGTTTGCCATTCTGATGCTCCTTCTATAGCCTTCGCCTCCTCTTCTCTGCTTACTCTTCCTCGATTTTTTCCTCTCCCCCTGGCCCTCGTTGTGCGATGGTCCGTTTGTTGCTCTAGTTGCATAAAACGGTACTCATCTGTCACCCCAAGTCTTACATCCCTATTACTTCTTTCTCTTGGGTCATCTTGTTCTTGCCCTGAACCTGTATCTGAGCTCGGTTCGCTTTGTGAGACTATTTGTTGTTCCGTCAAACCGCTCTGGATTTTCTCTCTCCTGACAGAGTAAAATTTTTTAGCAAAAGTATAAATCCGCTCTGATTCATAATCAAGGCGGTCGCGTAAGAACTTAGTAGCTTTTCTGTCTTAAACACGTTTTTCGTATTTTTCCAGTCTGGTTTTCATTTCGCTCTTGAACTTGTATATAGATATATCTTAATTACAAGTACAGGTGTGTTAAGTGGTAAGACCATCATTGGGGCAGGGGGTTATCATTATACATTATTATGAAGAAACTGTTGGTGGATTGAAACATTACAAACTGAGATGAATGAAAAACAGAAGTTCAGTGGATTTATCTGCTTTGAGTATATTAGATTTCAGGATAATCCTATAAATATTTCAATAGGCAGGGATATTAAAATAATTTATCATCTCAAAGGTGTTAGATGTTACACTTATTTTGAAGTTAAATGAGAAATAGAATTCCATTCTTTAGTTTTTATTCTCTGCACAACATTTCTTTTTTGCTTCAATGTTCTTGGTATTACCGCTAAAGAAGGGATACCATGAGTCTTGGTATATATTGCAGCGAACACTGTGCCCCAAGAAGTACAATCCTCTATAGAGAGAGCAATCCCCATTGGCAAGCAAATTGTCAGTATTCTATGCTTTTCCTTAGGACCAGTGTGTGTAAACATCGCCTCCAGCTGTGTTATTTTTTTAGCTATCAAGAAGGGCTTTATTTCACGTTTATTGGGCATTTTTCCGATAACTGCGTGTAATGTTTGTGGTTTAATTATGGTTGTAGAAGTTTGCACTGGTCCTGGTTGAGTAGCCGGTGTTGGCTGTAGTGTGTGTTCTCATCATAAACTGTGTCATGTTTCTGTATAGTATTAATAATTATTTATGCTGTACGAGTAAGTCTCCTCCTGGCATTGTGTCAATGTCAGGATGTGGTGTGTACGCCGCAAGCACTGGCCATGTTGCACTGTATCTGCGGAGGGGAACGAGTCTTACTCTATTTCTTGTATGGGGAGGGCGCCTTTAAACCAGTATAAATGTTTGTGGTAAGTGAGTGGAGTTTCAATGTCCTCATATGGACAATATTGTTTCGGTATGCCATCTTCGACATAGTAGTGGAATGTTTTTGTTTGTGCATTTGCCTGCAGGAATCTAATCCATGAATAGCATACCTCTGTTCTATATGATTTGTGTGCCTCAATCATGAAGGTCACTTGCCCACCCCTAATTGTTAACATCGTATGCTACTAGTTTTAGGGTGATGGTATTCCTAACATTCTCTGCAATTTGTATTGTATCGGCATCATATTCCTCTGTTGTGAAGTTTAGTGCATTCCCTTCATCTACGTCACCCTGCTCAGTTATTATTTTTAGAAAGGAGAGCGTTTCAAGGGAACTGAGATAAGGTGTTCTGCACAATACAAACACTCTATCCTTCAAGCTTGATTAAAACAACAGACAATATATAGGAATTTTCCTACTCAGCTGCGGCAGATTTTTTTCCCTCCCACTCCAGACATCTCTGAGGAAATGTGAGTAGGGATCTCTGAGAATAGCACAACTGAACTACACAGATTTGACTGTTAAATAAGTGCCAATACCAATGTTGGCCGCGCCATGTCGTGTAGTTCTTATAAAACCTATATAGGATCTGTGCGTTTAGACAACATACACTGTGGGACTGGTGTGTGATTCCAGACACCCCCACCGGGTGTGTTAGCTTGTGTACCAGCTAGCTAGCGATGCCACTATAACCTCCTCTTATCAAGGAGAGAATAGTTCTTGGCAACTATAGAACATGACAAACCTGATCCCTCAGGAACGTGGAAACAGTATCTTACTTTTCACTCAGTCACTCATGCTCACTTTTTCTCAGAGAGATACACAGAATAAACAGTTGGGACTTTTTCAATAAACAGTCGTTATTCTAGTGTAAAATACGTGAACTGAAATCACCAGTAGACAGTAGCATAGATAAATGAGTAGAAGCACTAAGAAAGAAAACAGATGGTAGGTCTCTACCATTTTGCTAAAATCATAAATACAGGCAAGTATATAAAATACATGGCAATAGAATGCGTACTCCTACGATGCACCCTAACTAGATGTATCTAAGTGTACCTAGCATGTGAGTAGGTGTAAAGCCAAGAATCCCTCTAGGATAAAGCCAACCCTATTACCTGATGTGAGACTGAAGGACCCCGTTCTGGTCTCAAGTTGAACACCCCGCAAGGGATGTCAGACCACTGCGAGCGGGAGTATCTGCATGCAGGAACCTCAGCATCTTGCGTCAGTGTGTCGGACGGGAAGTCCGGATCTCCGCTGACTATCTCAGCAAGATGTGATGTTTATATACCCTAAGGTATCCCCAGGGGTTCTACCTTGCTGTGCCAGTGTTGGACATAGGATGATGTCGGGAATGAACTTTTATACATAGTTATTATGCAGGAGATGATGGTCCTGCTGTGTTTCCAAGAAACTAAGAATCCTCATGCATAATTTATGAGGCCAGTGTTCAGGGAAAAATCCTACGTACTGTGTGTAGTATTGTAACTTGGTAAAAGGTCAGTCCTTCAAATCGGTTATGTATGTAGTATAGAAGATAATGTAGGTGAAGGGTTATGATGTTACCTGGACCTATATCGGTGTACCTATATGAAACATAACAGCACCCCGTGGCAGGAACCTTGAGGTGCCTGCCAAGGTTGCAGGGATGAACAGCACCTTCCAGTTCCCTATGGGAGCATGTATTGCGGCCTGTTTACAGCCGTAATTCTTGCTCCCATAGGGAAATATAGGAATGCGATCGAAGAGTGTTTGGTCGCATCCCAATTAGGCCGTCGGGAATGCCGACCAGAGGTCGGTCGGTCCCTGGACCAAGACGGTGTTATTAGACGCTAAGTATGTGCTGTCTCATCATAATCACAGTGGAGTGTTTATTAAAATGAGCACGTGTCAGAATGGACTAGAGACAGAACTATCGCTACCATGCAAGCAGTAGAATGGCAGTCTAGTGAGGTCGTCACTTCTGCAGTGTCACTAGGCTGATCTTTCATCAGTCACTGTGGATGCTAATATCATTTCAGTGTGATTAGTGTCACTCTTCAGACTCCATACTGTTGTGATGGAAAGCATACAAACACGACTCACTCAAATACCTTAAAGCAGCTTCCTTGTCTTCAGCCGACCATGAAAATTGTGCATTTATCTTGGAAACAAACAAACCTCTTCGTACAATTTGTATTGATTGTAGCGTGATTACAAAGATGAGCTACTCACATTTACAATTTCACGGCCTTGTGTATGAAAAGGCATACCTTTGGTGTCCCTGTTGTGCATTTCTTCCCCCTAAGCATGACAAGCAGCCAATCCGAAATTGTACAAATACACAAAGAGAAAAGATAAAGAACAGATGGAAAGGATGAGAGACTAGAGCGAGACCAAGAACACTTGAAGAAAAAAGGGGCAATAAAGACAAAGGGAATTCAGGATTTGGTCTTATGGCCCGACCACTTTTAAGGTTCACCAGCCGCCACTGGCTACACAATCAGATACGGTCCAGAACTCAGTTCCCAATCTATATCAGCACAGTATGACTCAAACTCCATTCTGCAACAGAAATACCAGAAACGTGTGCTGAGGCACACAGCCTGCCTGCCAACATCTGCAAGGATCTACTAATGGCTATCTGTGTGCAATACAAATAATATACCAAAGGTAACATAACATGACTGCACATGTGCCTGTATATATTCAAAGGAATGCACCCATGGAAATGGGAATGTTGAGAGTTCTGGGTCAATGGTCTGGGTGAGACAAGCCAGCAGTCAGGAGTAGTGTTGCTCCACCTGAAACAAGTAGGAGCAGAGCAAGATTCACACCAGTGTTCGACACAGACAGCCATGGGCAGAGTGGACGCTGGCCCAGGGCCCTAAAATTTCACATCCCCTCCCCCCCCCTCCCCCCCCCCCGATAGTGTTGTCAACTGTCTGCCTGGGTCAGCTCTGTAAACAATACTGCCCTAATGACATTTAATGATTCTTAAACAAACACAGATTGTTTTAAATACCCTTTTTCATGAATGTATTTTTGGGCTCTGTTACAGACATTTTACAGGGAAATGTGGTGAATATGTTTTCCAATACCATGCAACATTCAGAAAAAAACAGTTTCTTTTAAATCGAAACAGGACCTCACATATGAGAAATGTTAGGGTGTCACACATTATTTACAATTATATTAGTGAGCTGGCGCCATATTGGAATACTGAAAACACATGTCAATATCCCTGAACAGTGGAAGCAAATACATTTAGAATTTGCACTTAGTGACATGTCCAATGTGGACAAAAAACTGCTGACCTTGGATCATAAATTCAAATGTATTCCGAACAGGGGCCCCAAATGATGTATGCCCAGGGCCCTCAAATCCCTTAAGATGTCTCTGATATTCGAGCTCAGTACACAAATGATATACGTGGGTCAGGAAACTCCTTCTAATTGAATGTATTCTCTGCAAAACCTTAATGTGCAAAGATTTTGCACAACAATTTCATACCCATCAATTTTTATAACAAATGAGAGAATTAACCTGCTAAAGCGGTGGTGTAGTAAAAACAGTGTTTGGTGTAGCCCAGGAAAGTAGGAGACTTCACAAATTTGACTAAGGTGCACAACGTATAAAACAAACTCTGCACCTCCCTCCTGCTGTGAAGCTTTCTATTAGATCTGTCATAATGGTCTGTCATAATAAGCAGTAGTTCTAAGAATCCTGTGTACTTGGCAGACCCAAGATACTATTGAACAGAAGGGAAGGTACAGAGGTACCAAGCCCAGCCATGGATCTGAAAAGTGGGACCCTAGCCTGTTGGACCTGTAAGTTCTGTAGTTTTCTTCTCAGGTATTTTTGGGTGGTCAGGCTCAACTGGCCGATGGCAGAGATGAGGAAGGGCCACTATTTATACCTCCCATGTATTTTTGTGCAGGGGTTTTTGCCACATGTGTAGGCACAAGCATAAGAGCCAAAGCTCCAAACAAGATTTTGAGTTGGGAGTGCTTTAGTCACAATTGTTAAAAGTAGAGAGTAAATGCACTTTCAAAAGTCGAACAATTAGTTGCTATTTCGCATAAGAGTAAATATTGCACCAGGTCGTATGTGGCATTTTTGTTTATACAAAGGCCACTTTTGACACAGTAGCCCACACTCTTTGGGAAGTTTTAGATGGTTTGGGAGTTCCAGGTAGTTTGTTATCATGACTTATTGGATTACATTCCAATAACCACTGAATGATGAGATGGCGTCCAAAAGGAGAGACCACCGGCAAAACTACCATAGATAGGAGTGTGCGCAATGGGTATATGCATGCAACCACTGTTTTCACACTTACGGCCCGATTACGAGTCTGGCGGTCCGAGGACCACCAGACTTTTGTAGGCACAGTGGTGGCGGTCCAGCCACCTCAGCACGGGCTTTCTGACCACCCCAGCATGAGTTGGGCGGTCGGACTGCCCTGGGACCGCCAACTAGGCCAGGGAACCGCTGTTCTCTGGAGGTGGGGCAGCGGTCAGAGGCCACAATATACTTGGTGGGATCACCACGGTCTCGCGAAGCATCTTACGAGTTTCCTCTCCGCCGGCAGTGACATGGAGGTTTCTACTGCATGTCGGCCCTGGCAGAGGAAACAAAGGGAGCCCTGCAGGCCCCCCTGTGCCTCCTCTGCTTGTGCATGCACACAGGGGAGCATAACATGTGCCCCCTGTGTGCATGCACAAGAGTTCCTGCACGCATGGACTTTTCAGTCCATGCCGTGCAGAAACCTTGTGCGGCGTTTCCATTATGGTGCCTTTTTCAAAGGTAGGTATACGTGGGTCAGGAAACTCCTTCTAATTGAATTTATTCTCTGCAAAACCTTAATGTGCAAAGATTTTGTACAACAATTTCATACCCATCAATTTTTATAACAAATGAGAGAATTAACCTGCTAAAGTGGTGGTGTAGTAAAAAACAGTGTTTGGTGTAGCCCAGCCTTTTCAAAGGCACCGAAGCCTTTGAAAGAGGCACCGCCATGGGAATACCACGCCGCCCGCCAGACTACATATAACTTGTAATGTGGCGGGCGGGCAGCAGAGAGTCTCGGTGGTGCGGGGGCACGGTGGTGGACTACCAGCTGCCCCCGTACCGCCGAAACTCGTAATCAGGCCCTTAATGTCAACAGTGTGATCAGAATGATGGCAAATTGTTTTAAGAATGTCCCATCCCGGGGGGAGGAGCCTAGCGCGTGACCAAGATGGCCGCGTAGGTGCGAGGCTCCCGAGGACCTCCGCGACCTCCTACATCTATCCTGTCTTCATCCTGATTCGGTTGAGGGGACTGTGTTGGTGAACCTGAGCCGAGGTGGTGCCCGTTTTCCGTTCTCGAATCGGACCCCGTGTGCCGTCATGGGCATCGATTGAAGTTTGCGGCCTGCTCCTCTCCTGACCCCGGTCTTGAGTTGGGGGGCGATCCAGTGGAGAAGTGAATAACAACGGCGGGACGAGCCTGGCGAGACGCGTACCCCACACTTTCACTTTCGCTTTTGAGTCCCCTTGCCATCATCGCGAGTGGGATCACGGCGCTCCTTTGTGTGGTGGTTGCCTCGCTGGGAGACCCTGCCTGCCCTGCGGGGACCTGCTCCACCTTCCGCAGGAGACCTCTGGGGTCCTCCGCCTCGATTGTTCGCCCTCCGCTGCAGGACTCGTGGGTGTACGGGATACAGGATGATGGCGACGAAGCAGGATGGGGAGAGGCTGAAGGCCAAATCGACCCGGCGTGGCGCTGCAACTCAGGCCAACATTATGGATCGCTACACCCTACCGAAAGGTTCTCCCGGCGGGTCGCATAAGTCGTCTGAGTGCCCCGCGGATGCCTCGGATTTGCCGACGGATCTGACTTTGCAGGACGTCATGGGCGCCATAGCGGAGATGAAGACCTCGGTGGGTCAACAGTTTGATACCCTGGCGCACAAACTCGACACGGTTCTCATCGATGTTAACCTTGTTAGGGCAGACCTTTCTAAGACAAATGATAGGGTTGACTCTTTGGCCCACACCGCGTCGGGCCTCACGACTGAGGTGGCGGCCCTTGAGACGGAGGTGCGTCGGCTACGGCAGGCCAGTGCGCTCACGGATCGGCGACTGGAGGATTTCGAGGGTAGGGCCCGGAGGAACAACGTTCGCATTATCGGGGTGCCTGAAGGACTGGAGGATTCCGCAGCGGATCTCTTTGTGGAGGATCTGATCTCTAATCGTCTGCAGCCTCGAGGTCTGAGTAAATTCTTTGCAGTGGAGAGGGCCCATAGAGTTCCGGGTGGCAAGCCGAAGGTCGGAGCTCCCCCGCGGCCTCTTATTGCCCGTATCTTCAACTTTCGGGACAGGGATGCGATTTTACAAGCTTCTAGAGTGCAGGGGCCGCTTAAGCTGGAGAACGTTGAGGTGAACTTCTATCCTGACTTTACGCAAGCGGTCCAGAAGCAGAGGCTGGGTTTCATGGGCGTCAAGCGCCGGCTCCGGGATATGAACTTGAAATATGCCATGCTTTTTCCGGCCAGGCTGCGTGTGGAGTCCGAGGGTCGCTCTCATTTCTTTGACCGTCCGGAGACGGCTGGGGACTGGTTGGACAATTTGCCTAGGGGACATGATCGAGAGGGGATGGGGGCCGCGGGAGGAGAGTGCCCACTGGATCGGGCCTGAGGTATTGACACTGGGGCTAATTCCTGATGATGCCACTTTTCGGCTGTGCCCAGGGTTTCCTTGACTGTAGTGCCTTGCTCCCCCTCGTTGGGAGGTGGTGGGGTGTCTCGAGGGGGTTCTCTTTCCTCCTCTTGGGGGTCTTTGTAGTTTAGTTCATGCAAGGGCGACAGGCACACTGCAAGTTGGGGGGGCTTTTCGGGCTCATGCAGGGGTGCAGGGAGGGGGGAGTTTCGTTTGGAATGTTGGGTTGGGGTTGGGTATTGTTTGTTTGTACCACAAGGCAGAAATATTGTTGTGTTATATTCATGGTGCTCTCTGGGAGGGGACTGATTCGTTTTGGCTGTGATGGGAGGTAGGGGACTGAGACTTCTTTCCTGGAATGTTAACGGACTGGGGGACAGGATAAAACGGGGGGTGGTCCTGCAGTTTTTAAAACGGATTTCACCTGATATTGTGTTCTTGCAGGAAACACACCTTATTGGTAATTCCTTCTGTGCTATGAATAGGCGGGGCTATCGCCTTGTGGCTCATTCGGGCTTCACCTCTGGTTCGAGGGGTGTGGGCATCATGGTTAAAACCTCGCTCCCGTTGGAGGTTGACGAGGTGCTCCATGATGACAGGGGGCGCTATGCGGCTCTGGTGGGTAGATGGGAGGGTAAAGTGGTTGTTTTGGTTTCGGTTTATGTCCCGCCGGGGTTGCAGACGACTACTTTTGCTGATCTGGGGCGCCTTCTCCTTGGGCTGCCGGAGGGGATTCTAGTGGTTGGAGGGGATTTTAACGCTGTGGTCTCCGGATCTGCGGATCGTCACCCACCCAGGGATCTCCCCCGGGCCCAAACTTGGTTGTCTGGCCTCTTGGATACCCTGGGACTGGTGGATTGTTGGCGGCTAAAACACCCTGCGCAGGTACAATACACCTTTCATTCCGGGGCTCATGGGAGTCTCTCGAGACTTGATTATGTACTGATGCCAGCGGCGCAGGCGGGGAGGGTCGGGGAGGTGCAACATCTTGCTCGGGGTATTTCAGACCACTCCCCACTCTTATTACACTTTGATATTGTCTCGGGGATGGAGGGGAGGGTGGTCCCGATCAACCCCTGGTACCTGCGTAATCCCGCAATTCGCGCAGATTTGATTAAATGCCTTGAGCAATATTTTGGAGACAATGTGGGATCGGTCTCCTCTGCTGTTTCTCTGTGGGAGGCGTTTAAGACGGTACTCCGGGGGGAGGCCCTGTCCCTCATTTCCCATTCCAAGAGGTGTGAGCGGGAGGAGGTGACCCGTATCGAGTCTGAGATAACTGAGTTGGAGGGCGACCTGGATGGTGGCGTTACGGACGATAAGCTGCATGCTCTCCAACTCAAACAAGCGGACTACAAGGCCCTAGTCACCGAAGCGGCCAAGGGCCTAAGTAGGGAGCAACAGGGGCGTCTGTATGACATGGGTGATAAGGCGGGAAAACTGATTGCGTGGCTGGATAAAAAGGAGAGAGCGAGTCGAGTTGTTCCGCTGGTCGAGAGAGTAGATGGGGTGTGTGTTACTGATCTGGTGGAAATTGTTGATTGTTTCGCAGAATATTTCCGCGGGGTGTACTCCCCGGTATCTTCTCGCTCGGAAGGGGATTCTCGCGACCTGCTTAAAGATATTGCGTTGCCTTCCCTCTCGGAGGAGGATAAATCGTTGATGGACGCGACTCCGACATCTGAGGAGATCGCCCTGGCCATACGTTCAGTCGCCTCTGGTAAGGCCATGGGTCCTAATGGCCTTCCCATTGAGTTGTACAAATTGCGGCCGGACACATTGGCGCCGCATCTTCGTGATATGTTCCTCGAGGCCCGGTCGGCGGGTTCCCTCCCGCTGGACCAGCGTCTAGCCACTATTGTGGTTATTCACAAGGAGGGGAGGCCGCGTGATCGGGTCACGTCTTACAGGCCCATTTCGAATGCGGAACCGAAAATTCTGGCCAAGGTGCTGGCTAATCGGCTGGTCAGCGTGGTGTGCGATCTGATCCATCAGGACCAATCCGGTTTCATCCCTCATCGCAACACCGCGCTTAATCTGCGGCGTCTGCATGGGGTGCTCTCGAGGGTTCCGTTCATACGCGAGCCGGCCATTTTGGCGTCCCTGGACGCCACCATGGCGTTCGACACGCTTGAGTGGCCATATATCTGGGCGACGCTGGAGAAGTTCGGGTTTGGGCCGGGATTCATTGGCTGGGTGAAATTGTTGTATTCCGGACTGCTGGTGCAGGTGGTGGTGAATGGTAGAGTATCGGCTCCTTTTGAATTGGGCAGGGGCACGCGGCAGGGTTGCCCGCTGTCGCCTCTCCTCTTTGCGCTCGGCTTGGAGCCCCTGGCGGAGTGGCTGCGGTGGCACCCTTCAATTCGTGGTCTCCGATGGACTCCTGAGTATGAGGATCGAGTCTCTCTCTGCGCGGACGATATTCTTTTGTATCTCGCTTCCCCGCGTAAATCGTTGATTGTGTTAGTGGATGTACTGTATTCCTTTGGCCGTAACTCAGGCCTAGTCATCAACTGGGCTAAGTCCTGTGTATATGTCCTCTCGGGGGAGGCTCCTATCCTCCCTCGGGGTTGCCCTATCCAGGTTGCTCAACAGGGATTTAAGTATCTGGGTATTTTCATTACCCTGGACCCTGCGGCCCGATACACGCAGAACCTACTCCCCCCCCTCCAACGTTTGAAGGCGGACGTGGCGCGTTGGAGGCGCTTGCCGCTCTCGCCGCTCGGCCGGGCAGCGCTGTTTAAGATGATGTCGTTGCCACAGTTTTTATATGCCTTACAAAACACGATGGATGTCGTTCCGGCTAGTTACTTTCGAGAGGTGGAGGGTCTGCAACGCCAACTGTTTTGGGATGGGAAGCCGCGTATCGCCCTCGCGAAGCTGACGCTCCCGTGGTACGATGGGGGGGTCGCTCTCCCTGACATCAAACGTTATTACTGGGCCTCCCAGCTGGCTGCGATAAACCATGGGCTTTATGGGCCCGCCCTTAATCCGGCCTTTGAAGTGGACAAATTGTTGTTGCCGGGTGGCGACTACAATCGTGCACTCTACTCTAGATCGCTCGACGCACGCTTGACGGGTCCGACGCGGGTCGCGGTACGGGTGTGGCATGCGGCAAACTCGGCAATGGGGTGGAAGGATCGGTTGACCCGGGCGACGCCATTGTATGCCTCTGAGCGACTGGGTTGTTTGTGGACGACGAAAGGCTTCGAGAAGTGGGACACGATTGGCATCAGTAGGGTTGGCGATCTTTGGACGAAGAGGGGATTTAAAACGTTTGATGTGCTGAAAGCGGAATACCAGTTGCATGATAGGGAGTACTTCCGGTATGTACAGGTTCGTCACGCGTTGTGTTCCGTATTCCCGGAGGTCGCGTCCATCCCGGAGTGCTCCCCTTTGGAAGATAGAGTGCTAGACGGACATGTACCGGATGGCACTATCTCACTGATCTATAAAAAGCTCATCAACGATCGATCGGGACTGCTGACCGCCCTTCGTGAGGCATGGGTCTCTGATGGACTGGAGCTGGACGATGAGGATTGGGGATCGGTGGTGGCCTCCCCGAAAGAGGTGGCCATACCGGCCCGCCTTCGTTTCGTCCAGCTCAAAATACTCCACAGAGTCTACGTTACGGGACCGGGCCTGATGCGTATGGGATATGCGGTGGATGGGATGTGTAAGCGTGGGTGTGGCTTGTTAGGGACCTTCTTTCACATTTTGTGGGAATGTCCGGAGGTGGCTCGATTCTGGCGCGGTGTGCATGCGGTGTTGCAAGCGGTCACGCATGTTGCGCTGTTTCCCGAGGCCAGGAGGTGTTTATTGAATGTGTGGGAGCCGACTGATTACACGGTGACGCAAACGTGGTGGGTGACATTGGGATATATGGTGGCCAAGCGTGACATAGCACAATTGGTGGGCTCCCAGAGGTCACCCACGATTTCGGTATGGAAGGAAAACATGGATTGGTGTATGTTCCGAGAAAAGGTGGTGTATGTGGCGAGAGGCAAGCCTGGGAAATGGGTAAAGGTGTGGGGCCCCTGGAACTCCTATCGCGGCGGGATTTGTACCCCACCACTGATGCCCGACTTGGCGGCGGCCCTGACTCCCTAGTCTGCACGTTCCCTTTATTCTGTGTTATCGTGACCACTCTGTCTCTGCCCCTGCCCTTCCCTCCCTCCTATTCTTGTAGGTTGGTAGGACCCTCCAGAGGGGAGCACATAATGTTGCCTAGACCTTTGCCGCCTTGTGGGTTTGTTTTTCGTTTTTCATCTAAAATGAAACCGCCAATTGCGATGATTGGGCAATGTAGCCGCAAGTGATATCTTTGATCTGTGGGACTCTTACTGCTTGCCGCTTGTGTTTATAAATGTGTTTTATGGTCTCACTGTTTACCAGCGGCCGGCCTTAAGGTTGTAGGCCCATACTTGTATATCTATTGAACTGTGTAATAAAGGTTTCAAAAAAAAAAATGTTCCATCCCCAGCAAGTGAAGGTATATTCTCCCTAATTTTTGCTTACGATACTCTATTACTCTGTAAAACACCAATGGACACACAATACCTCTTTAAAATTCTCTGAATTTTTCTAAATGTGGGGCTTGGTAATAAATACAGCCAAGACAAGGTTAATGGCTTATAACCCTATTCGCTATTTTACTCTAACAAAGAGCTAGTGTTTTTTTTTCAAAAGGGTATTTGAATTTGATGATTTAGGCATCATAGTGGTTTCTAATTTACCTTGGTCCTCACAGATTGACAAAAGCAGCCTTGAACTGTAACACAGAGCAAATGCCACAATGATATTTGCTTACGATTTGGTTCTCACGATTTATCTTGTATCTAGATTGAATCTATTCTTTGGGCCTTATTATGACTTTGGCAGTCCTACAGCAGTGGTACCAATGTGCCATCCACTGTAGGACCGCCAAAGCCGTAGTGCAGCCACCTGCCAGATTAGGAGTAAACTCCTGGCCTGGAGGGTTGTGCTGTGACGGTCTGACAGCGGCAGTCTGATGGCGGCAGTCTGATAGCGGCGGTCTGTTAGGCTCATAGAAGAGCCTAACATGCAGACCGCCGCTGTCAGAGAGCCGACTTCTCCTTCCTGCACAATGTGGCATACATGCCACACCGTCCAGAAACTATGGGTGCAAGTCCAGGGGGCACTACATGTGCTCCCCCGCATGCACACTTTTGTTGTCTCTCCGCCACCCATTTCATGGCAGGCTCACCACCCTGAAAAGGGCGGTGGAGAGGCAACTGGGAATATGCTAGGTGGTGCCCTTGCGGCACTGCCAGCATATTCCAACCTCTGACAGCCGCTCGACCACCGGTGGGATACGGATCCCTGGCGGTCACAGCGGTCCTGTGGTGGTCAGGCCACCACACACGAAATGCTGCAGGCGGGCTCGCAGTGTGCCTGTGATCGGACTGCCACCGCGACTGCCATACTTGTAATAGGGCCCTTTATGTGAAGCTGATACTTGGGCATTCACTACATTGCATAAGCTGACAGTAGTTTAAAATAGATTAAAGCTCTGCTGATGCTCCCTGTAAATACATCAACTGTTCCACTTTTACTTAAGTTGGGCATCAGGAATCTCGCATTTAATGCATCTGATAATTATCGAATGTGTTAAATACGTTTTAATTCATATTTCCAATCTGTGCTAAAAACAGGGGTTTATGCACGGGTCGAAATATAACAAGCAACTCATTATTAGGCCATTTGGCTTTCACAATTGTTTACTAGCACCTTGTGTCTTTAAGTCCAATACTTTATGTTCTTCAGTATTTGCATTATAAGGTTTTTGCTTTCTGCTTGGAATGCTCACTGCAGGCAGTTACAGCTTACCCCATACCATATATTAAAAGTCAATACTACAGGGCTGCAGGTTGTCTTAGGCATGTCTTATATGCTTCTGCACACATGCTGTGAATAAGCTGGATTACCTGATACATTGAAAGTTGTTATATCCATTTGTTTTAATTGCCCGTGTGAACTAATCAGGAATTACTATTCAAAGTTCAATATTTATTGACAAATCGAATATAAATGTCATCGTCAAAAAAGATTCAAATCAATGTCTCATAAAACAACAGTTAATTAATTAATCAATAATAAAAGATAATATCATCTATTACTTAAATAATTAAAACATTATATTGCATCTTGTGATCTACCCCTAAACCTCAGTTACTGTGCTTGTGCTAATAGTTTTTGCCTGACAGACTGTGTCACATAGAAGAATTTAGAGACTGCTACCACAACCACAGGTGAATTCGCTCTTACAGATTCTAAGGGCATTTTTTCGATCTGTAAGAGATAAACTCCAACATAGGGGAACAAGCAGCCTGGGGGTTACATACTTGGGGCAAAAGAACATAAAATGTTCCACAGTTTCATCAGTGGAGGGACAAAAGCTGCAACTTGGCGAACCTGTTGTAGAGGAATCCCATTGTGCAGTAAAAGCAGTTATTAAAAGAATTCCATATGAACTGCAGAAACAAAATACAAGCGTGCACTGGCCGAATATAATCAAGAAATTCCTCAGCTGTAGGAACCAATTCATGCATTAAAAAACACCATGAGAGCCTCCCAGTACCTACGGTTTTAAGTCTCACCTACTCAGCGCTCATGCGCTGCATAGGAGACCTTTAGCCGCCGTGCAGCTCTTTTTCAAAGCACATACTCGTGCTTGTGGTGGCATACGCCTAGCGGGAGTGCGCAGCGGCGTGCCACAAGCATGAGTATGTGCTTTGAAAAAGAGCAGACTGCTCTCCCTAGCGCGCGCGCACCAATCGCGGGTGCACCCCTCCGCCTCTCTCTCCCGCTGCAGCCTGCACGCCTTTGTTTTGTTTAACTTTCAGTGCGAGGCACGTGCTTGTTTTTAAAACGGTCATGAAAATATAAACTTGTGTTCCATTCACAAAGGTGATTGCAAAACTTACCAGAGTGTTTTGTTCTGTGCATACCCTGCTTCACTAGTCTTCAATTTTTGCAGGGTTCAACTTCTGAGTATGGAATAGTCTTTTTCTTTCCAGGAAGAAATCACAGTTAAAGCACTATGATCCAAGGTACAATTCCCAGCAAGTTGTCAAATTACAATTTCAACTTTGTAAAATTCAACTTTGTAAAGAGTAGCCAACAAGCTTCTATGGCAAAACAATAAAGAAACACATTTGGGCTCTTACAGCCGAGATCGACCCGATCTCATTAAGACCAAAAATTCTTCAGTGCTGTGCCCAGTCCGGTCTCCTCTCCTTACCAAAGTGAGCATGTGAAGATCATCCAGAATCTCACTCTGCCTCGGTTTCAGCAGCATAGGGGGCGTGTGCAGTAGGGCAGGGATCCTTACATACAGAACGGCAGTACCCAAGATGGCCTCCACCCACTGCCTTCTGGGACTTGAAGTCCAAAATCAAATAATGATATTTGCACACATTAGAGCCTGATAACAATGCATACCCTGATGTGATTTGAGAACTAATTGTAGCTACTATGAACTTGATCTCCGCATAGATATATGTCTGTAACACAAGTAGAAAGCACCCTTATCACACATTGTAATGGTGGCCTTCTCTGCACAAAGTCTAGGGTACCATAATCCATTACATGTGTGCCCTAAGTAGAGGCCATATAATGTATGCAATCAACATAATGCTTACACTCTGACACTCAGAGGCACATTGTAGCCTATGGAAATAGAACGGAAGCAGTGCAATGGAGTACAATATGTATTTGAGAAACTTGCCTGTTCATTGGTGAGCCATAGAGCTTGCCATACAGGGGAAAACCTGGTCCAACATGGTACCCAGCTCCTCTGGAGTGAAGGGAGGGCCCTTTCCCCTGTAGTGTACACCATAACTGCTCCCAGAGGTGGCAAACAGCAACTAAAACTGAGGAGGAATTGATAGCAGCAGTGTCAGGAGGCAAATCCAATTTTTTTCAAAACGAATGGTACATGTACGTCACGTAAGCTGGCACCAGAATCGGTGCACACAGCCATTGAGCCGCAACCGCCGCTATCTCCAACGTTAGCCTATAGCTGTGACCGCCATGCACGTGACGGCCTACTGTGCGGCATACGTTCAACATGTCCTATAAGCGAGGTCAGGCATCCACCATTTGAATGGTTGGAAACACTGTATTGGTGACAGTTAAGTGTGTCACTGTCACTACAAATGAGGGCAAGCATATTTAGATTTGAAATGCTCTATTCCTATGTCATGTCCAGTACAAAACTTCATCTGTGTAGTGCATTACTGTGCACATAGGTAAAATGTGTGCAGCGCACTGTACACTGCGGTTTTTAGTATGTCACACGGAAAGTTATGCTACCCTCACTATAGTGCCAATTTACCTTTTTTGAATTGATGATGTGCACAGTTCTGTCTCTGACCTGTGAAGGCCACCTCAGGGATAACTGGTGGATGTTTAAGAATTTACATTGATAATGTAAAATGTGTAGTGCTTCATGAAGCATTACTGTTCAGACACATGACTTTTGCCATCCTCTTCACTTATGCTACTCTGCACACTGTGACAATATACATTTTTGTGTGAGTCCTCATATAGGTACCCTGGGAGAGGGAGGAGACGTCAGGCTCCAGTGTACCTCCCATTTACAGACCTACACACCATGGAAGAGCGACATGTTATCCAGAAGTTCTGTTTGAATTGTCAAACAATCCTGGATTTACGTCATCAGTTGGAGTCTGACCTCCTACCTCTCTTCAATAATCCTAGATCAATACCACCTCTTGTCAAACTCATGTCTGTTTTGCATTTTTTGGCCACTGGCTTATTTCAATTCACTGTTGCTATTTCAGGTGGAATGTCACAACCTTTGCTCAGTCTGGATCTCACAGAGGTGCTAGCATCACTTTTGAGACATGTGACAAGCTATATCCAGTTACCCAGGCGTTAAAATTTAGCCACTGTGAATGCAGATTTTTTGTGGGTGTTAGATCTGGGGGTCTCTAGTTGGCAGAGGTATACACCTTAGACCAAATAGGGACCCTTGCTTCTAGTCAGGGTACAGGGACACACACGGTAGATAACCCCTGCTCACCCTCTAGGTAGCTTGGCTCGAGCAGACAGGCTTATCCCCAAGGCAATGTGTAAGGTATTTGCACGTAGACACCACAATGATCCCCCCTCCGCACACCACAAACTTAGACCACACAGGTGAGTTATATCAAAAATAATATATCTTTATCTAGTTTCCGCAGTTGAAATCAAGCATCACAAGTTTACACAATATTCGCTTTCTTGGTTGGTCAGGATCGTAAGATGATAGTCTCTAGTCTCTTGAGTGATTCGATACTCACTGAGAATGAATCAGTTTGTAGGCTCTCGATGTTTAGGCAGCTACGTTGCTCCGGCGGTGTCGCTGCACTCGTTGTACAAGCGCTCCTCGGGCTGTTCGGTGCAAGGATTCCACAACTCCCTCGACGAGCCCCCAGTGACGATGTCGACGTCACCGGAGTCAGCCACTTACAGCGCGGCTTCGTAGAGCAGGGAAATACGACTCTCGATCTGCTTCAGGCCTCCGGGTCGCAGCAAGGCACGTGCCGATGAGCACGTTGATCTTCTTGATGCGGCAACCGGTGTCAGGCCCGGATCAGTGCGGCACTCTCCAGCAAGACAGAGAGCAGCCAGCCCACTTCACAGGCAGATGTTGAGAAGCTTGGTAGAACAGTCCACGGTCCCTGCGGCACACAGCAGCGCAGGTGGGACACAGCAGAGTCTTGAGTTCTTGGCAACCTTTCTATCCCTGGGTTGCGAAACAGGAGGCCAGCTCTTCTCAGGCCCTTGGAGATTCAGTTGAAGACACAGCACACAGCAAAGTCTTGTTTGGTCAAGTGGATAGGGTCAGCACACAGCAAGACCCCTTCTCCTCCTCAGCTTCAGTTGTACAGCAGAACAGGTCAGCCTTTAGAGCACACAGCACGGCAATCTTCCTTTAGTTCTTCAGCGGTCCGTCTTTCAGCAGATGTTCCTCTCGATGGTCGAATCTAAGAATCTGTTGTCAGGGGTCGTATACTTATACCCCTAAAAGTCTTTGAAGTTTTGTGCAAGTGGGTCCTGAGCCCGGTCTGATCCAGTTCTGGGTGTTGCTGGAGCACTTTGTTTTCCTGGCCTCTACATTCTTTTCAGAGCGAGGGGCAGAGTCGTCAGCCGCCCAGCAGGAGGTGGAGCCAGTAGAGTGGCAGGCAGGCACAGCCCTATTCAATCCCAGGTCCTATCTCCTCCCTCCACTCTCCTTGCAAATGTCGCCATTCAGCAGAGGGCTGACTCAGCCAACCTCCCGGGGGATCCCCAGCCCCTGTCGCTCTCAAACCAGACAGTCAATCCACAAGCGTGCCCAGGCACACAGAAGGGTCAGACAAGAGAACAGCTACTCTCTAAAAAGTACTATTCTCCAACTCAGGATTTAAAAACAACCTCACCTAAAAGATGTGTTATTAAATGCTGAGCTCAGGGATATCAAACACTCATGTCTTATCTTGTTCCTATGAGAAGATAGGCGGATAGCCATTGGCACCCGCCTCCCCCATGTTAGCCTATGGAACAAGATAACCTTGCAGTAGTGAACACACAAAATGGCCGGGGTTCACTACCAGAACATGTTACCTGCACTAGTACATGCTCTACCTTCTACATACACTGCACCCTGCCCAGGGGGGTACCTTGGGCCTTCCATAGGGATGACTGACGTGTACGAAAAGGGAAGGGTTAGGCCCGGCCAGTGTGGACACTGGCCAGGAGGACATGGCAGTCCGGGGACTGCAGGCAGGCCTGCGGCGGCAGGCCTGAGACACTGTTTTAGGGCTACACAGGTGGGTGGCGCAATCAGCGCTGCAGACCCACTAGTAGCATCTGTCATCACCAGCCCTGGCACACACAGTGCACTTTACTAGGGACTTCATGGTGATACAGATATGCCAATCAGGTATATCCAATCAATACGATATTTTACACAGGGAGCACTTACACTCTGGCACTGATTAGCAGTGGCCGAGTGTCCAAAGCATCTAAACCAGCAAAAACGAAATCCAGCATAGCATCAAAAATCCAGGTAGCAGCGGCAAAAGATAGGGGAAAAACCCACGCCAAGGATGTCAGGTCTAACAGTGGGTTTGGTCATTTCCCACATATAATTGGATCTATTGATGGCACCCACATTGCCTTAGTACAACCACAAGCCAGCAAGCAAGTGTACGGGAACAGGAAGCATTTCATTTCTATCAATGTGTAAGTTGTCTGCTTACTGGATTTGTACATCTCAAACGTCTGTGCCTAGGTCCCAGGTTCTACAGAATTATTCCTTTGTACTTGGAACAGCACCATACCCCAGCTGATGTCACAACTACTACCATTGAAGTACTGGCTTGTAGGTAAGTGTGATCTGTCCTAACTTTGTGTGGGAAATGTCAGGTTGTATGATCTGAAAGTATGTAACTTAATGTTGTCCTTCTGCCTATCTTCCATCTAGGAGACTCAGTGTATCCCAACCGGCCACGATTATTGACACCGCTGGAGAATCCTACAACGCCAGGGGAAGTCCACTTCAATGAGGCCCATGGAAGAACACGATGGGCAGTGGAGAAGGCTTTTGGGCTCCGGAAAGCCAGATTCAGATGTCTGGACAGGACTGGGAGAGCCCTCTTCTACTCACCCGGGAAGGTGTGTAAGATCATTGTGGCGTGCTGCATACTCCACAACATTGCCCTGTGACAGAACATACCTTACATTGCAGAGGATATAGGCCATGAAGACCCACCAAGTGGGGATCCTGAAATGCCAAATGAAGATGATGATAGTGGTGCAGTGTCAAGACAGGGTGGATGCTTGTTGTCCACATTGCAAAATGGTAGATGCTGACCTTTTACATATGTTATGGTCTTGCCCCAGACTGCAGAGCTATTGGTTTGGTGTGAATCAATTATTAATCAGAAGTACAGACAGGACACTGCCAAATACATAGGCGGCTTGCATAGCAGGAATATTTCCCAGAAATAGGAAATGCAAGGCCTCCTCTTGATTTTTAGACTTGGGGCAAGTGGTGGCCAAACGGCTTGTAACGCGCCGATGGAACGCAACTGCCCCCCTTCACTTACAGTCTGGGCTCATTTAATGCTAAATTGGGCCAAAGCTGAGGCGGCCTCACTGTTGAGAGAAGACATGCTGGGGCTTCATGAGAATCCCATTTCAGCAGCCTGGAATGTGATTCTGACGGTGCTTCAAGTAGCATTGACTCCGGATGACCTCTGGCTGCTCCTGGCACAAACTAATCCAGTCCACACACAGGACGTAGGGTGAATTGTTAATAATAAAGTCTGAAATGCGCATAGTACATAACATACAACGGATCAGAATGCAGAAATATGACATTGGGATTGACACAACTGGGATCGTGTAAATGGAACTATGGTTATAGATACGGCTTGTTTCCCTCTCTCCCCAGCCTCCCTTATTTCTTCCTGTTATCCCTCATGATTGGATGCTTGTAGTATTATTGTTATGGATCTGGTAGCTTGATCACTAGCCATGACTTCACGGCATAACCGGTAGGAGTCACTAGAAATATACAGGTGGAATACATCGGGTGTGAAATAGACACTTGCACTGTGCTTGGATATTGAATTAGTAGCTAGCCCCGAATGTTGTTATATAATTATCGTATTAAATGTATAGTAGCATGTCGTATGAATATGGATGAGATAGCTATTGTCCATTTATACACCGATACAATACAACATATAATTTGTATTTTTTCGCCAACTGGTTCTGGAAAATACTGTATTTGTCTGTAACATATTTCGCATTAATGACAATTCAATAAACAGATTGTACAAAAAAATGGTAGTGGTCCTTAGTTGAACATTGTTTACATACAACATAACCATGCCTCCAGAAGTCCCTAGTTTTGACATTGCAAAGTCCATATGGTAGTACATTCACATTGTTGTATGTGCGAATTACAACAGGAGACAATGCTTTGATGACGTGTGTGTTTAATGAAGTGAACAAGGATAAGATCAAGAAATGACTTTAAAATTACAAAGTGCAAACAAAATATGAAGTCTTCAGTAATGGTGGGTGAAGCCATTGTAGTAGAGTCCACCCGCACCACTATCCCACCGTCAGTTCTGTGGGGAACACCACCTACCACCGTACACTACCTAGGGTTGCAGGATAGATTATTTCACACTATTACATCTGGCTTCAGCAGTGCCAGTTGAGGATGTGGGTGATGCCGATAGAGTAAGTGGGTGGAGCCAGTGGAGAAAGTGGGTGGAGCCGTAGGAAGTGGGTGTGGCCTCTTTAAAAAAAATTGAGCACCTGTGCTTAATATTTTACAAATTAAGCACTGGGTGCCGGCCACCTCGCCTTGGATGGCAGCAACCTCCTTGTATGTGTCCCTCTGCAGCTCCTTTATGTCCCGGTTTTGGTCAATACCTGGCCTATGACAGTTTGGGACGGAATAGGGGCACCCACCCCAGGTTCCGCCGGGGCCCCGGTCAGAGCTTCAGAACTAAGCCAAGCAGAGGAAGCTTCCTCGATTCCGATGGACCCCTTCCCAGGCCCTTGGCAGTGCACTCTTCCACGGGGCAGGCCTGGGGACGGCGATCAGGATGGGGCCGCCACCCCAGGGCATGTGGGACCCGGGTTCTGGGCCATCTGGTCGCTGGCTGAGAACCGCCAGTCCACAAGTGAGTCCTGGATACCCTGTCCCTAGTAATCCAGAGGGAGGCTACCCTCCTATCTTGTAATGCATGCACAACGAGTGACAAAGGGAGTGCACGCACGCACCCAGCCTCCTGGAGCTCTGGCTGGGCTCAAGCAAGCAAATGAGCCCCGATCAGGACTTCCAAGGCAGCCCAGCCATCTAGTCCCCCTGCCCCAGTCGGAAGAATGGCAGGCGAACAAATGGCCAGGCTCAGGGGACCCTGCGGCCTGATGCTCGGAACCCCAGCTGGGCTTCAGGCACGGGGCAGCAAGGAGGGCCCTGACGGAGCTCCGACCTGAGGCCCGCAGGCACCTTAGCATGCAGGCGAAGCGGGGGAGGCCTCCCCAGGCCTGATGGAACCCCGTCCTGATCCCATGGCAGTGCAACAGGACGGAGGATAGAGCCCAGGAGTCATTGGGCCCGGCCAGGGCTCCTGGACCCGGCCATGCAGGTGAAGGCTCCCTGGGCCCAGAAAAATGATAATAATACTTGTTCTACCATTTTTGTTCCCTTAGATTTTGGACACTAGCTCAGACAGCATCCAGGGAAACCTAGTCAACCTAGGGCTATCCAGGGTGGGCTGACTTGCTTGGATCTCACCACGTTTTATTACCCAGAATGCCTTGCAAACGTCAAACTTTGACTATAAAAAACACATTTTCCTCACATTTCTGTGATGTAAGGTTCTGGAATCTGCAGGGAGCCACAAACTTCCTTCCACCCAGCATTCCCCCAGGTCTCCTGATACAAATGGCAGGGGAAGCACTTCCCCTGCTCCTGTGGCTGAAAAATAAAAAATAAAATCCCACTGCTTTATACCGCAGAGGGATTTCCTGAACGTGTGCAGAGGACACAACGGTTACGTCCTCCGCACACGGCCACAGTGGCGGAGGACGTAACCGTTACGTCCTTGGCACAGAAAAGGTTAAAAGTGTCAATTTTGTTATTTAACTACCTTTAGTAGTTAGGCTAAAACCAGAGTCTGTTTATTGGAATCTACAACTTCTATTTTAAGGCATCTATTGCCATTCTTTTTCAAGGGTCTGACGGTTTTGTAAAAATGTATCCACGTTCCATATCAATGCCAAAAGAGGACCAAGCCATTCTTGATGGTGCTGGGGATTGACTGGAAAGAGCCTTGTATAATTCTGGGGACAAGGCAACAAACTAATATAAAGATCACGGGGTGAAGTAACCTGCCTAAGGATGACGTGGTTGGTCTATGGTAGTTTGAAGATTTTGGGCACATGATACTATGATAATATTTAATTTTCAAGGTTTCTTTCTTAAAGTGCCCACACTATCCGTTATGCCTTGTGCAGAGGTAATCTGCACACATGTAAAATTTGAAAGATAATATTAAATGCACCCTTTTGTACATATGAGGACAAGAATACTCCAGAGACACCATAAATGCTTCTGTATCATCATGTACATATGCACATAGGGTTGCCACCTTACCCAGAGAAAGATATCGCTCATCTGTTCACATTTTAATATTTTGCAGAACTTTATTTTAAGTCGTCTGCATTTATTTTTCACGTGACCTTTTGTCTTTGTTATCTTTACCAGTCAGGAGTCATTATAGCAGCTGTAAAAAATATTTTACGTTGTGCTTTTCTAACATTTACTGTTTAAAGTATGTATTGAAAAAAATACCAGCTTTATGTGATTTTTTTACATTTTTGTATTGGCAGGTACATTAAACAACCGGTCAAGCAGGTATAAAATGGCCCAGGTGGCAACCCTATCTCTATATAATTAAATATGCGCCCCCTAGCACCGCCCCTTAGCACCGCCCCATAGCCCCCCCTCCCCCCCATAACCCACATCAGCCCACATTCACTTTAAAGAGTAACTAGTTACACTTATTTTTTACTATTTAAAGTACTAACCCTGACACTCTCACTTACAGCAATTTCAAGAAAGTGTGATCGCAAGCGACTTTCATGTTTTTAGGTCGAGGACCGCCGGTTTGCCGAAGGCAGAACCGGAAGTCGGAGATTTAATGACTTGGAGAAGAGGGGCTTGAACCCGCCCCTCTTCTCCCCTGTTCTCCATTGGCTGGCCTCTTGAATGCTGGCCAGCCATTGGAGAAGAGGTCCGTCACTCCGAACAGGCCCCGTCCTTTTCGGATTCGGGGGCGTGTTTTTTTCAAGAAGTCTAATTATCTCCTCCAGCCAATGGCAGGAGGAGAACACGCCCCCGAATCCGAAAGCTCCGCTGCCTTTCTTCGAGGCATTTCTGCTTCGCCTCGGAGAAAGGCAGTGGTGTGCTTGTTTTCACAGCGCCGCGAAGCTACCAAATGGGCCAAACGCGCTGGCGGCTTCTCGCCGCATGGAGCCCAGAGCGTGCGAGTGTTTATTTCAACTACCCGGGAGGTTGCCACGATCAGAGATAAGGTGCGTGTGGGGGTGGGTGGGTATAGCAAAGGGGCGTTAAAATGAGGTACTGAAGTCCCCTGCTCGGCTTATATTTTTGTAGGTATGGTGAGGTTTACATAATGCCCGGATGAGAAGTGAGCGCATTGTCGTATGTGTAAAGTCTGTCCCCGCACTTCAAGACGGGAGGGGTTGCTGTCCACACCCAGCCCGAGAAACACTGGACCGACCAGAGTATATCAGCTCGTAGCGCACAGAGGCGGTTTGTTCAGCCCGAAGCGCTAGAGAAGTAAAGCCACTCTTTTGCCGGCACTCTTTCTTTAATGTTTGTTTTCTTTTAACCCAAAACTGCATGGTTTGTTTTCTTCAATAAAAACCAAACGAAAACGACTGGGAATCGTTGCCTTCGCTACCCACTTCCACCATATTATTTGTTAGAAGGCATTAACCCTTCATATCTGCACTGTAGGAAGGAAAAAGGGTTGAAGAGCCGAACCTACAACGAAAATATAGGCCGTGGTGTTCGTTTGTTGTGTTGTTTGGGGGAGGGGGGATTCTTAGTGGATAGAAGGGATGCAAACGTTTTCGCATCAAAGCAGTATGTGCCACACTCCCTGGCAAACATTTCACCGGATATATCACCACTTTATCTACGTGAAGGCATATGAGGTACGAACTACTATGGAAACATTTCCAGTTGTTTTTGAAACTGGCAATTTGTTCTATATGTAACAACGGGACTGTCACCTCACCATGCATCACCTTCCTCCTGCGCGTCGCTTGCCGAGATCCCCCCCAAACAACAATACTTAATTTGTTTTCTTTAAATAGCGCCTCTCTGATAAATACGAGCGTGGCATTATTGCCTTACCGCTGCGCCATGTTTTTTTTTAGTCATCATATTTTGGGAACAAAATAATTCGTTTAAAAACAGAAAGTGGAGGACTCTTATTTTTTATGTTCGGATGCCACCTGTCACCTTCAATGGTGTGAGTGAAAAAAGACTGTCTGCTGAAGACCTGTTTCTCTCATGGATGTTCGGCAATCAAAGATACATTTTGTCCTGTTTGCGGCTGACGGTGCTGGTATAATTTTATGATCTGCATTTGCATTTACACCCTCGTTGTTTCGGTGTTTTGTACTGCACACAGTGTGCTTGCACATGGCTCTCTGCGCTCTGCCTTCACCAGCGTAAACCGCTCTGGCCACGTGGCCCGCGCTATATAAAATCCAAAATAAATAAGCCACGGAGAGCAGTGCTTGGGTGTGGGGGAGGGGGTGTTTCCTATAGGACAGGTTCTGAGAGCACACTAACAAGGTCTCTTAGGCACACGAACAAGAGCTACACCAGATGCTAATATCATTTGCACCCCTTTTCACACTTGCTCCTACGAGGGCAAGGTGTAAAAAACACACACCAGTGAACCCGCTTAGAAATCGAGTCGTTTTCTGTAAGAATATAGATTTGTGTTAAATGAACAATATTTGGGAGGTAAGGTTATGTGACTGGGCATTTAGTATGGGGTAAATATAGACAGACCCAGGTGTTGAGAGCACTTGGAATCCTTTTTTTTGGTTTGGTGTAAACATATTGTGGGGAAAAGTACACTGAAAAAGTCGTGTCAAAAATGCAGTATACTGAAAAATTAAAATTAAAAAAGGTGCTGCTACAGCAAAATCGAAAAATATTGTGGCTTACAAGGCAAAGGTTAGCTTACTAGGAGCAAGGGGGCTTCCTGCTAAAGTAGAGAGGAGATTTAAAGTGAGGTGGGAAGGTGGCGGGAGACTAGAGGATGTGGCATGAGGGTCAGAGCTGCCGACTTTGGAGCTGAGGAATTCGAGTCTCAGTGCAAGCTCACTATCCTGTGATTCTGGGCAAATCACTTAATCTCCCCGTGCCGACCAAAAATCAATGCATCCTTATGTAATGTGTCTGGTGCTCATGTGAAGGCTCGAACACCTTCAGGCCGAGTTGTGATATATAAACCCGCAGCAAAAGGATTTCGAATTTTCAGGGAGTGGTAGCTTTAAGGAGTAGTTAGGAGCTTTTATTGTTTATGAAAGGCAGCTTTGAGGGGTGGTAAGGGTAGGGGTAGTAAGGGTTTAAGTTCAATGCGCTGAGATCCAATGAGTTTTAGCTGGATG
This sequence comes from Triturus cristatus, assembly GCF_964204655.1. Lineage (NCBI taxonomy): Eukaryota > Metazoa > Chordata > Amphibia > Caudata > Salamandridae > Triturus > Triturus cristatus. Next base: position 1,243,729,371 of record NC_140590.1, on the reverse strand, counting down.
TTTATGTGTAGCGCAGAACAGATCCTACCTTTGTATGCCAGGCAGGTCGCAGGCAGTCAGCCCCCCCCCCTTACATTCTGGATTCGGAATTCCTCATGAAAGCACCCATGGCATACCGGAAAAGAAACACCATACCAGCTAACAAGGGAAAGCGAAAGTGAGGTTTACACAGTATGCCCGGATGAGAAGGGAGCGCATTGTTGTATGTAAAGTCTGTCCCCGCACTTCAAGACGGGAGGGGTCGCTGTCCACACCCAGCCCGAGAAACACTGGACCGACCAGAGTATATCAGCTCGTAGCGCACAGAGGCGGTTTGTTCAGCCCGAAGCGCTAGAGAAGTAAAGCCACTCTTTTGCCGGCACTCTTTCTTTAATGTTTGTTTTCTTTTAACTGGGAACCCAAAACTGCATGGTTTGTTTTCTTCAATAAAAACCAAACGAAAACGACTGGGAATCGTTGCCTTCGCTGCCCACTTCCGCCATATTATTTGTTAGAAGGCATTAACCCTTCATATCTGCACTGTAAGAAGGAAAAAGGTTTGAAGAGTGAACCTGCAACGAAAATATATGCCGTGGTGTTCGTTTGTTGTGTTGTTTGGGGGAGGGGGGATTGTTAGTGGATAGAAGGGATGTAAACGTTTTCGCATCAAAGCAGTATGTGCCACACTCCCTGGCGAACATTTCACCGGATATATCACCACTTTATATAGGTGAAGGCATATGAGGTACGAACTACTATGGAAACATTTCCAGTTGTTTTTGGAACTGGCAGTTTGTTCTATATGTAACGACGGGACTGTCACCTCACCATGAATCACCTTCCTCCTGCGCGTCGTTTGCCGAGATCCCTCCAAAACAACAATACTTTGTTTTCTTTAAATAGCGCCTCTCTGAAAGTCTGACGTTTCTCAGCGTCATAAATACGAGTGTGGCATTATTGCCTTACCGCTGCGCCATGTTTTTTTTTAGTCATCTGATTTTTTTGGAACAAAATAATTAGTTTAAAAACAGAAAGTGGAGGACTCTTATTTTTAATGTTGGGATGCCACCTGTCACCTTCAATGGTGTGAGTGAAAAAAGACTGTCTGCTGAAGAACTGTTTCTCTCAAGGAAGTTCGGCAATCAAAGACACATTTTGTCCTGTTTGCGGCTCACCGAGCGAGGCAACTGACGGTGCAGGTATAATTTTATAATCTGCATTTGCATTTACACCCTCGTTGTTTCTGTGTTTTGTACTACACACAGTGTGCTTGCACATGGCTCTCTGCGCTCTGCCTTCGCCAGCGTAAACCGCTCTGGCCACGTGGCCCGCGCTATATAAAATCCAAAATAAATAAGCCACGGAGAGCAGTGCTTGGGTGTGGGGGAGGGGGTGTTTCCTATAGGACAGGTTCTGAGAACACACTAACAAGGTCTCTTAGGCACTCGAACAAGAGCTACACCATATGCTAATAACATTTGCACCCCTTTTCACACTTGCTCCTACGAGCGCAAGGTGTAACAAGCATTTACAATGCAATGGTCTCGGCATTGGTAAAGTTAGAGCTATTGGCATTGCTCATGACATTATTAGGTCTCGCCTGAGACAGCGCTTTAGCGCTGTTCTGGCGAGACTTATAGTAAGCGAGTTTTGGAAGTGCAAACGAGAGCTTTCAGGCCTCCGAATACAGTGCATGTGCGCCAGACGCGCGCACCATTTGGCAGCCTGAAAGCACTCGTTTGCTTTCACTTTCGCGGCTGCACGGCCGCTTTGATGTTTGATCGCGATCGTGATCACTTTCGTTTTATTATTTGTTCAGGACGTATTTTTTTCCCTCCCGCCTCACTGCCCTTTTTACATGCCAGCCTCCACTGCTAAAAGTTGCTCTTCGGTGACTCGTTACTGATCAATCAGTCACTCTTGTTTCTTTGACCTTCTGAATAGAGAAGCATTACGCTGAGTGTCAGGAACCCTTTGGAGTCCCATGATATTGAACATTTTAAGCTTAGGCGTGAGTCAAAGAAACTGTTTATACTCTTTAAAATGTTGATGTCTAATGGCAAAGTCAAATAAACACTTTTCCAAATACTCCTTTTTTCTATACTTCCCACTCTCTATTTTTTTCTGCAAATGAAGAAGACTGGAATGTGTGTTGCCTATCGAAGGGTCTAACCTTTGCGTGGTTCCTTGCGGGTGCACTACCCTTTAAATGTAGACATCAAACGTAGCATGTTTTCCTTTGGTGTGAACCGGTTTCTTCTGCCTATTTCTGCCTTTGGCTAAACCCCTTCGGTGAAGGGCTACGTTGCAGTTCATATTCTTTTCCACTGTCTTGAGATCTTATCTCCTTTGAGCACTGCCGACTGGCTATGATTTGCCTTGGCTCTTCCACAAGATCCAAAATTGAAAGCCCTTCAACAAGCTAGCCAGAAATCCCCGAGATACAATAAAAAATTCTTTAAATGTAATTTGTGGCCTGTTGGTAGCGTTGGTCTAGATGGTGTCACCTGTGTAGTGCATTCTTAAAACGCCATCTCAATCTTCCATCGACTGCAGTCAGTATATCGAGTACAGCAGAAGAGGGGAACGAATGGTCTAATTTTTTTATTTTAGATATCAATCATTTTATTAAAATCACAATTGCACAAATAGAATAGCCTGTCCTACAAACATCATATATAAATCACAGTATTAGATCCTCAATTCATGCATCAATCACGGTCCCACGTGCCCCTGACTGCAAGAGAAAGAAAATGTTCGGCTTGGGAGTACATAGTATAAACCATTCTCAGTAAAATAGCACACGTCTGTCACAAAGGGCCAAGCGGCCCTGGGGGAAAGGGAGGTGGCATTGTGAACAGAGTCAAGTAGGCCAGAGACAAAAACCTGTTGTCCTCCTTCGTCCCTCCCAGAGGAGGACACACTGGTCTAGTTGGGGCTAGGTTTGCCATCCAAAACAGTGTGCAAAACACTACATGGTATATGCCACTGTCTCATATTCTAGGCTTTTATTTGTTATGTTGTCCACAAACGCCTTTGCTGAGTCTCCTTGTGAGAACACAAACTAGAGAGCGTCTTTAGGTTGAAGTCTGGGGAGAAAAAGCTTTACTTTCTCCTGACAGCAGCCACAAATTTTACACCGCCTCTCCGCATTATGTAGAGTGTCTTCACAGTGCTCTCAGCTCTCACATTGTTTCTGCCTTTTTACGTGTGGTAGTCTGATGGTACTGGCCACCATTCAAGTAATTCTCAAGATTTAGCAGGTCTCCCATAACTGTACACAGTACTCCTAGTAGGGGTTCAACCAGTGTCTATGCCGGATCTCCTAAAAACGTAATTGGGGTCCCTGCATAGATATTACAGATGTTCGATTTTAGAGTGCATTAATACAAAGGTGTCAATCACAGTAGTTTTGAAAGCTCGGAGGCTCTCTGTAGCAGCTGCTGTCTCTTTCATTTTCCGTTTCGTTCAAGATGATCCTTATCACTTCTTACTCTTTTTCTACTCCGATCAATCTACTTTTAATCCACAACAGTTTCTCCTCCCAAATTCTCACTGCTCTCTCAATATTATTTTATGTTTCCATCATTTTAGCCTTCATTTCATTGATGGAGTGCAGGAGAATTTGTTCCTTAGGCATGAGTTTTTTCTCCTGCTTGCCTTCACTAAGTTCTCTCCCTGCACGCCTCACACTGCTGCACGCCACACACTGCTGCATGCCACACACTGCTGCACGCCACACACTGCTGCACGCTGCATACTGCTGCACACCGCACACTGCTGCATGCAGCACACTGCTGCACGCCGCACACTGCTGCACGCCGCACACTGCTGCACGCCACACACTGCTGCATGCCACACACTGCTGCACGCCGCACACTGCTGCACGCCGCACACTGCTGCACGCCGCTGCACGCCACACAGTGCTGCATGCCTCACACTGCTACACGAAACACTGCTGCACGCCACGCGCATTCCATTTGCCACCAGCTACTTCCTGCGCCGCCTCACGCATTCAGAGCAATTTAGTAAGGGGCACAAGACCTTATGAATGCGGTTTATGGCCAGTGCATGTGAGGCATTCAAGCGCGAAGCTGGCATATGGCATCGGACTTGAAAGCAGCAGACTGCTTTCACCAGCGCGCGCTCTGCCTCACTTCCTGCATCCCCTCTTACAATTAGCTTTCGTTATAACTCACACCCCATATGCTCGTTACCTCCCACCCTTCCTTTGATGTCCGCTTTTCTTGTTGTTTACAAACCACGCCACACACTGCTGCAAGCCACACACTGCTGCAAGCCACACACTGCTGCACGTCGCACACTGCTGCACGCCGCACACTACCGCACGCCACACACTGCTGCGCACACTGCTGCATTCCACACTGCTGCACGCCGCACACTGCTACACGAAACACTGCTGCACGCCTCACACTGCTGCACACCTCACACTGCTGCACACCACACACTGCTGCACGCCACACACTACTGCACGCCACACACTGCTGCACGCCTCACACTGCTGCACGCCTCACACTGCTGAACGCCGCACACTGCTACACGCCACACACTGCTGCATGCCACACACTGCTGCACGCCATACACTGCTGCATGCCGCTGCACGCCACACACTGCTGCACGCCACACACTGCTGCACGCCGCACACTGCTGCACGCCGCACACTGCTGCACGCCGCACACTGCTACACAAAACACTGCTGCACGCCACACACTGCTGCACGCCACACACTGCTGCACGCCGCACAATGCTACACAAAACACTGCTGCACGGCACACACTGCTGCACGGCACACACTGCTGCACGCCGCACACTGCTGCACGCCACACACTGCTGCACACTGCTGCATTACTCACTGCTGCATGCTGCACGACACTGCTGCACGCAGCACACTGCTGCACACCGCACACTGCTGCACGCCGCTGCACGCCACACAGTGCTGCATGCTTCACACTGCTACACGAAACACTGCTGCACGCCACACACTGCTGCACGCCGCACACTGCTGCACACCGCACACTGCCGTACGCCGCACACTGCTGTACGCCGCACACTGCTGCACACCGCACACTGCTGCACGCCTCACACTGGTGCACGCAGCACACTGGTGCACGCAGCACACTGCTGCACGCCGTACACTGCTGCACGCCGTACACTGCTGCACGCCACACAGTGCTGCACGCCGCTGCTCGCCACAGTACTGCATGCCTCACACTGCTACACGAAACACTGCTGCACGCCACACACTGCTGCACGCTGCACACTGCTGCACGCCGCACACTGCTGCACGCCGCACACTGCTGCACGCCGCACACTGCTGCACGCCGCTGCACTCCACACACTACTTTTATGCGAGTTTATGCTACTGACATTGTAAATGACAATGCCTTTTATTTGTTTTAAAACCAAAACATAAATAAAAGGCATTGTAATTTTACAATGCCAATAGCTCAAACTCTTATAAATGCGAGACCTATTGCATTGCAAATGCTTGTTTTTGTTTATGTTTTTGTTTTTAAAACATTTAAAGAAACGGCATTGTCATGAGCAATGCCAATAGCTCTAACTTTAACAATACCGAGACCGTTGCATTGTAAATGCTTGTTCTTCTTTGTTTCAGGGTGATTTTCATTTAAATAGATGTTGGAAGGATTGCATGGGCAGCGACTGTGGGCGTACCGGAACACGTCCTCTTTACTCTGGGCCAATAGGAAAAGACTTCAGAAACTCTCGCGAAGCTGGAACCAGGAAGTAGCTAAACTCTTTTCAGTTTCATTTACTGATTTTATGTTCAATATGTAGTTTCAAGAAGTGCAACCGAGCATGTGATGTAGCCAGGAGGCGCAGGGCACAGCGCAGTAAGTACACTTTTTCTATAGCTTAAAAATGAAAAACGAAATCTTTAAATGAAACGCGATTTATTCCTACCTTGGCTATCGTGTTTGTTTATGTTCCTCTTTTCAACAAGTCTAGATGTTAAAAACGTAAACAACTGGGTCTACGTGACGCGGGCAGGCGCAACGCTATCGCACCCCTATATACTGGGCCCGGTTTTGTTAATTATAATTTAAATTATTTGCGGCGCTTTTGTATTTAAGAGAAATATAATCTCTGAAGTCGGAGGCAGAGATCACAAGTTTTCTTCGAAAATGCGTGGGTATTTGCTTTAGGCCACTCTTCTGCTTTGAATTCTAAGACGAGCTGTCGTCATTTTATATTTGGATACCCGGTCCTATAAATTCCAATAAGCGCTGAAAAAAACCTAGCCTGAATGAAATGTGCAGGCATAGGCCTGAAAAAAATGAGATGCACCTGAGAACACCAGTCTCACTTAATGTACAATAACGCTACAGTAACCGCGCTATAGATTAAGGCTTTCTGTGAATTGCTTGCTGTGACTGTTAGCGGAATGGAGATACCATCCTTAACGGGCGTTACTATTTTGCAACAACCATGCTTGTCTGAATGCCACCGGAAAGTCAGAAGACGTAAGTTGCCTCCGTTGAAGTTCACCAGGGTCTCTAATCCACTGAGGTAGTTCAACAAGATCGGAACCTATGACGTTCAAGTCGCAGATTGATTTCTGCAACTAGTACATTACAGCAGAAAGCTATTGAGAAGAAAAAATATAACGTCATTTGGTTAGCAACCATGTCGGTCAGCTGGGCAGGAGGTCAAAGTCCTCAGGCTGCAGAGTCAATAACACAACAGACTCGCTCAAAGTAAACATACACTCACATTGGGAGCCCTGCTGCAGCCACTAGCAAGCACATGCTTTGCCTAGTCTTTGCTTCTGCCCTGTTTGGGCCCTGGTGGGTGTGAGAATTTACATGGCACAGATGCCAAGTGACCCCCGTTTCACGTGTGGCATCTTCAGCCCAGTCCTTGCTCCTTACCCAGCAAACTTTAGCATTTTTAGATTTTTGCATTCATTCTCAAAACAAGGCTGGGGCACACTTCGCAGCAACAGTTTTATTTTAAGTTTCTGCCTCTCTTTGCCTGTATCTACCTGCTGCCGCAAAATGTTTGTATATATTCTACTGAAGCATCAGCTCTGCTAATGTTTGAACTCACTATACTTTTATCAATGATAACAATGCGCCCTTCAAATCCTCAGTAACTACTGCCCACACGCAGCTTTTGTGGAAAAATAGTAGAAGTAGGGAAAAGATAATGTGGTAAGAGAGAAGACAAAGAGACCAGATAGTACCACTTTGACGCATCTCTGTGCTGGGCATCGAAATTTGCAGGTTGTAATGAGTATCTAGAGGCAAATAGAAGATCATTAAAACTCAGTTGTGAATGTTCTGCATCTGACATTAACAGTGAAAGCATATACCTTAAAGATATCTCCATGTAACCAACTTTCTGGGCTGTTGGTATGAAGCTGCCATTTTGAAAACTGAAAGCAAGGTGTAAGTGACTAGCCTATCGAAACGCAAAGAATACTGTGGCAGTAGAGTATTCTTATCTAGTGTCAGATTGTGGCTCTGGGAATACAAAGAATCATATTTTATGATCCATCCAGGAATCATTTCTCAAAAGAACAGATAGTTTTATCTTTGCAAATATGATTCTTTGCATTTCTATATCCTGGGTTCTTTGTACGATGTAGAGGATACACGGTTTTGCCCTCTTTCTCCACTCTAATATACATAGGTGAAATCGCACGGTGGCTCAGCAGCGGGAGACAACTTTGATATTTAAAATTTGTGTTTATTAACCTCTTCCATGCTCATGACGTCTCCCGGCCGTCATGAGTCACAATGGGCGTGTGCGGACGACGGCCGGGAGACGTCATGACCATGCCCGCGATTGGAATGTCCAGCACTGCGGCAGCACTGCGGCGGAATTTGCGCCGCAGCGAAGAGGTTAAGCCCAATAGGATATCACACGTTATCTGAAGTCAGGCGCAGTGTTGTACCTGGTCCTATTTGCAGGTTTATCTCCAAACGTTTTGCCTTCCTCCGCCTTTTTTTCTGACATTTTTGTTGGCTTTAGGACTCTGGACACTTTACCACTGCTAATCATTGCTAAAGTGCATGTGCTCTCTCCACCAAACATGATATGATTGGTTTACACCTGTTTGGCATATTTGCTTTACTTGTAAGTCCCTTGTAAAGTGGTATATCTTATACCCAGGGCCTGTAAATTAAGCGCTACTAGTGGGCTTGCAACACTGCTTGTTCCTATCACTGACCTAGCCTTTCAAACCTGTCTCAGGCCTGCCACTGCAGGGCCTGTGTGAGCAGTGTACTGCCACTCTAACTTGGCATTTAAAACTACTTGCTAAGCCTTAAACTCCCTTTTTTCTACAAATAGGTCACCCCTAAGGTAGGCCCTAGGGAGTCCTATGGGCAGAGAGCTGTGTAAGTAGAAGGTATGACATGTACTTGTATGTGTGGCATGTCCTGGTAGTGACAAACAGCCTATTTCATTTTTCACTGCTGTGTGGCCTACTCCTCTCATAGGCTAGCATTGGGAATTCCCTTGTATATACTTAAGTGGTAGTTCCTGATCTGAAAGGAGTGAAGTTGGTATGGATAGAACGGTAGAGATAAATCCTGCTTACTGGTGTAGTCGGATTTTTCATTACTATTTTAGAAATGCTTCTTTTTGAAAATGGTATTTCTCTTTGGTTATGACTCTTGTGCTTTGCAGCCTGGCTCCAATACATGTCTAGGGCTTGGTGATAGCTACACTTGGTGCATACTTTCCAGATAGCCACAACACAGGAAGGGCTGGGTGTGACAGGGGTTACATCTGCATACTGATGGTCTTCCTGGGCTGGGAGAGGGAGAGCCCATTCCCACTTAATACTTGTATAGGTTGTGTCCTGCCCTCCCACAAAGGGCTGATTTACCCCCTACTGATGTCGGGTGCCAATGCTGGGTTGAAAGGGATTGTTGTGCACTTGAAAGGGTTTCTTTGATGTTACCCCTTGGTCTAGGACAATGTTGAGTATAGGTACAGGGGCTCTGACCCCCAAGATTTTAGACACTGCGTGAGACTTGTAACCTGCCGCTGCTGGCTTGGCAAACTGCACATTGCAGAGGACTGCTGTGCTGCCAGTAGGAACCACCATTTGGACTACTTGCTTTGTTGTGCTTGCCTACTGGGTTGCTGGTGTGCTTGCCTGCCTGCTGCTCCCTGAGTGTTCCCTACTGGGTTGCTGGTGTGCTTGCCTGCCTGCTGCTCCCTGAGTGTTCCCCAGTGTGTTCCCCAGCGGCTGGTTGTCTGGTCCACCCCACCCCGTTCGCTTGGAAGCCCAGGGACCTGAAGGATCCATTTTCTTGCGACTTGACACTGCCCTGGCACATGCCCCGCTTGGTCTCTCTGTTTCCCCACACCTTTCACTGGGGAAAGACCGTATTGGCACTGTGAGGCTGTCAGTGATGCCGGGAGGTGAAACCGGCGCCGCATGCCAGACAAGACAAGAGGCTCTGGGATAATCCCCTGTGTACTGGGGAGGATTATTGAAGAACGGGTGCTGTTGTTCCAATCGGTGCATGATGAGCGGTTACATTGGCTTCTGGGAGCGCCTTCGGTGTTTTAGCCCCCTGTATATTTGAGGACAAGGACAGCACACCGCTGCCATTCATGGTTGCCTTACCCTTGGTCGAAAGGCCACCACAGCGCCACCCGTATAGAGGGCTCCATGGCACCTGCCTGACCCTGAGGGAAGGATACATTGCCCTGGAAGGTATCCGCTGCCCCGCGCTCCTTTGCGGGCCGCCCAGTGACTGGAAAGGAGCCTGCATGGGGTTTCTGGCAGCTGCACCATGGGCAGCTGCCTTTCATTACTCGGCGCACATAGGACCCAGAAAGGTCTCCACGCTGAGTTCTGCTTTGCTTACTTGGCAGCTGCACCTTGTGATTGCAGGCAGTTGCCCTCTGGCGATGCTGCTCGATGTAAGGTCCCTCACCATCATTTACAGTACAGGTCTTTTGTGGTGTATTCAGTATGTTTCTGTGTGAGTGTGTTGCACAAACTCTTTACACATTGCCTCTGATGATAAGCCTGACTGCTCTGCGCCAACCTACCAGAGGGTGAGCACAGGTTATCTTTGGTGTGTAACTTACTTGCTCTTACTAGAGTGGTGAGTTCTGCCTGGCTTAGGTGCCTACCCTAGCCAACCAGAAACTCAATTTCTGGCTTAGGTGCCTACCCTAGCGAACCAGAAACTCAATTTCTAACATGATTACTATCAGAAAAAGTATTGTGAATACTCACACATTTTCCTACCATTCCACACCAAATATTTTTGCTTTTCAGTCAACATGAGTCAAGCTAATGAACTAGCTTACGAGGAGTAAAATAGTGTCCTCCATTTCAACAGTGTAAGGGAGTGGATTTCTGTTGCAGTAACCCCCCTACTTTTTGCCTGATAACTGATTCACTTTTCCTTGTTGTGCCCTGGGCTCCTGCCAATCAGGTGCCCAGGGCCCCTGTTCCTTCCCTAAAAACTGCCTAACAGCCAAAATCCAATTGGCATCTCTGGTCACATGTTAGCCCCTGGTAAATGGTAACCTAGGTACCCAGGGCCTTTTGACCATAGAAGGCCCCTAAGGGCAGCAGCACTTATTGTGCCACCCTTAGAGGCCCTGTACCCTGGCGCACACACACTGCCTTTGCAGGCTGAGTGTCTTGGTGCAGAACAAAACAAAGAGTTGACATGGCACACATCCCCGTGTGCCATGCCCACAACACACACTGCCCTGGCATACCTCAGTCACCCCTCTCTCTGGGTGCCCTATGCCAGTGGTGTGGGCACAGGTGCATGAGCCCTGTGCCCCTACAGTACCCAGGTCCATTCCTGGGCACTGTAAGTGCAGTGCTGCCATTAAGAGTATATGGTGCTGGGAGGTCGTCAACACGAACTCCACAGCACCATGATGGCTACACCGACTTAGAAGTTTGGTATCAAACTTCTCAGCACAGTAAACCCACACTGATGCCAGTGTGGGATTTGCAATAAGATGCACGACAGAGGGCAACTTAGAGTTGCCCCCTGAACCTAACCTACAATTCACGTCTTGTCTGAGAGACTGCCTTGGCTGCCACACAGCAGACATTGCTGGACCCCTGGGTAGAGAGCCATCTGCTCTCCTGGGCCTACAATAATGCACATCCTGGGCGAGGTGCTAGGTCTCCTCCCCCAGGATGGGCAGGGGAAGCTTCAAAGGCATGCCGCCTTTGTGAACTTCTCCAGGCCACTTGCTGTACTCAGCAACTGGCCCCCACCGGTTCTGACCCCCACTCTGGCGGGAAACCCCAAGGAAGGAAAGGGGGTGTGCCAGCCCCTGCCAACCCCACCCCTCAGGTGGGGGAGGCAAGGTGAAGCACATCCCCGGGCTCTCGCCATCTTGAAGATGGGGAGCCCTGCCTAATCAGGATTAGGCCACTGCCCACTCCCACAGGAGAGTGGCAGGATAGAGGGTGTACCCACCCCAGGGAAGGGACCCATTGGTCCCTGCCCTTTACCTACCTGTAACGCCCCTAAATTTAGTATTTAGGGGCACCCTGAACCTTCCTTCCGGAGATCCAGGTTCCGAAACAGCAAAGAAGATCAAGAAACAAGAAGACCTGCCGTGCAGCTGCTAACAAGAGGAAGACACCAACTGTTTTGGCCCCAGCCCTACCGGCCTGTCGACCCTCGAACCTGCTAAATCCCGGCATATCCCGTGGCCAGCAACCTCACAAACCCCGGAGGACCTGGCTACCTTGTGACTCTAAGCATCTGGGACTCCCACGAGCAGTGGTACTGCTCAAAGCAAGTAACTGACCCCTGGCATCAGCCAGGAACCGCAAACCCTGCACACTCTGCACCCGCCAAGCCCGGCCTGTGCTGGAGTGGACAAAGTCCACAAGGACGTCCCACCGGCGACTGTGACCCCAAATCCAGCACCCAAGGACCCACCTTGACGCTCCAGACAACGCCTGCAGCCTCAGATCCAGGGATCCCTCCAACCGCGACCCTCAGAGGGTAAGATTTCCCGCCACCAAAAGGCACCCCGGCGCCCTGCGGCCCCCTGTGCCAAACTCCTGGGTGCCTACCTATCCTCCAACTACCCAACTTACCTCTAGAAGTGGTAGTCACACCTGAAGAATCTTCGTCCCCAAGCTTGCAGCCTTTGTTCGTTCTTGAGCTTCTCCATTGCAATCCATTGATCGCCCGATGGCTCAAAAGCACCCTGCACCCAGCCGCCCGAGTGCCCCTGGCAGTGCAACCACTACTCTAATCTACTTCCCCATTTGCCCTGAGCAAGTGACCAGGAGCCCAGCTCCCACAGTCGCGTGACCTGCTAGCCAGCAGCCACCAACCAAGGGCCCCCTCCCTCCCATAGGATAACATTGACTTTTGCCGACACTCACCCTGGTGGGACTTCCAGTCCCAGGGTGCAACGCGGCGTCCTTCTGCCTTTTTCACCGCATCACCGCTGCCACAGGTGAGGGGGAGGCGGTATCAGCGCGCTACAAAGCGCAGCCTCGCCCTCCCGCTGCGCGGGACGTGTCAGTAAGAGCGGGCACAACCAGATAACACCGCCGCCCTGAACATCCTGGTGGGAGCCTAAAGCCCAGGGCTCTGCAGTTCTCACCTCCTGCTACAGCTAGTCCTGCTGATTTTCGACATCAAGGCCATCCGCTTTCGCCGACACTCACCCTGGTGGGACTTCCAGTCCCAGGGTGCAACGTGACATCCTCCCGCCTTTTTCACCGCGTCACCGCTGCCACAGGTGAGGGGGAGGCGGTATCCGCGCGCTACAAAGCGCAGCCTCACCCCCGCGGCGCAGGACGCGAGCGGGTGAAGCCTCGGCCAAGGGCGGGCACGTCCTGTGCCCATCATCGACAGGAAGAGGCAGGGCAGGGGTCCCCCTGTCCGTGGTGACCCGTGATACAGCAGTACCAGTGGGTAAGCCTTCTACTGCCTCTTTGCATTAAGCAGCCTTCATTAAGGACTTATCATCTACATCATTGACTCGAACTGTGTCCTGGGGGGTCCCAGCAGACTGAACTAATGCCATATCTATTGAGCAACTGGGCTGGGCAGGACAGCGGGGGGATGCTGTTGGGGTAGTCTGTATTCTTATTCTATCTGGTTATTGGCCTTTGGCTTCCTCCTGACTTTTGGTTCTTAGTGGTGAAGTTAGACATAGGTTCCAAACAATAGTCACTTTTTGCTTAGATCCAGGGCAGAGAGCCTTGGGGTATTGGACCAGTAGGAAGCCACAAAATGGGGGGGAAGGCGGGCCCAGTTAAAGCCAAAGCTACCAGTTACCTCTAATGCCGCCTTCTCCAACGGCTATAGACAAAATGCTGCAGCGGGCAATAGGGGTGGTAGATAGTGAAATCGAGCTCACAGAAAGGCGGCTTTCACTCACACCAGACTTGTTTATTCCACCGCCTGATGTGTCTATGTCACCAGACATCTCCCAGTCTCAGTTAGACGTTCAACCCCCGTCATCTCCACCACTGGCTGTCCCCTGCAAGAAAGTAGTGCACAAGAGTAAAACCACCACAAACATTCCCAAGAATGGAAAGCGCAAGCCACTGCTGGAGCAGAGTTTTCATTTAGAAAATTCAGGGGCTTTTGAAGCTCTAGTATGTCTATGCGTTTTATTAAATATTAACGAATAACAAATTAATTATTTGTCTTGTGTAAGTGTGTATTCATTAATCAATTCGTTTGTCTTAACATAAGAGAAAGCTACACAAGGGTTAGCATGTGTGTGCTGTTTCTGTTTTAAAAAAAAATAACGTGCAAGTTTTCATGTTTAAACGTTGCTGTGTGCTGTTTATTTTAAGCACAAAACGCTGTCTGAATTAATGCTTTTTTATGTCGCAAAAGCTAGATAAATGCATACACATAAGGGTATTAGTGGGGTTAACACTGTTCAATCATTATGCTGTAGTAACGTTGTTTTTATTTCTTTTAATTGAGATGGTCTATTGAGGCCTATGGAGGCCTAATCCATGATGGCTGATTTTATGAGCCTGGCCTCGAGTGGATATGTGAAAGACGTGACGAGAGAGACCCCTGCTGGAAATGGTCTTGAAGTTGACTGACCATGGTCCTTCTATAAAACTTTCCATGAGGACAGCAGCAGTTTTGGGTGTTCTCCAAGAAAAGTGAAAGTGTCCTTGGCAATCTCGAAAGACAAAGGAGCCTTAGAGGGAAACTCTGAACTGTGGCTTGATGGCCGAGGAGAAGCCGGATTAAATGTGATACATGTTTTATTTCCTTGGTTCCTGTTCCGTAGTCTTCGCTATGTGTATTTTTCCTGAGCGGAGGTTCACAAATGTTGCAATGTTGCATCCTTTCCTTCTCGCTCTGCTCAGTGAATCAGTGTATTCTGCAAACTTAATGTGAGTTTCCATTGTATTTTTCACTATAAAAACTGTTAGCTTAGGGAGGGATTTTCCCACTCTTTTGCCACCCTTTTGCCACTTGCCATTTTACTTTTGCTGCGTGAAGCTGCGTTGCTGAGGATCGTGCTGAGGACTTCGTCTTGAGAGACTTTACCGAGAGACTTGTCCTGACCCGTTCTGACACTTAGTTAGAATAGGTAACTATGAGAAATGATTTATTCTGATTGATTTTACTTTGACTAATTTTAGATAAAGCAATATAATTTTAAACATGGTGTTGAATTTCCTTTCTTGTCAATTATTGGGTTTATATTATTGATCATTATTGTATATGTTGTGTAGATTATGTTATTGATTAGGACAGTCACTAAACCAGATCTGATCGACCTGATATTGATGCAGGGTGTTTAGGTGTTTTCTTTCCACAGGTTTATTGCTGGTAGAGTATTTGAGCGTATGTTAGTGAAATGGGCCCTAGCGTATGATGAATGTATGTGCGTGTAACTGTGTGATTACTCTATCCGTGGTAGTGGGCATATTTAGATACCCTGATCTCTATCAATTTCCTGGTAGCAGAGGATGGTTTTAGATGGTTGTCTTGATCTGATAAGATTGCTTGTACATTGGCTTATTGATTATTGATTTTATTTTGTCAATATTGGTATATGTACTAATATTATATGTTGATGTTGAGTTATATGTAGTGCTTCTGGAACTTGGAAGCTGTTGTAGCAGTTCCGTAGTAGGGCAGAGGGAAGTATATGCTGCTCTCGGGAAAGACGGGATTGTAAGGAATAACGTGTGACAATTGAAGTTGCGCGTTCACATTGTCTGGGTTTGGAATCAGTGACATCGTCGTATGTTACTATTAGATATTTCTGGTATGTAAGGAGTGTGTATCGTAGTGAAGGTTATCTTTGAAACTCTGGTCTTAAGTCCCAGGGATCCGTAAGGATTTCCGTTAAAGCTTATCGCGGGAGGAGTAATAGGTATTCTCTGAGCTTGTTTGAGGAACTGGGCGAAGTTGCTTAGTTAATGTATGTTATAATTCTGTAGTGGGACAGATTGTGCGCTGTTTCCCGAAAACAGGATTCTGTGTGCATGTACTATATTTTTCTTGCATGAATGTGTGTGAATGTATATACATTTAGTTGATTGTAAGACTCTTTGGACAAGTCCTAGAGGAAACAGTTAATGAATGTATGTTATTAGGGCAGAGTAGAAGAAGTGCTACTGTGTCAATGAAAGGTTTCTTATGATAATAGACTCTCTTTTACTATTCTGTGGTTAGCGAAGCAGACAATGGAGATGTTTTTATGTTGTAACTAATAGATTTTGTAGAAATCTTGACACGAAGTCTACTGAGAGATTTTGTAAAGGCGGGGTAGACGAGTGACAGAAGACAGGAGACAAGCGACTGCAGCGACTGTTGACGTCAGAAAGTCCGCGCTCTGATTGGATAGCGGATCAGAATAGGGTTCGCGCTAGGATTGGTGCGTTAGTGTGAGTCGCGCAGGGATTGGAAGAGCTGTTTAGTGACGTAGACGCTCCAGGATTGGTGCGTTAGTGTGAGTCGCGCTGCTATTGGTGGAAAAGTTCGTATTGTATATTTATAATACGGAGAGAGTAGAGAGTTTGGTAAGCGCTAAAATGTATTATCAAGAGGAGAAAAAGAAAAAAACATTCTTTGGGAAAGTTAAAAAGTGGTTTACCAAGGATAAAGAGGTTAAAACGAGAGAGGGTGAGTTGCTACCTCCAGCGAAAACACCTGCATCCTTCATGGTTGCGAAATATGGATTACATACCTGTATATGGTTGCAGAATTGGGTTAGGTATACTAAAGAAGATGGTGTTCTAGCATTTCCAGAACATGGTTCATTTAATTTGGCCGTGTTGAGAAATTTCCGGGAAAAGGTGGTACGTTTGGACCCGAAGCCGAGACCTACACAGTTCGAGGCTTTAGTGGAATGGGAAGAGGAAGTTCATGAGCGAGAAAAGCAAAGATCTGGAGGGTATTACAGGAACATGTTTGGGAGGAGACATGATCGTGAAACACATCATGATCGGATGAAAAGATGGCGAGATGTTAATATGTCAGAGGGATTATATCCTATGAGAACAATTGAAGAAGGAGCAGTTGGAGTTAATGAGTATGATGATGAGGTCTTAAATGACATGATTTACAAGAGACCACCTCCATATAGACCAGAACCAGATGAGAGTACACCAGTTGTTTCTCCGATAAGAGATACAGTCTGTATTATTGAGAAAGAAAAAGTGACACCTGAATCAAGAAGTAGTAGTTCTTTCAGGGAGAGAGAGAATCGAAGTAGTGAGGAAAATGCCAGAAAATTAGTAAAAACGACAACAGAACTGACTGAGAAAATTAAGGAGTTAACGAAGAATCTGGAAGCTGTTACGGTGCCTGTAACAATAGGTCCGGTTATGCCTGTGTTTGACAAACAGAGAGCAGGTGAGAATGGACTGGTGATTCCATATGTTGGGAATAATCTGACAAATTCAGTTGGTCCTTCAGGAGATTCAGATAAAAGAGTAGAAAGAAGTGACCTGAGACAAACCAGACATGACACATGTAGTGAACTACTGGATGCTAGTGAACCTAGTTGTTCAGGGATGCCAATTTTAGAACCGCAGAAAAAAGTGGTTCCAGTGAGAAAAACTGCTGAAATAACAGTTGATGATTTGAATGATTGGATGAAGGTTCTTCAGAAAAAGGATAAGGATTCACAAGTTATTGATGTGGCTAGGTTACGTATAGAATTAGAAGAGCTTGTGACAGGAACAGTTCCAGTAGAAATACTGAAGAGTCATCATGATGGTGAGCTATTGTTTATGTGTAAAAGTGTTACCTGGAGAGCAAGAAATACACGTGATAGGCTAAGAGCAATAGCAAATGAGCAAGGAGTTGACATAGATAAAGTGAAAGCTTTACAGAGAACTTACAGGATGGATTTTACAGAGAAGGACATTGAAAATTTGAATGCTTCTGGTAGAACAGGACAGATTAAAGAAATGGTGGCATTACTGCGAAGATGGGGTGATGTAGAAAAGTGGAAGGATAGGTGGTATAAGAAAAGAGAGGAATCTGTAGATAGAACAACTTATTCAGCATTTCCAGTGAGAGAAAAAGAGAAACCAGTGGATAATTATCCTATGAGAGAAATACCTGGAGGAGGATATGTACATGTTCCGTGGACCAGACAGGATATTTTATCATTTACGAATGATTTCCCTCGATTGAGAGAAAAGCCCGTCGAGTGGTACAGGCAGGTAGATAGGTTTGTGAAATTGTCAAAAGTGCTGTGGGTTGACCTGAATAGTCTGTTTGATATAATTGTTCCAGCAGACTTGTGGACTGAGTGTAAAATAGTTGTGAGTTGGCCTACTGAGGAATATCCAAGAGATCCAAGAACAGGGGCACCAGATCCAGAAGTAATGAGGAAGTATGATCAGGTGATGGTATACCTGAAGAGTAAAGTTCCTCCAAAAGAGACAGACTGGGTTAAGATAGATCGAACACAACAGGAAGCGAAAGAATCAGTTCATGCTTTTTACGAGAGGCTGATACTGGCATTTAAACAATTCAGTGGAGATGAACACCTGGGTGATAAAGATTTGAGTCACTTTGTATACAGATTTGTATATGGCCTAAGACCTGAAATTGGTGAGAGAATTCGTGAACACACAGTGGATTGGCAGAGTAAAAAAGTGGATGAGATTCTGAGACATGCAAAATACTTCAGTGATGAAATTGAAGCAAAACAAAGAAAGCTGAAAGAGAAAGCAATGTGGGCACAAGTGAAAGTTGCAGAAAGACAGGAAGCGCAGTTAGTGGAACAGGCGAATAATCCAGGAAATAATGCAGGAAATAGACCCAGATATGCAGGAGAGGGGAAAGGAAGTCTTGAGGAAGCAAAGAAAAAGTTCCCTTGTCACAACTGTGGCCAGCTGGGACATTGGAGATCTGAATGTCCCAATCCATCATTAGTGAGTAATGAGAATAAACCTTTAAATCAACAGGTGCAGAACCAGAATGAAGGGAATAATCAACAGCAACAACAGAAAGTTGTGAGACAGCAGAGTCAAGAGCCAAAACCGCCCTTGCCGCAGAATAGAGGGGTACAAAAATATAATCAGGACTCGGGATTCTACAATGATGAGCAGGTAAACAAACCAAGACGTTCTAACAAAGTACAGCAGTACTTGTTAAAGAGTGAAGGGAGTGAGTCTGAGGGTGATTATTGACGGTGCCGAAGAGAGGAAGAAGAGTGCATACTTGGTGCAACTCTAGAAATAGACCAGGCAGGACCATTTGTGGATGGGAAAATAAATGAGGAGAGTGTTACTTTTTTGGTAGACACAGGTGCGACAAGATCAACTGTCAGGTCAACAGATGTTAAAAATCTTCCTCTCTCGGATGAAGCAATCCAAGTAGTTGGTGTAGCCAATACACAAATCAGAACACGTCTTACTGAACCAGTAAGAGTACAGATAGGGAAATTTTCAGACATGCACAGATTTATTGTCTGTGACACGAGTCCAGTGAACCTGTTAGGTAGGGACTTATTGTGTAAGATGAACTGCACAATCTTTTGTACACCAGATGGAATAGCTTTTGAAACACCAGATGATGATGTTTTCTACCGAATGACTGTAGAAAATAGAGAAAGTGAGTTAATTGGTGCATTTGCTGTGTTTAATCCGGAGGATTTGCCTCAAGAGCTGAGAGACACAGTGAAAAGAGCAGTTTGGGATTTTACAGGAGAGGATGTGGGATTGATGAATAATGTAGATCCAGTGAAAATTGCAGTGAAAGAGGGAATTACATATCCTAACATTCCTCAGTACAAAATGACACCAGAAATAATTGAAGGGATAACTCCTATAATTGAGAAAATGATTCAGCAAGGAGTTCTAAGAGAACTATTGAGTAGTCCGTGTAATTCACCGATAATGGGACTGAAAAAGCCCAATGGTAAATTTAGGATCGTGCAAGATCTGAGAAAAGTTAATCAAATTGTGGTGGCATGTTGTCCTATTGTGCCAAATCCATCAGTGATTCTGTATCAAATTCCACATGATGCTGAGTGGTATACAGTGATTGATTTGTGTCATGCGTTCTTTTCAATTCCATTGCATCATGACAGCCAGCCGATTTTTGCATTTAGGTTTGGCCAGCGTATTTTAGCATGGTGTCGAATCCCACAGGGGTATACGGAGAGTCCTTCGATATTCAATCAGTTATTGAAGAAATCGTTGGAGAGTTTGATTATGCCTGAAAACTCAGTGTTAGTGCAGTACATTGATGAACTACTGGTGGCATCAAAGACACGGGAAGCTTGTGAAGTGGATACCATAGCTTTACTGAATCATCTGGCAGATGGAGGGTTAAAGGTATCTCCAGCCAAATTGCAATTTTGCAAGAAAGAGGTTCATTATCTTGGACACAATATTGAAAAAGGTTTGAGAAAAGTGACTACTGACAGGATCAGAATAATCAGAGAAATGAAAGCTCCAAAAACCCAGAGAGAAGTGAGAATGTTCCTGGGTATGGTGGGATATTGTCGTCAGTGGATAATTAATTTTTCCCTGATAGCAAAGCCACTGATTAAACTGACAAAAAGTGAAATGATAGATCCATTAGATCTGGATGCAGAACAATTGGCAGCATTTGAAGAGCTCAAAAGTAAAATGTGTGAGGCTCCAGCTTTGGGTATGCCTGACTATGAAAAAGAATTCGAGCTGTACTGCAGTGAGAGAAATGGATGTGCACTTTCAGTGTTAATCCAGAAACATGGACAATTGAGAAAGCCTATTGCGTACTTCTCATCAACACTTGACCCTGTAGCTGTGGGTTTACCAGGTTGTCTGAAATCTGTGGCTGCAACATGCAGAAGCCTGGAACAAAGTGAGGGAATCATAATGGGATATCCTGTAAGGGTATTCGTACCTCACAATGTGGCAATTCTTTTGACAAGAAGCAGAACTCAGTACATGTCACATAGTCGGTTGACTAAGTATGAAAAAGTGATACTGGGTGCATCAAATGTGACTCTTGAGAGATGTGTGAATGTGAATCCAGCGACACTCTTGCCGGATATTGAAAATGTGGGTATAAAGATGGAAGATGATCATGATTGTTTGGATGTGCTTGAGTACTGTACAAAACCAAGACCAGACATAAGGGATATTCCCTTACCTGAGAATGACCATGTGTTGTTTGTGGATGGATCATGCTTGAGGAATGATGATGGTGTGCTATGTGCAGCATATGCGGTGTGCAAAGTTTCAGAGGTCATGGAAGCATCACCATTGAAAGGAGTGAAATCTGCGCAAGTTGCTGAATTAATAGCATTGACAAAAGCTTGTGAGATTGGGAAAGATTTGAGGACGACTGTGTTGACTGATAGTCAGTATGGATTTGGAGTGGTGCATGATTTTGGCCAACTTTGGCTACAAAGAGGTTTCTTGACATCGAGTGGAACTCCAATAAAGAATGCTGAAATGATTGGAAAATTGCTTGAGGCGATACAGCTGCCTAAGGAGTTAGCAGTTGTAAAATGTGCTGCCCATGGTCCAGGAGAAGATTTTATAACGATTGGAAATAGGTATGCAAATGATGTTGCACAGTATTGTGCCAAGACCAATCAGTCCATTAACAGGGAAAGAGAGAGGGAAATGTCTTTTCTTTCTGTGATGTTTACTAATGTCCTAGAAACCTGGGATGAAGTGAAGCAGTTACAAGATGAGGCAGGAGATGAGGAGAAACAAGATTGGATTAAGGCAGGATGTGCTCCAAGAGAAACAGACCATGTTTGGGTCTACAGAGATGGCAGACCAGTGATGCCTAACTCTATCTTGTCGTCAATGGCAAGGATGTATCATGGCCAGGGATATTTGGGGAGAGACGCGATGGTTAGGTCGTTTAAACAGACCTGGTACAATGCAAAGTTCAGGACAATTGCAGAGAGCATCTGTCAGAGGTGTTTAGTTTGTCAGCAATTTAACACTGGGAAAAAGACAGTGGTGAGTCTGGGAACAATAGGCAGAGAAGGAGGTCCTTTTACAAGAATGCAGATTGATTTCATTGAGATGCCCCAAGTGAACAGACTGAGGTATGTTCTAGTGGTAGTCTGTTTGTTTTCAAGGTGGGTGGAAGCTTACCCGACTAGAAGAAATGATGGATTAACAGTGGCAAAGTTACTGTTGAGGGAGTTGATTCCTAGGTACGGGTTTCCAGTTACAGTTGAGTCTGATAGAGGTAGACATTTCCAAAATGAGCTCATGGGTTTGATTTGTGAAGCATTGAAAATACAGCAGAAGCTACATTGTGCATACCGACCAGAGGCTTCTGGTGTGGTTGAGCAGATTAATGGCACGATCAAGAATAGGATTGGAAAGATGTGCTTAGCCACTGGCATGAAATGGCCAGATGTTTTACCTCTAGTTCTGATGACTATGAGATCTACTCCAGATCGAACTACTGGTTTGAGCCCGCATGAAATAATCATGGGACGTGCTATGCGCCATGCATTCGTGCCTGTCAATAAGTTGGTGACAATAACTGATGACATGATTTTGGATTACTGTAAAGGCCTGGCTGACGCAGTTCATTCTGTGTTTCACCAGGTTGGAGAAGAAGCTACCACACTTGAGAAGAAGCAAGCCCATGATCTGAGTCCAGGAGATTGGGTGAGGATAAAAGTTCACAGGAGAAGAAATTGCTTGATTCCAAGGTGGGGAAGGCCGAGACAAGTCATTCTGACTACAACGACTGCAGTAAAGTGTGCTGGAGTGAAGCACTGGGTACATGCAAGTCATACTCTGAGAGTTCCAAACCCAAAAGAAGGGACTGGTAAAGAGTATTTTGAAGAGTCAGATTCCAGTGATGATGAAGATACTGATGATACGGAATCAGTGAGAAAAGAAGCAGAGAGAGCTTCAAGAGAATCACTGCGAGTATCAGAGAGAAGATCAGATTCTATAAGAGAGCCTGAAGTTTCAAGCAGCAGTGAAGGAAAAAGAAAAGAAAAAAGAAATCACACAGAAATTACTCCTGAATCAGAAGAGGAGGAGATTGAAAAACCACTTGAGATTATACTTGAAGAAGTAGGGTCAGAAGAAGATAGAGAGGGACAGGTTGCGGAAGACCCCCGAGGAGGTGTAGGGAACATTCTTGATGAGTCAGGTGAAGGGACAAGTAGACAGCAAGAAGATTGCGTGTCGGAGACCCGAGGAGGGACAGGAGTAGGGAAGTCTCAAACAGTGGTGAAAAAATCTGTGGAGAAGAAGAAAACTGCTGGAAAACGGAAACAAGAGGCACTTGAAACAGATGATGAGGATGAACAAACGGAGGGTCGAGTTCTGAGAAAGAGAACTTGGATTGGAGAAAGGAATAATAAAGAAACAAAGCCGAAAAAGGTGTTAAGAGGAGATCGTTGGCCTAACAACAGAGTTAAGAGGCTGAGATACAGAGTAATAAGAGCAAATTCATCGAAAGCTGAACAAGTGAATGAAGTTTCGAGTCAAAGTTCAAAAGCTGAAGGAGAAGAATCAAAGGAATCAAACGAACCAGTGGAAATAAAAAGAGTAAGAAGACCCAACCAAAAGTACAGATCACCGGAATGGTCTTATGTGGCACTGTCTGAAGGAGGAAAAGAAGAAACAGTGACTCGGGATAATCCGGAAGTGGTCTTGAGAGAAGTGGTTGAGGAAGATACTGGTGAAATTCTGAAAGTACTCTTGACTGACATTGGAGAAGAGTCGAGTACTGAGGATCTTGATGTTGGAGATCTGATACAATTTGATGTTGAAGAAATCGAAGTGAAGAATGACAAGTATCCAAACTGAGTGAAAGAAGGATTCACTTGGATCAAGTGAACGAAGAGATCATTTGGATAAACTGAAAGCTGAAGAATTGCTGAAGAATTGAAGAAGTTCAAACAGTAGTGGAGTAGTACAGGCTAAACTAAAATGGCTAACATAGAGGATAATAGAAATAGATGTGCCTTCTTTAAGAGGTGGTGTAGAATGTGCTGCTGTTGTACTGGATTATTAATGCTTCTATGGGGTGTTTTAGTTTTATTAGTTACTTTTAGAGTAGAGTTTGGAATGAATATAGAAAATGTGACAAATGTAGAGAAGAATTCACAAGAAGTAGTTCCAATTAGAAGTAGTAGTTACATACACAAAGATAGGTCAATTAATAATTTCTCTAGTAATGTTTTTTCTAAACTGTTATATGAATATGTGAAGACAATGGAAGTAAGGGATTGCTACGTCTGTATGCAATTACCTGCATCTGTCTCAGAGGGTGTTACTTCTCACCATTTACCAGCTACATATGGTATTTCATGTAGTATTTTAAGTAGTGTTTTTTATTTGTTAGGGAAAGTAGATTATAAGATGTCTAACAGAGATAGTATTTTTGGGCACTTGCCAATGAACAAAGAGCTGAATCCAGCTAAAGAAGCTAATACTTTTGGTGAGATTTTTATTGAAGAAAAAGGATTAACATTAGATTACATTTTTAAGAATAATTTAACTTGCAGTTTGAAAGAAGAGGAGAGAGCTTTCCTGGATATGGTAGAAGAAAGGAGAGTGAACATGCATGAGAAAGGGGGAAAATATGAAGTGAGTGAGACAATTTGGGACATTGAGATGGGAAAAGAGTTGAAGAATGGGGCTAGTCCAACTTTAGCTCTAGATGCACCGCAGAAGGGTAAACTTTGTATTACCAGAAGGAAATCCCAATATGATACATATTTTGTGGGAACTAGTGAGTGCCATGATACATACTTCATTGCGACAGGTTGGGGTTTCAGAGGTGGAGAGGATACGATTTTTCCAGGAGTGTACTATGTTTGTGGGAACAAGGCTTATTACAAGTTGCCTGACCATTGGTATGGCACATGTTATGTGGGCCTGGTTTTTCCTAAGATTTTTCATACAGATAAAATAAGAGATGTAGAAGATATTAACTTATTAACACGTTTTAAGAGAGAAACTTGGTCTGAAATTGTGGGTGATATTTTTGGGGTTTTGATTCCAGCAGTGGGAATTTCTTTAAATGCTTATGGAATTCGGAAACTGTCCACAGTGGTTGATCGCTTATCGACAAATACCGCAGGAGGGTTTCTTTTGGTGAATACGGAATTAAGTGCTGTACGTGCCATGTCTATGCAAAATCGACTTGCCCTTGATATTCTATTGGCCAAGGAGGGTGGAGTTTGTGGAATATTGAAAGTTCAACATTGTTGCACTTGCATTCCTGACGAAAGTAAAGACCTAAAGGTCTATATCAAAAATATTACTGATTTGCATGAAGAATTAGTACCACTTGAAGCTTGGAGTTTGTGGACTAAAATAGCTAATAAAATGATAGCTGTTAAGGATTTTATTGCAAAAATAGGTAGTACAATTATAGGTAGAATATTGTTTCCCTTGTCTTGTATAATTGTGGCTTTATTAATAATAAGATTGGTGTGTGTGTGTTGTAAAAACAGGGGAGGGAAAAAGAAATTGAATAAGGAAAAGAAAAATAAGAAGTTGAAAAGAGAACCTCAAGAAATTGAACTAGAAGAATTGAGGGAGAGTGTTTACTTAGAGACAAAGAGAGATGATGAAAGAGTGACTAGTGTTTAATGTTGTGTAAGGGGAAAAGACATTTCTGATTTCTCCTAAAATGGGACTAAATTTTCACTAATTTTTTTTTTTTGGGTTTATTTGGTGATAAAATCACCAAAGGGGGGATTGCTGGAGCAGAGTTTTCATTTAGAAAATTCAGGGGCTTTTGAAGCTCTAGTATGTCTATGCGTTTTATTAAATATTAACGAATAACAAATTAATTATTTGTCTTGTGTAAGTGTGTATTCATTAATCAATTCGTTTGTCTTAACATAAGAGAAAGCTACACAAGGGTTAGCATGTGTGTGCTGTTTCTGTTTTTAAAAAAAATAACGTGCAAGTTTTCATGTTTAAACGTTGCTGTGTGCTGTTTATTTTAAGCACAAAACGCTGTCTGAATTAATGCTTTTTTATGTCGCAAAAGCTAGATAAATGCATACACATAAGGGTATTAGTGGGGTTAACACTGTTCAATCATTATGCTGTAGTAACGTTGTTTTTATTTCTTTTAATTGAGATGGTCTATTGAGGCCTATGGAGGCCTAATCCATGATGGCTGATTTTATGAGCCTGGCCTCGAGTGGATATGTGAAAGACGTGACGAGAGAGACCCCTGCTGGAAATGGTCTTGAAGTTGACTGACCATGGTCCTTCTATAAAACTTTCCATGAGGACAGCAGCAGTTTTGGGTGTTCTCCAAGAAAAGTGAAAGTGTCCTTGGCAATCTCGAAAGACAAAGGAGCCTTAGAGGGAAACTCTGAACTGTGGCTTGATGGCCGAGGAGAAGCCGGATTAAATGTGATACATGTTTTATTTCCTTGGTTCCTGTTCCGTAGTCTTCGCTATGTGTATTTTTCCTGAGCGGAGGTTCACAAATGTTGCAATGTTGCATCCTTTCCTTCTCGCTCTGCTCAGTGAATCAGTGTATTCTGCAAACTTAATGTGAGTTTCCATTGTATTTTTCACTATAAAAACTGTTAGCTTAGGGAGGGATTTTCCCACTCTTTTGCCACCCTTTTGCCACTTGCCATTTTACCTTTGCTGCGTGAAGCTGCGTTGCTGAGGATCGTGCTGAGGACTTCGTCTTGAGAGACTTTACCGAGAGACTTGTCCTGACCCGTTCTGACACTTAGTTAGAATAGGTAACTATGAGAAATGATTTATTCTGATTGATTTTAATTTGACAAATTTTAGATAAAGCAATATAATTTTAAACATGGTGTTGAATTTCCTTTCTTGTCAATTATTGGGTTTATATTATTGATCATTATTGTATATGTTGTGTAGATTATGTTATTGATTAGGACAGTCACTAAACCAGATCTGATCGACCTGATATTGATGCAGGGTGTTTAGGTGTTTTCTTTCCACAGGTTTATTGCTGGTAGAGTATTTGAGCGTATGTTAGTGAAATGGGCCCTAGCGTATGATGAATGTATGTGCGTGTAACTGTGTGATTACTCTATCCGTGGTAGTGGGCATATTTAGATACCCTGATCTCTATCACCACCACTGGAGGTTGGTCCAAAAAAGAATAAAAAGAAATTATATTTCGTCTTGTTATACACAGAAGTCATGTCTTAACGTTTGTTGAATGGTATTGTGTGTTTCGGATATAACCACGGGTTACTTGCTTTGTTTTCTTTCAAACAAAGCAAAATCATTAGCATCTAGTGTGGCACAGCCAATCAGAAGGTTTTCAATGTTGTTTACCTTCATTTTAAGCTCATAAAGTGTGTGAAACCTGGATATGAATGTAACTGGGAAAGTTATCTTCTCTGCCAGTATGGCATGCAATTCAGCCATCGTCTGCTACTAGTCTCATTCCCCACATTATACTGTCTCCATTTTTTTCTCCACCCATAATCCCAAGGTGAGCAATTAACAGCAGTTAACACCCCCATAGTGCACTATTGCTTACATTTTGTAAAAGAGTATCTATTTTTATTTACATAACACAAACTTTACGCACATGCCTTAAAATATCACGAAGTGATTGTGGGCAAGGGAGTAGCCACAAAAATAAAATACCTCCCAAATAGCTATGAGTGAAGGGGTGAAACAAGTGAATTTGGCGCCTGTTCTGGAGATTGCGCCCCTGATCCCCTCTCTCTTTCCATGCTTTTGTCACTTTCCATCTTTCTTTCTGTCTTTTTCCGTCTTGCTTTCCTTCATTGTTTCCATCCTTTCTGCCCTTTTTTCCATGTTCTTTCAACTATCCATCGATCCACTCACCTTCTTCTCTCCACCTTTCTTTATTTTATCCATCCTTTCTTCTCTCCGTCCTTCGTTACCTTTCTATTCCTTTCTTAACTTTTCATCTATCATTCATCCTTCTACTTGCAGTCCATCCCCGCCTATCCATCCTTACTTTTATTAATTGCTCTATTTTTCTCTACTTCCATTCACTCTTCTATCCATTCACCCTTCTCTCCATCCATTCATCTTCTCTCCATTTATCCCTCCATCCACCTCCCCATCCATCTCTGCATCCATCCATCCATCTCTGCATCCATCAATCTAACATCCTCCATGTTCCTATTCTTCTCTCCACTCCTTCCTCCCATACCAGAGAGCTCGTTTTCATGAGCACCTGCATGGTGCTGTACTTGAAATCCACAGCAAAGTCTTCCAGTCTGCTTTTATCCTGCTTTGACGGATTGTCCACTGTACGAATAATCCGATTGACTGTGATGGAAATACGCACCTGCACATCCTTTCCCCCCTCCCCTACAGCCCCTTTAAACCTGGACATGTGCCACTCCCATTCCCACCCTGGAGGCACAGCTACTGCACCTCTTTTTGAGTGATCAATGCATTTTGCAGGTCCATTCAGCCGACGCTTCTCCTTTCCCACCTTACATCCCAAACCCATGAAGACTTTCTGCCTTTGCGATCTTAGACTTCCACAGTGGAATGTAGCATCATAGCTGCCTTTTTTAGGCACCTGGGTGAAGCATAACTGCTTAAAACCCTATTTGAGTCGGGCCTGGTGTACTGTTCTAGAGGTAAAAGGCATGTTATCCTCCCTTGCCTTCGGTTGGTGTAACCCTGGGACGTTATGTAAGGTTTATGCGCATTGACCTGTCCAAGTTGTATGTCCCAAAAAGCATTCTTGTTTTGCCTGACGCTGGGACACACCTGGTGCATTCCAAAAAAACTTGCGCTCGTGAGTTTTACACTGATGGAAACCACAGCTCACCTCGACATTACTCTAAGTGAGTGAGAGTGAATTATACTGTCCCCAGAGGAGCATGCGCTGCTCTACACACGGTGGACTGTGGTTACCAGTCGCCATATTTCTTAGGTGTGCTACAGTAACACGTTTCATGACCCTGAATCAAACTTCTACTTCCCAAAATAGACACAGTGCCTTAGGTTTTACCTATAACTACTTCACACGCATAACCTGAAAAACACATGCGTACATGAAACAAAAACATTTCACAAGTGAGACTCCGTGTAAAGTACATCATCAAAAGCAGAAGTTGTTTCCCAGTTTTGTTCATGTTTTACTCATACAGCATCTCCAAGGATGTGCGCAAGAGCTTTATGTACGTCTGGAAAACAGCAAAGTTGAAGGTTGGGATTTAACTTTCATGATATAGAAACGTATCTTGTAATACAATGTCTTGCTTAATATTAGTCCCGGAAAAATATACGTTATTTAAAAGATACATTTATGTTTTGTTTCTTTCAGAAAATGCAATTACTGGATAAAGTTTAAGGGCCCCCCCCTGCAATATACACGGAGGGGCCCCGCTCCGGATTTATTCCGGAGCGCTCGGGCATAAGTATTGGGCCGAGGGGGCCCCCTGCAGCTCGGGGCCCACGCACCGCGGAGGATGCAGGGGACTGTGTTACGCCCCTGATCATTACGTGCAACACTGTAAACATGATAAAAAGTGGGTTGTGGAATTGACCAGTGATGTCCCAGTGCTGCTGGAGTTCATAAGTGATACAGACCTATCTTTTCTGCGGAGGGTGTTAGACCTGGCATCCTTTGTATGGTTTTCCCTGTCTTTTGGCCTCTACTTCCGATATTTTTTGACTGTGTGTTGTATTTCGTTTTTGCTGGTTTAGGTACTCTGGGCACTTTGCCACTGCTGATCAGTGCCAAAGTGCAAGTGCTCCCTGGGTAAATAGTGCTTCTGATTAGTTATCCATAATTGTCATATTTGATTTACTGGTAAGCCCCTAATAAAGTGCATTGTGTGTGCTCAGGGACTGTAAATCAAATACTACTAGTGGGCCTGCAGCACTGGTTGTGCCACCCTCATAAGTAGCCTTTCAATGTGTCTCAGACCTACCACTGCAGTATCTTTGCGTGCAGTTTTCAACTCCCATGTTGACCTGGCAAGTGCACCCACTTGCCAGACCCTAACCATCCCTTTTCTTACATATAAGGCACCCCTCGGGTAGGTCCAAGGTACCCCCATGGGCAGGCTGCAGTGTATGTGAGAGGTAGGACATGTGCTGGGGTGTTTTACATGTCCTGTAAGTGAAATATTGTGCATTTCCTTTTTCACTATTGAAAGGCTGTCTGTCCCATAGGTTAACACGGGAGCTGCCCTGTAACAGCTTACAAGTGTACCTTTCCATTGGGACAAGATAGAGATTTGGAGTTTAGGCTCACTGGATTCAGAATTTAATAACACACCTTTTAGTGAAGGTGGTTTTAAGGTCTCACCTGAGCCAGCGCATGCGCTGTCTCAAGCGAGACCTTTAGTAAGCAGGTTTTGAAAGTGCTACCCAGAGGCTTCTGCCGGCCACCAGCTTGCTATTACGCGCACAAGCGCGCGCGACGTGCACAGCTGCCATCTGGCTTTCGTCCGCTTTTTAGGTCTCGCCTGGGCCAGCGCATGTGCTGTTTCAAGCGAGACATTTTTTTCCTTTCCCTTTCGCGCCGTGCTGCCGTGTCACTGTCACGGCCACGCAGCCATTGCTTGTTCATGATATTTACTGTTCAATTTCTCTTGTTCTGATCCCTACATTGTTTTTACTTTTGTTATTTATTCTTAATCATTATTTTATATTTTTTACTTTGGTGTAACTTATCGATTTGAGTTTGTTTTCGCTGCATTTAAATGTTATGACACACGCTCTTTCATATCATCTTCTTTATTTCTTGCTTACGTTACTTTTTAAATACGAATACACATACATATTAGCCCTATATTACAGTTCGTTTCACATACGTCCAACCTGGCACCTTAATTTCTTTCCGTTACCGGGGCTTTCCGCTCTAGCCTCTTTCTATTTGCACGCATCGCTCACTTTACCTCTGGCCGCGTAGAACTTGCCGTTTCGCATGTCGCTTACTTTCCTAATGGAAGCACTCTCACTGATAACCTTCAAGGAGGTATGTGTATATGGGCTCTTTTTTACTAACCTATAATCTTTCACTCATTTCTGGTTATTTCAGTGCATGATTCTATTACATTCACTGTGATTGTCGCCCCGACATGGAGGTTACTTCTAAATTGCTATTCCATCTTTCCGCATGAGATTGACCAGTAGGACATGGGACGCTTTACTTTCTAGCTTACATTATCTACGGTCCGTTAACCGACTTCGTACAGTCATCTACCCATACTTTTGATGTTCGGGCACCAAACCACCAACACTCTTTTTTATAATAACTTATTATAGTTTTTTCATTCTATGTTTCTACTTCTATACATTGGATTTAATTTCCACATCATTTAACTAGCTTAGGATGGCTGGTACTGCTTGAACGCACTGAGAATATTTTCCAATCACTTTCTCATCACTTTTTTCTTCACTACCCATCTCCCTCCTTCCTTACCTCCCTTTTCTCTTCCTCTTTCTCTGGTTTCTCCTCCTCTGCACCTTGTCTTCTGCGGTCTCTCTCCTCCAGCCTCCGCTGTCTCCATTCTCACTTTCTCTCTCATCTCCCCTCCCCTCCTCCCTTTTTTCTCGCCCCTTTGTCTTTCCTTCTTTGCTCCTTCTAACTACTCACCATCGTACATCTCTCTCTCGCCCCTTATTCAAAGTCAACATAAAAGTCCTGTGTCCGATCGTGCCCCGTGGGCTGGTCAAAAGGCGTCTTATGTTTATTAGACTCTTTCCAACGAGCTCCAAAAACCACCGTGCCTTGTTGTAGATCGAGCTAATCACTTCTCGTGATAAAGAATGTCATTGATTGCAACACTGATAACTTTTAAACAAACATTACCAGATTGGGTCGAAGGTCTTCAAATGCTCATTGCTAAGAGTGTTTACTCTGTGCCAAGCCAAACAATTAGTCAGCCCCCCCACCCACCTTTTTTCAAAACAGCGTCGCTGTCATTTCTGAGCTTTGAAATACCTAAAGAGCCCGTCAGTGCTTAATTTGAGCCGGTGGGGGCCACCCGCACTCATTTTGAGGACTGGCACAATTTTTGCACATCAGACTTTGATCCAGATCAAGAGATAGAACAAGCATTGGCATAACCAATAGGTCTCGCCGTTGGGACCTTATAAATGTTTAGCCATGCAACAGTTGATGTTGTTGCACCAAGGATATTGTGCTGCATAACTAAATACTTCTAAGGTCCCAAAAGCGGGACCTATTGGCGATGCCAATGCTTGTTTTCACTGCTTTCCTATTCTAATACCACTGCCTTCATTTCTTCTCCTTCCAGTCCTATCCCCTCCCTCCCTCACCCTCCCAGTTCATCCTAATCCCTTCCTCCCCTACTTACTTCTGCCCTGCCTTGCCCTCCCCACCCTCTGTGCTTCCTACCATCCACCTTCTCTCCTGCTCCCCACACTAGTCTCTTACCCCACCAGCCTCTAGGCCCTCCTCACTCTTGCTCCTTTCTTCATTTACTCCGGCCCTCTCTCATTGTATCCGACCCTCCCTCGTTTTCTCGGACCCTCCCTCGCTGTCTCTGACCCTCCCTCGCTGTCTCTGACCCTCCCTCGCTGTCTCTGACCCTCCCCGCTGTCTCTGACCCTCCCCGCTGTCTCTGACCCTCCCCGCTGTCTCTGACCCTCCCCGCTGTCTCTGACCCTTACTCGGTTTCGCCGACCCTCCCCTGCAAGCTTCTCATCTCTTGAATGCTTCTTGCAGTTTATTGTAAGAGTTTTGTCACTGTTAATCTTACCATGTAAAGCACATAACTCTCAGCGGCCATGTGCTGTTAAGTAAATAAATATTTAGACCCTCAGTTTCTCTCTATGCCACATGAAAAATGTATGTTTTGGCTGGACGAGTGACTCTACGGGTCATCATCGGGACGGTATTAGACCTGGAGAGGTATCTGAAACCGTGGCTGTAAAAATAATGGCCTGCCCAATAGATGTTATGCCTTAAATACTTAGCTCTCCCCCTCCTTCCTAATTGCCCCTATCTAATGCAAACTCCTCTCCATTTCATCACTTCCTCTTTCCTCTTCCTCGTTTCGCCATTCTCACTCCAGGTTTACCTCTGTCTCCCGTCTCTCTCCACATTTTACCTCTGCCCTCCTCCACCTCGTCTCCCTCCACATTTTACCTCTGCCCTCCTCCACCTCGCCTCCCCCTCCCTTCACATTCTACTTCTATGTCTCTCCTCTTATTAGGTCTCACCTGGCTATCGCGTAAGAGATCGCTCAGCGAGACTCTAGTAAGGGGCTCCCAAAAGTGCTCCCAAAAGTGGATTGCATGGCGAGCACGCGCACAATCACATGCATCGTGCCGCCATGCAATCCGTTTGGCATCCTACTTCAAAGGGTCCGCTCCCCCGCCTGGAATGCGCGCCCCCGCCAAGCGCGCGCGCCACGCTCCGCCGGGCTTGTTTTCTTTTTCGTTAAGCACTCCTCTCGCTGCTGTTTAGCTGTCTGACCGAGACATGACTGATATTTTTGAGGTCACTTTTCAGAGGCCCTGCTTCTAAAACACCCCTTTGTTTCGCTAACTTCCACTTTGTTTTCCCAACTGCCAAGATGTGTAGGTGGTTTGGCCCATGAGGACAGCTGATGTTATCTTCTTCACAGAATGCCAACATATTATTCCTGTCCCAACCGCTGCGTTCCTGGTGGCCTCAACAGACAGTAAAGTTTATAAATTGCACAAATGTTTTCCGTTTCTACTTCTGTCTGCTTTAAAAGTTTTTAAAGCTGGTGATAAAATGTGTCACTTTAACTCGAAAGCACTAGAGCCAAATTTTTATTTCTTTGAGAAATATACGAATATTTTGCAGCGATTAACAGTTCAATTTAGTTTTCTACTGGGATGCCTTTCTCTTGGATGCGTCTGTTCTGTGGGCCAAGTGCTCCTCTGCTCTCTTGGAACGTGCCTTCCACTATGCACAACACTTTAACATTAGTTGCATAACTAAGTTACTTTTCATCACTGTTTGGCAACTGAATATGCAGAGTGTTGTCCTTCTGCATTTAATACAATAATTGTAAAAATGTATATTGTTTCGTTTTAATAATGCTGATGCTTTCCTAATGCTCACAGTGCTGCCCATGTGCTTTTTTGTAAGCAAAAGAGAATTTTTTTGTAAGAAAAACTAGAAAAATCCATCTTTCCTAGCTGGCTTTGGCCTCATCATGCAAGAGAGACCATGTATCGGTTTCAGAACAACAGTGTTCTTCTTAATAAACCCCATATGATCTGGTTTATTAGGAACCCTATATAAAAAATTCATGGTGTAGGCCACTGGCGATGGAGCCTGCAGTAAACAGCAGCTCAAGGGTCATATTTGCCTGTTTAATACTGCTGTGGGATGGCAGAGATTTGCAGGCTTGACTATATAATGTGGTCATGGTCACAAAATACTACAAATGCAAAATAAAATTTTTGCAGGATTTGTTTGCTCAATAAACGCATACTTTATTAATAGAACTTTTTTTTCACAGGAAGCTTTATTTGAGCATTGTAATATTGCATCGGACTGCACTGTAGCAATAGCTTTATCTGTCTATGTATTTATTTTTCCTTTTTAATTTTAGTAACATTGAACTTTATATATACATATATAAAAATAATGCAGTACATAAGTATTATGTTATAGATAATTCCTTTAGCAGTGATGTTCTACACATTTTTGTAATTTATATTGTTTTCTTTGCTTTCATCCATCCTTTTCATGAGTGCTGCTATGTGAAAAAGTGGAATACTTGACTGGATCCAGATCCCATCTTTAAGTGCAAATCATTTACATATTTAGACATCCTTTATTTATCTGAAACCTATTGTATATGCCCAGATGGAGGCAAAATAGAACAAGCATTGGCATAGCCAATAGGTCTCGCTTTTGGGACCTTATAAGTATTTAGCTATGCAGCACAATATCCTTGGTGCTACAACATCAACAGTTGAATGGCTAAACACTCAAGTTCCCAAAGCGAGACCTATTGGCTATGCCAATGCTTGTTTTCACTGCTTTCCTATTCTAGTACCACTGCCTTTATCTCTTCTCCTTTCAGTCTTCTCCCCTCCCTCCTTCATCCTCCCAGTTCGTCCTATTCCTCCCCTATTCTCTTCCTCCCCTACTTACTTCTGCCCTCTCTGGGTATCTCTGACCCTCTCTCGCTGACCCTCTCTCGCTGACCCTCTCTCGCTGACCCTCTCTCGCTGTCTCTCGCTGTCACTGACCCTCTCTCGCTGTCTCTGACCCTCCTTGGGTTTCTCCGGCCCTGCCTCGGTTACTCCAGCCCTCCCTTGGTTTCTCCGGCCCTCCCTCGCTGTCTCCGGCCCTCCCTCGCTGTCTCCGGCCCTCCCTCGCTGTCTCCGGCCCTCCCTCGCTGTCTCCGGCCCTCCCTCGCTGTCTCCGGCCCTCCCTCGCTGTCTCCGGCCCTCCCTCGCTGTCTCCGGCCCTCCCTCGCTGTCTCCGGCCCTCCCTCGCTGTCTCAGGCCCTCCCTCGCTGTCTCCGGCCCTCCCTCGCTGTCTCCGGCCCTCTCTCGCTGTCTCCGGCCCTCCCTCGCTGTCTCCGGCCCTCCCTCGCTGTCTCCGGCCCTCCCTCGCTGTCTCCGGCCCTCTCTCGCTGTCTCCGGCCCTCTCTCGCTGTCTCCGGCCCTCCCTCGCCGTCTCCGGCCCTCCCTCGCCGTCTCCGGCCCTCCCTCGCCGTCTCCGGCCCTCCCTCGCCGTCTCCGGCCCTCCCTCGCCGTCTCCGGCCCTCCCTCGCCGTCTCCGGCCCTCTCTCGCCGTCTCCGGCCCTCTCTCGCCGTCTCCGGCCCTCTCTCGCCGTCTCCGGCCCTCTTTCGCCGTCTCCGGCCCTCTCTCGCCGTCTCCGGCCCTCTCTCGCCGTCTCCGGCCCACTCTCGCCGTCTCCGGCCCTCTCTCGCTGTCTCCGGCCCTCTCTCGCTGTCTCCGGCCCTCTCTCGCTGTCTCCGGCCCTCTCTCGCTGTCTCCGGCCCTCTCTCGCTGTCTCCGGCCCTCTCTCGCTGTCTCCGGCCCTCTCTCTGTTTCTCCGGCCCCCTCCCCCCCACTCCCCACTGTCTCCGACCCTCTCAGTTTCTCTGACCCTCCCCTGCAAGCTTCTCATCTCTTGAATGCTTCTTGCAATTTATTGTCAGAGTTTTGTCACTGTTACTCTTACCATGTAAAGCACATAACTCTCAGTGGCCATGTGCTCTCTAAATCTGTTGAGTAAATACATATTTAGATCCTCAGTTTCTCTTTATGCCACATGAAAAATTGATGTTTTGTCTGGACGAGTGACTCTACGGGTCATCATCGGGACGGTATTAGAACTGGAGAGGTATCTGAAACCGTGGCTATAAAAATAGTGGCCTGCCCAATAGATTTTATGCCTTAAATACTTAGCCCTCCCCCTACTTCCTAATTGCACCTTTCTAATGCAAACTCCTCTCCATGTCATCACTTCCCCTTTCCTCTTCTCGCCATTCTCACTCCAGGTTTTACCTCTGCCTCCCGTCTCTCTCCACATTTTACCTCTGCCCTCCTCCACCTCGTCTCCCCCCTCCCTCCACATTTTACCTCTGCCCTCCTCCACCTTGCCTCCCCCCTCCCTTCACATTCTACTTCTATGTCTCCCCTATTGTTTTCACTGCTTCAAATCAAGATATAACTTTATTCGATTGTTAAAAACGACCATAAAAGCATACATTAAAAAATCATTACGTTTAAAAAAGTCACAACAGTTCATTTAGCGATAACTCAATGGCTTAAACACCAGAATTATGAATACAAATCATTCAAGGACTTAATAAAGTGCATTATATTATACTTTTCCTAGTGCAAATCACTTTTTTTTAAAAAAAACAATGCAATTGTGGCAACACAAAATGATTATTTAAATGTAGGATATCTAACATAGCCAAACGACATTGCCGATGACCCACCTCTCTCAAAAAAGGCAGTTAAACTGTGTGCCTAATATAACTGTAAAATTTACAAAATAAAATAACATGGATAGTACTTTGAGGGGAAACATCATCGCAAGGGCAGGGCAATAATTTGTGCGTCCAATCATTTGTTATAGGAAAACTAACCAATCCGTGGAAGAGTCCAAATCTGAAACGTGATAGTAGGAATCTGTCATAGTTACCAGGGACATACAGCAAATAGGGTTGAATATTAAAAGTTGTTAAAATTAATTGATGTTGCAGGACAGTAGGTTTTAGGATTTCCACAGAAATTCTCGCCGAATCCAAAAAAGCAAGGCCCTCCTTCTTCAACTCTACGCGATATGGCTGAGATAGTAAGAGGATTTAAAAAATAATCCAGCTTTCCCATGTCAGCTAAAAATGTACGTACATATCTCAGCCATGGTATCCTCATCACTCCTTCCAATTCCAAGATATCTATCAGTATATCTCTATTAAACTTGGTTTCATCTTTAGTCCACATCCTGTGCCATAATAGCACTGGTTCAAGTTTAATAAGATCAGATATAAAATGAAGACCCAATTCTGCATGACAATTATAGTTGGAGGAACTCTTGGGTACTGCGAGGATAAATTTCAAGAAGGAGTTTTCAACTGCCTGAATGGGAGCAGAGTCAGCAAAGCCCCAACCCCCACTACCATACATTGCACCAGACACGCATTTAGCTTTGTAAATCTTAATTAATTCTGCCGGCGGTCTGGTACCTAGTTTCATGGAGAAGGATTTAAGGGCGGCAGTCGAGCGAACCAATGCAAGTTTTTTCGCTGCCACTGTCGGACCCCAAGAGTCATTCTGGTTGAACAAGATACCCAAGTAAGAAAATTGTTTAGTGGAATCGAGCTTCTGTCCTGCTATAAAAATGGCCTTTTCAATTTTGGGATTTCGACCACAGCGCATGATGAAAGTTTTCGAGATGTTCACTTTAAGTCCCAACTCGTTCATAAAGAGGGCAAAACTATCCACCATGCGCTGTAATCCCACTTGAGTACGGGACATTAGCACAGCATCGTCCGCGTACATCAACGCCGGGATTGGACGACCAGCAGCGTATGGGGGGTCGAATTTACTATTGCACAGGGCTTTCTCCAAACCATTTATATACAAATTAAAAAGGAATGGGGCGAGGACACAGCCCTGCCTGACACCACTCCTGATTGGGATTTTGCCCGTGCATTGCCCCCTAAGGCCATAGCGGACGCGAGCTGAAGCGTCACTATAAAATCGTTTAAGAAAATAAATAATATTGGATTCAACCCCAAGTTGTCCCAGCACAGTCCATAAAATGGAATGGTCAACGCAATCAAATGCGGCCGAGAGGTCAACAAAGGCCAGGAACAAACTCCCTTTCCTGGCCCTCGTGTACTTCCCGGTCAGCGTTAGAAGATTTAAGCTCTGTTCCACTGTTCCTAAGCCGGAGTGGAAACCATATTGTAAGTCAGATAAAATAGAATTATCCTCAGCCCAAAGCAAAAGGCGGTCCAAAATTATTCGACCCACTATTTTAGTAAGGGAATCTAAAAGGGAAATGTGTCTGTAACAACCCGGGTCGTGTCTATCCCCTTTTTTATAGATTGGCACAATTATGGACTCCACCCAAGTGGGAAATAATTCTGTAATACAACTAGCGTTAAGCACCTGGACCAGAAGGGGACCCCACAATGGAACAATTGCCTTAAAAATATCTATAGGGACACCGTCCGGACCTGGTGCATTCCCGCCCTGACTCACACGTAAGGCTAGTTCAACCTCTTCCAGGGTGAACATTAAATTTCTTGAGATGGGATAAGCAGAGGGATTCAAAAGAGGGCTAGACTTACCTAGTCCTTCGTATACTTTAGTAAAATGATTAATCCAATCTGTTTCAGCAATTGCTATCTCTAGAGTTGGGCCAGTAGCATCGCTAAGGAAAGGAGTTCTAATGATCTTCCAGAAGCCCGCACTATCCTTCCTTACCGCAGCGTCGTGCAATGCTTTCCAAGACTCTATTTTTAGCTCGTTCTTTCTATCTTTTAGGGCGAGCTTATACTCAATCCTAAGTCTACTCACTTCCTTTGCACACCTAGGTGATTGATGCAGTTCTTTCTTTAAGAGAGAATAAGCTCTTGTGCACCTAGAATTAAACCAGCCTCCGTTTTGTTTGTTTTTAGTTTTATATTGCCTAATAAGGGAGGACCTGATTTCATTACAAATAGATAGGAAGGATGCAAGAATCTCTTCAGATGTAAACTCCTCCCTCAAACAAGTCACTACCTCAGACATTCTTTTAACAATTTCTGTTTTAAGTGTTTCTACTTGATCCACCTTATCCCATCTTAGCGTGTGGCCATTCATACTACCAATGCTCAAGTTTTCACGCAATCTGTCCGCGTCTATGTTATCTTTTGGGACAGAATTCCATGGAATCGGAATGGTTACACAAAGAGGAAAGTGGTCACTTAACGCAATATCTGAGACCTTGAAAGAATATATGCTACCAGCATGCTTAACAGTTACTAGAGCAAAATCAATTGTGGAAGTACAACCCCTCCCAGTAAATGTAGGAGGTAAGATGAAAGGGGTTGCACAAACTTCATTTACAAATCCCAAATCAAGTTTGCCTATTAGTTCGTTAAATTGTTCACCCAAAAGGGAATGATTAAAATGTGACTGACACAAGCCATCTTCCTGGGTGATTCCGCACCTATTGTCTTCCCTCATGGTGCACAAAGTACAATTAAAATCACCGAGGAGAAGGGTCATCATATTATATCCACAAGATTTACCTTGTAGAAAAAGTGCATTAGCCAACTTTTTAAAAACATTAAGTACATAACCAGGGGGAATGTTATTATACAAATAAATCAGGGCAATCGGAGTGTCTGAGTCCAAAACAAGTAACACAAATTGGAAATAAGTATCTTTGACAGGCTCTGTTGCCTTTAAGATGTTCAACTTATTTGACAAATAAATCATCAGTCCACCCTTAGCTCTACCTTGGGTAACGTCCACGGCTGGTGTGTGAAAGGTCTTAAAACCATTTATATGGACCGGATCCCTACTCCATGTTTCTTGTAGACAAATCAGATCGTAAGTCTGAATAAAGGCCTGCCACAATGGGTTACCAATCTTAGATTTGATACCAGCA
Source organism: Triturus cristatus (assembly GCF_964204655.1). Lineage (NCBI taxonomy): Eukaryota > Metazoa > Chordata > Amphibia > Caudata > Salamandridae > Triturus > Triturus cristatus. The sequence goes on along the minus strand of NC_140590.1, from coordinate 1,243,689,885 downwards.
TTGTTCCAAGAACAAACATTACATAAAGGAGGACCCAAAGGGGGGGAGATGGAAGAGTCCACACTTGGACCGACGGGTAGAGATACAAAACCACACTCACTCTGCTTCTCTAACCCACCAACCAGAGCCTCCGGCCCCCCTGTGAGACCCTCAAACGTAGAAGGACTAGGATCTAACCCCTTGCCTTCCTTGCTGTTTTCCCTTAAAGTAATAACAGGCATAAGATCCGTGACTATCTCTGGGGAGTTGTGAAGGGAATAGAGTTGTGGCAATCATTTGTGTCCAAACCGCTAAGGGTGTCAAAGGGATTAAACGTCGGGATACCATATCTCCCTCCCATGGACCCCCCCCTGACTTAATGTTTGGCAACGAGGACCTGAAAACCTATCCAGGCATTGGGGAGAGTAGAAAAAGCCGAGGGGGAGAATGTTAATAAAATCAGAACTAGCTGACCCAGTACAACCCCTCTCAATTATATTCCGAACCAATGGTGGTGACCGAAATGTTAAAATTACACAATCACCACTCAGAGATTTAGTCGACAGGCCTAGCCAACTAACTCTTCTAACCATCTTGAACTCAGGAAACAAGGAACTATTGGGTCCAAGCTTGGTAGAAAGGAAATGAAGTGCTTTATTCCTGAGAGTCGACCAGTGTTTGTAAACATTGGGAGGGAGAGGAGGAACATTTGCTAACACCACTGTATATGGAATAGCCTCAGGGGGCAAATTAAGAGTTGGTAAAATTGATATCGAATCAGCCTCCCTAATATCGTCAACTCTTCTCATAACAGTCTTAGAGTTGTTAGTTAGCACTTGAGGGGGACCGGAAATACCTGCTACGCTAGGTTCTAAACCCCTGGGTTTATTAAACTCCAAACGTCCCAATTCCACATTGGTTTTAAATTGAACATGTTTTTCCAAGGCCCCTGCTTTCCTATTCTAGTATCACTGCCTTCACCTCTTCTACTTCCAGTCTTCTCCCCTCCCTCCTTCACCCTCCCAGTTCGTCCTATTCCTCCCCTATTTTCTTCATCCCCTACTTACTTCTGCCTTCCCTACCCTTGCTCCGTGCTTCCTACCATCCTCCTTCTCTCCTGCCCCCCACACTCTTGACCCATCCGCCTTTCTGCCGTCCTCAGTCTTGCTCCTTCCTCCATTTCCTCCGACCTTCTCTCGCTGTCTCCGGGCCTCCCTGGGTTTCTCCAGCAGGACACCTACTCCTTGACACACAAAAAAAGAGAGGAAAATTCTAGCTATCTCTTCAGAGAATTGGAAAAAGTTTCCATAAAGTGAACAAAATGAGAAAACAAAACACCCCACCAGTAGAATGCTGGCCTCGCTCTCGTGAGCCTTTATTTACTTGTGTTTCCTTTGCCTCTGCATCAAATGTTAATTGCCTGCTGCAAGCCTGCCCTCTTTTCATACAACGCAGCCTGCTTTTCTTTCACCCAGTGTTCGGTTGTACATTTCCCACTCCCCTCTTGTTTTCCATGTTTCTCTACTCCAAGCCTGCCCCACATTCCACTTTTCATTCACCCGGTCATGTTGCCTTTAGCCCCTCCCTCCCCATGTCGTTCAATTTGTAAATTACTCGCTCCCCTCATGTTGTCCATGTGTTTTTTTCCGTGGCTTGCCCACTCGTAATGGCCACTCGGGATGCTTCTCCTCACTTCAGCACACGCCTCGCACCCCCCCCCAGCCTTGGAGCTCGCATGCATGGCGGGCAGGACCAGACCGATTGCGTTTCCAATGTTTGTTATATTTAAAGCCAAGGTTGCATTCCCAACGGCTGCCGACTTTGAAGCTGGGAACACGGTTCGAGTGTTGTGGGGGCTCGAACATTCTGTGATTGTAGACAAATCAAAATCTCCTCCCGGCGCTGAAAAATGCGTCCCTCTGTAATGCAATTGGTGCTCATGTAAAGCAGGCTAATACGTTTGAGTCGAGTTTTGCAAAGCACTGTAGTCATGTCTTTTGTGTCTGGGTGTAATGTGTTAGTCCTTTCATTTCTCTTTTCCACTGCATCCTTACGAAGATGGCGATCCCCTTGGCGGTAAATTCAGGTAAGTGCTTATTGAGGGGATTGCCCCCCCGGCAAGTGTGAAAGGGACATGTGGAGAAAGGGGATGGGTTTAATTAAGCCACTATCTGGTCCAGCAGTGACTTCCCCCATACATATGGCGCATGCCCCCCACCCACCTCTTACAGTCAGTTGCCTACAGCCATCCCGTAACTGCACGCACTGCTATACGCCCCTTCCTGACATCGCTAGAGCAGTACGTGCATTTTAGCCCATTTAAGAAACAGGATTGGGGACCCACTATTGCCTGTTTCTGTCTCTTACTGCCCTCATCCTGACCATGCCCGCAGGTCTGTCTTTCCATTACGATCCGCTTTATTACCTCGACGGATGAGTGTTGACCTCTGCTTGGCCTATGTTTTACACCTTTCTCTTCACCTGCCTGGCAGTGACCATGTCACGCCGCAAATGACTAGAGGATTGTGTTTGTCAGTAATATTATTTTTAGGTCTCGCCTAGCGATGCAGCGCATGCGTTGCTCGCCTTGGCGAGACCTATAGTCGCCGGTTTCTCTGCCGAAGGGAGACAGGAGATGTGCTCTCGCGTACAGGAGATGTGCACTCCGTACGCGTGCACATCTCCTGTCCGGTGTGAACACAGCGTGCGCATGGCATGCTTTCACTTTCCCTCCCTCCCTCCTAGTTTGTTTCAGAGTTGTGCTGAAGCCACGCCCAGGGCTGTGTTGGCGGCTTCTTTGTGCTTCGTCCGGCCTCTTCCACATATTTACCTGCTCCCTGTTGGCACTATATTGGATTGATGTGCAGTGAACCGCAGTCCTTTGTCTGATGCATCTATACTTTAGCATTTGAAGCCCGGCTGCTGGTGATCAAAGCAGTAAAGTCGATTAGCTGGCGTCATTGATATCAGTGACAATTAACACCTCTTATTTTGCCAATTCTGTTGTCTTTCTGCATACTCTAGACACCGTGCTCAAAAATCCACACCCTCATAAGGATTGCCCAGACTCTGCTGCAGTTACTGGCAGCCCTCGGTGCTTAGCTTGACTTGGGTCCTCTGTAGTAAAGCTTTTCTTCTAATTACAAAGCCTTGTGACAATATGGCGGAGCTGGCCACAACAAAAGTAAGTAAATCTGGTTAGCTGTCTCTGCACCAGTGTGTGGTACATAGTTCACAGGAAACCTTAGAACCCCACCTATCCTCTTTATTAACTAGCACATAGTCGCTGGTGAGGCAGGAGTGCCTGTCAAGGCTTCGGTGGCCCCTCAGACACCAGTGACCCCACCATCAAGTATGGGGGTTCAGGAGATGTCTTATTTGCTCTTGTAGGAGGGCAGTGCTAATCTTTGAAAGAATCATCCGGTAATTTTACAATTTACCCCTTTTTTTCCTTTTCACTGCGAGGAACTTTTAGAGACTGTTTTATTCCTTGCCCTATTCGGGCAAGTGGTGGCACGTTTTCGAGACCCAGAAACGAGGAGTCTTCATTCCAGGAACACTTTGTTTACTGACGTCCTGTAGCCAAGCCAGGTTTTCAGGTTTTGATGTTATCAGTGACTCATTTACTAGGGCCAGCTTGCTGGTTCTAAAACGAGACCTTTCAGTGGGTGGCTTTCAGTTGTTCTGCGAGTTTCCCCACTCCTCCTCAAACATTGCTGCTTATTCTTCCTCGTTAGTGCCTGCTTTCAGATAGTTGTGCAAACCATCTAACATTTATCATTTCAAAAGGGAGGTTAGTGCGACAAATGGGATGCCGGCCAGTGACTTGCATTGGAGTCTGGGGATAAGTAAACTAAGAACACGTAATAGCTCTGACCACTGTTCTGTCCAAAAATAGTGAGCTTCCCTCCCACACAGGGATTTTTAGGAAATGTTCTTATTACCAGAAGTTAACTCTACATTGAGGTATTTGTAGTGGAGCTTTTAATGCTAGAAATCTGAGTGTATTTTTGTAAGCACTGAAGCCCTATCATAAAGAGGATTTAGGTCAGCGTGTATTATATGAAAAGTATATTTTTACACATTATTTTTCTGCAATGTCCCCAATAATCTAGAATGCCTACCCCTATGCTGGCCCTACATGTAAACTCACAAGTGGTTTAGGAAACAATTAAAGGCTACCTTGATTTGTTGTTAAGGTGGCAGCTGTGTTCCTTAGAACTGACCATGCCAATGGCCCAGATTTTTGATGATAGCACACTTATGAAATTTACGTAACATATTTACGCTTTGTGCTGGCTCGTTCCCATTTTAATCTTTTTGAGGGTAACATGAAAACTAGTGGCAGGACTGGAAGCTGCTTGCTAAACTGCTGGTGTCGCGTATAGTGCTCATAGGCTGCATGCCTACTCTTCCTACGTTTCCTTATGCGTATGTGTGTCTGATCTCTTTATTGCACCAAGTATATGGATTTAAACATCAGAATCTTCTGCTTCCACTAATGTAGACCCAAGACCTCTTAGATCTTTCAGTCTTTACATTTTTATCTCCTGTCTCTTCTGTCTTCAGCTTTTGTTATCTAATGCCACAGTGGTCTGCTTTTAAGCTGTGTGTTTTGTGTCACAGTTTTTGGCAGCAGCTGAACAGCATGACATCTGATGGTGGTTGAGGACCCTGACTTGCTTAAGGAGTAATTGTTCACATTTCCCACTGTAGACACTGGATTTCTTCTTTGTGAAGAAGAGCCAGGTGATGAGTGCATAGTATCATTGAGCGCCTTTTCTGCCAGTGAGGTAACGAGGCTCCCCTCCCAGAGACGCATCTATGTGATAATCACGAACCTTAAGCTAGTGACATAAGTAACCCCAGAGAAGATGAAACTAACTGATCAGAAGACCATTTTCCTCCTCACCAGACAACTGGTTTCCGTCCGATCTAGCTGGTGCAGGGACGGAGCAGCAAGTGAGCAGAAACAAAATACCCTGTGGGGATTAGACACTCTTCTGGTCTGGAGAGACTATATGCTTTTGAGTAAGATCCAGCTCCTGGTCTCCCCACAGGGGTGGGGACTCTAAACCATCATTCCATCATAGGATGGGCAGATGTGACCGTCTAGCCACTGTGCTGTGTGTCCATTGCACTGCTTGAGTATTTCCTTTCCTGGGCAAGAACCACTCTAATCTTGGTTAAGAATCACTCTTGCATTTGGAACTTAAGCTCTACTGCACTGTATCTTTATCGCAATCCCAGCTCCGGACTCATCCACCCTGTGTTGTAGCCCGGGACTTACTCTGTGGGTAACAGTTGAGAGGACTGACACCAAGTCAGAGAGTGGAGAATCGTGCCTCAAGAAAAAGCATAGGATACCTGCCCACACCCAGTTATTGAACACGTCATCGATCCCATCTGAAATGCAGAAGGCACAGGAAAAAGCAGACAACCACTTTTGTGAGCTAGCTTTTCAAGACCTCAAACTGCAACAGCCGTACTGGGAAGTTGCCACGACACTGGAGGTGCACCATACCCATGAGTGCAGGACCGCACCTCTGACCCTCTTTCAAATTCTGGAGGAGAAGCCACAGGGCTGTGTTACAGTAATGGCAGTCCACCTCCTCTGAGATCCGTCTCCCCTAGATTCCCCTTGTCTATCCGTTCCCTGCCTTGTACCCAACACACTCCATAAGAGTGTACTCTGGCGGACTGATGCAGACTTGTATGATCATCGAAACAAGAGCAATTGGAAGATCCCCCATATTTTAGACATAGCCGTCTCAAAAGGTATCTCTTTCTTCAGTTGCACAAAACATTTGCTTGTTTTTTGCAAAACTCCTCTTCTTTAGCGAGTCCATTTAATTTGTGAAACTGCCTTTTTTGGAACAAAGTTCAAAACTGCATTTCAGTCTCCGCGTTAGCCTATTTATGGCTCATTCAGTGAAGCACAGGATAAAATCTTTGCAGAGGAAAGAGTCAGCCACTTGTAACACAATTTAGCAATGCTTGGTTTTCACTTTGATGTGTAAAGCATATGCTTTAATTATGACCTCTGTAGCAACACGTTTTGGAGAGTTGGATGAGCTTAAAGGCACTTTTCATGAAGGCGTTAGTGTTTGTTTAGCTACACAATAATTATATATTCAGTATGCAACTGTGCCTTTTTCGAAACACATATATTACTGGATATAAACAATTTCCTCATTTGTCCTTGCAGCCACTAGGGTCATGATTAGAATGGTGCAGCAGGTGCAGTGGCACAGAGGCCAAAAGTTCTAGGAAACCCACTGAATATTGATTGTTGTTGTATGTTACTATTAAACAGCAGTAATAGACATTAATGGCCATATGCAGACTCTCTGTACAGTGGGTCCTGTGTGTCGTCCATCAACCACTTATTAAAAAAAAGCATTTGCAATGCAATAGGTCTCGCATTTACGCGAGTTTGAGCTATTGGCATTGTAAATGACAATGCCTCTTATTAATGTTTTGTTTTTTAAAACATAAATAAAACACATTATCCTTTACAATGCCAATAACTTAAACTCTCGTGAATGTGTGACCTATTGCATTGCAAATTCTTGTTTTAACAAGTCACCTGTTGTGTGATTTACAATTTTTGCTAATACGTTTTTTTTACCTTTTATATATTGGTCGTTTATTTTTATACATATTACTAATGTAATGACCAAAAAAATCGCCTAACAATTAACAATTTTTTAGAAGTGCAAAAAATTAGACAACTATTACCATAGCCAATACATATCACCTTCATATTCTAAAAAATATTTGAGAAACTTTTACAGTATTCAAATTAATAACTAACTACATTTTTTTTCTGCATTACCTGCTCTATCTTTCCATTTCTGTACATTATTAATAATTTATTATTGCACATACAAAAGAAACATTAAAAACATTAAAAAACAGTCATTTTCAATGCCAACTGCTCCGACTTTAACAAATGCGAGACCTATTGCTTTGAAAATGCTTGTTGATGTTTTTTATGACCTCTTGAACAACTATAACATTGAATTGAACTTTTGATTGTATCCTGGGCACTTCTAGATCCCACTGCTGATGAGACAAGCCACTGTGATACAAGAGTGTTGCTTTCTGGATTGCAGACCTTGCACTCTTCCAGCATCTGTCTTACTGCATGAAGGGCTTGTCATGTTTTTTTCTGGAGTTGTCAGTAGTGTAGAACTCGTATGCATCCCCCTCAGTACTTCCCTTGGCGCCCTAACAGATTGTGTGTTCTGCCAAAGAGTCTGAGGGACAGTACATGTTTTAGGTGATTTGACTAAAAAGCCTTCTCTAGTGTCTGGAATACTGACCTCAAAAAGTTATTTTCAGACCTCCTTATTTTGCCTTCTTAATTGTTCCTCAAGTTAAGCGACTTCCCTTTGACAGCGGAAATTGTTTTCAGCCAGCCAGAACTCTGCTGCCTTTTCCGGGAATGTTTCCTGTGAATCATTCCACATATTTTGTTTTATGCAATCAAGGCTAGTTTGGAACTATAAATAGAATGTTGATGTTTATAAGAGCAAGGTGCTTGACTATTCCAAGCAAGCTGTACACTCACAGGCACTTTCTTGTGCGGTTATCCACCTGTTATTTGCATTTTGCTGCAGACCCTGGACTGTCCTTTCTGAATTCATTTCCTCAGGATCACACAAGTGTAAATGGATTTCTTCGAATTACTGGTTTTGAATCTGTCTTATTCACTAGATTCGATTTCCTTATTTTTCCTCTGACTTGTTTTGTGTGAACATGTTTGTATTTTGCACTAGAGGGATTTTGTTGTTTGTTTTCAGATCATGGGCGATGTTAAGCGGCTTCTGGAGTCCTTTACAGATGAGATCACCTGCTGCATCTGTTTGGAGGTTTTCAAAGACCCTGTGTCGATCGAATGCGGTCACAACTTCTGCCATGACTGCATTGCTGAACACTGGCATAGTCACAATGGCCAGGGCCACAAGTGTCCCGAGTGCCGGAAGCTCTGCCAACCCAACAAGATGCCCACAGACTTCCGAATCAAGAGCCTGGTGGACAAGATAAACCAGGCACTGCAGGCCAGCGACAGGCCAGCACATGTGAGTGATTAGCAGGCATATCTTTAATTCTCAGTAGATTTATCAAGAGAATATTATGAAAATTGCAGCATTGTCCGAGTTAGATCTTGCCTCCATTACTATTCTGTCTTCTGGGTGTATTCTAGATTTCAGTATGAGACAACATCTAGAGTTGTTAGAACATTATAACTGTGTGTGATGGGCTTTTCCCATTAGCAGTACTAAGAGGGTATTGATGCTTGAAGAGCTGTCGCCTGGAACAGGCATATTTAGTCAGCAAATAATGAACCTCTTGTGTAGGAAGGTGGAATCTGACTGCATGGTTGCCCCCACTTTTTTCCTGGTGTTTGAATGGTTTTTGACTAGTCTGTCTGGGATACTGCTATCCAGGACCCCAGCCTATCTGCTTACTCCCTTAAACGACTTGGTGTGCATATTAGATGCACTAGTGATTGGATACTGTGGTACCTTATGAGCCCCTAGTATATGGTACCTTAGGTACCTAGGGCATAGGCACTCCACAGGCCTACCAGGGGGTGCAGCATGTATTATGCCACCCCTGGGAAGCAGGCTCAATCTGACACCACAGGCCTGCTACTGCAACCCAGGTGAGGTAGTGTTAGCACTCCTCACAGAGGTATAGGTTTCTATATCTCACCATACACACATAAACCTATCAGCCACCCCTATGGCAGGCCCTATCAATCCTGAGGGCAGGGTGCTTGGTTTACAATGTGAGGGGGTGCCTCTGCATGAGCAGGACCCCTCTGCAGCTGGCAGAGTCTATTCTCTGTGGCTGTTTGTGGATGCGGTTAAACCATATACTCTTAAGTGCATTAAAATGCTAACTTTGGAATGACTGCATCAAAACATGCCGTGTTTGGTGTCAAACAACTTGGAATCATACCCCCACACCAGTAACTGGTGTGGGAGTATGATCCCACCCTTCTAGAGGAGACGACATGTACCTACTGTGTAACACGGTAGAAATCTGAAAGAGCATTGGCATCACAAAATGGATGCCACCAGCACAGACACTGAGCTGCCCTCCTGCTGCTGATTGAAACTCGCAGTGGAGGAGGCCAAACAATAGGCATCCTGTCACAGGGAGGTGTCACCACCTTCCAGACAGGATTTAGTGTATTGGGGCTGGGTGGGTGCACTTCTAGAGTGCTTTGAAGTCCTGCACTGGGGGAGCAGTAGGCTTCTCTGTGCATATGCCAGCTCAAACCGGTTCAGGGGCTACCTGTCCCTGCTCTGGCGCGAAACTGGAGAAAGGGAAGTGGGTGTAACCAGCCCCTACCCTGACCCTCCCAGAGGAGTGGCCATAGAGCTAGTCCCTCCCCTATCTTCAGTATAAGATAGCAAACCTTGCCATTGCAAAGCAGATAACCCTGGACGATGCTCTACAAAGAAGAATCCTGGCCCTTCGACGTTCCACTACCTTTGGAAGACAGAAGAATCTCCCTTGGAGTCAAGGAGTGACTCCCCTGCTTGGCAGGCACCATAACTTGGAATCAACGGTCGCAAACTTTCCTGCTCCCGCTGGAGTTCGAAGTCCCTGCAGCCCCGGAAGTGGATTTCCTGACTTCTCGACGGCCATTGTGAGTCCCCAGCAGAGCTGAGGCGAGTGGACCCCACGAGTGACGAGGAAAAGCAATACCCGGGTACCGTGCACTATTGTCGAGTGCAACCCCTTCACAACGTTCTACGAACTTGTGCATTGGACCATTTGTGGCCCAATCCTCCAGCAGGTTTTGCAGCGAAAATCAGAGGCCTACCCCGTCCCGAGTGACCGTAGGCTCCTGTAAAGCATTTCCTCAAGAGGCGTCTTCGCGATCCCTTGCCCGTTGGCTTGTGGGTCCCCCGAAGACTTTCTTATCGACTCAAAGGGCTCCCCTGGTTGCTCCAGGCCTGCCCTCACTTACCCTCGCTGGGTGAGTCCCTCAGACCCTGCTGGTCTGCAACGCTGACCTTCTTCGATTTCCACGAGACTTGCTGTTGCCAAGGCTTGTTGGCTCCAATCCGGTTGCCGACACCTCAGTAAGCTGAAGATGTCGTGGGACACTCCGAATCCAGCTGCTGGTCATCGTCGATCCTTCCTGGACCTCGTGAGCGAAGAGTCAAAATACCCTTGATCACCTGAAATCACCCGACGTCCGTGGGCAACCAGCTTCCTGGCCCCCGGTCACTGGCAAGTGACTGTAAACACTGTTCCTTCAATTTTCAGGTCATCTGCATCTCGAATCCACCCTTGGATTCCACCGGACACTTCTTCAGTGGACGCAAGCAGCAAGTCTTCTTTGGTCTCCATAGAAAACAGCGACGCGATCCGACACCAAAAGACACCTATGCACCCGGCTTCCCTGGGTGAGGTAACTCGTGCACTCCGGTGCCCTAGTGTGTGTTGGCCCTCAAATTAATTACCTTGTAAGTGGCTTGCTTGTAGACTTCCTCGAAGTACCCTAAAACTTTAAAAATCAAACAGCGACTTGCTCCATTGTAATAAATAGGGAACCCGTGGCTGTGTTCACACATTGCATGCGTCTCCCGTGGGTCTGTTACTTACCTGCTTTCACTGCAGTAGTGAGGCTCCAGCGATTCTACAGGCCCTAGGCCTTGTCATTTTGCAAGTCGACATTCTTAACCCATTTTTTTAGTATATGGTCTGGTATGCACCTAGGGCCCCAGCCATATTTGTGCTTAACTTATTATGAAACGTTGATATTTGAATGTGTTCCTGGTTTCTAATCTCATAAAGAGATTAGTAGAGTGCGTCTAGTAATAAATACATATATATTTGATATATATACCTGTGTGGTGTCCTTTCATTTGGTAATTCAAGAGATTATAAGGTAAAACAAGCTGCTTTTCATTCCTCAGAAGCTTAGCCTGAAGGCTGCTCTCCACAGCTACCACTAGGATAGCTTTCTTTAAAAGGTTGTCTTAAACCTATCTACCATAAGAGTCGAAATGGACTGGTGCAAGGTGGCCACTATAACTAGTGACCAGCATATGCCAGGCCAACTTCTCACATCTTGTAATGGTCAAATATGAGGTCATTAATTTACAATCCCCCTGACTATGCTCATTATATATACAATAAGACCCCATAGAAAAAAGATGTTTAGTGGAAAAGACTGTGAAAAAAATGTTTTCTGCGGTGTACCCTTATTGGACTGAGTCTGGCATTGTATATTTCATAACACTGGAAAAACATTTTTGTGGGTTTTGGCTTTTTAATTTAAAGTAAGACGCATTAGTTTGGCTTGCTTTTTTCAGTGATAAATCTTATCAATTTGCTTTGTTAACGCTCGTTATATTACTGACAGCATCCAAACAATGATGGTGGTGGTTGTGGTGGCAGTTGCGATAGTAGTGGTGGTGGAAATGGCAGTGATGATAATGGTGGTAACAATGGTTGTGAAGGTGTTGACAATAATGGTGACTGTGGTATTGCTAGTGAAGATCTGTATAGGGTGCATGTATGACTAAGAATTGAATGTGTGATGATTGAGTGTACTTTTTAAATGTAAGGAGTCCATCATGTGGGCATTCCAGAGAAGGTGCAAAGATGCACCTAGTAGCCAATAGCCTGCAGGGAGAGAGAACTCTGGAGGTGGGCCTAAACCCATTCTATGTATATTTTAAAGAATTATAAACAAAACGTGTGGTGGACCTGAAAGTGGAGTAGGGCGAGAGTGATGCCCCCAAATATAGACTTTCCCTTCAAGGTGCATTAGATCACTTGTATTTAAAATTAATTAATGAAACTGCTTTTAATGTTAATTAAATCTAATATAATGTACCAAAGGCAGTCATTTATTTGGGTGGGTTTTGCAAAGTACACTTTGCAGTTTTGCTGCTGTTAATGTTTGTCTCATTTTTTAATTATGGGTATGGAGAGAATATCTTGCACAGTCTTATCCACTTTCTGATTTTAGGCATAGGACCACAGTTTTTTCACCTTGACCAAATCTTCAGGTATAATAGTTCTAGCAATTTTTTTACATGGACCAGTGAAAAAAAACATTTAGAAACTTTGCTGGGGAAAAATTAGATTCAGCCTCAAGCCTGCTGAGCCTTCGACTTGAGCTAGATCTTTTATATATACACCCAGACATCCTCGATGTATCTCTAGAAGGACATAGTGAAAGTGGCCTCAGATATTTAACCGAGACCACAACAGTCCACAGGGATGTCTTTCCCTCCTCCTGTTCAGACCTGCATGGAGCAATTGCTTTCCGTGGCTAAATGCACTGTTTCTACTATCTTGCTTAAACTGGACAAAGTAAGATCATACATACTCTTGAAACAGGTTTTGCAACTACAGACTGGTGTATACGCTGAAAGTTGAGGATGAAAATATTGGAACGTGTGGGTTTGGCATTAGTCGAGCCTAGTTTCCACTGAGCTTCAGTATTTTAGAGAAATTTACCTATGTTGTGCAGGGGCAATTCAGGCCCCTCCTTTGCCTGAAGGAGAATTCAATTAGCTTGAAAGACTGGGCACTGCCTTCTAGGTGTACAATAATTTGAATAGAGTTTTTTACACGGTGCAGCATGAATTCCTCCATGTTTCTAGAATAGGGTATTTGTTTGGAGTGCTCACTCTAGTGGTGTAATAAGATATTCACCTGTGATTAGTGCACTCAAATATGGTTCTGTTGAGCTCTCCCTTGAAGTAAAAGAGAATATCATGATGTATTGAACTCCTGTAAATAGGATTTTGGTATGGTATATTCATCCTCTATTGGTTAAAATAGTTTATTTGTTGTTTAGATCAATTTTCTTTAAAAGTGCCTGGACCTGCATTAACATTCAAGACACGTTGCCCCATCTTACTGGAACTCTTTCCCTGAAGGCCATAGACGTCTAGAAAACATTGGTCCATTGTGATTATTCTTTTTAAACTAAAGTATTCAGCATCCGCTTGAACTTTAATGCCTCTCATCCCCCTACGGATAAAGTACAATTCCCCATTTCGTGACAGACCTTTCTTCTCTCCTTAGTTTTCTTACACTCAACCGTTTCTCACTGCTTTCCTCTTCTTACTTTATGTTGCTGTCCTTCGACTATTGTTCGCACTTGCTCTCCATGATGTTTTATAATTTTCTTTATTATGATTTGGAGCTCCAAAGAGTTACGCATAAAAATATACACAGATATCTCCAATATACCAAATCAACCGACACTTGGAAAACAAGCTAAAATGAAACGAAAGACATTGCAAATGACTATTTTCACAAAACGATGTAGAATTCGTAGTTGCGCACAAGAGAAAAAAACGAACCGGGCCAGTACAAAACGAGTTGTGCCATTAAATTATTTAACAACTTCCACTTTGTAATGCAGAAAACTTAAAATATATATTTATATATAAAAAAAAAAGAATATTGCACAATGATAATCGAATTACGAAAAGAGTAACGATTCTAAATACAGTACACAGTAAATAGCAGCAAAAAGATGAAGAAAGTACAAGTGCGCGAGCATGACAACGGATTCAAAAATCTTTAAGAAATTCTAATTATAGCGAGGTGTAGATTTGGTCCAAAATAATCATTGTTCAAATTGCATAAAAAGGCCTAACAGGTGCATTATTCCCGACTAAAAATATTTTATCATGCGTGTTAAAATTCATAACAACATACAAGGTGTTTAAAGTGCAAAAGCGTAATGACAGTACCAATTTCATCAGCCCTTAGAGGTACCACCATAACTTGGTCAGTTCAAAACATATCGTACCATTAAATACTCCAATAATTTTACCTATAAAATAGAAGAACCCCAAAAACTTCTACTTATAAAATATATTGGATTTTTTCCCGGAGGGAATCCTTTCCTGCCAACTACATCTACACAGAGCACCATAATCCTTCTCTAAAATACATGTAAAAATTGTTTTAAAAAAACAAAAAAACTTTAAAACAAACTGGTTCAGAAGGAGGGGCCATAAGGAAATTTCTGGCCTCCTCAGCAGTAGCAATGTTATATTTTACGAACAGTGGTCTAAAAAAAAACAACATCGTGAGCAATGTAGTAGGGGGCAGACAAACAAAACATGATTTAGATCCTGCACACAGCTTCCACATAAGTGACAGTCTATTCTGCCTAGGGAGACCCTTCCACGCCCCTGATGTGATTCGTAAGGTAAGCAAATTCAACCTTTAACAACAAGATGGTTCTGCGCACTCCATGGGGAAGATTCCATACAACATAAGGTTGGGACTGTTTATGAATACTACTCCCCGCTATAATATCGCTATTGGAATGCGCTGAACACAATGTAATATCGCTTTTGCGAGAGACGCCATAAATTATTTTTTAATTTGTGCTTTTAAAACTTGTTTAGGAAAAGCGCAAGTGCCGCTTTGCTCTATTTCAAACATGTTTCAGCTTTCACGTAATTCTTGAAGAGGACACTTTTCCGCTTCAGGGATGAAAAGATTTCCTCACACATTGCTACCCGTAAGGGGCTCTCAGCGCTATTCAATAGGGCTTTGCTCCATCTCAGGCACGCTGCCATGGCTAACACATAAAGTGGAGAGTAGCCTGAATTCAAGTCGAATCGCCGCTAATGGGGCTGATCGGTTTAGATTACACATTTGGCGCCAAATACGCCCCTTAACTTTCTCAAAGTAAGCCCACTGCTGTTCGTCTACTGATTCACATGCAGAACAGCACAGTAGGGATTTTAATTTTATAAACTGATAAGGCATGCGCAAAATGACTTTTTACACAGTGTTTGTAAAATCTGCCAATTGCAGAGGCCTGAGATATTGCCTTACATCTGCACTGGTCAATGTGGTCACTGTTGGAGTACTTGCTCATAAAAATTCTTCCTAGATATGGATACAACTTCACTACAGCAAGTTTGTCCTTCCCCAGGAGCCAGTACATGTTTTTCCTAACTCTACATCCTCTACCTCTAAAAATCATTATTTTACTTTTTGAGGTATTTTTTTTTTTTTTTAAAGTAGTCATCTGGGTAGAATACTGGATCATTAAGGCGCCTTTGTAATCAGATTGAAGTTAGGTCTAACATAATTGCGTCGTCCGCATAGAGCAGACAGCTCAGTTTTATAGTTCCTAGTTTCGATGAATCCTCTTTCCAGAGGCCTACCCTACTCTGTAAACTAAAGAGCGAAAACAAGAGTAACCAAGGCATCCTTGCTTCAGCCCATTATGAGTCTCTTCTTGACAAGCCCTGGGTACATCCCATCAGGACCTGAGTCCATGTAGAGGAATGCAATGCAATGATCAGTGTGAGTAGGTGCATGGGGATCTCCAGGGCAACTAGTTTCCTCCACAGAGTCCCCCGGTCAACCTGGTCGAAAGCAGTGGTGAACTCTATGAAGGCAGCATATAGGGCCATACCCTCACTCATTGAATATTTTTGTATTAAAGTTTGCAGGGCAGTGATATTATCTTAGAGTGCCACTATGTTTACGAAAAGCAGCTTGCTCTACAGGGACAAGGCCATTTTCAGAAGCCCAATCCTGGAGGTGGAGAAGTATGCTTCTGGCAAAAAACTTCAAGTCGCATCCAATAATGCGATCTGTCTAAAGCTTTGCAGGGTAGCTTTTGGGACCCTTTTTATATAATGGAACCACAATACTTCCTTTCCAAGAGGACTGGAAGGTCCTGTGTGCATAGCAATATGAAAATACTGGACAAAGAAATTGTGCCCATGCTGAGCAATCTTGTTTGACTATCGCTATAGGTAAGTCATCTGGGCCCATCGCACCTGAATACCTTGCCCCTTTTAATAAAGCACTCTAGGGGGGGGGGGATAGATGCGGTCGCCTGTTGGCCCATAAACTACGCGCCCAGCACCAGGCTGCTACGGTACAGACTATTTATGATGTGGAGGGCACTGAACTCACTCGGGACGCGGATATCTCCCGGGCGTTTCAGGACTTTTATGCTGACCTGTACACTGCACTGCAACTGCCTGAACAAGACTCTCTCGACTACCTCCGTAGGCTGACCCATTCCCGGCTGTCACCGGATCAGGTCTTCTTTTTGGATAGCGCGATCCGCACAGAAGAGGTGATCTCAGCAATAGCCAGAGTTAAACACATAAAATCCCTGGGGGCTGACGGGTTTACCACTATTTTTTATAAGACCTTTTGCACTCTTTAGCTCCAATCTTAATGCAACTTTTTAATGCAATTGGGGATACCTCTGATATCCCACCTACATTGCTCCTTGCCTCGGTGGTGGTCCTTCCTAAGCCCAGTTAGGATGGCCGATTATGTGCCTCCTACCGACCAATCTCCTTGCTGAATACTGACTTAAAACTCTTCACAGGGATTCTAGCTGCCTGGCTAGGTCCACTGATGCCAGGTCTGATAGACCCGGACCAAGCTGTGTTAGTCACAACCATACAATGCAGTGATAATACACAGAGATTACTCCATCTCCTGTACAAATTCCACCGCCAGTCCATCGAGCGAGTAATGTTGTCTATCGACGCTGAGAAAGCATTTGACAGGGTGCAATGGCCATTCCTGGAGGCTACCCTGCAAGGTTTCAGTGTGTGAGACCGATTCTGCAAATGGGTTTTCAGTGGCTACAGCCACCCGTTTGCCAGGGTCCAGGTGAATGGACACACCACTGTTCTTAGCCCTATACATGGAGCCCTTGGCTCAAAGGGTGCGGGAGAACCCCCAGATTACCGGGATTCAATTTGGGGGAGAACGCCACACAAAAGTTTGTATGCTGATGACGTTATTGCCACACTGGAAGCCCCTAGTACATCAGTGCCAGCCTTTCTCGCGGAATTAGAGGCGTTTGCAGGAGCCTCTGGGTTTTGGGTTAATGTATCCAAGTCGCAGGCCTTGGGGTTCTCCTTGCAGCCTTCCACCAGAGAAGCCCTCCACCAGATATGCCCCATCCGCTGGGACTCGGAGGCTATACTATACCTGGGAGTAAAATTGCCAACTTTGGTTCGGGATACAGTCTTCTTGAATTACAATCATCTCCTGTCACAGACCCGCCGAGACCTCCAACGTTGGCGACCATTTGGCCTTTCGTGGCTGGGCTGTGTGGCAGTGCTTAAAATGAATGTGCTCCCGAAAATACTATGGGCCTCATGTAGGTAGCTAAATACCGGTCGGTAACGGCCGAAATTCGGTAAATATCCCGTTACCGACCGGTATTTAGCTATTTGGGATGTAGGAGGCATAATTCAGGATTCGGTAAATTACCGAATCGGTAAAATACCGAATCGGTAAATACCGAATCCTGAATGTAGGGAGCACTCTAAAGAGTGCAAATTAGAATTAAGAATTCGTTATTTACCACTAAATACAGGTTGGTGATAAATAACGAATACCTTGCAAAACGCAATATTTTGCAGATGTAAGAGTGCCATGTGGCAGACATACATGCCCTTATGGCATGTATGTGCGCCACATGTACGAATCAGGGGTGCAACAGGGTGTCAATGTCAATGTCAATGTGACACCCTGCCACCCTTGTATATGCTCCCCCCATTACCGAATCGGTATTTACCGAATCGGTAATGGTGACTGGCTTCCCATTGATTCCTATGGGCCTCCAGGCCCATAGGAATCAATGGGAAGGTATGCCCCATTACCGAATCGGTAAATACCGATTCATATTTACCGAATTTTTCCGATTCGGTAAAATTTACCGAATCATTACCTAAATCACATTTACCGATTCATAAATACCGAAAATTCGGTATTTATGAATCGGTAAATGTGTTGCTACCTACATATGGCCCTATATCTCTTCCAAACGCTTCTGGCAGAGCCTCCCCCAGTATGCTAGGGTCCCTCCAGCGTGAGTTTCTCTCATTCGTCAGGATGAACAGGGGCCTAAGTTATAGACCCCCAGGGGAAGGCGGTCTGGGGATTCCCAATATCGAGCGATGTTATCGGGCAGTCCAGCTGCGGGTTTTATTTGAATGGTCCCAAAACAGTCTGAAAAGCATTAGCTCTTTATGGAACGTGCCCTGGCATGCCAGCCCCTATGGAGAATTCCTTTTATGCTCAAAACCCAACAGGGCTCTATGGGTTAAGGTCTCCAGGGTGACCATGAAGGCTTGGGATGCGGCGGCCGTTGGGTTTGGCCAGACCACATTTCCGTCTCCACTCACACCTATAATTAACATCCCAAGTTCATCTCCGGTCTGGATCTGGTGGCCTTACAGCACTGGACAGAGTTAGGGCGCAGATCTATTGGCCACTGCTTTGACATAGAGGGTCCCCTGAGTTTTGAAGTCTTTCGCTCTGACTTTCAACCTCCTGAGACAGAGCGATATCATTTCCATCAGATACGCCACTGGGTTTTGCACCCATCCAAGCACGAGGGGACTCAAAGGGTGCTCACCCCATACGAGAAGTGGTTACAAACTTAAAAGTGAAGTAAGCGCCTTATCACGTAGCTTTACTATCTTTTGAGACCCCCAGAACAGTTGACTAAGTCAGCGGCGGTGGGAGGCATAGCTGGGACGCACATTATCGCAGAAAGAATGGGGGAGACTTTTTTTACAGATCCAGACACTCGGATCGCAATGTCTCCAGCATAGAAATGGCCATTAAGATTGTGACTTATTGGTACCTTACCCCTTCCAGACTACATAAGAGCTACCCTGACCGTTCCCTGAGTTGCTGGAGGGGGTGTGAGTCCGAAGGCACACTGGCACATTTATTGTGGGAATGCCAAAAACTTACGCTATATTGGGAGCAAATTCTTGATGAGATAGGCAAACACTTTAACACGCAAATACCGCGCTTCCCTGCGTATATCCTCTTGGGCCTATCCAACACGCTTACTTTCCCCCTCCGTTCCCGTAGAGGTAGGCAGATGCGTATTGCTTTAGGTGCAGCCTTGAAGAATATTTTGTTTCACTGGGGCAAGGAGAGCATTCCCACGTTCCAAGGGTGGCTACACGGTATTGCATTTCATAGGGATGGAACGCATCACTTTTTCGCTTCAGGGAAATGGTTCTTCCTTTGTAGATTTGTGGCTTCTCTCCATGACTTTGTTAAGCACTGACTTTCGAGGGCTCACATGTTCCAGATATTTGCGATTACTACTTCTCCCTGCGCTGACACAGGACCAGGCTCAGCCTGCACAGACATAAAGATATTAGGTGGCTACTTGCTCTTCCTTCTTGTTGTTTGAAGGGGTGGGTGGGGTGGGGCGGAACGTGGCACTAAGGTGGAGAGGCTGGGGTAGGGTCAGAGAGGAAACTGGGGGGTGGGTGGGAGTTGGGGGTTTGTTTCCTTTTATGCCATATTGTCTGCCCTACATGTACGATTTTAAACATATGGTACTTTAATGTTTTATTGCAATATTGTTTGTACCAATAAAAAGATGTAAAGCTAATAGAGCACTCTATTTCCTTATACTAGAGAGGGCTGTAATCCAGCCCCATGGGGGACTCCAAGGCTAGTTCCGGATTGGGCTCAGCCAAGGGATTTAGAGCATATAACTGTGAAATATATGAGGTCCATTCTGCATCAGATATTAAAATCGCTTTTGCCTTAGTTCTACCATCACGAAATGTAGCTATTAAAGCCCAATATTTACTTGAATCTCCGGACTGTGCAACCTCTCTTAATTTAATCCAATTTGCATCTTCCACTCCTCTGCGCTCCTATGCCTGCATTCTTTTTCTTGTCTGCTTTAATCTATTAATTTCCCTTTGTCCACTCATCGAAGACTGCTTAAATTGTTCCCTTATTAGGGCACTGATCTTGCAATTTGACTTTTTTACTTCCACTGATATAACCACTGAGGGATTAATGCCACCAGCCCACTTTTATTTTCCACTCGATCTAAATGGGGCCAGAATCTTCTCAAACCAGGAGATGAGATTTTCCCGTCTAGTGCCTAAACTCGCTCTTTCAATAAGCCTTTGGAGACAAGGGAGGTTCTTATTAGACCAAAAAGACTGTCCATGAGTTTTGTTATACAGAATACTATCATCTCTTGGATTCCACATTTCCAGTAAGTCGTGCTCCAGATTGACATCTACTGATAAAATGCTGTGATCGCTTAAACGTGTACTAGGAACTTGAGTGCATGCACCAAAAAGCTGATAGGATACCAGCATATAGTCAATTAGGGATTGCCCACGTGAAACATAGAATGTGAAAGAGGCTGGAGAGTCATCTGGAAATCTGCCATTTAGAGTGACAAGGGCATTCATTCTCAGGTTATTCAAAAAAGACAGCCCTGGCATGTCTGATCTAATATGGCCGGGCAGTGAAGACTCTGGGATGGACCATTAGTCCTCTAATTCTCGATTGAAAAAAGCCATGGAAGAACTGCTTAAGATTTTAGCATTGAAATCACCCACCATCAATATCAATGTGCACTCCTCTGAAATACTAGTTTTGTGCACAAAAGGAAAAATAGAATTGACCAAGGAATCGGACACTCGCCCAGGGGTAATATATACATTTACCAAGAAAAGGGATGAATGCTGATCTTGTGTCCCATTACCCAACATAAGTTTCAAACCATGCAAAGTTTAGATGTATGGAAAAAGACCCCAGCATTCCAATTTATAGTGCAGCTGAGTAGAATAGCTAGACCTCCGCTTGCATGACCTTTTGTGGAGAGTTTTGCTGGACAACAAAAAACAAAAAAGTTGTCAAAGTCCACACAACTCCAATTTTCTTGAAGGCAAATTATTTTAGGATCATGTATCAATAAGGATTTCAACTTAGAGCTAGAATTTCCAACTCCAGTCAGGTTCCAGGACAAGATTTTTCCCAGAGGGCTACCTTCGCAACATCAGGAGTTTTGTATTTTCTTTTAAAGCATTCAGAGAGCCAGCTAGGCAACTCTACTGGGTCATCTCTTCCTCCCCTCTGTTTAGTGGTCCTTTGGACCTCGTTTCCTACAATGTCAATCAATCTCTTACCCACAAAGCTACCAAACAAATATTAATATCTTTCATATTTATTGCTCCCCTTATTTTAGCTGGGGTGAAAAAGGCTCCTCATATGGGAAAACATCAATCCCTTTTTTTCTAAAAATGATCAGCGTTAGCCAAAACGTTCATTGCAATTATCCCTGAGCTAAACATGACTCTGGAGTTTGGAAGGCCACTATTGAAGTATAAATAGACACGTTCAATATCTTTACTTATTACCAGTTGCAAGTCCTCTATTTCAGAAAATAACTGCAAAAGAGAACTTCTTTTGAGTGGAACTAATTCTATATCAAATAGTGAAGCAAAAATCTGAATATTTCATGCTTGCCTTGATCTATATCCTAGATGTGCATTATCACTTAGCCTTTTGTCAATCCCCAACCCTATCATTTTCCCTGTGCGGAAGGCAGGTTCAGGTCCCCCCTTAAAGGACATCCCTCGACTGGGATCAATCCGTATGGGGAGAGTATCCCGGCTGGGGAGGATTGGGAGGACGTTATCCTCAACCTGCCCTACCTTTAACACAACATCATGAGTCTATACGGATAAGCTCACCGGGTCATGCGCTTTCCTTATTGCATGGGACTCTAAATCCTAATCAATACTTGCTTTGTGGTTCTCCCATGTATTTCCCCCCATTATCTTTGGCTATTCCTATGTCCTCCGCTCTTCCCTAAACCACCCCATACAGGGTCATCTATCATAGAAAGGGGAAGGGAAAGATGTGTCCCCAAATTCTGGTCGTCATCTGACTTGGTGGGCATGGGTTCATTTCTATTTTGGTGCGAGGTCAAGGTGTCTAGATCCTCCAATAACATAGGGAACCGTCGTTTTTTCGGCTTACGCTTTGTAATGTACCAAATCCTACTCTTCTTCCCCCTCCGTCCTTTTAATCCATTACTTTCTATATGAGGGACACCCTCCCCACGGGGAACAGCTTCTAAATCATCCCTAGGCCCTTTGACAAGGGGAGGATCAATAAATGTATCTGTAACACAAGACACGCTGATGTTCCCTTCTTTCAAAATAGGGTAAACCTGCGACTGATTTTTTTGCGTGCTTTAACATTTATGTTTTCCCCGGGTCAGAGTTGTGAATGGTCCCCTAACACTTGATTTTTGGGTGCGTTACCTGACATAGGGCTATCTCTGTTCGATAATATGGGGTAAGCCGCCATATCTTCCCAAGCCTCCACCTGGATTCCTATTTACGAAACCCCTAGGTTAGTCTGACTTGCCTGAGATTTTTGATCAGTACCCATGTCAATACCCTTATCTGTCTTTCCTGACCAATGACCAGCAGAATTGAGCTTCTTTACCCCCATGAAGGTTGGAGAAAGAACATCGAGTATGTGGTCAGAATTAGTGGTGGATTTCTCAACCAGGGTTAAAATAGATGAGAGAATTCTCTCTAGTGCATAAAGTATATCAAAATTACCCCACCCCCCAACCCATTATCCTCTTCATTTAAAAACTGCCAATAATCTTGCAACCTTTCATTTGGAAGCACCTCAGACTTTGTTAAACCCAATGATTGCGCAATGGACGCTATAGAGGGTGTACTACTAAGCAAAGCAGACATGCGAGGGCAGCTAGTATGATTGTCCAATGTCGGTCTCTATGCCAATTCCTGGGCAACTGGCATATTCAGATTAGCCACCATTACTCGGTTATATTCCATCTGTATGGCAATGTCCGGCATAGTATAATCCTCCCAAGTACCCAGGTACAAGACTGCAGTCTGTAATCTGTGGTGTTTGAGGGGTCTTTTTAAGGGAAGAGTGGCCAGGAGATGGTTCTACGACATTCATAAAGCCTGTTTTTTTAACCAAAGTCAGTGGACCCAGAGATTCAGACAGCTGCTTAGCAGGAAAATTTATTTCGGTTTCTGTTTGAACCTTGACGTCTGACGTAGCCATATCCATGTCCATTTCTATATCTTCAACCGCTATCATTAAACAGACCCTCCAGCATTTTGCGATTCATGAAAAAATTGCGAAATCAGCTGACTACCGTGATGGCCGCTATATTTACAATTATTGCCGCGATATTTACAAAAAAGTGTCAGCAAAACAAACAATGCCCTTTCATTGGCTGTGGGCGCCACGTCACTACGTGCTGCAGTCCAATACATGCTTCCTCCTGGCCAAGATTTAAGCCTTTAGCTATCCTGAGTTCAAGCAACACAGGTCTCGGGCATGTTGTCCACGGGAGGGGGGGAGGGTGCAAGGAGTGGCGCTTGCTTTTCCCTTTCCCAGAAAAGTGAGTACAAATGTGTACACAATTAGAATACAGATTCACTTGGGGTATGCTTTATTTTCTTCCCGCGTTGAGGCTATTAAAATCTTGCAGCATTACATGAAAAATAAATTAATGGAAAAAGTTAACAAAAGAAAAGTTTTATCTTGTCATTGGCTAAATGAAAGAACATTCTATGCATCGTTACATTAATTCATAGAATGATTCCTTTTGCAGGGACCTATGGGTCGGGCTACTGGAATTATGCGATTGTGCCGTGTTTTTCTCATATTTGCCAAGTAATCCATTATCTGCTAAATAATCTGCAGAATTAAAAAAATTTATCTGCAGATTTAAAAAAATATATATATTCTAGCTCAAAACCTACTAAAAAAGCAGCAACGTGCTGGCGCACAGTGGAAAATCCTTTCCAAATGTTGAGTGGTTACCTTTTTGTTGCTTATTGCTATAGTTTGGTGTTAAACTGGTACCAATAAGGTGCATTCTATGCCCAGACAGTGTTCACAAGTGTAAAGAAGTCAAAATAATTAAATAATACTCACAGAATGTGCAGCATCATGCCGCATAATTTACCTTTTCTTTCTGCATTCTTTAGTCAACCCTGACCCATGATTTAGCTTTCCCCTGCCGCATAATTCCAGTGGCCCTGCCTATGTGTAACAGGTAAGACACTTTAAATATTTTCAGCATGGTCACCTCAGGATTTCATTCTTATGAGGCTGATAAAATGGGTGTCTCATGGTCGAATAATAGGAACTCTTGTGGCTATATGTAAGGATCCCATAGAATGGAATGGCCAAAAGAAGCAACATCTCAGACAAAAAGACCTGGACAGACTCAAAGCCAGATGGGAGAACGAGAGGCCCAATACAAATGGATTAAAGGAGGGGTTCCAGGGGGATAATTCTAGGGTTTAGGGTGGGTATGGGTTTTGGGGTACCGGGGGGTCATTTTAGGGTTCAGGGGAGGTGTGGGTTTAAGGGGTTCAGGGCGGGTATGAGTTTTTTGGGGGCAGGGGTAATTTTAGGGTTCAGGGTGGGTATGGGTTTTGGGGTGCAAGGGGGGGACATTTTATGGTTCAGGGTGGGTATGGGTTTTGTGGTGCCAGGGGGGCAATTTTAGGGGGTCAGGGCAGGTATGGGTTTTGGGGTGCCAGGGGACTAATTTTAGGGATCAGGGAATGTATGAGTTTTAAGGGGCCAGGGGGGTAATTTTAGGGTTCATGTGTGCTCTAATTGTTGTCCAGTTTCAAATGCAGAATTCACCACTTTTTTTTCTCAGCTTGGCCTGAGCATTACCCGATCCTCATTGTCTGTCATTTTAGCCCCGCCCCTATTGATTAACATTAGCCACGCCCCTTCATTTGCCAGGTTTCACCCCCCCCCCTCCCCCGAAAAATGTCTGCGGACGCCCATGGTCTCAGGGAGTGGCGTCCTTCCTCCTTCAGCTCCAGGAATGTGCTTTTCTCTTTAGGTACTGTACAGTGAACAGTTTTTAAAATGGTAAACGCGCGAAGTAAGGCTTTTTAGGTCTCGGGACCATCCGGTCTGCCGAAGGCAGAACCGGAAGTCCGGAGATTTAATGTTTTGGAAAAGAGGGGCTTGAACCCGCCCCTCTTCTCCATTGGCTGGCCTCTTGAATGCTGGCCAGCCATTGGAGAGGAGGATCGTCTCTCCGAACAGGCCCCGTCCTTTTCGGATTCGGGGGCGTGTTTTTTGCTACTTTTCTCATTTTCTCCTCCAGCCAATGGCAAGAGGAGAGAAAAGAAAAACACGCCCCCGAATCCGAAAATGACGTGCTTGAGGCTTTGCCTTGAATTCCCACGCAGCCCTGAAATGCCAACTCCAATCCACGGAACTCAACTCGAGATGTTATTTTAGAGCCATAATCATAATCAAGTCACTTTAGGCGGCATCCATTCTTGTGTGGGCTTTTCCTGTGCAGCCAGCGCCTTTCACCCCTCCATTCTTGCGTGGGCTTTCCCTGTGCAGCCAGCACCCCTCACTACGTGTCACACGCAATTCTACCCCCTGCCTCCACAATCGATTTTTCTAGAGGGTTATAAAACGCCGAAGCCTACTGGCGCTAAACCATGACGGAGGACGTGCTTTCAAACATGTGTGGTAAGACTCCTGTGCCTCCCGAGTCTTGGGCGTAGGCAGCTTAGTTGGCTAACACGCCTGCTGCTCCGTTCTTTGTAACCTGAAAGAGTTGGGTGGCCATTTACAAGGCAGCCTCAGTGTGCTGCAGTTTATGGAGCACGTATCGAGGCGGTCTTGTCCGTGCTCACCCAAATGTTTATGATTTCAAAGACTGAAATTTAGTGGGGAAAAAGAAGCATTTGGACCGCTACCTCCAAAAACATGAGCTACAACATTCCAGACTGTTCTGGCACTAGTTATATTTTTTGTAGATTACGTCATTAGCGGTTATGGTGGACATCCCGGCTATTCGCTAATAAGGCTTCGGCATTACAGGACTCCATGGGCGTTTTATTCAGTCCAGGAAGAAGGGATAGTATCTCTTCCCACCGCCTACCGCAACCCAACCCTTGGTTTATTGTAACGATTCCGAGCCCAACCGAGAATCCTTTTTAGGCCCTACTTATGATTCCTCACACCTTTTACGAGGACTTTCTGTTATGCCCCAGAGATATGCCTATTATGTTCCTTTCCATGCCCTCCTGCTTTGTACAGCGAAGTTTAAAAGTAGCCGGGGCTCGGGGGTCTTGATTATTCCTTCACTTGATCTATGAAGCTAGCATTATTTATTGGGGTTTTTTTGTCTATTCGCTCGAATTAGGCCCAAGGGGTATTAACGCGATTTATCAGAAGTGGATTGTTAGGAATTTCAGCAGAAACTGTTTGCCAGAAACATCATAAGTTACACTGGTTATTTCATGCGATGTGCAAATAATGAAAATATAAATAGTTACACACGTACGCATATTTTAGTGATGCAACTGGAAGGTACAGTAAAAACGAATAACAAAAGTGAAACTGAAGAGAAAAAAAAGGGGATAGAGCAAACTACAGTGAGAAAAATAAGATGCAAATGACACCTATCGTGTTGTGCGTGTGTGTATATATAGTTGTGTATGAATATCTACAGATACACACACAATACATATAAATGCAAAACCTGCAGATTTGGTACAATTTCTAGGATGCGTCACATACGTGATTAGAGTGTGGTACAACGAGCAGCATAAAAGGAAAGGAAGGAAGTTGAAGGAGCAAATAACGTTCAAATCGTAGTTGAAAGAATCGCTGGAAGAGACGATATTTAACGGTTTTTGAAAGTAGAGCAGGAGTAGTAGTATGGATAACATTCCAGATTTTAGGAATGCTGCCTGCCTCACTTCCTTCTTCCAGTGAAAGTCGGATGCAGCTGCAGTGAGTTGTTTTTAGCGCCATGTAGCCTTTTCACCTTTTGAGCGTGTTTCAAACCACTAAGTAATAACTTCGACTTTATACCTGAGTTCAGGGGGAACGGTACGAGAGTACTTGTAAATGTTTTCACAAATGAACAAAGGTCAGGGATCTTCTTACCTGTTGTTCTTACCGTACCTGTATGCGCAGGTACGGTATACTTAAACAAGCACTGGCAGAGCCCATTGGTCAGGTTTTGGCTGCGAGCCATTTAGCTTTGTCAAGGTTTGTTTTGTTAGGGTTTTTGGAAGCTGTAACACTTGCCATTAGGAAATTAAATCATTGTCTGATTTTTTTTTTCCCCCAGAGCACAGATTGCCATAGTAGGCACATAAATAACAAAAAACATTACATTTCTAACAAAACCACAAATTATTGCCTGTAGCTCGGAAATTTTGGATATATGACAGAGCGATTGGTCTGTTGAAAGTGTGCACAAGAGTATCAGAGTTGCAAGTATAACAGAGTCTTTTAAGAATGGGAAAAGGGAAAAGGGTGGCTTGTCTTACTTGTTAAAGAAAGTCAAAAAATTTAAAGAGCTACAGGCAATAATTTGTGGTTTTGTTAGAAATTGCATGGAATTGTTTAAAAAAAAGCTGTGGATTAAATCCAACGGAGAAAGTGGTTGTGGTGGCATTTGTTTTGTTCAATGCACTAGAAACAGAATCCGAAGTTAGTTGCAGCACTGGCGCTCTTCTTTGTTATTTAAGTACAGTAGGCTTGGCCTTGCTGCATATGAGCCAAACCCTGTTTTTGGTATCATAGTAGGCACATGGCACTGGTACGCATGTGACAGATGTTGCAGGTTTAGCTGGGCTGCCCTGCTTTTAGCCTTGGCTTCTGAGGCCTGTCAGGCTGTAATGCCACACCCCCCACTGACGTGGGAAGAGTTAGCAAATTAAATGCAGCCAGGCGCTGAAGGCTTAAGGCCTTTGCTCCCCATTACTGTATGTCAATCAACGAAGGGACACCCATTTGCCACTGGGTCCCTCGAGATTGCTCTGTGAATGCCTGGAGAGCAGTGGGTGTCCCTTCCTTGCAGTGGGTGGGCGTGAGTGCACATAATTGGCGTCATCGGCAGTTACTGTAAACTGATTCACTTTTAATGTATAGTGCGAACTTGACCCGAAGGTATTGGAGCGTTTTACATGGACGCATTCATTTTTTGTAGGCACAGGGAGATTAAGGGATTTGGCTAGAATCGCGGAATGTTGAGCAGATGCCAAGACTTTATCCCGCATCCCCAGTTCCAAGTCGGCAGCTCTTGTTGTTATGCCACATCCTTTCTTAAAGCTGTAATAGAGGTGAGTGGTGAGAAAGGATTACACAGTTCGTTCAAGTACTGCTATTTGTACCAAAGAATAGTGCTTCTTAATAGTACTGTAGTGAATAAACGTACACTGAAGATGGAATAACAGGGTTCATATGGTACAACCTTTGGTTTCCAGATCCAGGATTTAGCCACTACTGGGTCTCTGGGTCTTCACTGCCTGTGACTGCTAGGACGCAATGGTTTCTGTCTCTATCTCTGGATTTGCGCGCAAGCATTCTTAGAACTATGACCAGGTCACAACGTAATGAAGTCGGCAGCTCTGCCCGTTGGGCCACATCCTCTCACATCATCATTATTGCTGGTAGGAAGGCCAGATTTCCAAACATTAAAAACAGGACTTGTCACTGACACAGAAGTAGGAATAGGACCTGCTTTATTGCAATAGTATTTGCTGGCTATAGATTTCACACCCTCAAAGTCCTCTTTCTCCACGGATTCTCTTGCTACCACCCGTGCCGATCAGCTCTCTACAGACCCTCTCTCACATGTATTTAATTTATTTTATTGCGATACTCATCCCATTGTAGGTTATCGAGCGCTTTACATCACACTTATTATGCAGAGCTAATGACTCATAAGTGTGCAAGTCAAGGTATTGGAAATGTTACACAAGACAATGATGACTCCTAGGTGACATTAAAAATGCTATACGTCTCGCCTTTCATTAAGTGAAAGCTATTTGCTTTGCTATACAATACCATTAGCAAAGCAAATGGCTTTAACTTATTATTCCGTTTCCCGCGGTCTGGCCTGCGCGGCATTAACCCAGCTATTTGTCCTTTTGAATTCCCTCCTCCTTTCTGACAACTGTGCATGCTCTTGAACGCTGCTGTATTGGTAACTTTGCCCTGGTAATTGCCCTGTCATTTCCCGCTTCCTTAATCCCAATTTATGAACATTGCAATTGCAAAACCCCGCCATATGCTTCTACCTCTTTCTCTTATCTTCCATTGCAGCCTTTTCCTTTCATTCCCTAGACTCCCACACACTCCTGCAATCCCCCCCCATGTGAAACCCTCTCTATTTTGCTCCAAAATCCCAAACTTACTCTTTCCCTTCCTTGAGCCTTCCCTCCCTGGGTGATAATGCGGTACCGTGTCTCCCTCCCCCCACCCCCCTCCTCCCCCAAATACCAAACTACTGTCACTTTAGTGCTACAACCTGTCTTCCAGTTTTACCGTGGCAACAAGTTTATATTCTCTTAACTGGAAAGATCCTTCTGCTAAATGCTGAAACCGCCTGCCTACTTGGTTATTGGAGCCTATGATTACCTGACTTCATAACATTGCAGTAAACATCATCAACGAAACCTCATTAATACATTAAATTCCTGTAATCCCCCCTCCCTTAAACTCCAGACTTGTGAACATTGCAATAATAAAACCCCGCCCTACGCTTCCACCTCTTTCCTTTCTTTTTCCATTCTGCCTTTTCCTTGCATTCCCCAATATCTCTCTCACGACCCAGCAAGCATCCCCAAGCCATCTACCCTAGTGTTGATCCAAAGCTATTGACATTGTAAATAACAATGACGTTTCTTTAAATGTTTTAAAAACAAAAACATAAACAAAAATAATGTCAAGAGCAATGCCAATAGCTCTAACTTTAACAATGCCGAGACCATTGCATTGTAAATGCTTGTTATGTTCTGCATCTAGCTGTTCTGCTTGTGGTTTGGAATTACTCTATGAATCTAGCTTGCAATTCTGAACTAGTAGACGAGGAAGGAGTAATATTTTCGAAGCACTTTACTTTTAATCTGCAAAGCGGAGTTGAGACAGGCTTTACAAGCTTCTTTTAAAATTAAAATATGATGGGTCACCGTAGGTACTGCTCTCAAATATAGTGTTGTTTTAAAGGAGTAGACGTATAAGCAGCGCCGTGTTAAGAAAACGTCAGCTCGGCAAAAACAGAAGGGAATGAATGGTTTCATTACCATTACAATAGCGACCCCCTAGCGGAAAAGAAATGAAAAGTAATGGTTATCTTCTATCGGTTATTCAGAAGAGAGTGCGATGTTTCAATAGTTGGAGCTAGCTCAGCAGCAGTCCCTGCCTTTAATGCATGAGGTTGAGAGTTCGAGTATGCAAGATGTCCAAGCATGTCAGGCTGACCCGGTGCCTCCCATGCATTACATGCTTGCTAGATCATATAATGGATCATGTGCTCCATTTCTGAATTGTAGGAATTGTGGTTCCACCGGTCCATTTACATGTTTTGTTTACTTGCTCCAGGACATAAGTCCTAAAAATAGAAGTGAAGTACCAACCAAGTTGGGCAGTATGCAAGTGACATGTGTGGCATCATACAGCCCATGACTTCACAGGAAGTGATATCACAAGTGACATCAGATCTTCAGACCTCACACATGTTGAGCAGGTCTATCAAAAGCACATTTAAGCGCATTAGGAGATTTTGCGTTGGGCTTGTGCCAAAAAAGTGACGCAACCCAGCCCCAAAACTAAGCCTCAACTTATAAAAAAAAGAAATTTTAAACTCTGCAACAATGAAATTTGGCAACAAGGAGCAATGTGGTAGTAAATCTGTTCTGATCAATTGGTTGCAAAGTCTCGATCTAGTGACAGGGGAATACCTTGCTAAATCAGTTTACATTGATATAAGGCTGAAAAGCAATGATTACGAGTAAAATAAAGGGTTGCAATAATGCTGCTAAATTTCCATTTTTTGTGCCGCTAAATTTCCATTTTTGTGACGCTAAATTTGCACATCTATGCCGCAATATCCTGGAGGGTCTGATTAAAGTACGCTCATCAATAGCCTTAGTCGAAGGCTATTGATCTACCCCGGTGCTTTGATAGGTCAGCTTAGGGTAGTGTGGCACAGTCAGCTCGGAGAGAGCAGCACATGCTCCTACCTCATCCACGTTAACTACACCGGAGGCCATTCCCGGTACTTTATCTTTTAGCATTGTGCCCGTCAGGCCCTTCGAGAACATTGACAGCACGGATGGATGAGATTTCAAATATGAAAGGTGACCCCGGGTTTTATTTCACCTGTTGGTCTTTAGTAATTTATGGGGCATGGAGTTATCAAATGCACCTCTGGCTAACACTGATGAGCACCCTGGCGACGCTGTGAAAGATCCTAAAGGAGCGATTGAACGCCCTGAACGTAGGCACCGGGATGGCATCTCCAGTAAAATGTGTGGGTTAACACACCTCTGCTAACCTTGTTACTAGGTTTTCAGATATCCACTGTAACGCCAATACCACAAGTTCAGGTCAACAGGTAAATGAGGTGAGTCAGGTGAACAAGCAGACGAACAGGCGAGCAAATACGCTAACCGGGCCTAAGCGGAGCACACCAGGCCATCCCACAAACCGCACCAAGTCCTAGCTGGGCCGTCTCTGCAGGGTCCCTGGGCAACACTCCACAGAGGGACACAATGCCCTCCTCACTCAGACTCTCGACTTCTTCACAGACTGGAAAAGGGGGTTAAAGGCTTAGCGGTGTGGGGGATACAACTCCAAGCACCAATGGCAGCAGCTCCAACAAAAAGCAATGCTCCCAGAACCAGGCCAGGGAGCCTCCACAGCGCACCACGTGCTACCTGGCACCACCACCGACGGTAATGGTCACTCCTGATGAATCCAAGAAGAGTGGCTAGTTGGTGCGTGACGGTGGTTTTAGCGCAAATGATATGCGGTATGCGGCAATTATTGTGCTATGCGCGGCCACAATGTAAGGCACTCATGATGATTATTGGCGGTGGCAGCGGCAGGAGAGCCTTACTCCTACCTTACTCCTTGTCTGTGGGGCAGTTGGTGTGCTGTACGGCAGGTGGACACAAAGAAGGCCGAGCCACGGAGATATCCCAACCCTCAGGCACCGTTGTATGCTGGACGCAGCCCCGGGGACACAATGAAGGCCGCACCGCAAAAAAAAAACAATCCTTGGGCACTCATGATGGCTCCTGGCGATAGCACTCGGCGCTGGCTGTAACGGTGCCTCACTCCTCGTCCAACCCGCTACTCGCCAACGGCCAACCCGCTGCTTCGTGACGTGGTTCCTCCTCCAAGCGTCTTCAAACTAAGGATCTGACCTTTGACTCAAAGGGAAGCACCAAGTGGGCCCTACAAGTAGGCACTGGACTACTGTTGTTGCCCTGTGTGTATTTCGGTAAGCAGTGATAGCAGCATACAACTTTTTGTGAATATGTTGTGTGACCAGACCTATTTCTCTGTCAGTGAGAGCACGGTCTACTGACCCCTCTGGAGTAAATTTCCACTGCCATTTGAAACCCAGACATTTGCACTGACATCCGGTGTGTATGTAGCTCAGTTTGAAAAGCCATCATAGGACCGGCCCTAGGCCACCAGTGGCAAATGACTTCAACCACCACAGTCGGGGTTAAGTTGCCTCTATCTGCCTGTAGCCCTCGAACCGAGTACGACAAGATCAGACAGAGAACGGAAATGATTCAGACCAAGGCAGGTACAAATTAAGGAAGCTGAAAAAACACCATTCCCAGTGAAAGCACCACAGCTTACGCAGAATTGTTAGGGGGTCTCATCTGAAGAATGTAGTGGCACAGGTAGCAGTAAAACTGCAGGACACAGGGCCAAGAAAGAAAGGTAACAAAGGAAACAAGGGTGCCGACAAACATGGTGCCGGAATGCAGTAGTCAGAAAATGTCCCAGAGAACATGCGTCCAAAGCAATGATGGTACAACAAATTGTTCATCGCATGCTAGGTAGAAGCTGGTATACTGCAGCCCTTGAACTGGAGAATAAAAAGCGATTACTTTTTATTAAAATGTATGATCTGGTGACACCTATGGCCCTTTCTATGGGTTTGAGCGTAAAGAACCTCAAGGGGCTGGTTTGCCATGCATAAAACTTTAGGAAAATAATTATTTGAAATAATAGCATTTTATTTAACTCAATATTTGTAAGATTCTTTATATTGTTAATTATTTACTAATACAACAGAGACAGAATCTCAGTTGTCTGGATCACATCAGAAGCGAACCTCATTTCACATTTGCTTGCCGAGTGCGTAGACTATGTCCATGATTATAATGTATGTCTACTAGGGTTATAATAATAGTTACTGTAGATTATCATCTGCTCATACCTCATGTTCCCACTTTCAGTCAGAGAATACGCCATCGTTTTTTTAAATTGCCTGATTATGTAGAAGCTCTATAGACTGCATCAATTATTTGTTTATTGCAAAGGTTGTGAAAGCCCCACCACTGTAAAAAATATATTGGATTATCTACTTTTAAAGGGCACTAGAGAGAGAAAGATAGAGTTTTATTGTAGAATATAAACTGGACAACCAGACAGGATTGTGTCCCGCCTGCGCAGTGGGAAGAGGTCTTGAGCCAGCATTTCCCTTGATTTCTTGTAATCTCTTGTGATTTATTCATGTTTTTCTGCAGGTCCGGAGAGATCTGACACTGCCACATGGGGAGGCGGTGCAGCTGGTGGGACTGGACAAAGATGGAGGCATGGTCGTATACGATGAGGCCATTAAGACCTGCTTACAGGAAGCGGGGGTCGACAAGTATCCAGTCTGCATGATTTCCATCATAGGAGGCCAAAGCAAGGGTACCGCTGGCCTTCTGAATCACACATTGAGGAAACTGAGGAGTATGGTGAGAAACACACATAAGGGGGCGAAGGGAGCACTCTACAGGAGGTTTGGTCCGGGCGGTATACTGCATCATGCTGCCTGTATTGTGAGAAGCAAGTAATGGTGTGCAGTGGTGTGAGAGCCAACTGTGGGTGACACTGTTTTCTGCCCTACTGGAGAAAGAGGAGCCTGGTAGAGGACTGGGGAGCGGCAGATGCCAAACGTAAATTTAATACAGACTTTAATGGTGACGTCCACTTTTCTAGTCATTACCAAGTGCTCAAGTTGATGGATCGGGGCTACTTAGAGACGAAGTGAAAATTGCCATACGCCTGGGAACTGAGTCCATCAGCCCTATGTCCCTCTCACCTCAGCAGAGAGAGTGCAAATGTAATTCTTGCTGCCAAGGCTTCATTCCCCAGTTGAGTAAAAATAATGTCCACCCCTGTGGTACTAAGTTACATAATGAGGCCCATGGACTTATTTTCTTGATTCCATAGATAAGTCAGACACTTGTGTTCTGGTACCCACTTCTACACACAATGTGTACAGTTGTTCAGCCTGGATTTGTTCAAAGCCACTACCAAAGTCTCTCGGATTCTTTAGGAATAAGATGAGCATCTTTCACTGTAAGACCTTTTCGAGCCACACACACAGGCTTTCAATTATATTGTTTGGTATATTGATGATGTCTTTTAATGAAGGCTTGACTTATTCATTGACAATTTTTTTGTACTGTCTTATTGGACTGAGCATTATGACCTTGATTTTTGCACTGTTGAGTTGAAGCCTGCCTCCGTTCATCCATAAGTGGTCAGTAGTTTGTTGGTTACAGGGTCAAATTTATTATCCCTAACAATTATTTGTAATACACAATAGTGTATTTTTTGCTGGTGACTGTAAGTGTAGTACAAAATAATGGGGTATTGAGAGGTATTGGTCATTTCCATTACACATCCTTCTGCTCAGAATTAGTGACCATAAGGTGTGCTCTTGTGGTTAAGTAAAGCAAAAAGAACAATCGATGGACAGAATGCAGAACAGTGTCATACATTCACCCCAGTACAGAGATCTGAGCCTAAATCCATCGATTTTTTTGCTCACCATGCCATTCCATTTTGACCCCAGCCATATGCAAATCAGTCTTGACTTTGTGCACAATGGGAACTGTCCAGCCTGAACTGCCAGGCCAGGTCCTCCCTGGACTGGAAACAAGCATCCTAGGACCGTTTTCGGGGTTTCACCCCTCATTAGCCAAGATAGCTTGACTACAGTGGCATAGAGAGCACTGGACCCACGTCTAGGCATACCGGTCCCTCTCAGCGTGACCAATGCAAAAAAAAAAAACCAATTGATGGATGGAATGCAGAGCAATGTCATACATTCACCCCACTACAGAGATCTGGGCCTAAATCGATTGTTTTTTTGCTCACCATGCCAATCCAGTTTGACGCAGCCATATGCAAATCTGTCTTGACCCAGTAACCAATAGTAACAGTTCAGCCCGAACTGCCAGGCCAGGTCCTCCCTGGACTGGAAACAAGCATCCCCGGCCTGCTTTCGGGGTTTCACCCCTCATCAGCCAAGATAGAAGAATGCGTTTCACTTCAACAGAAAAAATCCTGACAGCAGTTCAGACTGCTGTAGCAAAAGAAAGAGCACTGACTCAGGGGAAACGCATCATTGTCGTTACTCCGGTACCGTCTTTAGAATCTCTTACAAAAACCAGCATCCCGAATGTGAAAGCGTTCCATCCAAGATGGATACAATGGGCTAATTCTCTTCAACATATGTTGAATACAGCTCAACCGGCGATAGGAAGTAAGCAGCAATATTTTTCAGAATGTGCTATCGTTAAAAGTTGCATGCATGATGGAAAGTTCCATCCAAGCTGCACAAAGGCGCAATCTCTAGGAGACTGCACGGCTCAGTTGGCGGAATTAAAAGCACTGATACTGGCACTTGTAAATACGGATCATGAATTCCCCACACGAATCGTGTGTGATTCTTTTTACTGTGTACAGTCGTACAATGAGTCGTACAATGAGTACTTAAAGCATTGGGAACAAAACAAAACGGGTTTAAGGATGGAAAAGGTGGCACAATTAAGCATAAAATGCTATGGGAACGGGTAGCAGAATTGAAATCCGAGCTACCGAGGACTCACGTGATCCATACACGGAGTCATCAACGTGATGGCGTTCATGTTGAAGGGAATTCATTGGCTGATGAAGCCGCAAAGGGGGCTGTTCGCACAGCTTTCTTATCTGCGCTGACTCGTTCGAAAACAAGAATAGACGGAGATATAATGGTAGCTGTCATCGCTTCACGCAAAGGCAGCACAGCAGTACCCAAAACATTTCCACTCAAATACTCCTACAAGTTAGATGCACAAAACATTCCAAATGCTCAGATTCCTGGAGTAGGGGATAGAGTAATACCAAATATGTATCATAGGCAAGGTTTAATACTAGCTGCATACGAGGGTTTGGGCTCTGTGCACACAGGCGTTACAGCGACTATTTCATTACTGAAACAGCGCTATTGGTGGCCAGGGTTATCCAAGCAAACAAAAGACTATGTCTTGAAATGCGACATCTGCCAGCAGATGAAAGGCTCCACCGTTACACGGCCGACACAGACGCCATTACTAAAGTCAGATAAACCTCTTGCATGTGTGTACTTGGACCACGGCGGCCCCTTACAAATGGACGGGGCTTACAGGTATATCATGGTTGCAGTGGATTCATGCTCGAGATTCCTATGGGTTTGGCCTCCGCGTTCTGCTGACGTTCAAACTGTTATAAAAGATTTGCGAGTCTTTATCTGTACATACGCAGTTAGCATGTTACTCTCTGACCGTGGCCCTGCGTTTAGCTCTCGGGCTGAAAAAGAGGCCACGGAAGGAATGGGCGTAGCATTGCAGTTCTCATCTCCGTATCATCCTGAGGGAAATTCTGTTGTGGAGAGAAAAAAACGAGACTTAAAGCAATCTAAAGCAATCTTTAACTACTAGAGTATTAGGCAAGGGCGGTAGTTGGGTCACACACCTTTATGGGGTACAGCGGCCATTAAATAACCAGCCAAGAAGCTCTCTAGGGGTTGTTACCCAATATAAGGTCCTATTTGGGACACATGTGGGTACCTGATCTTGATTGTGAAGGCGCAGTGGCGGATGAAAAACCATTTGACATCCATGATCGTTTGGCTGTTTTACAGGATCTAAAAGAATCCTGGACAAAACAAAGCAATGTCCATCTAAAGCAGACCGCCACTGAAGAAGTCAAGGTAGTCGCGGCAAGGCCTGTCTGGATCCCAAAAGTCAGGGATCTGGTCAGACAGTAAATTTCGGATAAAAAGGAATTTGGACCCTTTTACTGAAAACCTGTACCAATCCCTGCAGTACACAGAACAGGAACTGTGCTGCTCCCGCCTTTTGCCGGAAAAAAGGAGAAAAGGTTTGTCTCAATTGACTTAATCAAACCATACTATGTAGCCAATGCTAAACAGTAGGCCTAGTGGACTCTGATGAAGCAGACGTCCTCCTCTAGCTACAATCCAAGAAGTTCAAACAGAAAGACTCATCACGTTTGAAGAGCCACCTGTAAGGAATGAAGTACTAAGCAACAATGCTATGGACCTTGTTCCACTTGAAGCAAACATTCACCATCAAAAAGAAAATATGAATAATTCACAAGTTGCAATTAGACCTAATACAGATGTCCACATCAGCATGCCACGTCGGGAGGAAAAGGACACTTCAACTAATCCCGGTGCAATTCCAACAATGGATCGAACTGCTTCTGGCTATTTCATTAACTTTGATACGTTTTCACTGGATCCAAGCGAACCGGAAACAACGCCAGCCAAAACGCCATTCAAGCAAGAATTAAAGAACTTTATTCTCTTTCTTCAAAATACATACCTGGTATCCCCTTGGATTGAACTCTGGGTAATTTCTGGGATTATTTTTTTTCTTTTATGGCTGGGTTTAGTTTTGACTATTAGTATGCTTATTAACCCCTTCAGCGCGGCTCGGATTGCCGCGCTGTGCTGGAGGTTCCGTGCGCGGGCGGGGCCATGACAGAGCGGTTCTGTCCTGCGCACAGCGCAACCGACGCGCATGACGGAACCGCTCCTTCATTCGCATCGAAGGGGTTAATGGACATTATCTTCAACAAGATTCCACAGCCGGAAAGGTCAACATCCTCCTGAAGCCACACACATTGTCACATCGTGTACGAAGAGTCTTGTCATCACTGAACATTACAGCAGTTCCTATACCCGATGGTATAGTATGGGACGAGGTTGATTTCAAAATTTTCGGCCCGACCGAACTTTTAAAAATTAATCCTGTATTTAAAATATCATTAAGTGATTTCATTACCTCCAGTACATTTTCTGATGTTTGGGACACTGAAACAGTTAATAACATGTTATCTGATTTAGAGAAAACTGCTGCATTTTCTAATAATGAAATGTTATATGGTTCATCAGAATATGACAAATTGTACTGTTATCAACATTTTGGTCATCATTTCCTGTACAAATCCATTTCCCCTAGGAATGTATTGGAGTACCATCAGTGGGAACAATGCCCAACACCACCAAAAACTAGTTCACAAGTGTTTGCACAGAAATTAGCATACTTTCGGGATTTAACGCAACAGATCCAGCCTCATTTTATTATAAGGTTGCACCAACATCAGGACTGAAAATCATGCCAACAAACACTAAACAGATTTACTCTGCTTCCTTTTTAGCCCAATTGTCTGAACAGGGTTTCGACCTATGGCAAGACAAAACTGACACAAAATCGATTTGGGGTTCAAGAAACTGGCAAGTCCAGGGTACAGAGGCACTATTTAGAGCATGCCTCATTCCACAGCAGATGATGTTATTAAATGAAATTGTGCAACAGACATCCTGTCTTGGAATACCCAAGATAAAGGACCTGAACACTCCAAGGCTACCTGCACCGACACATGGGTGGCAGAATTCTTCTATAAAGGAAGGGCCAACAGTTGATGAGATACTAAAGTACAATAGATCAGACCCAAATTGGAAGGAGTGGGTGGTTTGGCCCTTAGACACAAATACATGTCATAGAAGGTTCCTGAACATCACCGAGGGACTCAGCATGCATAGGCCAGACCCACGTTATGTACAGAGAGAACATCCAGGGGTGTAGTGACATCCTATAGTGTTGGGTAGTTGTGCCTCGATTGGCTAGAAACCTCAACACTTACAGAATGGGTTAACAACTTTGACCTCCAGAGTATATTCATTAGGCAACATTGTATCTTCCTCTATTGACATACTGGAACAGGATTTAGCCATATTACAACACGTCCAATCACAGTTACTTTCTATTATGTTATTGAGCTGGACGCTACAATCTTTGCGTGCAGGCCTTGTGCCTTGTTGTTTGCTAAACAGTACGTCTCTGTTTTCATTTACAGTAGCTGAATTACCATCAACTGAGTGGCTAATCCATGGCCAAATCACTCTCCTGGTCACTACATTTCAGTTTCACTATTGCCTTGAGCAAAGGCAGGCAGATATGAAAAGTTGGGTAAAGAATACATTAAGAAATCCTGGGATTTACCATATATATTTCGATGCCGGAGTGGGGATCGAGAAGTGTTTTTTAGTGGTACTAGCTGCAACAACGCTTTTAGCGGTTCTCTCATATTCCAAGATATCGTTTTACACGGAGCCTGTAATGGTTCGGTTTCAAATCTGTCTTGCCACATGAAAGGAACACCAGCTGCCGTAATATCGCCAGTGTTCGAGTTACTTTCGAATGGGGGTTACTTTATGCTGAACGATCAAGGTTCGTTGTGGCATGCTTCCAGGCGTTGTATATCTGGTCACCGTGAACACCAGGGTTACTTGCTGTATGCAAGTTTTGTTTCCTCCGACAAATACAGTCAGGGAGGCGCTAGTATAGCCTTCACTGAATGTATGGTTGATAGAATTTGATGCTTTGAGCAGAATGAAAGCCATGCTTTTACAAAAAATTGTGCCACTGACCTTCGCTCGAAACCTTTGAACTTCAAGTTGCAAGGACCTCGACCGAGATATAGGTGCTAATTCGAACAAACTGCCCGCTGCATTTCGTAGAAATCGTGGGACATATCTTTAATATGTCTGATACGAGTGGCATTATACACCTATTTAAGACCATAGGGTCCGGATCCCTTAGCACTTTCCAGACTATCCTCGGAGTTATTCCTAACTTCATACACTCCGTGTTGGGAAGTATTTTCGGGGGTCTTCCTCTGATACTGCTAGCAGTAGCTGGAATCCTGATTATCGTCTACCTGCTGCGCAATGGACGGACCATCCGCCAGCGATGATTTTGAAGGCTCTCCTGCAAAGACCTTACCGTGAGCGCATGGTACAGCATCTCGGTGCACCTCGCCTACGAGAACTAAGTGCTTCTTGGTTCTTATCCTTCAGACCAGTCTTTGAAGACTGCATCGTACCTGTCTTCCAATGCCTGTTCTGAGGAGGCGTATGCGAATTGGACATCTGTCTGACACCTCTGACTGAGACGCTAGCGGACATTGACTCCAGGCTGGAACCCTTGTGGTCCCATGCACGACTCTGTCCCCAGCATATTCCCATCTTGACGCATGCCTTCCTTGAGGAACCGCAGGTGCCTTTCACGACTGAATTACATTGCAGCTCCAGCATTGACACAGAGGTTTCGAATCGGGTACCGGAGGCCTACATACCAGCTGTTGGCAGCGAGGAGTTTCATCTATGCACGCTTGACGTGCTATGCGAGGTATTGCAATGTTTGTCCCCTGCTGTAGCAGGCAGCGATAATGTTATGTCTTCCAGCCAGGACTTCCAATCTGAATCTGGCTCACCGTGTGCTGGGAACGAATTCAAAACTTTTACCCCTTTTCGTTTTCAAAATAACTTTTCAAATTGACACTTTCTATCTCAAAGCATGGCCTTCTAAGTACGCTTGCAGTAGCTCAACTTGTGTGATCAAACTCGTGTAGAACTGTGATTTGCGGGACTTTGCAACAATGTCAAACATTATCAAAGAACATTTTTTCCTTGTTTTTCAAACTGTTTTTAAATGATTTTTTAGAAACATTTTAAATAACTGCTTGATAATTTTATACACTGGCACTGTTATGAAAATGTGTATCTCAGAATGTGTATTATTATTGTTAAGTATAAGGTGGAGTGGGTGTTATATTTCATATAGGTGCCCTAATATAGGTCCAGGGAACATCGTACACTTTCCCTACATCAGCCCCCGTTATTTCATATGAACGAGCCTTATAAGGATATAATTCCAAATAAGGACAGAATGCCTTATAGGGACATCACGCCTTATAAGGACTGTAGCCTTTTATGGACTAAACCTTTCACCCAGTTCCATGCCGAGGGTGAGTTTTTCCCAATCAATATTGCTAAGACGTCATCCTTAGCTCATATGAAAAATCGATGAGTACACTCTCCAGGAGGCATACTTCACCTCTCCCATCGACGCACAAGGTTTTATCCCCAACATCATACCTCATACTGAAAAATGGGTAACACATGTACATAGACTGTATAAATACAACACCTCTTGCTATCAGAAAGCTGGAGGGAGCTGAGACTTCAAGGCCGACACACTGACCAGAGACGCTGCGGCTCCGGCATGACATCGCTCCACTGACAGTGGTCTAACTATCCCTTGCGGGGTGTCCAGCTCAAGTCTAGGACAAAGTCCCACATTCTCACTATCCAGGTATGGGGGTTCGATTCAATCCTAGCGGGAATCTTGGCTCTTATATTCTAGACTATTAGGCTTTTAGGCTCAGTAGCTCTTTCACACCTACTTACATGCTAGGTACACTCAGGTACATCTAGTCAGGCGTCTTATGAGTACGCACTTTATTTTTATAAATGCATTTCATATTAATGTACATGTTCTTGACTATTGCAAAATGGTAGAACAATACTATTCCTTTTTATTCACTGTACTGCTGGTACTATATCTCTGC
This sequence comes from Triturus cristatus, assembly GCF_964204655.1. Classification (NCBI taxonomy): domain Eukaryota; kingdom Metazoa; phylum Chordata; class Amphibia; order Caudata; family Salamandridae; genus Triturus; species Triturus cristatus. Next base: position 1,243,648,275 of record NC_140590.1, on the reverse strand, counting down.
TACTGTGTTACAATTGTAACAGCGCACTTATTCTACATGAGAAGAACTACGGTACAATAAATTCTTATTGTAAAAACGCTCGACTGTTTCTTCTCTGTATCTCTCTGAGAGCAAAACAAGCATGCACAAGTGACTGGGTGAAAAGTAGTATATTGTTTCCACGAGTCTGAGATTACTGTGTTCTGAGGTTGCAAAAACAAATCTCTCTAATAACAGGAGATTCTAGTTGCACTACGAGCTAGCTAATGCGAAAACAGGCTAACATATTCGGTGGGGGTGTACAGAGTCAGTCTGCCACCAGGCTCACAGTTTATGTTATCCGCAAATGCGTAGGTCCTACATAAAGGGTACTATTGGAACTACACTTCACTCCCAGTGGTGCCGGAGCGGCGTTAAGTCAACTGCTGTGAGCTGGGGAACCATTTTATTAGGTGCCCCCCGTCCCATAACATGCATATACTGTATGGTGAGGTGCGTCTGTGGTTCGGCGGACTGATCACCCCAACTATTGGAGAGAGCAGTCCATATTGAGCAGTGGAGTAGGAAACAGCCTAGGGGCAGTTTGTCTTCCTCTACTAATGTTGTGTATGGGATCAAAGGGCCCTTACGGAATAAGTCCCCTGTATCCTGTAGTCCTGCCTCTTTCCAGCATCGCATCTCGGCAGCCGTGGTGACCGTGTCGCCCCCTCCAGTGGCAGGGCAGGTGTGTGTGGAGCAACTTTAAGGGTGATGTACAGCATTCTTCAGTAGCATTTATATGCTACACTAAGAAGCAATGAGTCTGGCTTTTTGGCTGACGCGCAGGGGTGGAACAGTCCTGTCAGTTCTGAAAGAAACCGAGGCCCACGGGTAGATGTGGTATTATACCTGTGACCGTTCGCCAACCATCTAGCTATCCAATGCAGCTAGATAATATATTGGTCTAGATTTTGAGCCGCTACACCTCCTTGGTCTACAAATAGATATAGCTTGTTTATCGATAACTCGATGTCTTGAGTTCCCCCATATGAAATCTTTTATCACTTTTTCCAGTGGTTGGAAAAATAAGGGTGAGACATAGATTGGAAGTTTTGCACATGTCCCTACGTGCACCAAGGAAACCAAAGTTGTACAGGAGACAAAATGTCTCAAAAAAGGGTAGTCAAAAAGTGACTAAGGTACGTGCTCTAACCGGATCTGCGCTTTCTGGCACGGAAAAAGAAAGAACTGACGTCAGCGCACATAGGTGGCGCCTATTAGTTTCCGTGACGTCATCTCGGCGCTTATGACGCGAGCGACAGACGCGGAGCCGCACGACACCACCTACTGATGCGCAGGGGTACTGCTAGCAAAACTTTCCGGATCCAGTCTGACGCCTGGGGATATTCTAAGGTAAGGAATCTATCACTAATTAATGTTACAGATATATCATTACACAAGTAGTAACTTGTGCTATAAGAATCGGGGCAGTATCACCATTTTTGTAAGGGCCGCTCTGCGTGTCACAGACTGTATCTTGGAGCGGATCGCAGCTACGGCTCTGCCTAGATTGCCGTCCAGTAGGTCTGCTTGGCTCCTGTATATTCTGATTCTAAGATAGCGGAATGTGTCTGCACACCAGCGTACTCGCATTCCGTTCATTATATATCCCGGGTCACTACATTTGTCACTGAAGGGGTAAAGACAAGACTTGGAGGCAGAGGCATTGACTCTTGACCCCGATGTTGAGGCAAAGTTTCCTTGCTTGTGCGCTAACGGTTGGGGGACTTGTTGGATGTCTCTTACATACAAGAGTAGGTCGTCCGCGTACAGAGATATTGCGTGTGCGCCATCTCTTAACGTAATGCCTTCTCACATCGAATTGGCTTTTGCCTCCGCTAGGGCTTCTATGGCTAGTGAGAAAAGAAGGGTGGATAGCGGGCATCCTTGCCTAGTCCCTCTCTTCACCTGCACTTGGTTGGATATCTATGGACCTGTTTTACACGGACTGTCGGTGCAGTGTGTAGCAGATGCACTATGTTTATGAACCCCTCCCCCAGATTGTATCTTGTCAACGTTGCGAATAAAAATCCCTACTCCAAGGAGTCAAATGCTTTCTCCAAATCTAATATTAGGCATCCTGATTGTGGCCAGTGGGGTATTGAGTATGTTGCAACTCTAAAGAAGCACCTTAGGTTCAATGAGGTGCTCCGAGTGGGCCCAAAGCCGTTTTAGTCTGTATGGACAAAGGCAGGGACAACCTGCGCAAGTCTATCTGCAAGGAGTTTTAACAACACTTTCTAATCAACATTAAGAAGGGCTAGCGGCCTATAAGATTCTAGGTCTGTGGGGTCCTTTTCGGGTTTGGGAATTAACACCAAGTTTGCCTCACTCATAGATAAGGTGAGCTTCTGTTCGCTCACGGCCATGTGTACAGTGTGTGCAATTGAGGGGCCAGCGATGTGGCGTATGCCTTGTAAAATTCCGCTGGAAATCCGTCAGGGCCTGGCGTTTTTTTCCGAGGCCAGCGCTGCTCTCGCACTGCAGATCTCCTCGGGTGTTATTGGGTCATTTACCAGTTCTCTCTGCTCCGGTGTTATTTCTGGCAGGCTTATGGTGTCTAAGAACCTGTCTATGGATCCTTACTCTTGATGCCCCACGGATTGATCAATTGCAGTGTAATGGCGTGTCATTGCTGCGTGTATTTCATGCTGTGTGTATACACAACCTGTCCTGTGTCTGCCTTCAGGGCAGCTATAGGTTGATGGGCTTGTTCCTGCTGCAGGTGTCACGCTAATGTTCTGCCCGCCCTGTCTGCGGTGGCATGGGTGCGCGCTGCATATGCAGCGTAATTATGACAACGAAGCTTACGGCTTCATTCTTTTCCTGACCCAAGAGTTGGCGCTCTATTCTACTAAGCGCAGAGCTTAGTTGTTTGCGTATGTTCTAGGCGGAACCCAGGCAATGCCCTCTCAGGGTCACCTTAAAGGCATCCCATTCTATGAGTGTGTCTCCTGCAGACTGGCAATTGCTCTCAAAGTATTCTAGTATTGCCACCCTTAAAGGAGAGCGAAACGCCTGGTTTTCAAGCGCTGCAGACTGCAGCCGCCATGTAGGGATTAGAGGGGGCTCCGCAGCCCAAACAAGTTGTAAGAGTTGTGGGTTGTGATCTGAGTGTGTCCGCCCTAGTTATTTAGCATGTTTAATGAGTGGGGATAGGACAGGTGAATCAACTATAGGGTCTAGACGAACATGTAGACCATGCACTGGAGAATAAAAACGAGTATACACGTGCGTTCGGGTGGCGGGCACGCCATATGTCAGACAGCGACCAAATTGTAAGCCATTCCGATGAAATTAAAATGAAAAATGAAATGAAAATAGGTATTTGTTAAGCGCATGGCTACTCACATAGAGTGTCCCCACGCTAAACCCCCAGAAACCGCAACAAGATAGTGTGTGCGCATTGGATGTTGCTGTGGTTCGTATCTGATAGAGACTACTAGCCACAGATTCCTTCACGTAGAATTATCCCCAGGCGTGAGACTGGATCCGGAAACTTTTCATGCCACAGCATCCCTGCGCGCCGGGGCGACATCACGCGACTCCGCCAGCGAGGTCACATAAGACCCACCCCGGCGCGCCTATGTCAGTTTTTTTCCTTTTCTGCGTGCAACGTGGATCCGTTCCTGGCTACGGGCCCTTTCTTCCATTCTTTTGGTGGAACAGCCTTCGGGCTTTAAAACTTGCACGTTTTTTGGGCGTCTTATGTCGGCGATGGACCCTCACCTCATTTGTATGTGGTGTTTGGGGAAGGATCACAGCACCACAGATTGTGCGGCGTGCCAAAAGATGAAGCCGAAGTCGCGACGGGCGCGCCTAATGAAGCTTCACTCAGCGCGTCTCTCCAGGTCGACGTCCTCCCCTCAGTCTGCTTCGGCAGACGGCTTCAGTTCCGGCCGTGGTAGTCGTCCTCACCTTTCTCCGATGTCACGTGAACGTCGCTCCCCGGTGGGTAAGTGTCGCAGTTCGTCCCCGGGGGCTGGCTTCTGGCCTACCGGGGGCGTGGACTCTCCGCAGGTGATGCAGCCCCGCGTGTCGTCCTATCCACAGTTTCCCGGTGTTGGGGCGTCGAGAGTCCAGATGGAGACTTACGCAGCGGCTTTGCAGGCCTCGCTAGCGTCCCCTCCTCCTTCCCCTCCTGGGGCGTCGGCGGATCCCTTGCCCTGCGCAGGGCCCTCCGCGGCACCGCCGGTGGCTCCTGCCCCGGCGCCTACTGGTTCGGATCCAGGCTTGGAGGATGTGGTGCTGTTTGGGTGCGGCTCCTCTAGGGCACCTCCTTCAGGCCACGACGTCTCTGCCTCGCCGCAAACTCCCGCGGGGGTCCCTGTGGTGTCGTGGGAGGTCGCCGGGGCTCAGGTCGCATCCCCGAGCCCCTCTCGGTCCCTTGGCAGGGTGGTCCTGTCTAAGGCCGAGGTGATGCCGCTATGGCGCCGGCAGCAGCTGGACCGTGTGGAGCCACAAGGGTCGGTGGACCCTTCTCGTGTCACTCCGGGTCGAGGCCGAGGGCGGACCCCTCGTCCCTCTCCGGGCCCCTCTCGTACCTCTCCACAGGCGGCTGCCTCGTTGGAGGGCGAGTCGGAGGTTGTATCGTCCCTGGCGCCACCACAGGGGTTGCCGGGCGATCTTCGCCTCATTCTGTGCCGCGGAGGGCTTTGGGCCCCTCCCCGGGCCCGTCCCGTTCCCCCATGCAGGTGGTTGCCTTGGCGGGGGTCAGGCCGGCATCGTCCCGGCGCCGCTCCAGGGCCAGTGCGGCTCCAGCTCTACTCCGGTCTCCGGTCCGGTCTCCCGTGCGGGGTGACTTGGAGGTCCCTTGTCTGGTGGCGCCGGATGGTGCCGGCGTCCTGCCTCAAGCAGCGGACTCTGCGGTTTCGCGCAGGGGTCGTACCTCGGATTCGTCTTCGGACGCTCCTTCTTCTCCAGAGGCAGGCTGCATATTGGTGTCGTCCTCCCCGGAGACTGGTCGCCGCCGGGTGTCCTTTTCACTGGCATCGAAGGGCGACTCCCCGCCCTTCCTGAGGCAGAGGTGTTCGTCGGAAGAGCGGCAGGTCCCTCATTCTTCGGCTCCTCCTGACTTCCAGGTCTGGCCCTTGCCTGCCCCGCTTGGCCTCGGGACAGCCGCCTTAGTTTGCAGCCGTCACCCTCGGAGGAGCTGCTCTCTCCACCGCGGGGCCCTACGGATGCGGCCTTCGCTTACAAGGTGTCCACGGCTGTGGGCATCCAATGCATGGGTGACCCGGTGGCTCACTTTCCGGCGGACCATCTACTGGAGGTCCTCCACCAGGTGGGAGGGAAATCTTTCTTCCCTTGAAGGTTCGCTCCTTTCTGCCTTGGCGGGGGCTTGGAGGCGTCCTGCCTCAGGGGACCCGGTGCCTCTGCATCTTCTGCACCGGCACCTTCCGGTGCTGCATGACCCAGCATGTCTTTCCCTTCACCCCTCAGCCGTCAGCGCCCTTTTGCAGACTGCTTTTCCCTGCCTGCCGCCCCTGTTGACTCCGCCGTCCCAGGAGGCCCGCTGGCTGGACACTTGGGGACGCAACATTTTTGCCGCAGCCCTGCGGGCCCTTAACACCTTGTGTGTGTTGGCTAGGGCCTCCTCCTGTTTGTGGGGCTCAGCTGAGTCTCTGGGGTCTGCAGCGTCCCAGGAGTCTGCTTAGGTGGATTTGCGGCATCCACTCTGGACGTCTCAGAGGTGCTGGGCCAGACCATTGCTTCCTCAGTCACTCTCCGATGCCATGCTTGGCTTCAGGACGGCGTCTTCCCCGAAAATATTCGGGAGAGGCTCATTGATCTCCCATTTGATGGCAGCCTGTTGTTCCATGCCCCGGCTGACTCCGCCATCCAGAGGCTCTTGACAGGGCTCCGTCCTCCTCCTCCGCCTTGTCCTCCTCCTCCTCCTCCATCCCCTCCTCAGTGACTTCTGAGTTGGGTTGCTTCTGGGCCTTCTCAGGTTCTGGTTGTGGAGTATGTTTTTCTGGCCCTTTACGTCCTTCCTCGGGACTTTGGCATTGTTGGCTGCTGGACGGCCCTTTTGTTGATTGTGTGTGAGTTCTGCAGGAGTTGTTGCGCAGACTTGGCCCTGAGATTGGGCCTTCTGCCTTGCTTGGGCTGCTTGTCAAGCTTGCAGCGGGGGTGTTTTCTTCCCTGTGGTTCTTTTGTTTCTTCCTCTGCTGCGGAAGTTCCTCCAAAGAGGGTTCTCCTATCTTGGGACTTAACGTGCCCTATGTAGGGTAGTGGTAGCTGTCATATGGCTTGCGCTCTTCTGGAGGGTTCTGGTCGCCTTCGGGTACCTCTTCTCCATGGTGTTTAAGTAGGTTGCTTTTGATTCCTGAGGTAGTGTGCGTGGCCACTCGTAGTGGTGGCCCGGGCCTCTCCTCCTCTCTCTGCTCATGTTCTGAGGTCTGGGATGTTCCTATGTTCTCCCTTGCCAGGAGTCACCTACTCTGCCTTCCTGGGGCCCCTGGCTGTTCTTCTTGCTTCTGGCTTAGACTGCCGACATTGTTCTGGTTGGCAGGCCTTTCCCGTGGATATTGCTAGGGTATCCATTCTACGTGAAGGAATCTGCGGCTAGTACGAGTTACTTACCTTCAGTAACGATGTATCTGGTAGAGACGATTCTAGCTGCAGATTCCTTCACGGCCCGCCCTTCCTCCCCTATTCTGCGAGGACCCTTGGGGTGGTCTTCGGTACTCGCATCCCGGTGGGGGGCAGTGTCTCTTGTGAGTGCCTTCCTTGTTCTTAATGGATGGCTCCATCTGGGGGCGGTTCATTCCTTCTTGGTTCTTTGGAGGATGGGGTTCCGGTGCTCTGGTGCCCTGCTGCTCAGACTACTCCAGGTTTGGGGGGGTTGCTTTCTATCCCTGTCCTCCCTTCCTCCCATTGCTGTTCTCTGCTTACGGGTCATCTGGCCTTGTCTTGCCCTTGTCCCTTGTGGGTGGTTGCCCTCTTGGTTGGGGTGACCTGAAGGTTTGTCGTCCCTGTCTATCTTGGGACTAGTCCCATTCCTTGCTCAGGATGGGGTGGGTAGGTTTACTACGTGTGCCATCACTTTTACGCATGTTCTTTGCCTCCGGGGCACAGGGATGGGAGGTTGTCTATGTGTTGGCAGGGTGACTGCGCAGATTTCTGCTTGTTCTTCTTTCCTCTTTCCCTGCCCTTGGGTTCTGCGGTGTTGGCACTCCTCTGGTGGTGTTGTTAGTCACCGTTTCCTTCCAATTTTTCTGCTCTTCACACACTGTTCCCATGCTTCCACAATTTTTTATCTGGTGGTTCCGCGTTGTGGTGCGGAAAAGTTCTCAGAAGAAAACTGACATGGGCGTGCCGGGGCGGGTCTTATGTGACCACGCTGACGTCACGTTCACGGTCCCTGGGCGGAGTCGCGTGAGGTCGCCCGGCCCCCGGCGCGCAGGGATGCTGTGGCAGGAAAAGTTTCTGGATCCAGTCTCGCCTGGGGGTAATTCTATGTGAAGGAATCTGTGGCTAGAATCGTCTCTACCAGATACATCGTTACTGAAGGTCTGGGTATGACCAGTCCAGGTTTATGTCTAGAACTGAGTTGAAGTCTCCTCCTATAGGCCAAGGAAGCCCTCTCAATCTAACTAGTACCTTAGAGAGCCTGGCAAGGAATGAAGCTTGCTCCATGTTTGGTGCATACATGAGCCCATAAGGATTATTTGCCCGTTCAGCATGCTTTTCAAAAATAAATATCTACCCTCCGGGTCTATGTCCACCTCCTGCTCCACAAACAGGACCCCTGTCTTTATCTATGTCAGTGCCCCACACGCTCGGGAGGAATAGTTAGTGCTGTATACACGCCCTCTCCAGCGTTTGTGAAGGAGGCAGGCTTCTACCTGGGTGAGGTGTGTCTCCTGTAAGAAGGCTATTGTTGCTTGTCTGCGCTGGAGGTATGAGTACACAGAGTATCTGCAAGTGGTTGTGTGCATGCCCCTCGCGTTCCACGTAAGGATGTTAGTCTGTTCCATGAGTGAGTAGTGTGCCCTCCTGCATCAAGGGGGGTGGGGTGAGAGCATGGCTAGATTTCAAGCGACTGCTAGGAGCCACCAGGGGGCATAAAAAGGGGGGAAAAGAAAGTTCTAGAACTGGGGGCACAACTGTGTGCTTCATACCTTGATGAGGGCGAACACGTAGTCAATATTCGTCCAAACTGCAGAGCCTAACCGCAACTAACTCGTTAGGTGTGGTTAACTGCTGGGGTGCGTGCTACAGGTTTATGCATTTTGGACATACCCTCGATGTTATCTCTGGGCAATTGATAGCTCCCTTTGGGCTTAGGGTGTAGCCGTACCCTAGTCAGTACTTAATCGGAAGAGGGTTTTCGCCAGTGTAGTGGTTCATACTGTGCATTTTACAGGTTTTACATGCCTGTTGATGTGGAGCTATTAGAGTAATTAGCATTAATAGAACAATATAGCAATTCTGCATCATATGGTAAAAATACACTTAACAGTACGTTGGGAAGTGTTCAGATTATACCGACCGATGTCTGCGGCATGATGTCCGGCAGCAGCAGAGTCCAAGTCATCAGATCTGGCTGTCGACGACCAAGATGCACTCCGAGAAGGGGTGGATCGTGTCTCTGGCTCAGAGATTAGCGGTTTATTTCGGATTGCTGCAGCCACGTGTAGGGCCTCTTGCCTTTCTATTTGCCTTTGTTCAATGTCGGGGATCGCAGCTTGCGGTCTCAGTTGCTTGGAGTGTCCTCCTCCCCCCCCCAGAGCCGATTTCTTCTACCTTGTTGGGGGAGCTGTATGACTGCAGTTAGTTTGGGTTCCATCAGCAGGCTCGATTTTTCTAACCAGTCCCAGACCCCGGGTGGCGTGTCAAAGACTCGGGGAAGCTCTTACATAATTACTTGCATTTTAGCTGTGAAGATTAAGGAGTAACGGATGTTCAAGTCGCGGCGCTCCACTACAAATTGAGCTAACAGTGCATCTTCTGGGAACAGTTCCTTCAACCAGCGCTCGACATATGCAACAGGGTCTTGTTCCTCCTCTACCTCGGGCAGGCCCATCACTCGGATATTATTTCGGCAGGAGCGGCCCTCTGCGTCCTCCAGCCTATCTTCTAGCGTGTTTACCCGATCCACGAGGTCTTGTAGAGCTTCTGCGTGGCTTCTTGTGGTCGGTTTCAGATCCAGCAGCACTTCATGTTGGTTTGTACCCTGACAGTTTGCGATGGTCTGCTCGCAGTAGTGTGAAGTCAGAGACAACCTTATCTATTTTGGATTCTAGTGAGGTCCGGGTGTGTTCCGGGACGGCACCTATCTTCTCCACTGCAGAAAGACAGGACAGAGTCAATTTCTGTGGAGAGTGTCGTGGTCAGTGTTTCTCCTGCTTGGTCTTTAATTGCTTGCCAGGCATCCTGGGTCTCCGATTGAGCAGCGGTTTGCTGCGCGTTTGTATGTAGGCGACCCATGGCTAAATGTTGCGTGGAGGGCATGCAGGTGTCCGGGGCGGCTTGCTCGTTTTTTGCCTGAGGGCTGTGTTGAACACAGGGGGGGTGCTGCTTTTCTGTGCGTGTCTTTCAGGTGCCTGCTGGCTGCACCAGTGCAGTGTTGCAGTCCTACCACTTAGCTAGGCCATCACCATCTGCGGGAGCTGTAGGGTCTGTTGTGCATTGGAGGTCTGCTGTGGGGCAGCGCCCCATAACCCGCGAGCGTTTGGCACCCTGTTCTCCCCTAGCGAGCAAAGAGGGAGAGAGAGGCCCCAAGGAGATCCAACGCAGCAGGTGTCTTATCTTGGGCTGCACGAGCTTTGCTATTGCAGTGTGTGCTGTGTTTGGGGTTCCGGCTGTCTGTTTATTCTCTTCCTGACCAGGTCCGTGCCAGCGCATGCTCAGCGCAGGCAATTGTGGGGACTGCGAGCCTCAGGGGGTCAGGCACACCCACCGCCAGTACTCATGAAGTGCGCCAATTCTCCCGATTCGTTTCCATCGGGCAACAGCCCGGGTCTGGTTCCTCACAGGCCTTTTAGCAACAGCGCAGGCAGCCACTCACCGGTCCACCTTGCTCTGGTCTCTGCTTCCGTCCTCCGGGGTTTAAGGTCATGTGAGCAGGGCGAAAGGCACTCTTTCACAAGTGAGCCCGGGGGCTCGATGTTATTTGAATTTGAGTATGCTATAGTTGTTTTAGTCCATGTTGGGCTCCATCTCTGCCGCTACCGTGGTGGGGCCAATGCAGATCTCGCCTCCCGTCTCCCGTGGTCTTCACGCCTTGCGTACTGGTCAGATGCCTCCCGCCCTGAGGTCTCAATTTGACGAGGCCTCGTGTGTCTCTGGAGCTTCCGCCTCTCGAGGCTCCCAGATTCCGACTCCGGATACCACCGCTGACCCCAGGCTCCGCGCTCGCCTGCTGCGGCTTCTTAATTTGTATTGCGCCTCTGTTCAGCGTTAGGGCGAACCACTTGACTGTCCTCGCGTTCTCTTCGCTCGACTCCGCCCCGCACAGGGAGCCGGCGTCTTGCCAGCGAGGCCACTAATATGCTTGCGGCTTCGACGCGGCAAGGAACAGCAGGTGCCTCGCGGTAATTAGGGCCTCCTGCGTACTAGGTGTTGCTGGTGCGCTATAGTCAATCCGATTAATAAGATCAACAGGGTATTCAAGGGTTTGTACGAGCAGAGCTCTAGAGGTTTGCGTCCGTCATCTTGGCTGGCTAGCCAGTCCCCCAATATGCAGTTCTCTCTTAAGCGTTATAAGTAGATTACATGGTCCACATGCTGAATTCAACTGACAGGCCTAATGATATCAATAAGCAAGGATCCTCATTTTCCACTGTTCTCTGAAAGAGATTACATAACCTAGTGCCGTGACAAGGCATAAAGGCTATCTTCATTGGTACACCACTAATTTCTCTAACTGTTTCGACATGGTGGAGCATACAATGATGTGTCTGACGTGAGCATATTAGTTCACATCTACGGATTGCTGAACTGGGGCATGTTTCAAGCTTTTATATCACTGTACTGTTTAATAGTTTCAGATTGATAATGTTAAGTATTTAAATGCCAAGTTGCTCTGTACATAGTTGAAGGGCCCAGGCTGGAATAGAATATGAGAGGGTGTTTATGGTTTTGAGGGACAAAATTATTCAGATTAGATTCGGAAGATACCTCTCTGGGATCATTTACGGAATGTTTTTTGAAGTGAGGCTTGTTGAGATACATTTGCCAAGGTCCCTTCTTATCAACCGGAGAGATCCCTTCTCTGTTTTTGTTAAAGTAATGTGCCATATTGTTGGGCTTCTCTTACGTTGCTGAAAGGCTTGCTTAGTCAAGAGTGACTGCCGTCTTATCTATGGTAGATAAGTCTCTGTTTTTTCGACCTGCAGTTCACTGTGCAAAAACATTGCATGCCCTCAAAAATAGATTTATGATAGCCTCAATTTGGCTTAAATAGATGGCTTATCTAAAAAAAAAAAAACTTTGTTTATTTACCACTTTCTTCCTGATTTTGTATTTTCCTTATTTTTTTTTCTTTCTAATGTTCTGTGAACTGGGGTTCATGGCGAGTTTTGGCACAGTATCTTTCTAGTGAGACCAGACAATCAGAGCTCCACTTTTAGACTTGAAAACGTCAAAACGATTTATATTGATTACATAGATCATTTTTTATTTTTGTAAATTGAGTAATGTCCTGCATGAACGAGCCAATAAAGTCTTTCCTGTTTTACAGTGCTAGTGAGCTGATGTTTTATATTAAAGGACAATGGTATGGCTGATTTGGAAATATCCTTGCTGCCTTCTATCTTATAAGTCTTGGGTGGGAGATTTGAAGGTAGAACACAGGGCTAGTACTTATTCAGATGCCATTGCCTGTTAATTCTATTTCTCTGACTTTCACCACTCATAGGAAAGAAGAGGAACCTTCCGCAGCACTCAGCCAGAGTGGAAGGCCAACCAGCATGGGGCCAAAGGAGTGTGGATGTGGAGGACACCCTTTCTGATTGATGTGTTAGGAGAAAAGGTGAGCGAGGATTTAAAGCAAGACACCTTTGATTTCCTGTATTTATGTGTTGGAGATAGTGATATTATTAGCAAGGTATTAGTTGAGAAATTTAAAAAAAGGATTAAGTGTTGCTAACAAATACTTCTTTGAATATTTAGTGTCCGAGCCCACTGGAGCAAAGAATTTCAGAAAATAAGCAAAGAAGGGTCAAAAGCAGAACACCAGGGCCAACAGACTGCTTGCAGTAGCTTCAATAAGCAGTATAAATCACTTTAGTCACTATGGGATGGGGAGAATGACACATTATTGTTCCTTTTGCTAGGATACCAGACTAGCAAAGATTTGAAATCCAGTGATCAGGGTCTAACACCAAGATACGATTCGCTTTCAAGCAGATAAATTACACAACACTCTCTTTCGGTCTGTTGGCTGCATGGAGCTGAGCTTTCAGACTTCTCTCAGGAGGGTTGAAGATAAAAACATAACATGTGTTCAGTCTAACCACATACAAAATAAAATATTGTCTTTTTAAACCATTTAGTTGAAGAGGGAATTCTAAAAACAGTCAAAATGTAAAAGGAAGGCATAAATACTCTGGATTTACAGTGGAAATCCAATAAGTAACAGGAGCTTGCAGTGACCGAGCAATTTTCCGAAAAACAGCTTTTATTTGCAAATTTCTCGGAAGGCTTTGCTTGGCAGATGTCACGAATCACGAGAATGGTGTCATCTCCTCCAGGATTTTCTTGTGGCAGTAAGGCACTTGCAAAATACCCCAGAGGGAACATGAGAACAATCAAGGATTTTGTCTTGATTAAAGCACAAGAATCCATTTCATTATTCGTCCCAAAGCATTGGTTGGCTGGCTCTTGGAAGTGCACAGGGCCTATTCTGGTACACTCGATGGTCACTGAAGCTCTGCTGCAGCAGGGAAGGATGATTGCCTCCTTTTAATTGGTTGTCTCTTCTGTTGTACCAAAGGATCCTCTGCCACCTGCCAATGTTTGTCTCAAGCCAGAGAGCCTGTGTCTCCATTGATCCACATTGCCCCGATTAACTGGGAGATTTCTCACAGAAAGGTATTCAGAGGATGGGTATTCAGAGGATGGTCAGGGTATCTTCGAGCAAAATAGAAGTTCATCTGTGAGATGAAGAAAAAAGACTTGTTAGTTATTTCTCACAGTTTGGTTATAAAATGAAGATGGATGATTGATGTGTTCAACAAGTCGATGCTGTGATAAAGCACAGACTCTTACAGCACTGCTCTTGGCTTTCTTCAGAACTAGTACTTGCTCAAAATATTCACTCTTTCTTATATGTAAAAGTGTTAATACTTGGTGTCGCAAAGTAGTTGAATTTTATTTAGCAGCACTATCCAAACAGTATATTAATCTCATTGCAAGCTAAATAGTGTGAAAGTCACATGTTGGAAATAACAGGAACTGGAATGAAATGAGGCCCACAGTGTTTTATCACTTTAGTTATAAAAACAAAACTCAAACAAACTGCTAGCAAGCAGCTATGGCAGGTAATCTAGTCCATTTTTGGGACTGGTGGTTGGTTTATGAGGTGATCTGGATAGTATTAAATGGCAGTGGGGCATGGATGGTGAGATGTTAATTATAAGAAATGATACATTGGTAACTAGCTGACTCTCTTTGAGTGCTCTCTTATATGTTCAGCAAGAGCTAGAGGAACGCTGAATGGCGCAAGTCTCATTACATGTGCAGGACTCTGAACTGTATAGATCTCACCAGCTCAGGTCAGAGAATGGGTACAAGTCTGTCCTGTAACTAGAGGACAAACCTTTCAGTGCAATTTTAATAGTCCTATGAGTGGCAGGAGGGAGTTCTGGTAGATGATAGCTAAGCATACTATAGTGCGCAGACGTCGCCGCCTGGATGAAAAGCAGGGGCCTGAAGCTAAACTCGGAGAAGACCGAACCCCTCATCCTTGGACACTCCACCTCCGCTTGGGACAACACCTGGTGGCCCTCCGCCCTCGGGAGTCCACCCACCCTAACAGACCACGCACTGAAACTCTGCATCATCCTCGACTCCTCCCTCAACATGACCCGCCAGATCAACTCCATCGCCTCCACCAGCTTCAATTGCCTTCGGATCCTCTGCAAGACCTTCAAATGGATACCACCAGAATGAAGAAAAACCGTCACCCACGCACTTGTAACCAGCAGATTGGACTGTGGCAACGCCCTCTACGCCGGAATCAACATAACTCCCCTGCACAGGCTACAGACCTTCCAGAACGCCGCAACCAGACTCGCCCTCGGAACTCCACGGCACAAACACATGACCCAACACCTACGTGACCTCCAGTGGCTCCCTGTCGAGAAGAGAGTTACCTTCAAACTGCTTACCCACGCTTTCAAATCCCTCCACAACATCGGACCCAGCTGCGTGATAGCCATCTCCTACTGTGGGTGGGGTGGGGACTTCTACTGTAGATATGTGTGGGAACGAGCTTGAAGTGGGGGTTCCAAGGAATGTCTTTCCGTACATCAAAGTCTCAATAAGAATGTACCATATGTAATAAAGCAACAAACCTGTGTATAAGAGACCAGGTCTCAGAGATGCAGTTAGAGCACCTCGTGACGATACCTTGCTGTCTGATCTGATGTGTTCTGCTCCGACGGAATAAAACTTTGTTTCCTGCCTTCCAGTCTCCGGCGCCTGCCTCTTTCATTGGTAAATTATCGAGTGGTATGAGAGGCGATTACCGCCGGGCAATACTTGAAAGGTTATCGACTGAAACTGCCGCTACCATTTAACATGCGGGGAGCTGGGCCATAAATCAAGACTTTACCCAAGTATTTGCTTTCCTACAAGTCTGTGGATGAGAGGAAAAAATACTTTTCCAGCTCACCCTCTCAATGTTATGTACTTCAGTCCCAGATAGACATCTGCCAATCCACAATTCATTGCTGGCAGAAAATATTTTTCCTGGTTACCTTTCAGTTGAAGATTCAGCATAGCATTCCACACACTTTGCTTTGGAGGAAGGTAGTGGACTCAACCACGGGTGCGAACAATGTATGAACTCAGACACCAGTGGAAATGGAGCAGTAGTCCTTGACAGCAGATGGCTGCTTTTAGGTACTACTGGGCCATCTTTCATGCTGTTTCACCACAGCATCTCAGGCTGAAATATAAAGCTCTAAGACTGAAAAAAAAAATAGTTATTATGTTTACTTCCCCAGGTGGCCGTTTTCCTTGTTGATACTGAGTTTTCATTGGATATTGATGCCAACAAGGAGACCTCTGTGAAGCTTTCGGCATTGAGCATGCTGCTCAGCTCCTATCTGGTGAGTAGTTGCAGCTAGTGTGTGCTCTCAGCTCCAGTGTTTTAGCTGCCATAGCAATGTGTTTGCTGCTTGGGTACTGCCATTTAACTTCGTGTAGCAGGTGTGTACCGCCTAACACCTAGGTAGTGTGTGGTTGTGACAAGTGCGTGCCGCTGTGTGTCGCTCATTTCCGTTAGGATAAGGGAGTGTGGTGATAGTGTTCTTAACTCATATCGGGCATATATGGGTGTGCTCAACTCATCAGTTGAGCAAGTGTCGAAAGTGTGTGCTGCTCATCTCTTTTCCAGGTGAGTGTATGATGCTCAGTCCTTATGTGGTAAGCATTTGTGGTGACTGTAGACTCAATAACTCTTCTAAGGGTCTGACGAATGCCTGTGGTTCAGCACCTAATAAGTGAGATTGTGCTTCTTGTTGTTTGTTCAGAAGTAGTTTGTGTTATATATTTGCAGTGCAGCTCATGTAGTAAGTGGGTGCACTGATTGTGTGTGATGAATATGTTCTACTTCAAGAAGCAGCCATGGGTAAATTGTAGATGATAGTCTCCCCTAATGAGGTCTCATCTTTTTTGCAGATCTTTACAGTGACCACTGGCATGAGGGAGACAGATCTGGAATATCTTGAGGTAAATCGGAATAAGGATCTTGATTCTTGTGTTTGAAGCAGCCCTGCATATGCCCTCTCGCTATGTCTTGTTTAGAGTACCTCACTGTAAGATCCTTGGCTCTGCTGAATACACAGATCTGCAGAGTTAGTGGGGGTTCTCAATCAATTGGCTGAAGCACAGGTTTAACCTATGGGTAACAGATAGTGACTCCTCACCAAGTTTTACTGGGGAAATAATGTGTTGGAGGCATATGAGCTGCAGATTACACACTTGTGCATAGATCGCCATCTGGTGTTGGGCCCGGATGTTTGCAGTTGTTTTTCCTTTTGGAAAGTCTTTGGAAGTCATGAGGTCGGTGACTCCTCCTTTGGATCGTATTGCGCATGGGCTTCGGCTCCATCCTCAGATTGTTTTTTTCCGCCATCGGGCTCCGATGAGATCTTCGCGCTCCGGTTCCGAACAGCTTCCAGTTCGACGATCGACGCGCAATCCACACCCCAATTCGCGGTATTGTTTTCGATCGCGATCTCCCCACTCGATGCGGCTCTCATCGGCAAGAACCTTCGATTCTGGTCGTCGACGGTGGCCTTTGGGCCTACCCAAGCTCCGGTCCTGGCTAATGGAAAGGACTCCCTTCAAAAAGTGCCCTCGATGTGGGTCCAAATTCCCCCACACCGATCTCCACGAAGTATGTAATCTCTGCCTCTCCCCTGAACACAAGTCTCGAGATTGTCCGGCGTGTAAGTCCTTCCGGTCCAAGAAAACCATTTGAGACCGAAGGGCCAGAAGAACCATGGCACACTTATCGACGGCGATTCCGGACGACATCTTCGGGGAAGGCGCCGACGCTCCAGAAGAACACCACACCGACGAGGGACTCGTCAGCGCCTCCGAAGCCGACGATTCAGATGTGGAGGACATCACTCCGGCACAGAGGGTCGCGAGTACTAATCTACCCCCCCCCCCCTTACACACACACTCACTGGCACCGAAAAAGGCTTCAGTCACGCCTTCGCCTCCGGGCCTAAGCAAAACCAAAGACACTGCTTCCCACACCGCACCTTCAGGCCCGGTAAAGAAGCCGATTAAGCCTTCCGGCGGCTCGGGCTCGAGCCAGCCCACCGTCAGTGCCGATAAACACTCTTCGACACCGAGCCCCGCACCGAAACACTCGGTGTCGAGAACCAGCTCCAGCTCCAGCTCCTCGGTGCCGACACCATCTTCGGCTCCGACAAAAGCACACACGGCCACCAGCACCGACACTTCGAAGCCGAAATCCATCTCGGTGCCGACCAAACAATCAGACTTTTCCAAGCATAGTTCCAAACAACGAACCAGCGCGGATAAAGCCAAAAAACCAACGGCCCGACGCCTTCGGCGCCCACGGACCAACCAACCTCACCAGAACTCTTTACACCGGAGCCATTACAAAAAACACTAACCAAGGATCCTAAAACCGGACATTTGATGCTCTCCATCAAAAAGAGACAGCTGGAAAAACCTGCTCCACCTCCAAAGAGGAAGGACTCTGCTACCTCTCCTCCTTTCAAAATACCTCCACCGCCCCCTCCACCTTCCCCTCCTCCACCGTCTCCACCCCCACCTCATCATTCCCCAACACCCTCTCCGGATGATGATGATCAGGGGGTCCCATATGATGACATAGGAGACGTGCCTCAAGATTTACCTACAGGGGACCCCACTCCCACAGGCTCCCCAGACCCATGGGACGATTATAATATCCCTGACATCCCTAATGTCCCACAGGATGATCTCTACCATTCCAGACCTTCCCCACCAGAAGACTCACTGGGGTTCAACCATCTACTACAAAGGGCAGCTCACTATCACGGGGTAGATCTCCATACCGACCCCTTGGAGGAGGATTTCCTCCTCGATACGTATGACACCACACATAGGACTACCTCCATATTGCCTATGCTCAAGAGAGTTATAAAACATGCGCCAGAGGTCTTTAAAGACCCAGTCAGAGCCAGGATCATTAACCAGCGCATTGAAAATAAATCCAAATCCACCCCTACAGATCCCTCCTACATCAGGGGGCCAGCACCACTAGATTCTCTGGTAGTGTCCACAGCACGTAAAAGGGCCAACTCCCAAGTGTCAGGCGAAGCACCACCACCTGACAAAGAGTCTAAACTCTTGGACACATCAGGCAGGCGTACTGCATCCCAAGCTGCCAACATATGGCATATCGCTAATACACAAGCGCTACTAGCCAGGTATGACAGGGCCCATTATGACGAATTAGAAGCCATAATGCAACATCTCCCTGATAAATACAAACCTAGGGCCAACGAGCTAATTCAGGAGGGCAAAACCATTACTAATACCTCCATACGTTGTACCCTAGATGCATCAGACACAGCCTCCAGGGCCATTAATACTAGTGTCCTCCTCCGTCGCCATGCCTGGCTAAGGATCTCAGGTTTTAAACCGGAGGTACAAGCCTCCATCCTCAACCATCCCTTTGACCAGGAACATCTCTTTGGCCCAAAAGTGGATGAGGCCCTAGAAAAGATGAAAAATGACACAGACACGGCACAATCCACGGGAGCCTTACAATCACACCCTCCCGGGCGCTCTTTTTGCCGCTGTTCCTTTCGGAGCATATCCAGAGGCTACTCCGACACCGCTTCCACCCCATATAAGGCCCCTACCCAGTCCACCTTTACAAGGAGCTAGCAAAGAGGCGGCTACAGGGGAAACAATAATAAAGGCAGAGGCAAGACAAACACCGCCCGCTCTGCCACCGCACCTACCCAATGACTTCCCTCCACTCCCCCCAGACCATCCCACTCCGGTCGGGGGCAGACTCCAAAATATCGTCCCTGTCTGGGCTACCATCACCTCAGACAAATGGGTAACACAAATAATTTGGTCAGGCTACTGCCTAGAACTAATATCTACCCCCCCAAACATTCCACCCAGACAACGCCCAATGTCACAAGAACATCTAACACTACTAAAGCAGGAGATAATCTCCCTCCTACAGAAAAGGGCGATAGAACACGTTCCTACCAACCAAAGAAATATGGGGGTCTATTCCCTATACTTTCTCATACCAAAAAGGGACGGAACTCTGCGGCCCATCCTAGATCTCCGGCCCCTGAACAGATGCATACAGTCAGACCATTTTCACATGGTAACGCTTCAGCAGGTACTTCCACTGCTTTCCCAAAACGACTTCCTGACCACTTTAGACCTAAAAGACGCTTATTTCCACATTCCAGTGCACACCGCTCACAGGAAGTTCCTCAGATTTGTAGTGGGCAGCCAACACTACCAATTCAAAGTACTCCTGTTCGGAGTCACAACAGCACCACGAGTATTCACCAAGTGCCTAGCAGTAGTAGCAGCACACCTCAGGAGACAACACATCCATGTCTTCCTATATCTAGACAACTAGCTAATAAAAGCCAGTTCATACAGCCAGTGTGTAAAACACATGTATGCCACTATCCAGCTACTTCACCAACTGGGCTTCACAGTAAACCACGCAAAGTCCCATCTACAACCATCCCAAATAAAACAATACCTCGGTGCCACCATAGACACCTCAAAAGCGCTAGCCTACCCCAATCCTGCCAGGATTACAAGCATTCAGGCTCTACGCGCAAAATTCATGGCACAACACTCTCTTCCAGCTCGAGTGTTTATGCAACTAATAGGGATGATGGCCTCTTGCATCTTCATAGTACCTCACGCAAGACTCCAGATGCGTCCTCTCCAAGAGTGTTTAGCGCGCCAATGGAACCAGGCCCAAGGTCAATTAATAGATCTGGTGTTGGTAGACGGTCGTACCCATCGCTCTCTGCACTGGTGGACCACCACAAACCTTTCCAAAGGTCGACAGTTCCTGGACCCGGTTCCCCAGATAGTACTAACAACAGACGCATCGCTCTCCGGCTGGGGAGCTCATCTATTACATCTCACCGTGCAGGGCACATGGACACCGCAACAGAAGTTACTCCATATCAACCATCTGGAGTTACTAGCAATCTTCTTAGCCCTAAAATCTTTTCAAACAAAGATTTCAGGCAAAGCAGTCCTAATCCGCACAGACCACATGACAGCCATGTACTATATTCAAAAACAAGGCGGCACGCACTCTCCACAGCTCTCTCAGCTAGCACAGAGCATATGGAGATGGGCCATACCCCAGAAAATCTTTCTCCTAGCTCAGCATGTCCCAGGAGTCCAAAACACTATGGCAGATCTGCACAGCAGACAAACACAACAAATCCACGAGTGGGAACTTCACCCACAAGTTCTACACCCGTACTTTCAAATGTGGGGGTATCCACAGATAGATCTCTTCGCCACCCACAAAAACACCAAATGCCCAAGCTTTGCCGCCAGATACCCACACCCATTGTCCAAAGGAAATGCGATATGGATGAACTGGTCAGGCAGATTTGCGTACGCTTTTCCGCCTCTCCCACTCATTCCACTAGTGGTGCGCAAACTACAGCAACACTCCCTCACACTAATCCTAGTAGCTCCAACTTGGGCCAGACAACCGTGGTACACCACACTGCTGGAACTATCTGTAGTACCGCACCAAAAATTACGCCTCTCTCCACACCTCTTAACCCAGAACCATGGAGAGATCAGACACCCGGACCCAGCTCAGCTCAACCTTGCGATCTGGCTCCTGAAATCCTAGAATTCGGTTATCTAAATCTTCCCCCTGACTATGAACGTCATCAAAGAAGCTAGGCGACCCACCACTAGGGCATGCTACGCCGCCAAGTAGAAACGTTTTGTTGTCTATTGTCACAACACCATCAATCCCCTAGATGTCTCCATTCAACACATCATAGGCTACTTACTCCACCTACAAAGGTGCAATCTAGCA
Organism: Triturus cristatus; assembly: GCF_964204655.1. NCBI lineage: Eukaryota > Metazoa > Chordata > Amphibia > Caudata > Salamandridae > Triturus > Triturus cristatus. The sequence continues at coordinate 1,243,627,487 of NC_140590.1, read as the reverse complement.
TATAAGTCCATTCGCCTGCACCTCGGAGCCATAGCAGCTTACCTACAAAACAGGCAACATCTATCACTCTTTAGAGTACCTGCCATTAAAGCCTCATGGAAGGCCTTAAAAGAATAATTCCCCCCAGAGTGCCACCCTCACCTGTGTGGAACCTAAATATCGTTCTCACCAGATTAATGGGGCCTCCCTTCGAACCACTACGCAAATGTGAACTCCAATTTTTAATGTGGAAAACCGCTTTTCTTGTAGCCATCACTTCCCTCAGAAGGGTCAGTGAGATGCAAGCACTTACCATTCAAGAACCTTTTCTACAAATGCACCATAACAAAGTTGTTCTCCGTACCTACCCAAAATTCCTCCCCAAAGTAATTTCTCCTTTTCACCTAAACCAATCTGTAGAACTACCAGTATTCTTCTCGCAACCACAGACCGTTGCAGAAAGAGCTCTCCACACACTAGATGTCAAACGAGCCTTACTCTACTACATCGAGAGAACACAACCTTTCCGTAAGACCAAACAACTGTTTGTCTCTTTCTCTCCACCACACAAGGGCAACCCCATCTCCAAGTCGGGGATAGCTAGGTGGATTGTCAAATGCATTCAGGTTTGCTACCACAAAGCAAAACGAACGCTATCCGTTCCCCCTAAAGCCCATTCTACACGTAAAATAGGGGCTTCAATGGCTTTTCTAGGCAACATCCCATTAGATGATATCTGCAAAGCAGCTACATGGTCAACACCGCACACTTTCACTAAACACTATTGTGTAGATGTGCAAACTAAGCAACAAGCTAGTGTGGGCCAGGCTGTACTCAAAACATTATTTCAAACCACTGCAACAGATACGGGTGGTCGCCGCTAAGGATGGGTACTGCTATATAATCTATGCACAAGTGTGTAATCTGCAGCTCATATGCCTCGAATGGAATATGCTACTTACCAGTATGCATCTGTTCTTGGCATGTGGAGCTGCAGATCTACACACGCCCACCCGCCTCCCCGGCTACCTTTATCTGTTCCAGTTTATCTTATCTAGATACTACACACATGGGCCTCTTCCCTGTTATTACTACGCTCCATCTTTCCCTTCTGGCGAAAAACAATCTGAGGATGGAGCCGAAGCCCATGCGCAATACGATCCAAAGGAGGAGTCACCGACCTCGTGACTTCCAAAGACTTTCCGAAAGGAAAAACAACTGAAAACATCCGGGCCCAACACCAGATGGCGATCTTTGCATAAGTGTGTAGATCTGCAGCTCTACATGCCAAGAACAGATGCATACTGGTAAGTAGCATATTCCTACACATAGGCCAGCCTTAGAATTGCTTCTGAGTTGAGGCCAGAGAAGGCAACATGTCCATTGTGAGGAGCACAGCATTTCAGGAATTGATACACTGAACAGATGTTAAACATTCTATCTTTTAACCCGTACCCAAACCAAACTAGCTGCAGAATCTAGTACCATAGTATGTACTCAGAGCCAGAATACCATTCAGATCACTGCACTTTTTAACATTTTGGAAGGAACCCTTTCCTCCAGCACAGGGCCCTTGCCTTTGAATTAATGGAACTTTTGGGGCTGGTGCAAGCTTATTAATGTCAAAGAAGCATGTCTGTTCCGCCTGGGATGTCTAACAGTACGCTGTGCTTCCATCAGCTGCTGTAAGATCCTGGAGCACTATTAAGATGCAGTGTTTTAATAGACCTTAAGGACACTTCAAAGAAAATCTATTTTATCCAACATCATCTTGGAAGGAATATCTCATTTGGAATCGTCTTAAATCCTTACTTGCACTGCCAGGATCAGTACATCATTATACAATACTACCATAAACATCAACACAATACATAAAAGGCCTGATACATGAATTAATGGCCACCAAACACTAGTCTCAACCAATAAAGAATTTTACGAACTGACCTATATAACTTGGTTTTGTAAAATAAAAAATCGAATTGGGTCTTAATCTAATCTTCCTTCATGAATATTAATGAGATTGATAGTAAATTGCAACTCACTCTGATTGCTGGCCATTACAAGGATGGTGCCCAGCTAGGGTCAGCAGACATCCATGTCTCTGATCGCCTTTTAATAAAGTAATTTTTTTTAATGCAGTCTGTGGTTTTTAAAGGAAACAGTGCTGCATTGAAAAAAGAAATGTTTACTTTAAAAAAAAGTTTGTTAGAGAGTTGGCAGTGGTCTGCTGGGCCACTGCCTACTTCTCAGCAAACTTTTTGTTAACGAGCATGTGAATGGCTTACCACTGCAACTCGGAATCTACAACTTCCTAATATTTTGCAATCAGATTTTGGTTGCAAAACATTAATACTTGTCATACCTAGTTGGTATTTCAAAGGGACCCTTAAATCATGCTTCTTCCAAATATGATTTAAGTATGGGCGGGGGTCACAAACCCATTTTGGGCATCAGTAAAGGTTTAACGACTCCTAAAATCAGATTAGTAAATTAATGCAAGTATTTTTGTGGTTGCAAACAACGAATTGGAGTGTTTGTGGCTGTAAAAATGCTTTGGCCCAAAATGTTTTGTCCCATCTTCTCCACTTTTAATTAACTATACACCTATGACCACCTTTCTCCTATCTCATTAGGTTCTTCACCCCCCCCCCCCCTTTAAATAGCAACCTCCTAACCTCCCCTTAACAGCTTTCTGCCCTTCCGTTCCTATTACTTCATATATTGGCCCTTTGGAGTCATCTTAGGAACTGGCCGTCCTCCTTCACTTTTTGGACCTGCTGTTCTGGTTATAGTATTTATACAAAGCTTAGAGGCTTGTTACGTCTTAGCCACTGACTTGGCCTGTTCGTTCTGAAATAAGTTAAACTGTTTTTTACTATCCTTATCAAACCAACAAAACTCTGTGCCATGTAGGTGGTAAGTTAAGTAGAGAAGAGGAAGGTATCTAAGATTTTCTGTTTTAATATACCATTTAGAGTAGGTCTCTATGGCAACATAGTCGGACGCAGCATGGTTTGCTAATGCATGCCTATTACTTTAAAACAAATAGTAACGGTCTACATCCAGGAAACCTTTCCCTGGTGATGATTTCCTCCACGCCCCAGCACAAAGAGCTATTTACCTACTGTCTCTGATCATTATTATGAATATATCATTCCTCTCTCTGTTATACTAATAACTTGTGACTGTTAAATTCACTCCATCCTCCTTAAACAATCGAAGCACCTAATACCATTTCTGTTCTTGCTTCAGTCTATTTTTTTCCTTCTTTCCTGCAAATTTGCCTTGTCGCCCTTAGTTTTCTTGTGCCACCTCCTGCTTCTTTGCCCAACTTATCTGTTGCCTTCTCATTATCCTGGTCCCGCAATGTTGGACCTACTTTAATGCCTAGACCATCATTCTTTCCTGCATCTGTTGTGTTTTGGTTTGTGGCCTATTTCCTCTGCCACCTGTTCACGACATCCACCTCTCACCTCTCGTTGTGCTGCACAATTTTTGTCATGAAACGGGGCTCTTGGCTGTTCTCAAAAGGCACCTGCTACTCTTCAAGAACGGTGCACCAAACTTTCACATCACACTACTATCCCTGGCCACCTTCCTCTCTCTGCTTGTTGCATTTCTACTATTATCTCTGACACCAGGGTTATTACTATTTTCGCTAATCTTGTTTCTACACTATTTCAAACTCTAGTTGCAACATATTGAAATCTCCCTTGTATCTTCGTCATTCACCTTCTTTGACGCATGTGGGAAGTTGGCCTGGTATATGCTGTCCCCTAATTAAAGTGGGCACCTTACACCGGTCCAAACGACCCTTATGGTGATTAGGTCAAAGATAACCCTTCTAGAAAGCTAACCTAGTGGTAGCTATGGAGAGCAGCCTTCAGGTTAAGTCTTGAAGGAATGTAAAGCAGCTTGTTTTACCTGAACAGAACCTCCTGAGTGATCAAATGAAAGGAGAACCACACAAGTGTTATATAAAAAATATGTATTTATTACTAAACTCTCTCTACTAATCTATATAACATAAAGCACACAATACTTAATCAATAGAACTTCAGTAAATAGCACAATACACAGCGGGCTCCAGGGGGAGACCGAACCATAAACTAAAAAAATGGTATAACTACGACGACTTCAATAAACACCATGCCTAGAGCACGTAGAATCGCTGGGACCCCCAGGAACCACTCAAAGGAGTGACATGGGGAGCCCACGGAGGAGGGGTATACAGTGTGGGAACACAGACGCGTGCTCTGTACAACTCTATCGGAAAGTCGCGGTTGGGAAATTACAGTTTAAGGACACTTCAGAGAGGACTTCAAGTATACCCTTTGGAACATAGAAGGTTCTAAGGCCCGCACCCTTGTGAGTAACGAGGTACCCTATCCCAGAGGAGCTGGGTGCATAGGGGTCAAGTGGCGTCGGAAACCCTCGTCGTTTTCAATGGCGTGATGCGAAGAAGTGCTGCTGCCGAGAAGATGAAAAGTGTCCAGTGAAATCCCAGCCTGGATCCAAGGTGAGAAGAACCTGAAAGCAGAGGGGACAGAGTCTGGGTCACTTCAGGGTGGCCAGGATCTCGATAAACGAATGCCCACCAATGTCGGGTGCTTCAGGTGTGAAGATAGGATGCTTGACTCTGCTGCCACGGGGACCAGGAGACGTCGATGATGACCAAAGTCCGGATGTGAGCTGTCCCACGAAGGATGTCGAATGCTGAGTGGTCAGTGTCTGTATTAAACACCAACAAGCCTTGGCAACCCACGTGGGCAGAGGAAACCAGTTACGGTGTGGACCAGCAAGGTCCATTAGAGACTCCAAGCTATGGGGAGTCAGGGCACGTCTGGAGCAACCAGGGAAGCCCAAGGAAAATCAAAGTGACACTCGCCAGGATCCACAGGGGAAAGGACCAGGGAACGCGAGGGGACTTCGAGCAGATTCACAAAGCACCAGCCCACAGAGCACTCATGGAGTGGAGGCCGGAGATCTTCTGTGGAAATGCTGCTCGGGGTCAGGACTAACCATAGTCCAAAGCACAGCCTCAGGGATCGCCAAAAAGCATATGCTGCTGCAAAAGTACACGGTGCACAAGGGTTCGAGTTACACGGTCCCCACTAGGGATACTGGTCTCAGGATTGCTGAGAGGGCAGATGGACCTCCGGGACGCTCAGGAACCCACCTCCTGTGTTGCAGTAATCTTAGGAGTCCTCAGGAGCTCGGGAGATGCAAACCGGTCAGATGCGTTTAGGTCCCTGCTGCTGCAGGGGAGTAACTCCTTTACTCCAATGGAGATTCTTCTGTCGTACAGCGAAGTGTAGACCGTCGAAGTACTTGGTTTGTAAATTGTAAATCCTGGTTTCTGTTGCCGAGTTTAGTCCAGGTAAAATCCAAAGTCCTGTAATCAGGTTTCCCACTTAAAACCCAGGGAAGGGGTTGGACTGACTCTGGGGACCCTCCTAGGGGTGGGGCAGGACAGAGGGGTGGCTACACCCATGTCCTTTGTCCAGTTTCGTGCCAGTGCAGGAGCAAATGTCTCCTGGAACTGGTTTGAGCTGGACTATGCATGGGGACACCAAATGTGCCCTCAGTGCAGACTTTCTGGCACTCTGAGTGCACCCACCCAGCCCCAATACACTAAAGCCTGTCTGGGAGGTGGTCACACCTCCCTGTGACAGGAAACCTATTGTCAGGCCTTCCTCTGCTCGAGCTTGGATCAGCAGCAGGAGGGCAGACTCGTGTCTGTGGCTGGCAGCATCCTTTTTATAATGCCCAGGTCGAGAAAGCTGATACCGGGTAGACCGGTGATCCACATAGGTCCCTCTAGGAGGGTGGAATCATACCTCCCCCGCCAGTTACTGGTGGGGAAGTATGATTCCAAGGCGTTTGACACCAAACACGGCATGTTTCTAAGCAGCCATTTTAAAGTTAGCATTTACCAACGACGTTATAATGCACCTAAGTATATATGCTTGGTTGCATCACAGAAAACCCCGGAGAATAGGTTCCGAAGGCTGTAGATGGGCCCTACTCATGCAGGAGCACCCTCTCACACAAAACATAGCACCCTGCCTTCAGGATTGTTAAGGCCTGCCATAGGGGTGACTGATGGGTTTATGTGTGTAGTGATTTAGAATAGATATAGGGAACCTATATCTAAGTAAGGGGTGCATGCACCTCCTTACACAGGCAGCTGTAGCAGACCTGTGGTGTCAGTTTGAATGGCCTCTCAGGGGTGGCACAATACATGCTTTAGCCCCTGGGAGGCCTCTGGGGTACCTATGCCCTGGGTACATGGTGTACCATATAATAGGGGCTGATAAGGGTACCCCAAAACCCAATCTGGAGTGTCCCCAAAGAACATGCAATCAATTTACAGGAGAAAGCAGATAGACTGGGGTCCTGAATAGCAGGATCCCAGATAGACTAAATCAAGAACAGTGATACATCCGCAAAAAGTGGGGGTAACCATAAGAGGCAGATCCTACTCTCCTACACAACCCCCCTCCAAACGCAGGGACATTAAACTAACCTTGACCAGTTAAGTCTTCATGTTCTAAGAGGAAATATCTTGAGAGTCCATCTGCATTGGCATGGTTACTCCCAGGTCTATGTTCCGCTGTATAGTCCATCCCCTGTAGGGAAATGGACCACCTCAAAAGTTTGGTGTTTTCACCCTTCATCTGTTTTAGCCATAAGAGGGGCTTGTGGTCTGTCTGAACAATGAAGTGAGTGCCAAACAAGTATGGCCTCAGCTTCTTCAAGGCACAAACCACAGCAAAGGCCTCCCTCTCAATAGCTGACCAGTGTTTCTCTCTGGGGGTCAGCCTTCTAATAAAAGCTGCTGGCTGATCCTGACCCTCTTCGTTCAGTTGTGATAACACAGCCCCTACCCCCAACTCAGATGCATCAGTTTGAACAATGAATTGTTTGTAATAGTCAGGACTTTGCAGAATGGGAGCAGTGCACATGGCCTGCTTCAGGTCATCAAATGCCTTTTGACAACTAACTGTCCCACTAAACTTCCTTAGGCATTCATTTGGAAGATAGATGATTTAAAGGGGTCACTATAGATCCATATCCTTTGACAAACCTGTAATACCCAGTCAGGCCCAAGAAAGCTCTGACCTGAGTTTGGGTAGTTGGAGCAACCCAGTCCATGATGGTCTGTATTTCGCTCTGCAATGGTTGTACCTGACCTTCACCCACCAGGTGGCCTAGGTATACAACCTTACTCTGCCCTAGCTGGCACTTTGTGGCCTAGATAGTGAGGCCTGCTTTTTGCAGAGCCCCCAAAACATTTCTGAGGTAGACCAGGTGATCCTCCCAGGTGGAGCTAAAGACCGCAATATCATCTAGATAAGCTGCACTATAGGCTTCCAGGCCTGTAAGGACTTTGTTCACCAACCTTTGAAAAGTGGCAGGTGCATTCTTCAAGCCAAAGGGCATCACCACAAATTGGTAGTGCCCACTAGGGGTTGAAAATGCTGTGTTCGAGGCATATGAGCTGCAGATTACACACTTGTGCATAGATCGCCATCTGGTGTTGGGCCCGGATGTTTGCAGTTGTTTTTCCTCTTGGAAAGTCTTTGGAAGTCACGAGGTCGGTGACTCCTCCTTAGGATCGTATTGCGCATGGGCTTCGGCTCCATCCTCAGATTGTTTTTTTCCACTATCGGGCTCGGATGTAATCTTCGCGCTCCGGTACCGAACAGCTTCCAGTTCGACGATCGAGGCGCAATCCTCACCCCAAATTCGCGGTATTGTTTCGATCGCCATCTCCCCACTCGACGCGCCTCTCATCGGCAACACCTTCGGTTCCAGTCATCGACGGCGGCCTTCGGGCCTACCCAAGCTCCGGTCTTGGCTAATGGAAAGGACTCCATTTAAAAAGTGCCCTCAATGTGGGTCCAAATTCCCCCCACACCGATCTCCACGAGGTGTGCAATCTGAACACGAGGCTCGAGACTTTCCGGCGTGTAAATCCTTCCGGTCTAAGAAAACTATTCGGGACCGAAGAGCCAGAAGAACCATGGCACACTCCTCGATGGCGATCCCAGCCGATATCTTCGGGGAAGGCGTCGACGCTCCAGAACAACACACCGACGAGGGACTCGTCAGCGCATCCGAAGCAGACTATTCAGATGTGGAGGACATCACTCCAGCACAGAGGAGTGATGACCCCCCACACCCTCACCGGCACCGAAAAAGGCTTCGGTCATGCCTTCGCCTCCGGGCCTAAGCAAAACCAAAGGCACTGCTTCCCACACCGCACCTTCGGGACCGGTAAAGAAGCCAATTAAGCCTTCGGGCGGCATGGGTCGAGCCAGCCCACCGTCTGAGCCGATAAACACTCTTCGGCACCGAAAAAGAAACTGGCCTCCATCTCGACGCCGAGCCCCACACCGAAACACTCGGGGTCGAGACCCAGCTCCTCGGCACCGACCCCATCTTCGGTACCGACAAAAGCACACAAGGCCACCGGCACTGACACGTCGAAGCCAAAATCCATCTCGGCACCTACTAAACACTCTGAGCTTTCCAAGCATGGTTCCAAACAACGAACCAACACCGATAAACCTAAGAAACCAACGGCCCGACTCCTTCAACGCCGACGGATCAACCAACCTCTCCAGAACTATTCGCACCGGATCCCTTACAAAAAACACTAAGGATCCCAAAACTGGACATTTGATGCTCTCTATCAAAAAGAGATAGTTAGAGAAACCTGCTCCGCCTCCACCTCCAAAAAGGAAGAACTCTGCTACCTCCCCTTTCAGACTACCTTCCCCACCTCCACCACCTCCTCCACCTTCCCCTCCTCCACCTCCTCCACCTTCTCCACCCCCACTTCATCATTCCCCGACCCCATCCCCGGATGATGATGATGATCAAGGGGATCCATTTGATAATATAGGGGATGTGCCTCAAGATATACCTACATGGGACCCCACTCCCACAGGATCCCCAGACCCATGGGACGATTATAATATCCCTGATATCCCTAACGTCCCACAAGACGATCTTTACCCTTCCAGACCTTCTCCACCAGAAGACTCCTTGGGGTTCAACCATTTACTGCAAAGGGCGGCACACTACCACGGGGTAGATTTACATACCGACCCAGTGGAGGAGGATTTCGTCCTAGATACATTTGACACCACACATAGGACCACCTCCATATTGCCTATGCTTAAAGGTGTTATAAAACATGCGCCGGAGATCTTTAAGGACACAGTCAGGGCCAGGGTCATTAACCCGCGCATTGAAAAGAAATATAAAGCCACCCCAACAGATCCCTCGTACATCAGAGGGCCAGCGCCACTAGATTCCCTGGTAGTATCCACAGCATGGAAAAGGGCCAACTCCCAGGTGTCAGGCAACGCACCACCACCTGACAAAGAGTCTAAACTCTTGGACGCATCAGGCAAGCGTACTGCATCTCAAGCGGCCAATATATGGCGTATCGCCAATACACAAGCACTACTAGCGAGGTATGACCGGGCCCATTATGACGAGTTAGAAGCCATAATGCACCATCTCCCTGATAAATACAAAGCTAGGGCCAATACGCTAATTCAGGAGGGCAAAACAATTACTAATACCTCCATACGTTGTGCCTTAGATGCAGCAGACACAGCCTCTAGGGCCATCAATACAAGTGTCCTCCTCCGTCGCCATGCCTGGCTAAGGATATCCGGTTTTAAACCGGAAGTACAAGCCTCCATCCTCAACCATCCCTTTGACCAGGAACATTTGTTTGGCCCAAAAGTGGATGACGCCCTAGAGAAAATGAAAAAGGACACTGACACGGCAAAATCCATGGGAGCCTTACAATCTCACCCTCCCAGACGCTCCTTTCGCCGCTCTTCCTTTCGGAGCACATCCAGAGGCTACTCCTCAGACACCGCTTCCACTTCATACAAATCCCCTACTCAGTCCACCTTTACAAGGGGTTACCAAAGAGGCGACTACAGGGACATCAATAACAAAGGCAGAGGCAAAACAAACACCGCCCGCTCTGCCACCGCGCCTACCCAATGACTTCCCTCCACTTCCCCCAGACCATCCCACTCCGGTCGGGGGCAGACTCCAACATTTCCTTCCGGTCTGGACAATGGGTAACACAAATAATTTGGTCAGGCTACTGCCTAGAACTAATATCTACCCCCCCAAACATTCCACCCAGACAACGCCCAATGTCACTAGAACATCTACTGCTACTCAAGCAGGAGGTAATCTCCCTCCTAGACAAAAAGGCAATAGAACACGTTCCTACCAACCAACAAAATATGGGGGTCTACTCCCTATATTTTCTCATACCAAAAAGGGACGAGACTCTATGGCCCATCCTAGACCTTCGGACCCTAAACAAATACATACACTCAGACCATTTTCATATGGTGACGCTTCAGCAGGTACTTCCGCTGCTTTCCCAAAACGACTTCCTCACGACTTTGGACCTAAAAGACTCGTATTTCCACATTCCCGTGCACAACGCTCACAGGAAGTACCTCAGATTTGTAGTGGACGGCCAACACTACCAATTCAAAGTGCTCCCGTTCGGAGTCACAATCGCACCACGAGTATTCACCAAGTGCCTAGCAAAGGTGGCAGCACATCTGCAAAGACAACACATTCATGTCTTCCCGTACCTAGACGACTGGTTGATAAAAGCCAGTTCATACAATCAGTGTGTACAACACACACACACCACGATCCAGCTACTTCACCAGCTAGGCTTCACGGTAAACCACGAAAAGTCCCATCTACAACTATCCCACATAAAACAATATCTAGGTGCCACTATAGACACCTCAAAAGCGCTCGCCTACCCCAATCCTGCCAGGATTGCAAGCATTCAGGCTCTACGCGCAAAATTCATAGCACAACACTCCCTTCCAGCTCGGGTGTTTATGCAACTAATAGGGATGATGGCCTCTTGCATCTTCATAGTACCTCATGCAAGACTCCAGATGCGTCCTCTCCAAAAGTGCTTAGCGCGCCAATGGAACCAGGCCCAGGGTCAATTAACAGATCTGGTGTTGGTAGACGGTCGTACCCATCGCTCTCTGCAGTGGTGGACCACCACAAACCTTTCCACAGGTCGACCGTTCCTGGACCCGGTTCCCCAGATAGTACTAACCACAGACGCATCGCTCTCCGGCTGGTGAGCTCATCTATTACATCTCACCGTGCAGGGCACATGGACACCTCAACAAAAGTTACTCCACATCAACCATCTAGAGTTACTAGCAATCTTCTTAGCCCTAAAATCTTTTCAAACACAGATTTCAGGCAAGGCAGTCCTAATCCGCACAGACAACATGACAGCCATGTACTAGAATCAAAAACAAGGCGGCACACACTCTCCACAGCTCTCTCAGCTAGCACAGAGCATATGGAGATGGGCCATACCCCAGAAAATCTTTCTCCTAGCTCAGCATGTCCCAGGAGTCCAAAACACTATGGCAGATCTGCTCAGCAGACAAACACAACAAATCCACGAGTGGAAACTCCACCCACAAGTTCTAAACCTGTACTGTCAGATGTGGGGGCATCCACAGATAGACCTCTTCGCCACCCACGAAAATACCAAATGCCCAAGCTTCGCCGCCAGATATCCACACCCATTGTCCAAAGGAAATGCGATATGGATGAACTGGTCAGGCAGATTTGCGTACGCTTTTCCGCCTCTCCCACTCATTCCACTAGTGGTGCGCAAACTACAGCAACACTCCTTCACACTAATCCTAGTAGCTCCAACTTGGGCCAGACAACCGTGGTACACCACACTGCTAGAACTATCTGTAGTGCTGCACCAAAAATTACGCCTCTCTCCACACCTCTTAACCCAGAACCATGGAGAGATCAGACACCCGGACCCAGCTCAGCTCAACCTTGCGATCTGGCTCCGGAAGTCCTAGAATTCGATTATCTAAATCTTCCCCCTGACTGTATAAACGTCATCAAGGAAGCTAGGCGACCCACAACTAGAGCGTGCTACGCCGCCAAGTGGAAACGTTTTGTTGTCTATTGTCACAACACCACCATCAATCCCCTAGACGTCTCCATTCAACACATCATAGGCTACTTACTCCACCTACAAAGGTGTAATCTAGCCTATACATCCCTTCGCCTGCACCTCGCAGCTATAGCAGCTTACCTACAAAACAGGCAACATCTATCACTCTTTAGAGTACCTGCCATTAAAGCCTTCATGGAAGGCCTTAAAAGAATAATTCCCCACAGAGTGCCACCCTCACCTGTGTGGACCCTAAATAACGTTCTCACCAGACTAATGGGGCCTCCCTTCGAACCATTGCACAAATGTGAACTCCAATTTTTAACCTGGAATACCGCTTTTCTCGTAGCCATCACTTCCCTCAGAAAGGTCAGTGAGATACAAGCATTTACCATTCAAGAACCTTTTCTACAAATGCACCATAACAAAGTTGTTCTCCGTACCAACCCAAAATTCCTCCCTAAAGTCATTTCTCCTTTTCACCTAAACCAATCTGTAGAACTACCAGTATTCTTCTCGCAACCACAAACTGTTGCAGAAAGAGCTCTACACACACTAGATGTCAATCGAGCCTTACACTACTACATCCAGAGAACACACCATTTCCGTAAGACCAAACAACTGTTTGTCTCTTCCTCTCCACCACACAAGGGCAACCCCATCTCCAAGTCGGGGATAGCTAGGTGGATTGTGAAAAATCCATTCAGATTTGCTACCACAAAGCAAAACGAACGCTATCCGTTCCCCCTAAAGCCCATTCTACACGTAAAATAGGGGCTTCAATGGCTTTTCTAGGAAACATCCCATTAGATGATATCTGCAAAGCAGCTACATGGTCAACACCGCACACTTTCACTAAACACTATTGTGTAGATGTGCAAACTAAGCAACAAGCTAGTGTGGGCCAGGCTGTACTCAAAACATTATTTCAAACCACTGCAACAGATACGGGTGGTCGCCGCTAACGGTGGGTACTGCTATATAATCTATGCACAAGTGTGTAATCTGCAGCTCATATGCGTCGAACGGAATATGCTACTTACCAGCTGCAGATCTACACACGCCCACCCGCTTCCCCGGCTACCTTTATCTGTTCCAGTTTATCTTATTTAGATACAACACACATGGGCATCTTCACTGTTTATTACTACGCTCCATTATTTCCCTGCTGGCGAAAAACAATCTGAGGATGGAGCCGAAGCCCATGCACAATACGATCCGAAGGAGGAGTCACCGGCCTCGTGACTTCCAAAGACTTTCCAAGAGGAAAAACAACTGCAAACATCCGGGCCCTACACCAGATGGCGATCTATGCACAAGTGTGTAGATCTGCAGCTCTACATGCCAAGAACAGATGCATACTGGTAAGTAGCATATTCCTTTTGGTTTTGCATCCTCAGCTAATCTGATTTGCCAGTAACCAGCTGTCCGGTCAAATGTACTCAGAAACTTGGCTGAGGCCAAAGTATCTATAAGTTCATCTGCCCTGTGTATTGGATGGGCATCAGTCCTAGTGACTGCATGGAGACCCCTGTAGTCAACACAGAACATAATCTCTCTCTGACCACCCTGGGTGTGAGGTTTTGGTACCAAGAGTACTGGACTATCCCAAGGGCTATCTGAGGGCTTAATTACTCCCGGCTCCAACATTTTCTGGACTGCAGTCCTGATACAGTCCCTGACCTGGTCAGGTTGCCTGTAAATCCTAATTTTAACAGGCAGACTGTCACCTGTGTCCACTTCATGAGTGCACCAGGTAGTCTGACTTGGAGTCAGTGAAAACATGTCTGAACTGATTCAGGACTTGCTTACAATCAGGTTGCTGCTGGTCAGTGAGGCTGCCTGCCAAGGCTACACCATCATCAGGGTTCTGTGAGAGCAGGTCAGGGAGTGGATCACTCTCTTCCTCCTGTTCTTCATCAGTAGCCATGAGCAAGCCCATGTCTGCCCTGTCCACATATGGCTTGAGCCTGTTCACATGGAGCACCCTATGGGGGCTCCTGGGAGTTCCAAGGTCCACCAGGTAGGTAACCTCTCCCTTTTGCTCAATGATAGGTCCACTTGTCTTGGAGTGGAGGCCGGAGATCTTCGATGGAAATGCTGCTCGTGGTCAGGACTACACATAGTCCAAAGCACAGCCTCAGGGATCGCCAAAAAGCATATGCACAGGGGTTCGAGTTGCACGGTCCCCACTAGGGAAACTGGTCTCAGGATTGCTGAGAGGGCAGATGGACCTCCGGGACGCTCGGGAAGCCACCTCCTGTGTTGCAGAAATCTTCGGAGTCCTCAGGAGCTCGGGAGATGCAAACCGATCAGTGATACATCAGCAAAAAGTGGGGGTAACCATAAGAGGCAGATCCTACTCTCCTACAACGCACTGATCTAAACTTTTGTTCAGCTGTGCCCAATTTCTCTCCCTGTGGTTATTTGTATGTTTTCCTTATTACTGTGGCCCTGCCTGCCACTAAATCCTTGCATCTTAAGCTCGCTCCAGGAGTTTTTTAGTCTTTAACCACCCTCTTCCTGTTAGTCTTCTCTAAACGTTCCTATTGACTGTTGATGTCAGTGTGGCCCTTATACCCCACTCACGTGTTGGCATGCCTTATGCAATCTTCTTCTCATTACTACGACCTATCGTCTCCGTGCCATGTGGACATATAGATGTGTGCCATTCAATGAGATGGTCAATATCTGGAGCTCTCTCAGCCTTTTTCAGGTCTCCCAGACACCTTCTCGACTGATGGCAATACAGAAACTGCTCCAAACATCTTATTGCCTATTGAACTCCTCCCCTAGCCATAGCCCCTCAGCTTCCTGTCTTGCTGAGCCACTACTGGGCAAATTTTCACTGAAGGCTGCAGAGGGGCCCAGCTCATGCCTGGGCACCCACTCACATATAACCCAGCACCCTGCCTTCAGGATTGAGAAGTCCTACCATAGGGGTGACTGATACGTTTCTATGTGCAGTGATAAGTGAGATATAGTGAACCTATATCTCTGTAAGGGGTGCATGCACCACCTTACACAGGCTGCAGTAGCAGACCTGTGGTGTCATTTTGGAGCTAGGCTGGGGTCCTGAATAGCAGGGCCCCAGCCAGACCAACGTCGAAAAACAGTGAAACATCAGCAAAAAGTGGGGGTAATCATAAGAGGCAGATCCTACTCTCCTACACACTACTAAAGCTATGGGGGCATTACAACTACCCTCTAATAGAGGTTCTTTTCGTCGCTCCTTTTATAGGGGTGGCTCAAAAACGGCTGCATCAGAAAACACCTCCTCGTCTTATAAAAGCCCCAATCAATCCTCCTCATCCAAAGGATATTTTTGGGGAGGATACAAAGGAAATAACAATAGAGGAAGAGGCAGGGTAAACTCTACCTGCACTTCCCCTACCACCAAACAGTGAATTCCCTCCACTAGCCCCGATCATTCCACTCCCGTCGGGGGACGTCTAACACAGTTCCTACCTGGCTGGAATTCAATCACAACAGACAAGTGCGTGAGACAAATTATCCAGTATGGTTACTGCCTGGAACTCACCTCTACCCCTCCCAGACAATGTCCAATGTCCACGGAACATCGAACACTTCTCAAACAAGAGGTTCTCTCTCTACTACAAAAACATGCAATAGAACCAGTCCCCTTCCCCCTCCAAGGCACAGGGGTTTACTCCCTCTATTTTCTGATCCCAAAAAAGGACAGCTCTCTCAGGCCCATATTGGACCTCAGACCGCTAAACCTCTACATTCACTCGGACCACTTAAACAGGTGCTCCCACCACTTCAACAGAGTGACTTTCTCTCCACTCTGGATCTGAAGGACGCCTAATTTCATATTCCCATTCACCCCGCTCACAGGAAATATCTCAGGTTCGTGGTAGATGGCCAACACTACCAGTTCAAGGTCCTCCCATTCAGGGTGACTTCAGCACCCAGAGTCTTCACCAAGTGTCTCGCAGTAGTTGCAGCCCACTTGAGAAGACAGCACATTCATGTTTAACCTTATCTAGCTGACTGGCTCATAAAAGCCAAGTCACACAGCAGCTGTGTGCAACACACACACAAACAAAACAATCCAGCTGCTTCACCACTTGGGATTCACGGTAAACCTCACCAAATCCCACCTCCAACCGTCCAACATACAACAATATCTAGGGGCTACAATAGCATACCCCAACCCAGTCAGAATAAGTGCCATACAAGCTCTAATACAAAAATTTCTGCCTCAACACTGACTACCAGCGCAAGTGTTCATGCAGTTAATGGGGATGATGGCCTCCTGCAGTCTCATCGTCCCTTATGCAAGACTCTAAATGCGTCTCTTACAGGAGTGTTTGGCACGTCAGTGGAACCAGGCTCAAGGTCAGCTAACAGATCTGGTGTTGGTAGACGACCGCACCCATCCCTCTCTGCAGTGGTGGAACACACAAAACCTTTCCAAAGTGCGGCCGTTCTTCGACCCGGTTCCACAAATAGTGCTAACAGACGCATCGCTCACTGGCTGGGGAGCTCATCTTCAAACCCATACCATTCAAAGTATATGGACCCCTCAACAAAAACAATTCCACATAAATTACCTGGAATTGTTAGCAATCTTTCTAGCCTTAAAATCTTTCCAACTCCACCTCGTAAGCAAAGCTGTCCTGGTCCATACAGACAACATGACAGCAATGTACTACATACAGAAACGGTGGGGGGGGGAGAGACACACTCTCTCCAGCTTTCACACCTACCTCAAAGCATATGGAGGTGGGCCATTCCTCAAAAAATAGATCTCCTTGCAGAACACCTCCCAAGAGTACACAATTAAATTGCGGATCTACTCAGTTGCCAAAAACAGCAGATCCACAAATAGGAACTTCATCCTCAAGTTCTGCTTCCATTCTTTCAAATGTGGAGCCACCCAGAAATAGACCTGTTCGCCACACACCAAATTGCAAAATGCCCAAGCTTCGCATCCAGGTATCCACACCCATTGTCCAAAGGCAATGCGCTATGAATCAACTGGTCAGGCAAATTTGCTTATGCTTTTCCGCCTCTCCCCCTCATTCCACTAGTGGTTCAGAAACTCAAACAGCATTCCCTCACAATGATCATAGTTGCTCCAACATGGGCTCGACATTCATGGTTCACAACCCTCTTGGAACTATCAGTAGTTTCTCATCAAAAGCTACGCCTCTCACCCAAGCTTTTCACTCAGAACAATGGAGAGATCAGGCATCCAGATCCCAATCAACTCAACCTTGCGATCTGGCACCTGAAGTCCTAGAGTTTGGCTACCTTAATCTACCTGAAACACAAGGGCACCCCTTTACGATCCCCGTCAAGCTGCACAGCCAGTAGCCAACGAATCCAATGAATTAAATTCATGCTTATTAATCCTCAATCTTGTCCATAATTATTCATCCTTTATTATCTTCGTTTTATTCAATTCATTTTACTCATTTTCATGTACGTTCATTCACTGTTCATGTAACCACAGGAGAAAAGTTGTTTCCACTTGCCGCACTTTATTTAAAATCACCCAATGCATTTCGGGAAAAAATCCCTTCTTCAGGGGTTTCTAGAATACAAACATAATCATCATCAGTTCTATCAAGGTTATTATAATGCTATCAACAAGTTAAACACGAACATATTTCCAAGCTGTTTAAACTGCACATTTATACTCTTTTTTGAGAACCATTTAATTCAGCAGTCATATCTATGAACACTAATCCATGTAACCTATCGACTGGCCTCACACCTGAAATATCTAAAAAACTCAGCGTGTTGCAATGCTCCAATACTACTATCCTACTATTCACCCCTGAGGCCTGTCCTTAATTGTAATCAGAGAAAACATACTTTATAGCGCGCTCACCGTGACACCTGCCGGTAAAACCTTCAAAGCTGAAGCTTTGCTGAACGTCCTCTCATTTTCTGCTTAATTCATTTCTGTAGCTCAGGGAATCCTGCGCTCTGCTTCCACACGCCTTGTTCGCCAAAAACGGTGTTCTGCTACTACGATTTCGCGCTCACTTTAGTCCCCCAGCTGCCCTCAACTAAACTGTCACGTGTAATAGAGGGCGCACTAAACTGTGCACTGGATTGCAGAATGACTGTGATTATTGTGAAATGTTAAACTCCAATGCCCATAATGCCCCTACTAATATTACATAAATACTGCAACTCGCGCTCTCGCCCATAAAACTAAGTTCGAGGCATGTGGGCTGCTGAATTCATATCTGTGCATAGATCGCCGCCTAGTGTTGGGTCCGGATGTTTGCACGTTGTTGTCCTGGAAGAGTCTTCGAAGTATCCTTGGATAGGTGACTCCTCCCCTGGACTACAGTGCGCATGGGCATCCTCTCCATCCTCAGATTGTTTTTTTCCGCCATTGGGTTCGGATGTGCTATCTTAGCTCAAGTTAGGAAAATATTTTTTCGAGGCCAAAAGGCCTTTAGTTTGCGTCGGTACTGTTTATCGATCGGGTTTCGATCCAATCCTGTTAGTTTACTAACTTTCAGCACCGACTTTTTTCGCATTTACCTGTCCATCGACTACTTCGACGATGGAATCGAGGACGCCATTCAAAAGGTGTCCGGTATGCAATGCGAAGTACCCACACATCGACGTCCACCCGGTGTGCGACAAATGCCTTTCGCCGGACCACGACGAATCGACATGCATGGCCTGTGCCCGGTTCCGTTCCAAGAAGACTTTGCGGAATCGACGAGCGGCGAGACTCGAGGCGCAGCACGCGGCACCGGCCCCAACAGACATCTTCGACGAGGCCGAAGACGTCGAGGAATTAGAAGTCTTGCCCTCCAGTCCCGTTTCCGAACACGAACCCGGATCGGACGAGGTAGACGAGTCACTCTTCCACAGAGGTGAAGACGACACCGAGGTAGGAGACGACGAGGAGGCCTTAGGGGCCGAAGAGAGTAGCTCCAATGATGAACAAGGCCTACCTGTTCAAACCGTTGAAACACCAGTGCCACAGCCTATGGCTCCGGTCGAGGGATCGCCTTCGGGCCTTACCCGAGACCCATCCCGCAGTTCTTCGGCTCCGCCCTCGGGCCCGGCCTCGGACGTTCAGCGGCAGCCATTACTACATAAACAGGCTGGTTTCCCTACCACGAAACCGAAAGCTACTCCGGTTCCACCGAAACTGAAAGTGGCGCTGGTCGGATCGAGGCCTTCGACGCCAGCGCACCGCGTCGGCACCAGCCGCACCAAGAGGGACTTCGGTGCCGAACTTGAAGCGGGCGACGTTGGAGTCGACAAACGGAAAAAAGCCATCGGCACCGACAAACCTGCTCGGCCACCGGCACCGACGACACCAAGGGCCGTACCGCCTGCTGTGTCTCGCATCACTCCCTCGATGACACCTAAGCCTCAGGTATCGAAGACTTCGACGGTGATCTCTGCACCTCGACTCGATGAACCGCCGGCGCCGAAAAAAGCCACGGCCGCCTCTACAAGCCTAGCCGGTGCCAAAGCCTCGAAGGCGCCCCAAGTACGACCTGGTGCGACGCAAGGCAGCAAAACCACAGCTGTCCTCCAGGACACGTCGGGTTCCGGTTCGATCGGAGCTCCAGCAGCCTCTTCGGTGCCGGCCAATATTACCTTCGGCTTGCCTCCGTCGACAATCCCAAAAATGTTCCAACTCAGGACACAGGTCACCCAACCTACGGTCACACCTGCTGAGACGTCTCCGGCACGTATCATCGACGCCGACACTGGCAGGATGATTCTCCACGACCGAAGGATAACTTCGGAGCCGCCATTGGACCCTTTCAGGATCCCACTAAAAAGGAAGTTGCCTGCAGAATCGGAACCACTCCTTTATGAACCCTTCCATTCATCCTACCAGGATCTACACCGGTTCTCCCCCACACGCTCCGATACGGATGCATTAGAGGACTACATGGGTGACCAAGTCCCCTACCATGTAGACACGGACCCTGATGACCAGCAGGACCCTGATCAAACTTGGGGTGACCCTGCAGACCCCAATGCACCTCTCGATGCACAGGACCAACAACTCTATGGGGCGAAAACATCTCCTACGGAGGACACTGCGGCGTTCAACGCTCTTATCGAACGTGCTGCAAATAACCATGGGGTACAGCTTCACTCTGATACCATCGAAGATGACTTTCTAATGGACACCTTTGCATCCTCAGAAAGACATGTAAAGACTCTGCCAATGTTGAAGGGGGTCCTCAAACCAGCCAAGGACATTTTCAAAGAACCCACCAGGGCACGAGTGATAAACCCCAGGATTGATAAAAAATACAGATCAGCACCTGGGGATCCTACTTACATCAGAGGACAATTACCACTCGACTCCATCGTCGTAGCGAATGCACGCAAGAGGGCACACTCGCAAACGACAGGTGACGCTCCTCCCCCGGACAAAGAGTCCAAGGTGTTAGAAACCTCTGGCAAGCGAGTTGCCGCCCAAGCTGCCAACATATGGCGCATAGCCAACACTCAAGCGCTCCTTGCTCGCTATGATAGAGCGCACTACGATACACTGGAGCAAATATTCCAACATCTCCCTGACCAGTTCAAGGAAGGCGCAGAAATGCTCATCAGGGAAGGACAGCTACTAACGAACGCTTCCATCAAATGCGCACTAGATGCTGCAGACACGGCTGCCAGAGCCATAAACACAAGCGTCATGCTGCGACGACATGCCTGGCTACGGATCTCAGGATTCAAGCCTGAGGTACAAAACAATATACTGAACCAGCCCGTCAACCCCGACTACTTATTCGGGCCAGAGGTTGACACCACCCTCGAAAAGATAAAAAAGGACACGGACACTGCAAAGTCCATGGGCGCCCTACAAACTCAGTCCTTTCGGAGCGGCTCCTTTCGTCGCCCCGGAAACAAGGGAGCAGGTAGAGGACAGGGGTCACAACAAACATATAACAAAGGCAATACACAGACCACCTATGATAAAAACACCCGAGGTGGATATCGTGGCTCCAGCACAAAGGGCAGAGGACGCGGCTACGGCAACACCAGGTCCTCCCCCAAGAACAAGCAGTGACGCCCTCTCCCTTCCTCCCGACCACATAACACCTGTCGGGGGAAGGCTACAAAGGTTCCTGTCCACGTGGAATTCCATCACCACGGACAGGTGGGTCAAAGATATTATAAAATACGGTTACTGTCTGGAGTTAACCTCCACTCCACCCACAATACCACCAAGAAGCCGTCCTATGTCCTCAGAGCACTTAACGCTCTTACAGCAAGAAGTGCAAAGTATGCTTCTAAAAGGCGCTATAGAGGTCGTACCCATCCACGAGCAGGGTGCGGGAGTGTACTCCCTCTACTTCTTAATTCCAAAAAAGGACGGGTCGCTCAGACCTATATTAGACCTGAGACCCCTAAACCAGTACATTCTTTCAGAGCACTTTCACATGCTCACTCTACAGCAAGTCCTTCCGCTTCTCAAGCAGGGAGACTTCCTAGCCACACTGGACCTCAAAGATGCGTACTTTCACATACCCATCCACCCCTCACACAAAAAATACCTCAGGTTCACTGTTCAGGGGCAGCACTATCAGTTCAAAGTCCTTCCCTTCGGCGTGACAACAGCGCCCAGGGTTTTCACGAAGTGCCTAGCTACGGTGGCAGCACATCTACGGAGGCAGCATATACACGTCTACCCCTACCTAGACGACTGGCTCGTTCAAGCGAAGTCAGCCCAGCAATGTGCAAGCCACATGTCCCGCACCATTCACCTTCTTCACAGTCTGGGATTCTCACTAAATTATCCAAAGTCCCATCTCCAGCCCGCACACGTACAACAGTACCTAGGTGCGACTATAGACACTCTGGCGGCCACAGCTCAGCCAAACTTAGTGAGGATCAACAGCATACAACTGCTGATCTCCAAGTTCAAACCCAATCACTCACTTCCAGCGCGAGTGTTTATGCAGTTGATAGGCATGATGGCCTCCTGCATCTTCATAGTCCCGCACGCGAGATTACATATGCGCCCACTTCAGGAGTGCCTAGCACGTCAGTGGAATCAGGCTCAAGGACAGTTAAAGGACCTAGTGTTGGTGAGCGGTCGGGCATACAACTCTCTGCATTGGTGGAATCCACAAAACCTTTGCAAGGGCCGACCATTCCAAGAGCCTGTCCCACAGATAGTACTGACAGCGGACGCGTCTCTCCAGGGATGGGGAGCTCATGTACTCCACTACACAGTGCAGGGACTATGGACAACACAACAAAAGAAGTTGCACATCAACCTTCTGGAACTGATGGCAATCTTCCTAGCCATGAAGGCATTCAAAGTACATCTATGCAACAAGGTCGTGTTGATCCGGACGGACAACATGACCGCAATGTACTACATACAGAAACAGGGAGGAACACACTCTCCACAGTTGTCTCATCTGGCTCAGAGCATGTGGAAGTGGGCCATTCAAAGGAACATGTTCCTCATGGCAGAACACCTCCCTGGCAAGGACAACCAGATGGCGGATCTGCTCAGCAGACACAGCCACCAGATGCACGAGTGGGAGTTACACCCATCAGTACTCCAACCGTACTTCCAGCAGTGGGGTCATCCGGAGATAGACCTATTCGCGACAAGCGAAAACGCAAAATGCCAAAGCTTCGCCGCCAGATTCCCACATCCGCAGTCGCAGGGCAATGCGATATGGATGAACTGGTCCGGCAGATTTGCGTACGCTTTTCCCCCAGCGCCA
The DNA here is from genome assembly GCF_964204655.1 of Triturus cristatus. Lineage (NCBI taxonomy): Eukaryota > Metazoa > Chordata > Amphibia > Caudata > Salamandridae > Triturus > Triturus cristatus. Next base: position 1,243,604,765 of record NC_140590.1, on the reverse strand, counting down.
TTGATACCGCTAGTGGCCCGCAAACTCCGATAACACTCCCTGACACTCGTCCTAGTTGCTCCCACGTGGGCACGCCAGCCGTGGTACACCACCTTCCTCGAACTTTCCGTGGTGCCGCATCAAAGGCTGCGGATCAAACCCGCGCATTTGACGCAGAACCATGGAGAGGTTCAGCACCCAGATCCGCAACAGCTGAATCTGGCGATCTGGCTCCTGAAGTCCTAGAGTTTGGCTATCTCAACCTGCCACCTGACTGTATGGACATCATCAAGGAGGCCAGGAGACCCACTACCAGAGCTTGCTACGCAGCCAAATGGAAAAGGTTCGTCATTTATTGCGGTAATAATGACATCAACCCGCTGGACGCATCCATCCAAAACATCATCTGTTATCTCTTACACCTATATCGATGCAATCTGGCGTACACCTCTATACGTGTCCATTTGACCGCAATCTCGGCCTATCTGCAAACCAGGCAGCACCTCTCTCTATTCAGAGTGCCTGCCATCAAAGCATTCTTGGAAGGACTCAAACGAGTCATTCCACCAAGCCACCCACCGGCTCCAATGTGGAACCTCAACTTGGTCCTCACACGCCTGATGGGTCCACCCTTTGAACCTCTACACTCATGCGAAATTCAATTCCTTACCTGGAAAGTGGCCTTCCTTGTAGCGATCACTTCCCTGAGAAGAGTTAGTGAACTCCAGGCACTAACCGTTCAAGAGCCATTTATACAGGTTCACACCAACAGGGTCGTACTACGTACCAACCCCAAATTCATGCCCAAAGTAATATCGCAGTTCCACATGAATCAGACTATTGAACTGCCAGTTTTCTTCCAAAACCCACAAACTGTTGCAGAAAGGGCACTACATACACTAGATGTACGGAGGGCCCTCATGTACTACATCGATAGGACTAAACCCTTCAGGAAGACAAAACAACTGTTCGTTGCCTTTGCCCCACACCACAAAGGTAACGCCATCTCCAAAGCAGGGATAGCCAGATGGATAGTTAAGTGTATTCAAATCTGTTATCAAAAAGCAAAACGCACATTAACTATTCCACCACGAGCCCACTCAACACGTAAGTTGGGGGCTTCCATGGCCTTCCTAGGAAATATTCCCCTGCATGATATATGCAGAGCAGCCACATGGTCCACTACACACACATTTACAAAACACTATTGCGTAGATGTGCAGTCAAAACAGCAGGCAGCTGTAGGACAGGCTGTTCTCAAAACACTTTTTCAGACCGCTGCAGCTGGCACGGGTAGCCGCCGCCAATAGAGGGCACTGCTATGTATTCTATGCACAGATATGAATTCAGCAGCCCACATGCCTCGAACTGAATATGCTACTTACCAGTATGCATCTGTTCTTGGCATGTAGGGCTGCTGACATTCATATCGCCCTCCCTCCTCCCCGGCGCCTGTCGCAGCTGCAGCTCTCAGAATTACTGCAAGCATGGTCATCACTTTCTGTATCTACTCCATCACTGCCACAATGGCGAAAAACAATCTGAGGATGGAGAGGATGCCCATGCGCACTGTAGTCCAGGGGAGGAGTCACCTATCCAAGGATACTTCGAAGACTCTTCCAGGACAACAACGTGCAAACATCCGGACCCAACACTAGGCGGCGATCTATGCACAGATATGAATGTCAGCAGCCCTACATGCCAAGAACAGATGCATACTGGTAAGTAGCATATTCAATATTACTGATGCTTTAAACACACAAATGTGCAAGACATTTTCTTGAAAAGACAACATTGAACCGTCCATTAAAATTACATTTGTATTGTACATTTAATATAAATTGGTGCGGGTTGTTATCATTTCATTATGATTTAAACTGTCATATTGACAACCAATCTGCATGTAGGGAAAACTGACTCCTGCGTTGTCGATGTTGCTGACAGCAAAGCTGTCCTGGTCCATACAGACAACATGACAGCAATGTACTACATACAGAAACGGGGGGGGGGTGGGGGGGAGAGACACACTCTCTCCAGCTTTCACACCTAGCTCAAAGCATATGGAGGTGGGCCATTCCTCAAAAAATAGATCTCCTTGCAGAACACCTCCCAAGAGTACACAATCAAATTGCGGATCTACTCAGTTGCCAAAAACAGCAGATCCACAAATAGGAACTTCATCCTCAAGTTCTGCTTCCATTCTTTCAAATGTGAGGCCACCCAGAAATAGACCTGTTCGCCACACACCAAATTGCAAAATGCCCAAGCTTCGCATCCAGGTATCCACACCCATTGTCCAGAGGCAATGCGCTATGAATCAAATGGTCAGGCAAATTTGCTTATGCTTTTCCGCCTCTTCCCCTCATTCCACTAGTGGTTCAGAAACTCAAACATCATTCCCTCACAATGATCATAGTGTTCGAGCCATGTGGGCTGCTGAATTCATATCTGTGCATAGATCGCCGCCTAGTGTTGGGTCCGGATGTTTGCACGTTGTTGTCCTGGAAGAGTCTTCGAAGTATCCTGAGATAGGTGACTCCTCCCCTGGACTACAGTGCGCATGGGCATCCTCTCCATCCTCAGATTGTTTTTTTCCGCCATTGGGTTCGGATGTGCTTATCTTGACTCAAGTTAGGAAAATCTAGTTTCAGGCCAAAAGGCCTTTAGTTTTCGACGGTACTGTTCCCGATCGACAGTTTAAAGGCTAGTTTACTAATTTAAACAACTTTCCGGATCCATTAAATCCGACCATCGACCGAACTTCGACGATGGAATCGAGGACCCCATTCAAGCGGTGTCCTGTTTGCCACGCCAAATACCCCCATATCGACGTCCACCCGGTGTGCAACAAATGCCTCTCACCGGATCATGACGAATCAAAATGCATGGCCTGTGCCCAATTCCGATCCAAGAAGACTCTATGGAATCGACGAGCCGCGAGACTTGAAGCGCAGCAAGCGGCACCGGCCCCGACCAACATCTTCAGCACCGAAGACGAAGATGTCGAAAGCGTGGAAAATATGCCCTCCAGCCCTACTTCCGAACACGGTTCCCGAACGGAAGATATCGATGAAGAGCTTTTTCACAGGGAAGAAGCCGACGATGAGGTAGGAGACTACGACGAGGCCTTAGGGGCCGAAGAAGGTAGCTCCGGCGAGGAGCAAGGCCTACCCGTCCAAATAGAGGATATCCCAGTGAGTCCGACAACGGCTCCGGTCGAGGGATCGCCTTCGGGCCTTACCCAAGACCAATCCCGCAGTTCCTCGGCCCCGCCCACTGGCCCGGCCACGGACATTCAGCGAGAGCCATTGTTACCAAAGAAGACTGTTTTCCCTACCACAAAACCGAAACCAATCATCACTCCGGTTCAACAGAAACCGAAAGTGAAACTGACTCTGGTCGGCTCGAGGACCTCCACACCTTCGACGCCAGCCAAACCCGTCGGCTCCGACCGCACCAGAAGGGACTTCGGTGCCGCACTCGCTGCAGCAGATGTCGGCGCCGACCCGAAAAGAAAATCCATCGGTGCCGTCAAAGCGCCAAGGCCCCCGGCACAGACGCAATCAGCACCAGCCATCAAGGTGAAAATGGCCACTGCATCGCTATCCACCTCGAAGACAGCGACTAAGGTACATTCATCGACGCCGTCGACGGCTCCTACCCCTCCTCGGCTCGATGACCCGGTGTCTCCGAAGACGTCCACACCTGCCTCTACGGAACCTCTCGGCGCCAAAGAACCGTCGGCGTTCCAGGTGCAACAGGTGGCAGCATCCTTGCAACGGATCAGGGAAAAGGCAGCCCTCCAGACCTCGTCGGGCTCGGAACCGAAACGGGCACAGAAGGCACCTTCGGCACCGGCCAATATCACCTTTGGTTTGCCGCCACCCACGGCGCCAAAAATTTTCGAAATCAGAACCCGCGTTACCCAGACAAGGTCCCCATGTACCGAACACTCTACTGCTGGGACATCACCGTCCCACTTCATCGACGCCGACACCGGCAGACTTATGCTCCGAAAGCGAAAGATCACTTCGGGGCACGCTTTGGACTCTTATAGGATTCCACTAAAACAAAAAATGCCGGCGGAATCGGAACCAGTTCTTTATGAACGCATCCACACTCCTTACACAGATCCATCATTCTCTCCAACGCACTCCGATCCAGATGCGCTGGAGGACTACATGGGTGACAACACCACCTACCCCGAAGACATGGACCCTGAGGGCCAGCAAGACCCTGATCAGGTCTGGGATGACCCAGTGGAGCCAGGTGCCGCTCTGGACACACAACTTTATGGCGCAAAAACGTCCCCCACAGAGGACACTGCTGCATTCAATGCCCTCATCGAACGGGCCGCAGCCAATCATGGAGTGCAACTCCACTCAGACACTATCGAGGATGATTTCTTGGTGGACACCTTCCCATCCTCCGAGAGGACTGTAAAAACTCTTCCCATGTTAAAAGGTGTCCTCAAGTCAGCAAAGGACATTTTCAAAGAGACCACAAGGGCACGAGTGATAAACCCCAGGATCGAGAAAAAATACAAACCCGCACCTGGGGACCCCACGTACATTAGGAGCCAATTGCCTCTGGACTCCATTGTGGTGGCCAATGCTCGCAAACGGGCACACTCGCAGTCAACTGGTGATGCTCCTCCCCCGGACAAAGAGTCCAAAGTTCTAGAGACCTCCGGCAAACGAATTGCAGCCCAGGCAGCAAACATATGGCGCATCGCCAATACACAACCCCTCCTAGCTCGCTACGACCGCTCACACTATGACACGAGAGAGACCCTACTCCAACACCTGCCAGACGAATACAAAGAGGCAGCGGAGCTCCTCATCAGGGAGGGACAACTGCTCACAAACGCATCCATCAAGTGTGCACTAGATGCTGCAGACACTGCTGCTCGGGCACTAAACACCAGCGTCATGCTACGACGACACGCCTGGTTACGAATCTCCGGATTCAAACCCGAAGTCCAAAATAACATCCTCAATCAACCGGTCAACCCCGACTACTTATTTGGACCGGTGGTTGACGCCACCTTAGAAAAGATAAAAAAAGATACAGACACTGCGAAGTCAATGGGGGCTCTGCAAACGCAGACATTTCGTAGTGGCTCCTTTCGTCGCCCCGGAAACAGAGGTGCAGGGAGAGGACAGGGGGCACAGCAAACCTACAATAAAGGGGGCACACAGAGTTCCTACAATAAAAACACCCGAGGGGGATATCGTGGTTCCAGCACCAAGGGCAGAGGACGTGGTTACGGCAATACCAGGTCCTCCCCTAAGAACAAACAGTGACGCCCTCTCCCTTCCCCCCGACCACATAACACCTGTCGGGGGGAGACTCCAGCGGTTCCTGTCCACGTGGAATTCCATCACCACAGACAGGTGGGTGAAAGATGTTATCCAACACGGTTACTGTCTCGAGCTAACCTCCACTCCACCCACCATACCGCCAAGGCACCGTCCTATGTCCTCAGAGCACTTAGCGTTATTACAGCAGGAAGTGCTAAGTATGCTGCAAAAAGGCGCAATAGAGGTCGTGCCCGTACACCAGCAGGGGACAGGGGTGTACTCTCTGTACTTCTTGATACCAAAAAAGGACGGGTCACTCAGACCTATCCTAGACCTGAGACCCCTCAACCAATACATTCTCTCGGAACATTTTCACATGCTCACCCTGCAGCAGGTTCTCCCGCTCCTCAGACAGGGAGATTTCCTAGCCACGCTAGACCTCAAAGATGCGTATTTCCACATACCCATACATCCATCACACAGAAAATATCTCCGGTTCACCATCCAGGGTCAGAACTATCAATTCAAAGTCCTCCCCTTCGGAGTCACAACAGCACCCAGAGTTTTCACAAAGTGCCTAGCTACCGTGGCTGCACATCTACGGAGACAACACATTCACGTCTACCCTTACCTGGACGACTGGCTTGTTCAGGCAAAGTCAGCCCAGCAATGTGCCAGCCACATGTCCCGCACCATTCACCTTCTTCACAGTCTGGGATTCTCACTAAATTACCCAAAATCACATCTCCAGCCCGCACACGTACAACAGTACCTCGGTGCGACCATAAACACTCGGGCAGCCACAGCTCAGCCAAATTTAGTGAGGGTCAACTGCATGCAAATGGTGATTTCCAAGTTCAAACCCCAACACTCCCTTCCTGCAAGAGTGTTCATGCAGTTGATAGGCATGATGGCCTCCTGCATTTTCATAGTCCCACACGCGAGACTACATATGCGCCCGCTTCAGGAGTGCTTAGCACGTCAATGGAATCAGGCTCACGGGCAATTAAAAGACCTAGTGTTGGTGAGCGGTCGGGCATACAACTCTCTGCATTGGTGGAATCCACAAAACCTTTGCAAGGGCTGACCGTTCCAAGAGCCTGTTCCACAAATAATACTGACAGCGGACGCCTCTCTCCAGGGATGGGGAGCTCATGTACTCCATTACACAGTGCAGGGACTATGGACGACACAACAAAAGAAGATGCACATCAACCTTCTGGAACTGATGGCAATCTTCCTAGCCATGAAGGCATTCAATGTACACTTGTGCAACAAAGTCGTGTTGATCCGGACGGACAACATAACTGCCATGTACTACATACAGAAACAGGGAGGAACACACTCTCCACAGTTGTCTCATCTGGCTCAGGGCATGTGGAAGTGGGCCATTCAGAGGACAAAATTCCTCATGGCGGAACACCTCCCGGGCAAAGACAACCAGATAGCGGATCTGCTCAGCAGACACAGCCACCAGATGCACGAGTGGGAGTTACACCCATCAGTACTCCAACCATACTTCCAGCAGTGGGGTCATCCAGAGATAGACCTATTCGCGACAAGCGAAAACGCAAAATGTCAAAGCTTTGCCGCCAGGTTCCCACATCCACAGTCGCAGGGCAATGCGATATGGATGAACTGGTCCGGCAGATTTGCGTTCGCTTTTCCCCCAGCGCCATTGATACCGCTGGTGGCACGCAAACTGCGACAGCACTCGATGACACTCATCCTGGTTGCTCCAACATGGGCACGCCAGCCATGGTACACAACCTTTCTGGAACTCTCCGTGGTGCCGCACCAAAGGCTGCGGATCAAACCCGCGCTTTTAACGCAGAACCATGGAGAAATTCAGCACCCAGATCCGCAACAGCTGAACCTGGCAATCTGGCTCCTGAAGTCCTAGAGTTTGGCTACCTAAACCTGCCACCGGACTGTATGGAGATCATTAAGGAGGCCAGGAGACCCACTACCAGAGCTTGCTATGCAGCTAAATGGAAGAGGTTTGTCATTTATTGCAATAACAATGACATTAACCCGCTAGACGCATCCATTCAAAATATAATCTGTTACCTCTTACACCTATACCGATGCAATCTGGCATACACCTCAATACGTATCCATTTGACCGCAATAGCAGCCTATCTCCAGAACAGGCAACACCTCTCTTTATTCAGAGTGCCTGCCATCAAAGCTTTCTTGGAGGGACTTAAACGAGTAATTCCCCCAAGACACCCACCAGCACCGGGGTGGAACCTCAACTTGGTCCTCACCCGACTGATGGGTCCACCCTTCGAACCTCTCCACTCATGTGAGATTCAATTCCTCACCTGGAAAGTAGCTTTTCTAGTGGCAATCACTTCGTTAAAAAGAGTTAGTGAACTCCAGGCACTAACCATTCAAGAGCCATTCATACAGGTTCACGCCAACCAGCTGCAGCTCTCACAATTACTGCAAGCATGGTCATCACTTTCTGTATCTACTCCATCACTGCCACAATGGCGAAAAACAATCTGAGGATGGAGAGGATGCCCATGCGCACTGTAGTCCAGGGGAGGAGTCACCTATCCAAGGATACTTCGAAGACTCTTCCAGGACAACAACGTGCAAACATCCGGACCCAACACTAGGCGGCGATCTATGCACAGATATGAATGTCAGCAGCCCTACATGCCAAGAACAGATGCATACTGGTAAGTAGCATATTCAATATTACTGATGCTTTAAACACACAAATGTGCAAGACATTTTCTTGAAAAGACAACATTGAACCGTCCATTAAAATTACATTTGTATTGTACATTTAATATAAATTGGTGCGGGTTGTTATCATTTCATTATGATTTAAACTGTCATATTGACAACCAATCTGCATGTAGGGAAAACTGACTCCTGCGTTGTCGATGTTGCTGACAGCAAAGCTGTCCTGGTCCATACAGACAACATGACAGCAATGTACTACATACAGAAACGGGGGGGGGGGTGGGGGGGAGAGACACACTCTCTCCAGCTTTCACACCTAGCTCAAAGCATATGGAGGTGGGCCATTCCTCAAAAAATAGATCTCCTTGCAGAACACCTCCCAAGAGTACACAATCAAATTGCGGATCTACTCAGTTGCCAAAAACAGCAGATCCACAAATAGGAACTTCATCCTCAAGTTCTGCTTCCATTCTTTCAAATGTGAGGCCACCCAGAAATAGACCTGTTCGCCACACACCAAATTGCAAAATGCCCAAGCTTCGCATCCAGGTATCCACACCCATTGTCCAGAGGCAATGCGCTATGAATCAAATGGTCAGGCAAATTTGCTTATGCTTTTCCGCCTCTTCCCCTCATTCCACTAGTGGTTCAGAAACTCAAACATCATTCCCTCACAATGATCATAGTGTTCGAGCCATGTGGGCTGCTGAATTCATATCTGTGCATAGATCGCCGCCTAGTGTTGGGTCCGGATGTTTGCACGTTGTTGTCCTGGAAGAGTCTTCGAAGTATCCTGAGATAGGTGACTCCTCCCCTGGACTACAGTGCGCATGGGCATCCTCTCCATCCTCAGATTGTTTTTTTCCGCCATTGGGTTCGGATGTGCTTATCTTGACTCAAGTTAGGAAAATCTAGTTTCAGGCCAAAAGGCCTTTAGTTTTCGACGGTACTGTTCCCGATCGACAGTTTAAAGGCTAGTTTACTAATTTAAACAACTTTCCGGATCCATTAAATCCGACCATCGACCGAACTTCGACGATGGAATCGAGGACCCCATTCAAGCGGTGTCCTGTTTGCCACGCCAAATACCCCCATATCGACGTCCACCCGGTGTGCAACAAATGCCTCTCACCGGATCATGACGAATCAAAATGCATGGCCTGTGCCCAATTCCGATCCAAGAAGACTCTATGGAATCGACGAGCCGCGAGACTTGAAGCGCAGCAAGCGGCACCGGCCCCGACCAACATCTTCAGCACCGAAGACGAAGATGTCGAAAGCGTGGAAAATATGCCCTCCAGCCCTACTTCCGAACACGGTTCCCGAACGGAAGATATCGATGAAGAGCTTTTTCACAGGGAAGAAGCCGACGATGAGGTAGGAGACTACGACGAGGCCTTAGGGGCCGAAGAAGGTAGCTCCGGCGAGGAGCAAGGCCTACCCGTCCAAATAGAGGATATCCCAGTGAGTCCGACAACGGCTCCGGTCGAGGGATCGCCTTCGGGCCTTACCCAAGACCAATCCCGCAGTTCCTCGGCCCCGCCCACTGGCCCGGCCACGGACATTCAGCGAGAGCCATTGTTACCAAAGAAGACTGTTTTCCCTACCACAAAACCGAAACCAATCATCACTCCGGTTCAACAGAAACCGAAAGTGAAACTGACTCTGGTCGGCTCGAGGACCTCCACACCTTCGACGCCAGCCAAACCCGTCGGCTCCGACCGCACCAGAAGGGACTTCGGTGCCGCACTCGCTGCAGCAGATGTCGGCGCCGACCCGAAAAGAAAATCCATCGGTGCCGTCAAAGCGCCAAGGCCCCCGGCACAGACGCAATCGGCACCAGCCATCAAGGTGAAAATGGCCACTGCATCGCTATCCACCTCGAAGACAGCGACTAAGGTACATTCATCGACGCCGTCGACGGCTCCTACCCCTCCTCGGCTCGATGACCCGGTGTCTCCGAAGACGTCCACACCTGCCTCTACGGAACCTCTCGGCGCCAAAGAACCGTCGGCGTTCCAGGTGCAACAGGTGGCAGCATCCTTGCAACGGATCAGGGAAAAGGCAGCCCTCCAGACCTCGTCGGGCTCGGAACCGAAACGGGCACAGAAGGCACCTTCGGCACCGGCCAATATCACCTTTGGTTTGCCGCCACCCACGGCGCCAAAAATTTTCGAAATCAGAACCCGCGTTACCCAGACAAGGTCCCCATGTACCGAACACTCTACTGCTGGGACATCACCGTCCCACTTCATCGACGCCGACACCGGCAGACTTATGCTCCGAAAGCGAAAGATCACTTCGGGGCACGCTTTGGACTCTTATAGGATTCCACTAAAACAAAAAATGCCGGCGGAATCGGAACCAGTTCTTTATGAACGCATCCACACTCCTTACACAGATCCATCATTCTCTCCAACGCACTCCGATCCCGATGCGCTGGAGGACTACATGGGTGACAACACCACCTACCCCGAAGACATGGACCCTGAGGGCCAGCAAGACCCTGATCAGGTCTGGGATGACCCAGTGGAGCCAGGTGCCGCTCTGGACACACAACTTTATGGCGCAAAAACGTCCCCCACAGAGGACACTGCTGCATTCAATGCCCTCATCGAACGGGCCGCAGCCAATCATGGAGTGCAACTCCACTCAGACACTATCGAGGATGATTTCTTGGTGGACACCTTCCCATCCTCCGAGAGGACTGTAAAAACTCTTCCCATGTTAAAAGGTGTCCTCAAGTCAGCAAAGGACATTTTCAAAGAGACCACAAGGGCACGAGTGATAAACCCCAGGATCGAGAAAAAATACAAACCCGCACCTGGGGACCCCACGTACATTAGGAGCCAATTGCCTCTGGACTCCATTGTGGTGGCCAATGCTCGCAAACGGGCACACTCGCAGTCAACTGGTGATGCTCCTCCCCCGGACAAAGAGTCCAAAGTTCTAGAGACCTCCGGCAAACGAATTGCAGCCCAGGCAGCAAACATATGGCGCATCGCCAATACACAACCCCTCCTAGCTCGCTACGACCGCTCACACTATGACACGAGAGAGACCCTACTCCAACACCTGCCAGACGAATACAAAGAGGCAGCGGAGCTCCTCATCAGGGAGGGACAACTGCTCACAAACGCATCCATCAAGTGTGCACTAGATGCTGCAGACACTGCTGCTCGGGCACTAAACACCAGCGTCATGCTACGACGACACGCCTGGTTACGAATCTCCGGATTCAAACCCGAAGTCCAAAATAACATCCTCAATCAACCGGTCAACCCCGACTACTTATTTGGACCGGTGGTTGACGCCACCTTAGAAAAGATAAAAAAAGATACAGACACTGCGAAGTCAATGGGGGCTCTGCAAACGCAGACATTTCGTAGTGGCTCCTTTCGTCGCCCCGGAAACAGAGGTGCAGGGAGAGGACAGGGGGCACAGCAAACCTACAATAAAGGGGGCACACAGAGTTCCTACAATAAAAACACCCGAGGGGGATATCGTGGTTCCAGCACCAAGGGCAGAGGACGTGGTTACGGCAATACCAGGTCCTCCCCTAAGAACAAACAGTGACGCCCTCTCCCTTCCCCCCGACCACATAACACCTGTCGGGGGGAGACTCCAGCGGTTCCTGTCCACGTGGAATTCCATCACCACAGACAGGTGGGTGAAAGATGTTATCCAACACGGTTACTGTCTCGAGCTAACCTCCACTCCACCCACCATACCGCCAAGGCACCGTCCTATGTCCTCAGAGCACTTAGCGTTATTACAGCAGGAAGTGCTAAGTATGCTGCAAAAAGGCGCAATAGAGGTCGTGCCCGTACACCAGCAGGGGACAGGGGTGTACTCTCTGTACTTCTTGATACCAAAAAAGGACGGGTCACTCAGACCTATCCTAGACCTGAGACCCCTCAACCAATACATTCTCTCGGAACATTTTCACATGCTCACCCTGCAGCAGGTTCTCCCGCTCCTCAGACAGGGAGATTTCCTAGCCACGCTAGACCTCAAAGATGCGTATTTCCACATACCCATACATCCATCACACAGAAAATATCTCCGGTTCACCATCCAGGGTCAGAACTATCAATTCAAAGTCCTCCCCTTCGGAGTCACAACAGCACCCAGAGTTTTCACAAAGTGCCTAGCTACCGTGGCTGCACATCTACGGAGACAACACATTCACGTCTACCCTTACCTGGACGACTGGCTTGTTCAGGCAAAGTCAGCCCAGCAATGTGCCAGCCACATGTCCCGCACCATTCACCTTCTTCACAGTCTGGGATTCTCACTAAATTACCCAAAATCACATCTCCAGCCCGCACACGTACAACAGTACCTCGGTGCGACCATAAACACTCGGGCAGCCACAGCTCAGCCAAATTTAGTGAGGGTCAACTGCATGCAAATGGTGATTTCCAAGTTCAAACCCCAACACTCCCTTCCTGCAAGAGTGTTCATGCAGTTGATAGGCATGATGGCCTCCTGCATTTTCATAGTCCCACACGCGAGACTACATATGCGCCCGCTTCAGGAGTGCTTAGCACGTCAATGGAATCAGGCTCACGGGCAATTAAAAGACCTAGTGTTGGTGAGCGGTCGGGCATACAACTCTCTGCATTGGTGGAATCCACAAAACCTTTGCAAGGGCTGACCGTTCCAAGAGCCTGTTCCACAAATAATACTGACAGCGGACGCCTCTCTCCAGGGATGGGGAGCTCATGTACTCCATTACACAGTGCAGGGACTATGGACGACACAACAAAAGAAGATGCACATCAACCTTCTGCAACTGATGGCAATCTTCCTAGCCATGAAGGCATTCAATGTACACTTGTGCAACAAAGTCGTGTTGATCCGGACGGACAACATAACTGCCATGTACTACATACAGAAACAGGGAGGAACACACTCTCCACAGTTGTCTCATCTGGCTCAGGGCATGTGGAAGTGGGCCATTCAGAGGACAAAATTCCTCATGGCGGAACACCTCCCGGGCAAAGACAACCAGATAGCGGATCTGCTCAGCAGACACAGCCACCAGATGCACGAGTGGGAGTTACACCCATCAGTACTCCAACCATACTTCCAGCAGTGGGGTCATCCAGAGATAGACCTATTCGCGACAAGCGAAAACGCAAAATGTCAAAGCTTTGCCGCCAGGTTCCCACATCCACAGTCGCAGGGCAATGCGATATGGATGAACTGGTCCGGCAGATTTGCGTTCGCTTTTCCCCCAGCGCCATTGATACCGCTGGTGGCACGCAAACTGCGACAGCACTCGATGACACTCATCCTGGTTGCTCCAACATGGGCACGCCAGCCATGGTACACAACCTTTCTGGAACTCTCCGTGGTGCCGCACCAAAGGCTGCGGATCAAACCCGCGCTTTTAACGCAGAACCATGGAGAAATTCAGCACCCAGATCCGCAACAGCTGAACCTGGCAATCTGGCTCCTGAAGTCCTAGAGTTTGGCTACCTAAACCTGCCACCGGACTGTATGGAGATCATTAAGGAGGCCAGGAGACCCACTACCAGAGCTTGCTATGCAGCTAAATGGAAGAGGTTTGTCATTTATTGCAATAACAATGACATTAACCCGCTAGACGCATCCATTCAAAATATAATCTGTTACCTCTTACACCTATACCGATGCAATCTGGCATACACCTCAATACGTATCCATTTGACCGCAATAGCAGCCTATCTCCAGAACAGGCAACACCTCTCTTTATTCAGAGTGCCTGCCATCAAAGCTTTCTTGGAGGGACTTAAACGAGTAATTCCCCCAAGACACCCACCAGCACCGGGGTGGAACCTCAACTTGGTCCTCACCCGACTGATGGGTCCACCCTTCGAACCTCTCCACTCATGTGAGATTCAATTCCTCACCTGGAAAGTAGCTTTTCTAGTGGCAATCACTTCGTTAAAAAGAGTTAGTGAACTCCAGGCACTAACCATTCAAGAGCCATTCATACAGGTTCACGCCAACAGGGTCGTACTACGTACCAACTCCAAATTCATGCCTAAAGTAATATCGCAGTTCCACATGAATCAAACTATTGAACTGCCTGTCTTCTTTCAAAACCCACAGAATGTAGCTGAGAGAATGCTCCATACACTAGATGTAAAGAGAGCCCTCATGTACTATATAGACAGAACTAAGGTCTTCAGGAAGACAAAACAACTTTTCGTTGCCTTTTCGCCACAGCACAAGGGCAACGCCATTTCCAAAGCGGGAATAGCCAGATGGATCGTTAAATGTATTCAAATTTGCTATCAAAAGGCTAAACGCACATTAACGATTCCCCCACGAGCCCACTCAACACGTAAGTTAGGGGCGTCCATGGCTTTCCTGGGAAACATTCCTTTACAGGAAATATGTAGAGCAGCCACATGGTCCAGTATACATACATTTACCAAACACTACTGTGTAGATGTACACTCAAAACAGCAGGCAGCTGTAGGACAGGCTGTTCTCAAAACTCTTTTTCAGACCGCTGCAGCTGGCACTGGTAGCCGCCGCTAATAGGAGGTACTGCTATATATTCTATGCACAGATATGAATTCAGCAGCCCACATGCCTCGAACTGAATATGCTACTTACCAGTATGCATCTGTTCTTGGCATGTAGGGCTGCTGACATTCATATCGCCCACCCTCCTCCCCGGCGCCTGTAGCAGCTGCAGCTCTCAGAATTACTGTATAGCATGGTCCTCACTTTCTGTATCTACTCCATCACTGCCACAATGGCGAAAAACAATCTGAGGATGGAGAGGATGCCCATGCGCACTGTAGTCCAGGGGAGGAGTCACCTATCTCAGGATACTTCGAAGACTCTTCCAGGACAACAACGTGCAAACATCCGGACCCAACACTAGGCGGCGATCTATGCACAGATATGAATGTCAGCAGCCCTACATGCCAAGAACAGATGCATACTGGTAAGTAGCATATTCATGCTCCAACATGGGCTCGACATTCATGGTTCACAACCCTCTTGGAACTATCAGTAGTTTCTCATCAAAAGCTACGCCTCTCACCCAAGCTTTTCACTCAGAACAATGGAGAGATCAGGCATCCAGATCCCAATCAACTCAACCTTGCGATCTGGCACCTGAAGTCCTAGAGTTTGGCTACCTTAATCTACCGCCAGACTGCATGAACATCATTAAGGAGGCTAGACGCCCTACCACTTGAGCTTGCTATGCCGCAAAGTGGAAAAGATTTGTAATTTACTGTACAAATAACAACTAGATGCTTCTATTCAACACATCATCTGTTACCTTTTGCAGCTACAACAATGTAACCTAGCGACACATCCATTAGACTACATCTTGCGGCAATAGCAGCCTATCTCCAAAACAGACAACATTTGTCTTTGTTTAGGGTACCAGCTATCAAGGCATTTATGGAAGGACGTAAAAGAATAATTCCAACTAGGCTTCCATCCTCTCCAGAATGGAACCTAAATGTGGTACTTACCAGGCTCATGGGACCCCCATTTGAACCTATGCATAAATGCGAATTAAAATTTCTCTCATGGAAAGTAGCTTTCCTAGTTGCGATCACCTCTCTCAGAAGAGTCAGTTAACTCCAGGCATTAACCATACAAGAACCATTTCTTCAAATCCATCATAACAAAGTGGTTCTTAGGACTAATCCAAAATTTCTACCTAAAGTCGTCGCTGCTTTCCACCTTAACCAGTCTGTAGAGCTCCCAGTGTTCCCTCTACCAGACTCAGTCACAGAATGGGCTCTTCACACACTAGAGGTAGAAAGAGCAATACTTTACTACATTGAAAAAACAAAATCCTTTAGAAACACTAAACAACTTTTTGTGGCTTTCTCCCCACCTCATAAAGGCAATCCTATCTCAAAAACAGGGATTGTAAGGTGGATTGTTAAATGCATCCAAATATGCTATGCGAAAGCCTAATGCACCTTATCCATTCCCCCTAGGGCTCACTCCACATGTAAAGTAGGGGCATCTATGGCATTCTTAGGGAACATTCCTCTAGATGACATTTGCAAAGCAGCAATTTGGTCTACATCTCACACGTTCACAAAACACTATTGTATAGAAGTGCAAACAAAACAACGAGCTAGTGTGGGCCAGGCTGTATTAAGAACACTTTTTCAAACCACTGCAACAGATACAGGTAGCACCGCTAAGGGGGTAACTGCTGTATAATCTATGCACAAGTATACGATCTACAGCTCATATGCCTAGAGCGGAAAATGCTACTTACCAGTATGCATCTGTTCTTGGCATGTAGAGCTGCAGATTCGTATACGCCCACCCGCCTCCCCGGATACCTCTATCTGTTCCAGTACTATCTTACTTAGATACATTACAAATGGACATCTTTTTCTATTTCTTACTAACTCCATCATGACCCTCCATGGCAAAACAATCTGGAGATGGAGTCGATGCCCATGCACACTATAGTCCTGAGGAGGAGTCACCTTCCTCGTGATTACAAAAGACTTCTTCCAAGACAAAAACAAAGTGCAAACATCCGAGCCCAACACCAGATGGCCATCTATGCACAAGTATACAAATCTACAGCTCTACATGCCAATAACAGATGCATACTGGTAAGTAGCATTTTCCTTATCTTGTAATGGCTGCTTACATATTTTCTAGGAAGTCCCTTTTCCTGGCATCTGCAACCGTATTAGTCCCGGTTTAGACCTCTGGTCCAGTTGTCTTTAACTAACACTTATATTTACCATAAGGGACCCATGAGGCATCTCACTTATATCATTATTGCTATTACTACTTCATGTCACGCACTAACCAATAGTATAGTACAGTTAATATTGTCAGCCTCATCGAGCCTGATGCTACTGTAAACTTTGCATTTGGTTGATGCTTTTTTATAACACTGTGTTGGCTTATCCACTGCCTTGATGCATAGCATCCGCATCTCTCTAAGCCCATCGTTTCTGTTAAATTCCCTTCATTGTTGTTCAAGGTTCTAATCCTTCACTGTTCTCATGGCAAGTAGTTCATGCACCGATAGAGTTCCAACTTGAGTGAGTACATTTTTAAGATGCTCTCTATACCTACAGTTTCCCTTTTTGTGACTTAACATTATCCATTGTACCCTCATAGTCTTCATTAGCATTCATCCTATTGTAGGAAACTGGAATTTTGTTGCATTGTGTCTCCCCTCTTTTTGACTCTAGGTTTCACTAAGCAGACCTCAGTGCCAGTGCTCTTTCCCCTAAAACAAGTAAAGTCTAAGTGTAACCCAATTGGCATTGACATTAGCACCCCTGTAAGTTCCTAGTAAATGGTACCCCTGGTGCCCAGGGCATGGGTACTAAAGAGGGTCCCTGAGGGATGCAGCATGTCTTCTGCCACCCTAAGGAACCCTAACACAAATTGCATGCAGGCTGCCATTGCAGACTGTGCGTCATGGTGCAAATCATGAGAGAAAACATGGCATAGCACACTCACTGTGTGCCATGCCAAAGTCACTGCATGTATTATATGTAAGTCACCACTACAGCAGGCCTTGTAGCCCTAAGGCAGGGTGCATTATATTACATGTGAGGGCATAGCTGCGTCAGCAGATATGCCCCTGTGCTGCCTAGTTTAATTGCTTGATAGTAGTGAACAAGGAAGCCATCTTAAGTACATGTACCGGGCACTGGTTATTACGAGACCCAGGGACTATGGTCAGGCCAGTCACGTGGCACGAAGAAGGATGATGGTTGGAGATATGCGACATATAGGCGAAGTAACAACAAGAACAACAACCTGGCCTCCCCAACCAAATAGCAGATGCAAGCGGTGCTGGAAAAACAGTCTTGGAGATCAAGCACAGCAGTGATGTCCTGGGAAACAGCCGGTGGAGATCTCTTGTCTCCGAGGAGGAGGGCAGCAGTCCTGAATGAACGTAAACAGAACACGATACAGAAGATGACCTGCTGCCTAAACTAACATCCATGACGTCTGAACATTTGTGATAGCTGAGGCCAGATCGGGTACGAGTTCTGGTGCGGGAGAGACTTGCTTCGGGGCAGCAGAGTTCCGGTGGGCAGTATAGCCTACCTCCTAGTGAGTCAGTCCAGGTTAATGAGTGGACATTTGGACAGTCGTGTATCAGTGGCTTCAGGTTGCGCCCCAGCGACAGGAGCACTAAATGGTTTTCCATTATTATGGTTTGGGAGCCAAACGTACCGGGAGTTGGGGGAGGTGGTTAACTTTGAAATCACAACGCGATGAAGGTAGGGTGGTGGGTAATCGGGAGGGTAGTTTACAGCTCCTTGACACACCATGGTTCTCGGGGGACCTCGGACAGTTTGCCCATGTGGACTACATATGGGAAGGGGAAGAGAGTTATTCACCCAACATGGCACAAACCCGACAATTGCTGATGTTTGCCTGAAACATTAATGGATTAGGAAACAAGGTAAAGAGAGGTTTGGTCTTCCAGTCCCTCAGCTGATAAAATTCGAATATAGTATGCTTGCGAGAAACACACCTCATTGAAGGACAACACTGCAACTTGGGGAGGGGCAATTTCCAATTGATTGGTCATGCACAGTACACCTCCGGATTAAGGAGGGGTATTGATTCTTCTTAAAAGGACGCTCCTGTTTCACACACTGCTCACATGGACAGATACATTGGGGTGCTATCTGGTGATACGGGAAGAACATGAGGATGAATCACTACTACTGAACAATGTTTACGTGCCAGATGGCGACACTCCAGAAAGTGGGTGGGCTGCTTGTGGGTGCTCCTCCGCCACTCACGATTATGGGCAGCTACTTTAATCTCGCCTTATACACGCAACTAGATAGAATGAGCTGGAAGTATTTGCTCAGGCAATTGGATTGTGCGATAACTGGAGGGCCATGCACGTTAATAAAAGGGGGTACGCCTTCTACTCAGGGGCAATGCTATGCATTCTAGGTTGGACTAATTATTTACCACAAGTGACTCGCTCCCCAGGTTTGGCTTGGCAGAGGATCTTGCCTGGTAAATCAGTGCCCACTCGACCCTACGGGTGACACTGTCCACTAATTGAGGTGTAAGGAGGATGGAAACATGGCTTCTAACGAATGAGACATAGGTAAAATGTCTAGGCAAGGATTCAAAGATCTACTTTGAGGAATATAAAGACAGGGTACGAGGTCATATCACATTATGAGAGGCGTGTAAGGCCACAATCAGGGGTGTCTATTACAGGAGAAATTGGGGACCGGATGGAGGGACGCTGTAGATTGCCCAGACTAGAGGAAGATCTGACACAGTGCAGAAGTACGCCGAACTTCCTACTCCCTCTGAGAAAAAAGAGATGGGGTGAAAAAGAGGCGAATATCAGTCAGTTGCTAAGCATGAGGTCAGAACAGCATATCTAGCCAAAAAAAGGCTCTATGAGGTGGGCAATTAAGGAGATAAACTATTGGCATGGATCGGGAGCAAGGAAACATAAAGTATGCTCACTAGGGAGCTAAGGGCAGTCTTACGTTATGTGGTGAGAGGTAGAAATTTGCCAGTCACCTAGAGGATTTTTATAGCAACCGCCTGCAAGTTTCTGAATAGGAGGTGCTGGCTTTTATACGTGACTGCCCAATGAGGGGGTTCAGTACCCACCACAATGGAGACCTAGAGGCTGTTATCTCAGTAGAGAAGGTCTCCTCAGCTATGGGACAGATGCAGTCCGGTAAATACCTGGTGTAGGAAGGTGGATATCTGACTATGGTTACCCCCAACTTTTTGCCTAGTGTCTAGCTGGTTTTTCGACTTAGTTGGCCTGAGATCCTGCCATTCAGGGTCTCAGGCTGTCTGCTCTCTCTTTAAAATGGACTCCATGTACCCTAGGTACATAACCAATTGGTAAGGATCACCTTATTGGACCCTGTACAGTGTACCCTAGGTACCCAGGGCATAGGTGTACCCTAGGCCTCCCAGGGGCTGCAGCATGTATTATGCCACCCCTGGTCTGGCCTTCCAATCAGACACAACTGGCTGATCACTCAGCTGGGGCAAGGTCGTGTAATCACCCCTTGCTTAGATATAGTATGCCTATATCTACCCTTATATATAGACACATGTGTACCTATCAGTCACTCCTATGGCAGGCCTTAACAATCCTGGAGGCAGAGTGCTTGGTAACATGTGAGATGGTGCTCTAGCATGAGCTGAGCCTGTCTGCAGCTTTCGGAACCATGTCCTTATAGCTGTTCTATGATATAGCCTACCATATACTCTTAAAGTGCCTTATAATCTTAGACGGTTATGGTAACTATGGTTTGGCTTTATCGAAACATGTCGTGTAAGGTGTCTAACACTCTGGAATAATACCCCCATGCCATTTCTGGACATGAGGATATTATTCCCCCCTTCTAGAGGGAAAAACATGTTAAAATCATACTTCACTGTTCGCCTCTGACCAAAGCCTCAGCATCACAAGATGGATGCTGCTGCCACGACACAAGTCTGACCTCCTGCAGCTGGGAGTGATCCCAGCCAGGGAGGCCTGGACAATAGGTTTCCTGCTTGGGGAGGTGCTAGCACCTCCCCAGACAGCCTTTAGTGTATTGGGGCAGGGTGGGCTGAAAGGAATGAGACATGCCTGGGGCACACAAGGTGTTCCTTGCATAGTCCAGTTCAAACCGGCGCTGGGGCACTCCAGCCCTGGCGCGAAACTGGACAAAGGGAAGTGGGTGTAACCACCCCCTCCCAGGTCCCACCCATAAGGCGTGACCTAGCAGGTATCCCAGCCCCCCAGATTAGTATAAGAGTGGGAGTTGGGCCTCAAGACTTTAGATTATCCTGAACCTGCAACTTGAACAGAAACTCTGGACCTTCGACATTCGACGAAAGAAGAAGACTGAAGAATCTCCCTTGTGGCCAAGGAGTGGCTACCCTGTGCAAACAGGCACCATCAAGAGACTACCCTTTGCTTTGCCCACGTTCTACGAGGAACCGACTGCAGAGCCCGACCAGAGCCTTGACTTCCAGACTTCTCCGACCCTGATCCACAGCAAAGCTGAGATCCGTGGAGGCGACGAGCGACGTGGGACCGGCTACCTGGGAAAAGTGGCTAGTAACTTAAAGCGCAGCTTCTGAGGCACCCTCGAAGTTGTGCACCGGGGATTGAGAAGCGCCAACCCCAAGCACCATCTGCACCGAAGATCAGCCCCCCACACTCCACGAGTCCTGCGTGGGGCCCTTCTGCATTTTCCTGCTTGCCGCGTCTGTCCGGTTGCTTGCCCGCTGGCTGATGGCCTTTGTGACGACGCACCCTGAAATCTTCTGCGCTGGTTTGGCTCCTCCAGACTGGCTCCCGCTTCTCTGCAAAGAAGAAGCACCCCAGACCTTCCTGGTCTGCACCAGAAGCAAGTCCTCCGTTCTCCGTGCGTTCAGCTTGCCAAGGCTTGGTGAGTCCTAGTCCAACTTCGACGCCGCCGACAGCAAGAGCCTTCGTGGGACAGCTCGCCTCCTGGTCCTGGTCGTCCTCGACGCTTCCTGGTCCTCATGGCTGCAGCGACAAGCTTCACCTTCACCTGCAACCTTCACGACATCGCCTGGTTCCTTCCTGGTTCCACGTGGTCACTGGCTAGTGACCTTGACTCTGTCCCTTCTGCTTGCAGGTCTCTCCTCTTCTTGATCCCAGCCTTGGGATCCACCGGACACTCTTCACTGACTGCCTGTCAGCATCTTTCTTCAGGCATCCATAGGAGTCGACGACGAAAACCGACGCATCTTCACCCCTATGCACCCGCAGCCTGTGGGCTAGGTAACTTGGGTACTCCGGTGCTCATCAGGATAGTGACTATCCTAGTGTCTAGTTTTCCAGTCTCAACTTCCTAGCTACTCCGGAAGTGTCCTAAATCTACCGTTTTCTAAACTGTACTATTGCTATTGACTTTTACGCATTACGCGTGAGTGTTTCCACTCTGCACACGAATCCCGTGGGCCTCCCACTTCCTAACTAACGCTAGTGTAGTGTAGCCCCAGCGATTCCCTAGGCCTAGGCCTATTCTATTTCCGTGACAGTGGTCCTTATACCACTTACTTAGTATATGGTTTGCGTGGCCCCTAGGGCCTAACTGTATTACTTACCTGTGTGACTTAATGTATGCTTAAATAAGACTGTGTTGTACTTACCTCTAATCTCATAAAGAGTGCTGAGGGTTTGACTAGAATAAATACACTTTATTTTATATATATATCTGTTGTGGTGTCCTTTCATTTGGTATTCAAGGGATTATATATGGTATCACAGCTGGCTTCACATGCCATTCAGAGTTTAGCCTAAGACTGCTCTTGTCCATGCTACCACTAGGATAGCTGGTCTATAAGGTTGACTTTACAACCAATCACCATAAGGGTATTTGGACTGAGATAAGGTGTACACTAGAACTAGTGACATCATACATCAGGCCAACTTCTCACACCTGGTCCCGAATTGGTTCCCGGTAGGCCTGTTCTGCAGATTGAATAAGTGGACAGCGGTTCCTCTCCATGCGGCCTTTGAGGAGGTTTTCCAGACGGGAGAACTGCTGGAAGATATGCTATCAGCGGCCGATGTTCTTATACATAAAGCTGGCAAGCCCCAAGATAGGTGCGATTCTTACCAGACGATTTCATTGCTTACGGCAATGTCAAAATTGTGGCCCAGCTACAGCCCAACAGGTTGAGGGTGGTGGTGACTGAACTGGTACATCCGCACCAGAACTAGTTCATGCCGGGTCGTTTGACCATGTTGAATCTGAGGTGACTTCATAGCAACTTGGCGGTGGCGGGGGCCTCACCTGCTGGTCGGGCGGTAGCCTCGCTTGATGCAAATAAAGCCATTGAGTCAGTGGAATGGACATACCTCATCAGGGTACTGGCCAGGATGAGTTTCAGTGCAAAATGTATAGGATGGGTCAAACTATTTTATAGCAGGCGACAGCCAGAGTACGGGTTAACGGTCATACCGCCAGGGAATTTAAAGTGTGAAGGGGCACAAGGCAAGGATGACCACTCTCGCTGATGCTATTTGCACTGGCGGTAAAGAGCTTGGTGGAGTAGGCGCAGATAGATGCGCAGGTTTGGGGTTGGCCGGGAGGAACTGGTTGGGAGGAATGTATATCACTATATGCCAACTGTTAGACCTGTCAGCCCTTTGGGTGGTCCCTCCTCATCATTATTTATTTTGTCCCACTTTTGCCTCCAACCCTGTTTGAATTTTTCCTTTTTGGGAACCACCAGACTTTTTCGTGTTGCTGCAGATTCAGGGAGCCATTTTAGCTACCCCTGAAACTTCTGTCTGAGGGCCTGGAGCACAAAATGGTGGCCACCTGTGACATCA
This sequence comes from Triturus cristatus, assembly GCF_964204655.1. Classification (NCBI taxonomy): domain Eukaryota; kingdom Metazoa; phylum Chordata; class Amphibia; order Caudata; family Salamandridae; genus Triturus; species Triturus cristatus. The sequence continues at coordinate 1,243,581,449 of NC_140590.1, read as the reverse complement.
CCAGCATCCACTGGAACCTACCAGCACCTTCCAGAACATTCCAGAACCCTGTGACAGTTGGAGGCGGTTTAGAATGTTGGGGAGTTAAGAGAGAGAGTTGGCAGTTGGAGCTGGCAGTTGGCACCTGACTGGTGAGGAGTGAGCAGCACAAACTTGAAGGAGGAAGGAGTGAAGCAGCAGGGGTGGAAACTTGTGCCTGGAGTGGGGTCCATAAACCCACCCTTGATACTAGTCCCTACTGACGGAGCCCAGCATAGAGCCCTGTGTGGGAAGAAGTCAGAAAAACCATCCTGAGGACCTGGACAGCAGGAACAGGCCTTAGAAACAAGAAAACAGCAAGATCCTGACCTGGAAGCTGGTTTCCCTGAAGTCCGACGTCGAGTAGCCTAAGACCTGGAGCCCGAGGTGGAGAAGCGGCGCTGACTGGAAAAGCAGACGTCGTACCCGGAGCCGCCAGAGGTCGAGAGAGGGCGCCGTCAGAGGTCGTGAGGAATACCAGAGGTCGAGGAGGAAGTCAACCGAGGTCGAGTGAGCGGCGTCATCGGAGGAGTGAAGTCCGCCTCCGGAGTCGTCGGAGACCGAGGTGAAGTGTAACGGAGGTCGGGAGTGAGGATCGCACTCCGGAGTCGCCGGAACCTGTGAGAATCGTGCCGGAGGTCGGGAGTGGAGGTCGCACTCCGGTGTCGCCGGAAACCTAAGGAGAGGAGCACCGGAGGTCGGGAGTGAGGATCGCACTCCGGAGCCGCCGGAAGTCGACATCGAGGCAAGGCCGGCCGACGTCATCGAATCTGAGGTCGCCATCGGACCGGAGCCGCCCGAAGTCGACATCGAGTAAAGACTGCCCGACGCCATCGAATCGGAGGTCGAGATCGAACCGAGGCCGCCGACATCGAGACCGGAGCCACCTGCCGGCGTCGTCAAAGAACTGACATTGTGCCGAGGCCGCCGACATCGAACCGGAACCGCCTCACGGCATCGACACGACTCCAGCGGCGTCGGAGCATCAGAAAAAGGGCAGTAAGTGGAGTAGAGGGCGCCTAAGGCCCTGTGGAGACCTGAGAGACTGCTCTAAGGTGCCAGGGGTGAACTGGGACTAATCTAGAGAGGTTGTGTGGAGAGAGAGAGCCAGGTCTCTGGTATTTCCCCCCCTTTATCTACCTCAGTTTAGGCCTCAGCCTTGTCCAAGCCAGGGAGTAGACACCCTCAAGCCTTCCACATCCCCACAAGCTGTGCCTGGGCCAAATCAGCCCTTAGGAATCAAAAGTGATCTGATTCCCTGAGTGTCACTGTCAGCTTTTAAGTATTTATTAGGGGCACTGTATTTATTGTATTTAACCTATTTATTGTTCCACTGTATTTATTGGTCCACAGTATTTATTGATGCACAATAGTTATTGGTTACAGTATTTATTGCCTCAGAATATTTAATTGCCTGTCTGTATTGCACTTGTATTTATGCCTTCAGTATTTATGATCACCCCTATTTATTGAATCATTAAGCCAGTATTTATTTGACCTGCACTATCTAAAAAGTTTGTATATTGTGATTGTTATTTATTTTATCCAATCAGCAACTAAGAGAAAAAGAAGATAAAGAAAGATATTTTCATAATTTTTACGGTGTAGAGTCGTTTTTGGAATGGATGCACGCATGGTTATTGTTTGGGTATGTTGTATGCTTAGCACGGAGCCTGATTCCTGACCACTCGAGCCAAGCTACCACAGTGTGTCCGGAAGAACACCACCACCCTTTCCAGAGTGGGAGTGGTTTTCCAACATCAATTGGTGTTCAGTGGTGGGATAGAGCTGTGCCTACGCATACTCAGCAATAACTGTGGGTAGTCCATAGGCCTACACCGGGAGTTCTCTCAAAAGCGGCCTTCCTAATTGTGGGTTTTTGTTTTTTCCAAATTTACTCTGGTGGTGGGAGGAGGTATTATAAAAGGTACCCCCCTGCATAGTTACTGCACAAAACCTGTCCTCTAACCTGAGTGGGCAAGATGGAGGTTGTACTAGAAAATCTAGAAACGTACACTGTGGCCCAACTCAGGGAGTTTTGCCAGCGGGAGGGGGTGTACTGTCCCCCAGGAGCAAAGAAGGGTGCACTCCAAACCAGCTTAAGGGCTTGGGGGGAGGCACGCCGAGAAAGCAAGGCTGAGGAGGAAGACCGGGATGGAGAGCCTGACACCGAGGGGGCTGAGATGTACCAACCTGAGGTGGGGAACCTGTCAGCAGGGCCCAGAACCATTTCTAGGAAGGGCAGCAGTGCCTCTAGCGGTGGCTTGTCTGAAGTGGAGTTAACAGACCGGAGGGAGAAAAGACAGCTCACATGGGACTTAGCAAGGCTGGAGAAGGAGAAGGAGGAGCAGAGGATGGCCCATGAATTACGACTGAAAGAAATAGATCTTCAGATCTTGAGAATCGGGGCACAACCTGTTCCTAATGGTGGCAGCCAAACCCAAGAGATCACCAGGGAACCTAAACCATACCTGCCAAAGGACATAGTAGCTAGCTATGGGGCGGGCGACGATATCGCCAAGTGGCTAGCGGCCTATGAGGTCTCGTTGAGGGCCCATGGGGTTCCAGAGAAGTACTGGGGAGGGGGATTGTACAAGTACATGCCTCCAGCTGGTAGGGATGCTTTATTGGCCCTCGAAGAGGATGAGCAGACCCACTACCCCACCATGAAACTGGCGCTCATCAGAAAGTTTGGACTAACACCTGAAAAGTACAGACAGAAGTTCAGGGGTAGTCACAAACTGGGCACGCAGAATTGGGTGGACTTCCTGGACTATGCAAAGAAGGCACTGGAAGGTTGGATTCAGGGCAGTGAAGTGAGGAACTACGAGGGGTTGTTTGACCTAGTACTGAAGGAACACCTGCTTGAGAAATGTTTCCCTGAACTGCGGCAACACCTGGTGGATAGCAAGCTGACCAGTCCCCGGAAGCTTGCTGAGGAGGCGGACATTTGGGCTAGTACCCGGGTGTCCACAAGGGGGACTGGAGGGGATACTCAAAAGGCCGGACAGGGCGCCCCCCAGAAGAAAGAGGGAGGGGAAAAGAAAAAGGAGTTCTCCAAAGGCCCCCAAAATAACTTCCAAGGGAAGGGAACAGGATTCACCCCTAAGGCTAACCCGCCCAGAAACCCTAATCCTGGCCAGAGTCAGCAGCCAAGGGTTGTCCATTGCTACGAGTGCGGTGGCGTTGGACACTATAAAGGAGATCCGAAGTGTCTGAAGCGACCACCCCCTCCCATTGGAGGAAAGACCCCCGGAGTAGCTAGTGTAGTGCTCGGGGAGGAGATGCCCTTAACTAAGGGAAGGGAGTGGGCGGGTGTCACTTAAGTGTCCCTGGGAGAACGGGAGATGGTTCCTAAGATCCAGGTGCCCGCAAATACCGCAAAGTATGGACAGTGGGTCACCATCAACGGCCAAAGAGGGGAGGCTCTGAGAGACACAGGAGCCAGTATGACTATGGTGCGTAGCCAACTGGTGTCTCCAGAGCAGGTAATTCCCGATGTACTCCACCCAGCCGCGATGGCTGACGGCAGAACAGGCCACTATCCCGTGGCCGAGGTTCCCTTTGAATGGGGGGGGGTTGCAGGTTCACTTCGAGTTGCCGTAAGCCCTGCCGTGCCAGTTGATTGTCTGCTGGGGAATGATATGGAGCACAACGCTTGGAAGGAGGTGGAATACCGGACTCACACCGAGATGCTGGGTACACCTGATTGGGCCTGTGTTAGCACAAGGTCCGCAACTACCCGAAGAGGGAGTTCATTTCGGCTGGAGCCTGGAACAAAGGCCCAGCCAGCTGCCAGTCAAGGGAAGAACCGAGGACAGGAGGAGCCTGCCTCGGCGTCCCCACCCCGTAGGACGGATAGGTCACCGGAGGTGGTGGACCAGGAGTCTGCGGTGGGGGACGTTACCAACCTGGAGGATCTACCCATCCCGGCCGAGTGGCACGTGGAGGGAGGCCCGTCCAGGGAGGAATTCTGCCAGGGCCAGAGGGAGTGCCCTACCCTTGAGGGGCTAAGGCGACAGGCCGAAGCCCAGGCAGCAGGGAACGTTGAAGGGAACTACAGTGTTTACTGGGAGGATGGCCTCCTCTACAGTGAACCCAAGGCACCCCTACACGGATCGTCACGAGCCTTGGTAGTCCCTCAACGTTATCGAGCCTTCCTTCTGGAGTTGGCTCACGAGATACCATTGGCAGGACACTTGGGGCAAGACAAGACCTTCGCCCGTCTTGTACCACACTTTTATTGGCCTCAGATGAAAGTGTCGTCCGATACCTACTGCCGGACATGTGTGTCTTGCCAAGCCAGTGGGAAAACAGGGGTGAAGCTGAAAGCTCCCCTGGAACCACTTCCTGTCGTTAGCACCCCCTTTGAAAGGGTGGGCATCGACATTGTGGGTCCGTTAGATCCACCGACTACAGCTGGTCACAGGTTTATCCTGGTTCTGGTGGATCATGCCACACGGTACCCAGAGGCAATACCTCTGAGGACCATAACAGCACCTGTTGTGGCTAGGGCCCTGATGGGAATCTTTACCCGAGTGGGTTTTCCCAAGGAAGTTGTGTCCGACAGGGGGACCAACTTCATGTCAGCGTATATGCGGGCGATGTGGAAGGAGTGTGGAGTGACATACCGGTTCACCACTCCTTACCACCCCCAGACCAATGGTCTGGTGGAGAGGTTTAACAAAACCTTGAAGGGCATGATCAGAAGTCTGCCTGAAAGCCTGCGGAGGAAATGGGACGTCCTCCTACCCTGTTTACTTTTTTCCTACAGGGAAGTGCCACAGAAGGGAGTGGGCTTCAGCCCCTTCGAGCTTCTGTATGGGCACCCTGTACGTGGACCTCTCAACCTGGTGAGAGACGGATGGGAAAGAACTCCCAGAAAGCTTCCCCAGGATATGGTGAGCTACATGCTGGCCTTCCGGAGCCAAATGGCTAAGTTGTGGAAGCAAGCTTCTGACAACTTGGAAGCCAGCCAAGCAGTGATGAAGGCGTGGTATGACCACAATGCTCACCCGGTGGAGTTGGAGCCTGGCCAGAAGGTGTGGGTGATCGAACCAGGAGAGCTTAGTGCTCTCCAGGATCGCTGGTCAGGACCCTTTGAGGTATTGGAGAAGAAGGGTAAGGCTACCTACTTGGTGGACCTGAAGACCCCTCGTCAGCCCCTGCGGGTGCTGCATGCCAACCGCCTCAAACCCCACCACGAGAGGCCCGAAGTCATCTTGATGATGGTGACTGACGGAGGAGAGGACGTGGAAAGCGAGCCTCTCCCTGATCTGTTTGCGTCTCAAGAGAAGGATGGGTCGGTGGAGGGAGTGATTCTCTCCCCATCTCTAACTCCTGAACAGCAGGAGGACTGTCGCCAGGTCCTGGGGCAGTACTCTTCGTTGTTCTCCCTTGTCCCGGGTAGGACTCACCTGTGCGTCCATGACGTGGACACAGGAGACAGCCCACCTGTGAAGTCCAAGATCTACCGGATGTCAGACAAGGTGAAGGCCAGCATTCATAGTGAAGTCACTAAGATGCTGGAGCTGGGAGTGATCGAACCTTCTAGCAGCCCCTGGTCCAGTCCGGTGGTGTTAGTACCAAAAGCTGCACCACCGGGTGCCCAACCAGAACTGAGGTTCTGTGTGGACTATCGGGGACTGAATTCAGTGACCAAAACTGATGCTCATCCGATCCCTAGGGCGGATGAATTGATTGACCGGCTGGGAGCTGCCCAATATCTAAGTACCTTTGACCTTACTTCAGGGTACTGGCAGATCTCTTTGACTGATGGAGCAAGGGAAAGGTCAGCCTTCTCCACGCCCAATGGCCACTACCAGTTCTGTGTGATGCCCTTTGGGCTCAAGAACGCACCTGCCACGTTTCAGCGCCTGGTAAACCAGATCCTCACCGGAATGGAGAGTTTCTCTGCTGCTTATCTGGATGACATAGCCGTCTTCAGTAACAGCTGGGAGGATCACTTGCGTCACCTGCAAGCTGTTCTCCAGGCCCTGAGACAAGCTGGATTGACGATCAAGGCCAGCAAGTGCCAGATCGGGCAGGGGTCGGTAGTGTACCTTGGACACTTGGTGGGTAGGGGAGCGGTGCAACCCCTCCAGGCAAAGATCGAGGCCATCATGGCCTGGGAACCCCCCAAGACTCAGACTGAGGTCCGAGCATTTTTGGGCCTCACGGGATACTACCGTCGCTTCGTGAAGGGATACGGTACCATCGTAGCCCCCCTCACGGAGCTCACGTCCAAGAAACAACCTCGACGGGTAGTCTGGACGGAGGCTTGTCAGCAAGCCTTTGAGAGATTGAAGAAAGCCATGTGCGAGGCCCCGGTCTTAAGGGCCCCAGACTTTTCCAAGGAGTTCATTGTCCAGACAGATGCATCAGAACATGGCATTGGGGCAGTGTTATCGCAACTCAACGAAGAGGGTCTGGATCAACCCGTGGTCTTCCTATCCCGGAGACTACTTCCCAGGGAACAGAAGTGGAGTGCAATAGAGCGTGAAGCCTTTGCAGTGGTATGGGCTCTGAAGAAGTTGCGGCCATACCTGTTTGGCTCGCACTTCCTAGTTCAGACCGACCACAGACCCCTTCGTTGGCTGATGCAAATGAAGGGGGAGAATCCCAAGTTGTTGAGGTGGTCTATTTCCCTACAGGGAATGGACTTTCAGGTGGAACATCGGCCTGGAGTGGACCACGCCAATGCAGACGGTCTCTCAAGGTATTTCCGCCTTAGTGATGAGAACTCCCAAGGGGTTGGGTAGCTCTCCCCACTTTCAGCTGGGGGGGACGCGTGTTAGACCTGTCAGCCCTTTGGGTGGTCCCTCCTCATCATTATTTATTTTGTCCCACTTTTGCCTCCAACCCTGTTTGAATTTTTCCTTTTTGGGAACCACCAGACTTTTTCGTGTTGCTGCAGATTCAGGGAGCCATTTTAGCTACCCCTGAAACTTCTGTCTGAGGGCCTGGAGCACAAAATGGTGGCCACCTGTGACATCACCAGCATCCACTGGAACCTACCAGCACCTTCCAGAACATTCCAGAACCCTGTGACAGTTGGAGGCGGTTTAGAATGTTGGGGAGTTAAGAGAGAGAGTTGGCAGTTGGAGCTGGCAGTTGGCACCTGACTGGTGAGGAGTGAGCAGCACAAACTTGAAGGAGGAAGGAGTGAAGCAGCAGGGGTGGAAACTTGTGCCTGGAGTGGGGTCCATAAACCCACCCTTGATACTAGTCCCTACTGACGGAGCCCAGCCTAGAGCCCTGTGTGGGAAGAAGTCAGAAAAACCATCCTGAGGACCTGGACAGCAGGAACAGGCCTTAGAAACAAGAAAACAGCAAGATCCTGACCTGGAAGCTGGTTTCCCTGAAGTCCGACGTCGAGTAGCCTAAGACCTGGAGCCCGAGGTGGAGAAGCGGCGCTGACTGGAAAAGCAGACGTCGTACCCGGAGCCGCCAGAGGTCGAGAGAGGGCGCCGTCAGAGGTCGTGAGGAATACCAGAGGTCGAGGAGGAAGTCAACCGAGGTCGAGTGAGCGGCGTCATCGGAGGAGTGAAGTCCGCCTCCGGAGTCGTCGGAGACCGAGGTGAAGTGTAACGGAGGTCGGGAGTGAGGATCGCACTCCGGAGTCGCTGGAACCTGTGAGAATCGTGCCGGAGGTCGGGAGTGGAGGTCGCACTCCGGAGTCGCCGGAAACCTAAGGAGAGGAGCACCGGAGGTCGGGAGTGAGGATCGCACTCCGGAGCCGCCGGAAGTCGACATCGAGGCAAGGCCGGCCGACGTCATCGAATCTGAGGTCGCCATCGGACCGGAGCCGCCCGAAGTCGACATCGAGTAAAGACTGCCCGACGCCATCGAATCGGAGGTCGAGATCGAACCGAGGCCGCCGACATCGAGACCGGAGCCGCCTGCCGGCGTCGTCAAAGAACTGACATTGTGCCGAGGCCGCCGACATCGAACCGGAACCGCCTCACGGCATCGACACGACTCCAGCGGCGTCGGAGCATCAGAAAAAGGGCAGTAAGTGGAGTAGAGGGCGCCTAAGGCCCTGTGGAGACCTGAGAGACTGCTCTAAGGTGCCAGGGGTGAACTGGGACTAATCTAGAGAGGTTGTGTGGAGAGAGAGAGCCAGGTCTCTGGTATTTCCCCCCCTTTATCTACCTCAGTTTAGGCCTCAGCCTTGTCCAAGCCAGGGAGTAGACACCCTCAAGCCTTCCACATCCCCACAAGCTGTGCCTGGGCCAAATCAGCCCTTAGGAATCAAAAGTGATCTGATTCCCTGAGTGTCACTGTCAGCTTTTAAGTATTTATTAGGGGCACTGTATTTATTGTATTTAACCTATTTATTGTTCCACTGTATTTATTGGTCCACAGTATTTATTGATGCACAATAGTTATTGGTTACAGTATTTATTGCCTCAGAATATTTAATTGCCTGTCTGTATTGCACTTGTATTTATGCCTTCAGTATTTATGATCACCCCTATTTATTGAATCATTAAGCCAGTATTTATTTGACCTGCACTATCTAAAAAGTTTGTATATTGTGATTGTTATTTATTTTATCCAATCAGCAACTAAGAGAAAAAGAAGATAAAGAAAGATATTTTCATAATTTTTACGGTGTAGTCGTTTTTGGAACGGATGCACGCATGGTTATTGTTTGGGTATGTTGTATGCTTAGCACGGAGCCTGATTCCTGACCACTCGAGCCAAGCTACCACAGTGTGTCCGGAAGAACACCACCACCCTTTCCAGAGTGGGAGTGGTTTTCCAACACCAACAATATCCTATTATATCTGACGCAAGCAACCCAAACACTTCATAGGCTCCGAATATCTTCCATATATTCAGGGATCACTCTGGGTTCACCATCAACTGGGACAAATCTTAATTTTTTCTGGTGGTAGACTGGGATTAGGTTTTGACACTTGCTTTGCCACAAAGGCTAGAAACTGTTAGTTTTAAGTACCTGGGGATCTGGATCACTAAAGATCTAGTCTCGCACTTTAGTCTAACTTTGGCCCTCTTTTAAAATGGGTGGAACAAGATGTAGAACACTGGCAGATGCTACCGCTCTCGCTGTTGGGAAAGGATGCGATAATTGAAATTGTGGCACTACCTCGGTTTTTGTTTGTTCTCCAGAACAGTTCATATGGGTGGATACGCTTGTGCGAATGCTGCTGTTGGCATGAGAACAAACCCATATTGCTATGAGGGCTCTGCAGAGATCCAAGTACGAGGAAGCAATCACCTTGCCAAACGTTAGAAAATACCATGAGGCGGCACAGACGAGTGTGGTTAACCATTGGGCATATGTGGATTGGCAGGACCCGGCATTCCTGCAAGACAGGTTGGCCACTGGAGAGAGGCGCTACATACATGTAATATACAGGGGTAGACTGCTGCCTGGAGCGAGCCCGGCCAGGGGGACGATGGTAGATATCTGGAGGACATTAATCAGAGGGATGGGGTGGGGTGATAGGTTGACTCTGAGGGCACCTTTGTGGGAGGGCTCCAGGCTGTGCCCCATTGTGGCCCTGAAAGGTTTTCAGGGTTGGGATAATATCGGCATCTCAAGTCTCGCAGATGTGTGGGATGCAAATGCTGTAGTTCCCTTTACGCACCTATGGACAGAATATCATATGCCAGAAACGCAGTGGCTGAAATACAGACAACTGAGACATGCCCTCAGAGAATGTGTATTGCAGGAGGAGGAGACACAGGAAGACTACCCACTGGAAGGGAGACTGCCAAACGGACAGGTTGATTTTGTTAAGATATGTACCATAATGAGGAACACACAACCCCCTCTGTCGAGACTGTTGGACAGATGGACACAAAACCTGGGGGATTTAGATAAGGATAACTGGCGGGAGACATTGGAGTTTCCTACGGAGGTTGTCATACCGGCAAGCCTTCGCCTGGTCCAGCTTAAAATAGTGCACTGAGTCTACTATACACGCATACTGTTCTATAGGATAGCCAGAGTAGCAGCCGCGAACTGCCTTAGAGGATGTGGGTTGGAGGGCACACTTTTCCACATGCTATGGAGCTGTCCTTGTATAAGAGACTACTGGGAGGCGGTGAGGAGCTCCCTTGAAGAGGCAATGGGTGTTCCCGTAGAACTCCAGCCCCAGCTGGCATTGCTGGGTGTGTGTAGACCGATGGATCACTCCCGCTATCAGAAACTTTTGGTGAATTTGGGCTGAGGATAGCGAAATGAGATATCGCTCAGCTATGGGGTTTGGGGAGTCTCCCCAGCATCAGGACTGGGTGACTGGAATGGAACTACAAGGGTTGAGAGTGTCAGAGGAAATTTAACAGGATCTGGTGTGGCTGGTAAGGAAGGGCTACCTAGGCAGGGTGGAAACAGGGGGGCTCCTGAATCTAATATGTTCCGAGAGGGTAGAGGCAGAGAACTCCGTGATCCGCACGCAAGGCGACTGGGTCTTGAGGGGGCTGGGGAGACAGTGAACATTGGTCATCGGAAGAGGCGAGTATTGATTCTGGAATTGTTATGCTTCTGAATAACGAGGTGGCTATGGCTGGAAGGAAGCTATGTTATAACATGTTTGTTATGTGTGCGTTATCCTGTATAAACAACAAATATATATTTTAAAAAAATGTTTTATCCCCAAGCATACCGATCGATGGAGACAAGATTATGCTAGCTATAAAAAGCCATCCCAACTGGTAAAGCCCCAGGTCTCCCCATCAATTTCTATAAAACCTTTGTTGCCACGATTATAGATCCATTGGCATCCTCCCTGAATCCCTTTGCTACCTCTGCTTCCGTGTCAGGTACTGCTTCCAAGGCCAACATTGTGGTCATCCCCAAGGATGGGAAGGATCATTCTGACCCTCAAAAGTTTAGAGCCATCTTGCTAATAAACATGGAGGCGGAGATTTGTGCAAACATCCTGGCTAAACTCCTTTCCCCCGATGCCTAAAACGGTTCATCTCACCCAGACAGGCTTTATCATATGCCGGTTAGCCTGCTACAACATCCACTTATTTTGCCATGTAATTGAAAAATCCTCCAATTTACCAGCAGCGGCTGTAGACTTAGATGCGAAGAAGGCCTTCTATAAGGTTTCCTGGCCATACCTAGAAGCTGCCCGCCCTATCCAGCTATAATCTGGGTGACTCCATCAAAATGACCATGGCCTTATACTGTAATCCCGCAGCTAGAATTCAAATTAACCTTGCCCTGTCACAGTACATTGCCCTACACCAGAAGTACCTGCCAAGGTTGCCAACTATCACCCTTATTATTTCTTTTGGCTATCAGTCCCCTCCTATTAATGTTAAATGAGTCCACAGAAATATCAGGCATACATCAGAGACGTGACCCATAAAACAACTGCGTATGCAGATGGCATATACATTTTTACGGAATCCCCGAACTTTGCTATTCCGGCGATCCTAACTATTATTGATCAGTTTTCCTGCTTTTCTGGCTATTCTTTCTTTGATTAAAGATAAAACGGAGTTCCGACCTCTGAATATTCTTTGCCACCCTTTCATTGTTGGCACCTCCAGTTTTCAATGGAAGTCCAATTTCATTAAATACCTAGACATCTGGTTCTGTAACAACCTCTCGGAATCAGTATCCCACAATGAAACAAAAATGATCGAAAAAATTAGAGATCTGTTGTCCTCATGGATTCCCAAATGTATCTAATGGTGGGGCAGACTACAACCTGTCAGAATGATGGTGTCCCCTCTGATCAACTTTTTGTCTAGCATGTTCCCTGTCCATCTGTCACATACCTTCTTCCATAAAATCGACAAAATTGGTTCAGGATTTCTCTAGAGCAAAAAAAAGGCTTGAATCAGCCTTAGAAAACGGAGTCGCCTCCTAGCAAGGGGGATGCAACTGTCCGAACTGTATAAATTACCAAACAGCATATCTGGGCGCACAAGGGGCACCTTGGTTTGAGACTGTGACTTCCAGGAAGTCTGCATGGCTTGATGTGGAGAAGACAATCAGCCACCCTTTCCATCTAGAAGCAAACCTGACTATGCCTCGCCACTCTCATCCACATTCCAGTAAGTTCCTTAAAGATGCTATCTCACCCTTGTTGGTAGATAACCCCCTTGAATACTCTATTCACAAATCCTTTGCCCTGTCATTATGGAACAACAGGAAACTGAAGAACACCAGTTCATCAACCATCGGCCCAATATGGGCTGCCAATGGTATTTCATTGATATCTGGTCTATATACGGACTTTGAGCTACTATCCTTTGCAGTATTACAGAAGAAACATGGTCTTTCAAACATGGATTTCTATGACTTTTCTACAAATCAAAGCGAAAGTGACCAAGTTAGGCCCACTTTAGAAATTTGCTTTTCTTAGTAATGTGCAACTCATGCCAACAGGATGCCATGCTGCATCCAAGTTCTATAAATTACTCAATTATGCAACTCCCCATCAAAATTCCGCCTTACTAAGCAAATGGTTTTCTTATTTTTCCTTTAGATTCACCACCTCCTGTTGAGGAAACTTGTTCCAAAATGTATCCTTTGCTACTTCAAAACAAATTAATCTCCTCCCTGATACAAATTTAGTTCTTTGCTTCTAACTTCCTCTATCGGACTCCCGCTCAACTTTTTTCTTAAAGATACTGACCCTTACTGGGCCTGCAACTCATCGCCTGGTGATGCGGAACATATGTTCTTTTTATGCCCCTGCCTTCCTTCCTTTGAGCAGTCATTTCTTCCCAATTGAACAACATTTTCAAAGTCGTCATCCCACGGAACTTCCTAACGATAATCCTTGGCCCATACTCAGCTGTGCCACCTATAGAACTCCCAGATTATGGCTCTACTAGACCTGCTACTCACTATTGCCCTTAAAGTGATACTGATCGACTGGAAATCCTTTAACAATGTTTCTTACCACACATGGTGGGCTAGGGGCACGTATTTTAGAAGCACACATATATCCCAATCGCTTGACAAAGGCAATCTTATTACATCACAGTTTATATTGGAAGCACTAGATGTCTTATCAAAATGGATCTCTTCGACTCTTCCACACTGCTAAAGGATCCATTTTCCACCTCGACTATGGCAGTTTACCTGCAGCTCACATGGCTCCCACATTCCCGCCTCAGCCCCCCTGCTACCTCTTCACCTACTTCTTTTTAGTGACCTTTAGTAACATAATGCTGTCGATTGTACTTGGCTCCTAATTAAGGGACCAGTTTATTGGTTTCCAGAACAGGTTCACTTCCAACTGTCAATAACAGTGAGCATACTGGTTCCAAAATGTTTAGTCCCAACCTCCTATCTCAATGTTACCCGCATAAGATTCCCTGACATAACCTTTATCATAATAGTTGCTGTTTTGTTTTTGCAGTGCTCCTAGAGCTTGCCATGTATCGACATTTTGTGTTGTTATGCTTTTGTTTTACCTAAAATGCTGAAAAAATATTTGGAACTACATTTTATAAAAGAGAGAGTATCCAGCAGAAAGAGTGTCACCAAAGCTAAATAACTTCTTATTTTCATATCACATACTCTTGGCTGTCTGGCAGCACTTTCTTCTTTGTTGTGATTCTGTTTTTCATGTGGTTCCACAAAAATGTATTTTATTTTTAAAAAATTTGATCTCAAAATTGTTGCAATTAATTTATACTTTTATATGTTTTCTGAAAAAGTAAATGTTTTAGTTTCAAACATTTACTGTTAAGATTTTTTTTGTTGAAAGATTGTCTTTCAATATTGGGATAACTGCCAGTATTTACCAGTCCTCCAAAACCCTTAGTGCTGAAGAAGTCTAGACCCTGTACACTCACCAAGCCACCCAGTCACAGACATCACGTTGTTCCTGGTAAAAGCTTAGAAAAATCTTGTTGCAGAAGGGAGAGATATGTGGGTAGGGTAGGTTAGCCTCACCACACTCTCACCTGACCTAATAGCAATTAGAACCAGCCCCTTCCTCCTGGCCTATTCCAGGGTTCGAGATTAAAGGGAAGAGAGTATGGGACAGCCTGTCCAATATACAAGATGAGTGGAAGTCGTGGCTTGACTTTCCCACCCACTTCAGCCCATGTTAACTGTCTGGTTCCCCACATCTCTCTCAAAACCCAAATCAATTTTAACAAGTACTGTAAGGGGGGAGGAGCCTAGCGCGCAACCAAGATGGCCGCGTAGGTGCGAGGCTCCCGAGGACCTCCGCAACCTCCTACATTTATCCTGTCTTCATCCTGAATCGGTTGAGGGGACTGTGTCGGTGAGCCTGAGCCGAGGTGGTACCCGTTTTCCGTTTTTGAATCGGACCCCGGGTGCCGGGGTGAGCACCGACTGAAGTTTGCGGCCTACTTCTCTCCTGACCCCGGACTCGAGTTTGGGGGCGACCCAGTGGCGAAGTGAACAACAACGGCGGGCTGGGCCTGGCAAGTCGCGTACCCCACACTTTCACTTTCGCTTTTGAGTCCCCTTGCCATCATCGCGAGTGGGATTACGGCGCTTCTTTGTGTTGGGGTGGCCTCGCTGGGAGACCCTGCCTGCCTGCCTGCTGGGACCCGCTCTGCCGTCCTGGGGTGACCCCCGGGGCTCTCGGCCTTGATTGCCTGCTCTCCACTGCGTGGCTGGTGAGGGTGCGAGACACACGACGATGGCCACGAAGCAGGATGGAGATCGGTTGAAGGCCAAGTCGACCCGGCGTGGCACCGCACATCAGGTCAACAGCATGGACCGCTACACCCTCCCGAAGGGGTCTCCCGGAGGATCGCACAAGTCTTCCGAGTGCCCCCCGGATGCCCCGGATTTGCCTACGGATCTGACTTTGCAGGACGTCATGGGCGCCATTGCTGAGATGAAGACCTCAGTGGGCCAACAATTCGACACCTTGGCGCACAAACTCGACGCGGTCCTCATCGATGTCAACCTTGTTAGAGCCGATCTCTCTAAGACAAATGACCGGGTCGACTCCTTGGCCCATACCGCGTCGGGCCTCACGACTGAGGTAGCGGCCCTTCAGACGGAGGTGCACCGGCTCCGTCAGGCAAGTGTGCTCACGGATCGGCGCCTGGAGGACTCCGAGAGCAGGGCCCGGAGGAATAATATTCGCATTATCGGAGTGCCCGAGGGACGGGAGGAGTCGGCGGCGGATCTCTTTGTGGAGGACCTGATTTCTACTCTCATCTCCAGCCTCGAGGACTGAGTAAAATCTTTGCGGTGGAGAGGGCCCATAGAGTTCCCGGTGGCAGGCCGAAGGTCGGAGCCCCTCCGCGGCCTCTTATTGCCCGTATTTTCAACTTTCGGGACAGGGATGCGATTTTGCAAGCTTCCAGACTGCAAGGGCCGCTTAAGCTGGAGAACATGGAGGTGAACTTTTATCCTGATTTCACGCAGGCGGTCCAGAAGCAGAGACTGAGTTTCCTGGGCGTCAAGCGGCGGCTTCGAGGCATGAACTTAAAATACGCCATGCTTTTCCCGGCCAGGCTGCGGATGGTCGCACTCACTTTTTTGATCGTCCTGAAACGGCCGGGGACTAGTTGGACACTTTGTCTGGGGGACATGGTCGGGATGGGGGGGTGGCGACGGGAGGAGAGTGCCCACCGGACCGGGTCTGAGGTACTGACACGGGGGCTCACTCCGGATGATGCCACTTTCGGCCAAGCTTAGGGTCTCTTGACTGTTGTGTCTTGTTTCCCCTCCATTGGAGGTGGTGCTGTGTCTCGAGGGGGTTCTCCTTCCTCCTCTAGGGGGTCTTAGTAGTTTAATTTACATAGGGGCGACAGGCACACTGCAAGTTGGGGGGGCTGTTTGGGCTCATGCAGGGGTGCAGGGAGGGGGGAGTTTTGTTGGGGCTGTTGGGTTGGGGTTGGGGTTGGGGTTGGGTATTGTTTATTTGTACCACAAGGCAGAAGTATTGTGCTATTTCTAAAGTGCGCTCTGGGGGGAGATTGCTCGATTTCGGCTATGATGGGGGGTAGGGGACTGAGTCTTTTGTCCTGGAATGTTAATGGACTGGGGGACAGGATAAAACGGGGGGTGGTCCTGCAGTTCTTAAAACGAATTTCACCCGATATAGTATTTCTGCAGGAAACACACCTCATTGGAAACTCCTTTCGTGCCATGAACAGACGGGGCTATCGCCTTATAGCCCACTCGGGCTTCACGTCTGGTTCGAGGGGTGTGGGCATTATGGTTAAAACCTCGCTCCCGTTGGAAGTTGATGAGGTGCTCCATGATGATAGGGGACGATATACGGCTCTGGTGGGTAGATTGGAGGGTAGATTGATTGTTTTCGTCTCTGTTTATGTCCCGCCAGGGTTGCAAACCACTACTTTTGCTGATCTGGGGCGCCTCCTTCTTGGCCTTCCGGAGGGGATTCTAGTGGTTGGGGGGATTTTAACGCTGTAGTTTCCGGGACTGAGGATCGTCACCCTCCCAGGGATCTCCCCCGTGCCCAATCGTGGTTATCCGGCCTCTTGGATACCTTGGGGCTGGTGGATTGTTGGCGGCTGAAACACCCTACGCAGATACAATACGCCTTTCATTCCGGGGTTCATGGCAGTCTTTCGAGGCTTGATTATGTTCTGATGCCAGCGGCACAGGCGGGGAGGGTTGGGGAGGTACGACATTTGGCGCGGGGTATTTCAGACCACTCCCCGCTCCTGTTGCACTTCGACATTGTCCCGAGGGGGGAGGGGAGGGTGGTCCCGATTAATCCCTGGTACATGCGTGACCCCACAATTCGCGCAGACTTGGTTAAATCTCTTGAGCGATATTTTGAAGACAATGTGGGGTCTGTGTCGTCTGCGGTTTCTTTGTGGGAGGCGTTTAAAACGGTACTCCGGGGGGAGGCCCTATCCCTCATTTCCCATTCCCGGAGGCGCGAGCGGGAGGAGGTGACCCGTATCGAAACTGAGATAACTGAGTTGGAGGGTGATCTGGAGTGTGGGGTGACGGATGACAAATTGCATGCTCTCCGACTCAAGCAGGCGGACTACAAGGCCCTCGTCACGGAGGCAGCCAGGGGCCTCAGTAGAGAGCAACAGGGGAGACTGTATGATGTGGGTGATAAGGCTGGTAAACTGATTGCGTGGCTGGATAAAAAGGAGAGAGCGAGTCGAGTTGTCCCGTCGATTGAGAGACTGGATGGTGTGTGTGTCACTGAACCGGGAGAAATTGTTGATTGCTTCGCAGAATATTTCCGTGGGGTGTATTCCCCGGTATCTTCCCACTCGGAAGAGGATTCCCATGCCCTGCTTAAAGACATTGCGCTGCCTTCCCTTTCAGAGGAGGATAAAGTGTTGTTGGACGCGGCCCCAACATCTGAGGAGATTGCCCTCGCCATACGTTCGGTCGCCTCCGGCAAGGCCATGGGTCCTAATGGCCTTCCCATCGAATTGTACAAACTACGACCGGATACGCTGGCGCCGCATCTCCGTGCTATGTTCCTCGCGGCCCGCTCGGCGGGTTCCCTCCCGCTGGACCAGCGTCTGGCCACTATCGTGGTTATTCATAAGGAGGGGAGGCCGCGGGATCGGGTCACGTCTTACAGGCCCATTTCACTGTTGAATGCGGAGCCCAAAATTCTCGCCAAGGTGCTGGCTAATCGGCTGGTTGGCGTGGTGTGCGATCTGATTCACCAGGACCAGTCCGGCTTTATCCCTCATCGCAACACCGCGCTCAACCTGCGGCGTTTGCATGGGGTGCTCGCGCGGGTCCCGTTCATACGAGAGCCGGCCATTTTGGCGTCCTTGGACGCCACTATGGCGTTCGACGCGCTTGAGTGGCCATATATTTGGGCGACGCTGGCTAAGTTTGGGTTTGGCCCGGGCTTTATTGGTTGGGTGAAACTGTTATACTCCGGACAGGTGGCGGTGAACGGTAGAGTGTCGGCTCCGTTTGACCTGGGCAGGGGCACGCGGCAGGGCTGCCCGCTGTCGCCGCTCCTCTAAGCGCTTGCCTTGGAGCCCCTGGCGGAGTGGCTGCGGTGGCACCCTTCTATTCGTGGTCTCTGATGGACCCCCGAGTATGAGGATCGCGTATCCCTTTACGCGGACGATATTCTTTTATACCTTGCTTCCCCGCGTAAATCGCTGATTGTACTAGTGGATGTTTTGCATTCATTTGGCCGCAACTCCGGCTTAGTCATCAACTGGGCTAAATCCTGTGTGTATGTCCTCTCCGGGGAGGCTCCTATCCTTCCGCGGGGTTGTCCTATCCAGGTCGCTCCGCAGGGATTTAAGTACCTGGGTATCTTTATTACCCTGGACGCTGAGGCCCGATATAAACAGAACTTGCTCCCCCCCCTCCAGCGCCTGAAGGAGGACGTGGCGCGTTGGAGGCGCTTGCCGCTCTCACCGCTCGGCCGTGCGGCACTGTTTAAGATGATGTCGCTGCCACGTTTCCTGTACGCTTTACAGAACACGATGGACGTCGTCCCGGCGCGCTACTTTCGCGAGGTGGAGGGTTTGCAGCGACACCTGTTCTGGGAGGGGAGGCCGCGTATCGCCCTTGCGAAGCTGACGTTCCCGTGGTACGACGGGGGGGTCGCCCTCCCAGACATCAAACGGTATTACTGGGCCTCCCAGCTGGCTGCGATAAACCACGGCCTCTATGGGCCCGCCCTTAACCCGGCCTTTGAAATGGATAAACTGTTACTGCCGGGTGGCGACTATAATCGGGCGCTTTATTCTAGATTGCTCGACGCACGTCTGACGGGCCCTACGCGGGTCGCGGTACGGGTGTGGCACGCGGCAAACTTGGCGATGGGGTGGAAGGATCGGTTGACCCGGGCGACGCCACTGTATGCATCTGAGCGGCTGAGCTGCCTGTGGACCTCGAAAGGCTTTGAGAAGTGGGACATGATAGGCATCAGCAAGGTGGGCGATCTCTGGACGAGGGGGGGATTCAAAACGTTCAATGTGCTGCAGACGGAATTCCAGTTGCAGGACAGGGAGTACTTTCGATATATACAGGTCCGTCACGCGCTGTGCTCCGTATTCCCGGATGTTGCCTCCATCCCGGAGTACTCCCCTCTGGAAAATAGAGTGCTAGACGGGCATGTGCCGGATGGCACGATTTCATTGATTTACAAAAAGCTCATCAACGATCGCTCGGGACTGCTGACTAGCCTTCGTGAGGCGTGGGTCGCCGATGGATTGGAGCTGGATGACGAGGACTGGGTGGCTGCGGTTGCCTCCCCGAAAGAGGTGGCCATACCGGCCCGCCTTCGCTTCGTCCAGCTCAAAATACTCCATAGGGTCTATGTTACGGGGCCGGGTCTGATGCGTATGGGATATGCCGTGGATGGGTTGTGTAAGCGTGGTTGTGGTTCTTTAGGGACCTTCTTTCATATTTTGTGGGAATGCCCGGAGGTGGCGCGATTCTGGCGTGGTGTGCATGCGGTGTTGCAGGCGGTCACGCATGTGACGCTGCTTCCCGAGGCGAGGAGATGTCTGCTAAATGTGTGGGAGCCGACTGACTACTCAGCGCCGCAGACGTGGTGGGTGACTCTGGGATATATGGTGGCCAAGCGTGACATAGCGCAATTGTGGGGCTCCCAGAGGTCGCCAACGGTCTCGGCGTGGAAGGACAACATGGATTGGTGTATGTTTCGGGAAAAGGTAGTGTATGTTGCGAGAGGTAAGCCTGGGAAATGGGTGAAAGTGTGGGGCCCCTGGAACTCCTACCGTGGCGGAATTTGTACCCCGCCGCTGACGCCTGATCTGGCACTGGCCCCGTCTCCCTAGTCTGCTTGTCGCCTTGGTTCTGGGTATTGAGTCCACTTTGTTTCCGCCCCGGCCTATGCCCCCCCGCTATTCCTGTGGATCGGTAGGGTCCTCCTCAGGGGAGCTCATACTGCTGCTTTGACTTTTGCTGCCTTGTGGATTTGTTTGTCGTTTCTTATACAAAAATGGAACCGCCATTTGGGGGGTCTGGACGGTGTGGCCGCCGACGCTTCTTTCAACTCCTGTGACCTCTCTCACGCTGCAGTGTGTGTTTACTAACTGTATTTTATGCTCTTACTGTTTGCTAGCGGCCGGCCCGAAGGTTGTAGGCCCATCTTTGTATATCTTTTGCATTCTGTAATAAAGGTTTCAAAAAAAAAAAAAAAAACTAGTACTGTAAGGATAGGCTATCTTTTGACAGACAGCTGCTCCCCCGGCTATCTGTCTGATGTCTGTTGACTTTTTTCTTGAGTGGGTGGTCGATTCAAGGAGATGGTGGGGCTAAATAGACATCTGACCAGGAGGGAAAGTAGTGAGACTGGATGGTAACGTCTACTTCCATGCAATACTACATTTTAATTCAATATTCTTTTAAATCATTGAGGGCTGTTCTTGGCAACATTTCTAAGATCTGTGTTTTGGTTGAAATATATGTCTAGGTTTATTTATCTTGTGCTGATGTTTTATGTGAAAATATTTACCTGCAAAGAATTTCCTACCAAAATGATGTATCATGCCACCATCCTGCTGCCGTAATGTTTACTTTTACAGTACTCACTTCAGTCCTGTAAATTTCTTTTTTCTTTTAGAAGTGTCTTTCTTATCCAATTATCCTCTAGTCTCTCTTGCAGCCCTCTTGTGTCCTTCCTGTTCTTTGATGTTTTTACTGTTTTGCCATGTTTTGAAGAGCTTTTACTTAGTTTCATAAACTTTACAGGCTTAAAATGTCATATTTTCAATGCAGATGTTCATTCACGCGTCTGAGGAGCTGGAAGATGCCCTTGCCCTACAGCCGATTAAGGTAAATACTTAATAGGAGGTCATTCAAAAGAGGAGTGAGAATTTCAAATCATAAAGTCTGAAATTTCGGGAATACTAAGGGCTAGATCTGTTGTTGTATTCAGGAGTTTGAAAGACCTTTTTCAACTGGATTGTCCATACTCTGAGATGTTTGTGACCTAAAGGGTAGCTCTGCTGCACAAGATGCCAGTCTGTGAACGTTGTAAAGGGAGAGATACATCTTTTGGCTGAAAACACAGGCATTGTAAATTAAAGAAATGTGTTTACTGATGGATAGCTCTGCTTTCTAAAGCATGATGCTTTCAAATTGTGCAATTTGGGCCACATCTCTTCCTGCTTATAGTCATGGTTTTTTAACCATCTAAATCCTTCCAAAAAAGTCACACCTGCCTTTTAATTCTTTTCAGCATTGAGTGTCACGATATTGATTCATCTTCTGTTTTTTACAACTCTGTATATTAGTTTAACAACAGATGTAAAAAGATCATGGAGTAATAATCAGTTTGACTTTTCAGGTCCTCATTCCAGAAGTCCTCCTGAAACTGTCTGGAAGTAGGTCCTGATAATGTCCTACTACAATCCCTTCACTTTCGTGTGGTTCTTGGGGCATACACAGGCTTTATACACACATTATTTTGTCTTTGCAAAGTAACCCATCCCACGAGCATTCCGCAAGTGCCTCCTCAGCTGTCCAGTGGCATGCAATGTCCAGTTTCACTACCATCATGCCCGTATCTACCAACAGTCTCACACTACTAGGCTTGTCCCATTCCTCCATTAGCCCCAGTATTGTCATTTTGAGTTCTAGTGCTATATGGCGCTATACTAACTGTGCCAGTGTGGTATAAATACGGGTCAGTACTGTTGCATTACAGGGAAGGCTAAAATTGTGCAGCCCAAATTGTACATATTAGATAGTTTGGATTAGTGTTTCTATTGATAGCACGCAATATACTTGGACTGTAGTATACACTGTTGAATGATTTAATTGGTTCAGTTGGAACCGTGTGGATATTGCGTCGATGCACTTTGGTTCGTCTCTAACTCTGCGTCATGAGTGATTGGCAAGCAATCCCATGCATGATTTTACTCCTGGTTCCATGCTGTCATAGGTAGTGAATGGAAGCAATCTAGTTCTAAGACAGGTGTGGGCAATATTCAGAGAGGAGATTCAAATATGGATGTGAACATTTACTTGCCCTAAATACTGGTGTAGCTAGTAGATCGACATTGTAAACAACTTAAAAACGCTTTGAAAACAACCAAGGCTTCTCCCTCATACTGATTACTCAGTGAAGTGTTTACAGTCCTTCAGAAAGAACATCCCTGTTTTTTTAGAACTAATTGTTTGAGGCATGTATGGTTGTCGATACTCCTGCTGTGTATATTCCTGCCATCAAGTGTTGGACCCAGATGTGTGCAAGTTGTTTTTCTTCGAAGAAGTCTTCTCGAGCCATGAGGTACAGTGACTCCACCCATTGCTGGAAATCCGCTCCATTGTTCGATGTTTTTCTTTCCACCTTCAGGTTCGGACATCTGTTACCAACCTCCAGATCGACGCCGTTTTGGTGATTTCTTCGAGCCTTCTCGGTTCCTCTCCCTTCCGTCGGTATTGTTCTATGTTGTGTCACCCTTCCTCACATTGATTCAGGGATTGGGATGACTTTAATGCTCTTGTAGGGGCTTTGCCCTTTATACCTTCGCCGTTGTTTCTCCACGACAAGCATGTGTCATCTGCGATAGAATGGACACTGTTCCACTACTGTCCTTGGTGTCATACCAAATTCCCCTGGGTCGATCTCCAACAGGTCTGCAGCTTCTGCCTTTCTCCCAACCATGATGAGGTCTCCTGCGACAACTGCTGCTCTTTACACTCAAAGAACACTCTTCGATACCATCCGGCTCAACGGCTCAAAATGTTGTGGATAAGTGGAGACGACACCCTGAACATCTTTGGCATTCAGGACCTCAAGGGCGAGACCTAGCCTGAACCGTTGGCTACCTGAGGAAGAGGTCCATGGCACCCTACAAACTCCATCTTCTTGTAGGTCCTTTCAGGGGTCCATCTCCTGAGGCAGCTCCAAAGCCACTTCCCTAGACGCTTCCACCTCTCTCCAACATCATCAGCCTCAACAACCCTCCACAAGGGGTTATTTTTGTGCCTCCTACAGAAGCAACAACTCCAAAGGTTGGCGTAAGGGTTGTTCCCTCAGGGGAGCTGACCACGTCAAACAGTGATATGCCCCTCCTTCCCCCTGACCACACAGCACCTATCAGGGTCAGCTCCCTTCTTCTCCACAAGGCAGTTGAGTACCTCAGCCCAGTAGACGCTAGATATCATATATCGTGGTTGCTGCTTGGAACTCACTTCCACATCTCTGAGCACCCCGCAGAGACATCCTCTCCCCACAACACCAGAGCCTGCTCCAGGAAGAGGTAGACACTTTACTACTCAATGGTACCTTAGAGCTAGTGCCATCACATCTAGAAGGGACAGGGGTAGACTCCCTCTACTTTCTCATTCCCAAAATGGATGGGTCACACAGGCTTATCCTAGACCTCAGGCCCCTCAAAAGTACATCCTGTCAGAACATTTCCACATGGTCACTCTACAGAATGTCATACCTCTACCACAACAAGGCGACTTTTTGACTGCCCTCGATCTTAAAGATTCCTACTTCCACATCCCAAATCATCCAGCCTACTGGCGCTACCTCCGATTTGTGGTAAGTGGCAAATATTATCAGTACCTGCCACCCTAATTGGGGAAGGAAATGTATCCATCACACATTCTACGGTACTCTAAGATTCCCAAATAGGGGCAGATTTACTGTAATGATCGAGCTTCATAGTCCTTCTTATCTAAGACCATATCAAGGCCATCAACTGCAGTACTTTCAGCCTTACTATCTCATAAAATGTTGAGACTCCAAACATATATACGTGTGTTTCGCAGGAGGGGCTCTCCTTGGCCATGGTGGGGTTGCAGACTGGGAAGACTTCTGGCTCCAATGGATTCTCATGCAAACTCTTTAAGGCATACATACCTCGCCTGGGAAAACACCTCTTAGACCTGATCCATTGGGTTGCTCCCATCGGACTGGAGGCATGCGGATCTCGTTGTTCTTCCTTAGCATGGTCGCCCACCGGAGAAACACTCTTCATATCGCCCTATTTCCCTCCTGAACATGGAGGTGAATCTCCTTGCGAAGAAACTGAAATTTATGCCAAATCTCGTCCACCCTGACCAGGCGGGCTTCATGCCAAATTGGGACACATGCCATATGGCCTGGGAAGGCCCACAGTGGTGCTTCTGGCAGATATAGACAAAGCATTCTATTTCGTCAGCTGTAATTATCTATTTGTCCTTCTTCAGAGACTAAATCTAGGCCCCAGATTTCTTTACTATGTCCGGCTACTATATACTGATCTGTCATTGATGGTACGAATTGCAGGCGCGGTTTCCGAGTCTTTCCCGATCCGTAGGGGCACAAGGCATGTTATTTGCGCTAGCCATGGAGCCGTTAGCCACCTGGGTCCGAATGGATGCCCAGGTGAGGGGTTTCGAGAGGACTGCGGACTTGTCTGACAGAATCGCCCTGCATGTGGACAATGTCCTGTTCTTCCTTACTGGCCCAGCGACCTCAGGGCCACACCTTCTACAAATTATGCCTACCTTCGGCAAAATGTCCGGCCTCTATATGAATGCCTCGAAATCCGTAGTGTTTCTAGTGGGCGTCCTTGCGGGAATGGCGGAGCGGGCATCTGGGCTGACGTTAGTCGATGATGGCTTAAAATATTTTTGAATTTATTTCTCCCCACTGTCGTGGTCTCATAACCCGGCGTTAACCCAAGCGCGGGTAAAGGAGGAGGTACGGGTCTAGTCGCCCCAGCCACTGTCACTGCCGGGTGGGTTGGCATTCTTCAAAATGGCCTCCCTGCCCCGCTTGTTGTACCAATTGCAGAATTACCCGTATGCTATCCCCCAGTAATGGTTCAGACAGATTAACGCTGTTCTCACAGGATACTTTTGGGGGAGGTTGTGGGGGGAGGTGGGCTGCCTGTATCGCGCTTGGAACATGCTTCCAATCCACGTATTGCGGGAGCATTACCACTGCTGATGCATTTCTATATTATTCCGCTTCTCATCTCCTAATAATCAAGGATTGGTGGTATGGCCGGCAGTGTTAACCAACATATGCAGTAGAGAAATGGGTGATGGGCGACACCTCCATGCTAGATTACTTATATGGGGAAAAGGGGGTGGATTCCCTTCCACCTATAAACACACATGGTCCTGGTTGTCTGAAGGCGCTCCCTGCGATGGATGGGATGGTGGAGGAAACTGACTAGGGAAATGCCCCTATGGCTGGGCAACATGCTCAAACAGGTCACCCAGCTCGAAGCTTTCGATTGTGGGATAATATCGGAATCTCAGCCTTTGGAGATGTACTGTATGATGGCATGGTGCTGAAATCATTCCAGGAGCTTCAGACTGAATACCATATGCTGGAAAAGTCCACTAAACACACAATCGATTCTTCTCCATAGCACAGATAGCATTGGAGGAAATGGACACAAACAATTGCTTTTGTTTCTGGGTCTTACCCTGGAAAATAGGGATATAGCCAGGACATAGAAAGCTGATGTACCTCCATCTCGTGTGGAAAAAGGGAATGGATCACTGTATTAGACTAGAAATTTCAGTATTACAGATGAGGGGGTGCCCCCAAAAACACCCTAAAATCTGGCAGAGGTGGGAGGATTACTGGAGAATTGTTTTAAAGCATGTCCACTTTGCGGATTCCTTCCTCAAAGAGGAAGTTCGAGAATATGGAGTTGCACAACAAGAGAAGTATGTGTGCAACTAATGTTTACTATGTTGCGAGACATGCATGATGTCACATGGTATTTGGGTGAGTGGGTATGGGTGTCACTCTGAATGTTATGTTGTTTTTCCTTTTTGGTGTACTCATTTCAAGATCCTGTATGTATTTGGCTGTCCCTGTGGCTAAACGTCTTTTTTAAAACCCAATAAACTATGTTAAAAAAAAAAAGTGGGTTTCACCCCTGCTAATGTCCTTAAGCATAGTCTTAAACATAGTCTTAAACATCAGGCCGATCTCTTGGTCCTATGGGTTATTAAACAAGATTTTACAGTTGTTTAACTGAAAGGAGCATGCAAAAAGATGGATGTAGGGTGATGCTTAATCACCCTTGTCACGTTTCTTACAGAGCTTCTTCCATCAGATCGTTGCTTCCTTTCTTTCTTAAACTGCAGAAGAATTGTGTAAACAAAAAGTAAATTTATGCAGGATCACCATCTTATCAGATTTGTTCTGCTGAAAACGGAAGGAGAAACCAACCCCTTCAGCAGCTTATTTGTCTCCACAAGAGCCTTTTTGAACTTTAATTAATGTATCTTTTCAGAATCCTGTGAGATCCTTAGACCAAGATATTTAATCTCATTCCTAATTAATTTGTTCTATCTTGGTAAATTCACAAACATGATTTGAGTTTTTGAAGCATTCACCGAGTACCTCGTCACCTCTCCAAAATTGATGTCAACTGTCCAATGGCAGGAAGAGCTGTTTGTAGATTAGTAGTATAGATCATAAGATTATCTGCATACAGGGAGACCAGAGGTCCGATATATAGATTAAACAATATTGGAGATAAGGAACATCCTTGCCTCGTGCTTCTTGATGTTTTAAAGCTGAAGTTAGCCTCCCATTTAATGGAATTCTGGCTGAGGAATCTTTATAGATCAATTGGACTGCCCTGCAAAATATTTTCCCCACATTGTAATATTTTAACATTATATTAAAATATGTCCAGTTAACCCTATCAAAAGCTTTGGTCGCATCCACTGCCAAAACGCCCAGATTGGCCTTGAGAGTGGTGGCAAAGTCTGTTGAGCCAATTAGACCATACGTCAGTTCATGTAAAAATGTTCCACCCTAAAAAGCCTTTCTCATCTTCATGAATCCAGCCTCCTACTGCTTTATTCAGTCTCTTAGCTAGAACATTAGCAAAGAATATCTAGTCCATGCTCAGAAGTGAAATACTTCTGTATGACTCACAGAAGGCAGGATGTTTTTCTGGCTTTGGAATCAAAGTAATGATAGCTTCCTTCCAGGATGGTGGCAGTGGGCTACCTTTTTCAAAGATGTCCCCAAACAATCTGGTCATCACCAGGAGAACTGTTTCAACCAGTGCTTTATAAATTTATTTTGAGAGGCCATCCGGACCTGCTGCCTTCCCTTTTTTGCTGGACTCTACAGCCAGCATAACTTCATCTGATTGATGTCCTGGTTGAGGCTGGCCTTTTTAACTTCAGAGGGCATATCTGGCCCATCAATCCCTATCCAGTCATTCACCTTTTTCTCAGTCGTTACTAAATCTTCTGCGTATAGATCTCCAAAAAAACTGAGGAAGGTCTTTTCGTATTGCTGCTTTTTGTTAAACTCAGGCCAGTAGCATAACATTTTATTTCTCTGATTGGTTTCTGGCTTTGTCTGTCTTGATTTTACAGGCCACTAACTTCCCACAGTATTTCCCGTATTTAAAGTGGGCTACTTTGCACACCTCTCACCACCTCCTTACTCTGGCTTCCATTAATGCAGTAAGTTTGTCTCTTAATTCATACACCTTCCTCTCTAAAAATATTTTCTCACTAGTCTTGGTCTGTTGCTGTAATAATTGTCCCTCTAAGCTCTCTATTTTGGCCTCCAATAGTCCACTCTCTCTTTTATAGGCTTTACTCTTGTAGTGTGGTATTCTAGATATCTTACCCCTTATGAAAGCTGTAAAGGAGTCCCAGACCATGTTTAACGGAGCTGTGCCTACATTGATTTAAAATAAGTTCTCAGTGTCTATGCGGAGAGAATTCACAATCTCTTGATCTAACAGAAAGGTGTGATCTAGGATCCATCTTCGTGGCTCAAACTTACTGGTGGTTATGAGTTCCAATATTACTGCTGAATGATCTGACAGTCGAGCTTCTGTGTCTTTAATATCATGGATTTCCTCCCTTAAAACCTGATCTACTAAAAAGGAGTCAATCCTAGATCAGTGCCCATATTTTTTTATTATGGAAGGTAAATCGCATAATCTCAGCTGTGCCATCATACTTTTAATGTAGGATTGCATTCTAGGAAAGACACTTGACTTTCTTTTGGAGTATCTAATAAAGACATTATCTTTAACAGCATTAAGGTTTCCTGCCATAATAACTGGAGAGGCAAAATTCAACAAATTTAGAAACTTTGTCTTCAAAGAGTCAATATCATCAATATTCGGACCATAATATCCCACTTGGGTATAATTGCAGTCATAATTTTTAGGTTAGTGATTATCCATCTATCTGAATTATCTGTAACACTACCCTTAATAGTTGCATCCAGCTGTTTTTTTTATCAGTATGGCCACCCCTTTCTTTCCACAGTAATGATCTGCTGGACCCACCTTCAATAAATCTAAGCACGTTTTACTAGTTAAATGAGTTTAATCATTTGAACTTGTGAGTCCTTTAAGTACTGAAATTTTTTTCCGCGTCTCTCCCTTGTACTCAATCCATTTATATTCATTGAAAGAATTTGTACTGGCTGTGAGAAGTTTGCCTGGTATATGCTGCCCACTAGTTATAGTGGGCACCTTGCACCAGTCCAAACGACCCTTATTGATGATTAGGTTAAGACAACCTTTATTGAAAGCTATCCTGGTGGTAGCTATGGAGAGCAGCCTTCAGGCTAAGTCTTGAAGGAGTGTAAAGCAGATTGGTTTACCAGATTATAACCTCTTGAATAACTAAATGAAAGGAGAACCACACAAGGCATATATATAAAATATATGTATTTATTTCTAAACACTCTCTACTAACCTCTTTATGAGATTAGAGAGCAAGGCACACACTCATACAGTTATTAAACGACAGTAAATGGCACAATATATAATGGGCCCCAGGGGGAGACCAAACCATATATTAAGAAAGTGGTATAAGAACCACAACTTGACCAGACACAGTGCCTAGAGCACGTAGAATCACTGGGACCCCAAGGAAACACTCAAGGTAGTGACACAGGAGACCCACGGGGGACGTGTGCAGTGTGAAAACACAGCTGAGAGCCCCATACAATTCAATAGGAAAGTCGCAGTTGGAATTTTAAAGAATAAGGACACTTAGAAGAGGACTTTGAGCAAACCCCTTTAGACTTAGGGGGTTCTAGGGCCAGCACCCACGGGAGCACCGGTGTACTCATGTTACCTCACCCTGGGAAGCCGGGGGCATAGGTGTCAAATGGTGTCGGGAATCGTCGTTGATTTCAATGGTGATGTGCTGCAAGGTGCTGCTGCTGTGGAAAGTAGAAGTGTCCGGTGTGATCCAAGCCTGGATCGATGATGTGAAGAACCTGAAAGCAGAGGGAACAGAGTCTGGGCCACTTGCCAGTGACCAGGGGCACGATAGACGAATGCCCACTGATGTCGGGTGTTTCTGGTGCGAAGAGGTGACGCTTGACTCCACTGCCACGGGGACCAGGAGGCGTCGACCATGACCACAGTCCGCAGGCGAGCTGTTCCACGAAGCATGTCGAGTGCTGGGGAGTCGGTTTCCGGATTGGAGACCAACAAAACTTGGCCACTGCAACCCGCGCGGTGAGAAGAAAATTGCTTCGGTGTGGACCAGCAAGGTCCTGTGACCTCCCCAAGCGATGGAGAGTCGGGGCACGTCTGGAGCAGCCAGGAAAGCCAGTTGAAAGTACAAGTACCCTTCTCAGGGACCCACAAGTTAACGGACAAGGGATCGCTAAGGGACCTCGAGAGGAATCACTAGATATCAGCCCACGGGTCACTCGAGGAGTGTAGGCCTGCAATCTTCGGTGGAATCACTGCTCGGGGTCTGGACTACAAGTAGCCCAAAGCTCAGCCTCAGGGATCGCCAAGAAGCATATGCTGCTGCAAATGGTCGCGTTGTCAAGGGGTTCGGGTTGCACGATCCCCACGAGGGCTTTGGATCTCAGGTTTGCTGAGAGCACGGATCGGCCTCGGGAAGCTTGGAAACCCACCTCCTGAGTTTCAAATTAGTCGGTGTCCTTCAGGAGCAGCGTTGATGCAAACCGGACAGATGCGTCTTTGGTGCCTGCCTTGCAGGGGAGTAACTCCTTTACTCCAAGGGAGATTCTTTGGTCATCCAACGTCGTGTAGATAGTAGAAGTTCTGGTAAATCTGTAGCAGAGTTTCGTCCAGGTAAATCTCAAGTCCTGTAGTCAGGGGTTCCTACTTTATACCCAAGGAAGGGGTGGGACAAACTCTAGGGACCCACCTATGGGAGGGTCAGGAAAGAGGGGGGGGCTACACCCATTTCCTTTGTCCAGTTTCGCGCCAGAGCAGGGACTGGTAGCCCCTGCAACCGGTTTGAGCTTGACTATGCACAGGGACACCAAATGTGCCCCCAGTGCAAACATCAAAACACTCTTGGAGTGATCCCACCCAGCCTCAATACACTAAAGCCTGTCTGGGAGGTGGTAACACCTCCCTGTGACAGGAAACCTATTGTCCAGGCCTCCCCTGCCGGAGTTTCATCCAGCAGCAGAAGGGCAGACTCGTGTCTGTGGCTGGCAGCATCCATTTTGTGATGCCATGGTTTGTTGAGCTGGTACTGGGTATACCGGTGCTGTCATGTTGCTCCCTCTAGAAGGGTGGAATCATACCTCCCACACCAGTTACTGGTGTGGAGGTATGATTCCAAGGTGTTTGACACCAAACACAACATGTTTCCATGCAGCCATTCCAAAGTTCGCATTTACCGCGAAGTTATAATGCACTTAAGAGTATATGGTTTGGCTGCATCACAAACAACCCCTGAATAAAGGTTCCGAAAGCTGCAGAGGGGCTCTGCTCATGCATGGGCACCCTCTCACTTGAAACCCAGATCCCTGCCTTCAGGATTGTTAAGGGCTGCCGTAGGGGCGATTGATAGGTTTACATGTGCAGTGATATGGAGAGATATAGGTAACCTATATCTCAGTAAGGGGTGCATACACCACCTTACACAGGCTGCAGTAGCAGACCTATTGTGTCATTTTAAATGGCTTCCCAGGGGTGGCACTATACATGCTGCAGCCCCTGGTAGGCCTATGGGGTACCTATTCCCTGGGTACATAGTATACCATATACTAGGGACTCACAGGGGTACCCCAGAATGCAATCTGGAGTGTACCTAAAGTACATATAATCAATTTAGAGAGGAAGCAGCTAGGCTTAGGCCCTGAATAGCAGGGTCTCAGCCAGACTAAAGTCGAAAATCAGTCAAACGTTAGCAAAAAGTGGGGGTAACCATAAGAAGCAGATCCTACTCTCCTACACTGGCACTATTTTACCGCTAGGTTTCAGACTTATGTATACCCAATTTTTGAATTAGGCACAAATAGCACTGACACTTTAACTGTAATGTCTGAGGTTCCTGTGGGATTCTCTATTTCCCCCCCTTATGCTCCCTATTCAGTGCACCCACGCTTTCCCCTCCCACTGTTTCTCCCGGAGAACCCTGCATGACTTCCTCATATATTTTTAAAGCACTTTTGAGCACCCCCTGGGATATTCTTTATGACAAATGAGAAAAAACAAAGAGAAAGAAAAGTAGATAAACAGATTAAGTAAGCCACCATAAAGTAAACCACCTAATCAAAATTATATATTAAAAAACCTATAGTTGATAGATATGTATACTTGCAACACTTCTACACCTATCCTACGCAGAATTGCCCTTCTTGATAGTCTCTAGCAGCTCATCAGCCTCTGTATGATCTCTTAATTTATGCATCTTAGTGTTAAACATCACTCTGAGTGTAGCAGGAAATCTTAATTGGGCAGTTGCACGTAATTTTTTTAAAGTCTTTTTGCCGCTTTCACAGCTCCCACTGCCTATTCACAGTAGCCCAGGAAGTGTCAGATCTAATTTCAAAGTAAACCCCATTTGCCTTCAGATTATTCAGTTACTCAATTAAAGAACAGATTTTTTTTAAAGCCATGCAAGTATGGAAATTCACTAGGATCTTCCTTGGTTTACTCTTATTGGGGTTCTTTTTAAACAGATTCTAGTGGACTCTTTGGATGTCTCTAGCTAAGTCAATCCCTTTGTCTTTCATATGAACTCCTGACTTCATCAAATTTACAATGAAGGATTTTAAGACCTGCCTTTCTGCCCCCTCTGGCTCATTTAAAATTCTTAAATAATTTCTTCTACAGTTTTTTGCTAATATTTCTAACCTCTACAGGTGCCCTTTCTTTAACATCCGAATATTTTCCTTGTTGTGAACAACTGAATCATAAAGGGCCAGATGCATCAAGCATTTTTCTCCTCGCAAACGGGCCGATTCACAGAATCGGCCCGTTTGCGATTGCAAAAACGCCTTTTGCGATGCACCAAACTCAATTTTGCGATTCAGTAACCTGTTACCGAATCGCAAAATGGGTTTGCGATTCGCTATTTGGAAGGGGCGTGTTTAGGGCGTCCCTTCCAAATAGCGAATCTCAACAGTATCCATGAAAGTTTTGTGACCATGAATGCAGTCGCAAAACATTCGCATATTACCACCTACTTCAAGTAGGTGGTAAGACATTCGCAAATGGGAAGGGGGTCTCCAAGGGACACCTTCCCCGTTGTGAATGTTTGTAAAAGCATTTTTAAGAGCAGACAGTGGTCCCACGGACCACTGCCTGCTCTTGAAATATGAAAAGAAAAGTTTTCATTTTTCTTTTTGTAAAGCATCTCGTTTTCCTTTAAGGAAAACAGGCTGCTTTACAAAAACAAATATTGCTTTTTTAAAAGCAATCACAGACATGGTGGTCTGCTGATCTCAGCAGGCTACCATCCCTGTGATTTTTGCGATTTCTAGTGGGGTCGCAAATTGCGACCTACCTCATTAATATTCACGAGGTAGGTCATTTGCGAACCCATAGGAATCGCAGAAAGTGTACTGCACACTTTCATGCATGCCGTTTTGCGATTCCCTAATTGCAAATCGCAAAGATTCGCAATTAGTGAATCACAAAACATTTTTTTGATGCATCTGGCCCTCAGTTCCCTTACCTTCTCCTCAACGGCCAGAGTCCTTAACATCAGTGAGTCTAATTTCTTCCCTAGACTCTCACATGTTCCTTGTTTTTCTCTCTGGTTTCTTTTGGAGATCGCAAATCTATTTTAAATTTCTGTTGACAATGTTAACAGCATAGATTAGACTGTAAATGTACAGGAGGTTGCTATTGGAGTTGTACATTCCATCCTGGCGGAAGTGGAAGATTAGGCTCGGACATCAACCTTAACAGAAAGCTCACCTGGTGGTTGGAGTGTGGGCCCTACCACAGAAACTGATCTCTCATCGTCCCCTACCACTATTTCTGGTTGCTCACCCTCCCTGCTGTCTTCCATGTCCTCTAGTAGCTGGTACCTATTGGAACTAGCTAGCGTTACGTCTTCCACATTTGCCATTTCCTCTGCACTGAGATATAGACCTGTGCCCCCAACTTCGGCCAGCTGGGCCAGCTCTTTCCTTGGTATCTTGCTAGATTATTCTTAGTTTTTAACTTTTTCTGATTAGGAGTATTCACTCTAGTCTCTCAGCCCCTAAAATGCCCTGGGGTATTAGTGTTTAGAAGTACTGAAGTAGAGTCACTATCAGAACAAGAAGTTATTACTGTAGCTTGCCTCCCTCTGTTTACTGTTGTTGGGGCAGTGGGCCACAATGTTTGTTTAACGATATAGGGCGAGTACTTGTATATCTCTTTAACTGCACTCCTTAAGGTGTACCTATCAGGCTACTTTGCAAGCAGCCCTAGTTTGCCCGTTAAGGGCTTTCCTTTAGTTCTATAGTCCTTGGAAGCTCTTTCTCTCCTCACTCCTACTGCTAGCGTGTCACACTGACCTGAGAACCTGGCGGTACAGTGCTTCCTTAGCGAAGGTGCCTCACTCCTCCCATCATGTGTACAAGATGTCCTCAATAAGATATCAGCCTGTGTGCTGTCACTGCCACAGTTTCCCCTGGAGGGGGATGATCTGCACTGCCCTGCTGCCTTTCCTCAGTTCTAGCGTGGCTCTTCTCCAGCGGTCGGCATCCGTGGATGCCTCACCTACCATCACTCTTGCGAGTCCCGCCATGATTGCTCGACGGATTGGAGATGGGGGGTAGGCGAGTGGGGGGAATAGTCAGGCCCCACTACTCACAAAGAGGCCTGTGGCGGTAAGTAATCACTATATTGGCTGATCCTCTGACATTCTTCTGAACTGCTATGAAGTTACAAGCTTCCCAGACCTCGACCGCTCCTATGACCTGCTACCAAGCTGGCCACCATGTTCTCCTCATCTCTGTTGTATTGCTACGCACCATTTCCATATTCAGCCACCATGTGGAAAACAATCTAACAATGGAGCCGATGCCCATGCACATTACCAACAATGGGTGGAGTCACTGTACCTTGTGACTCAAGAACACTTATTTGAAGAAAAACAACTTGCATACATAGACCCAACCCTAGATGGCAGGATTATGCACAGCATGTGAATCTACAGCACTACATGCCTGTGAGAAAGTGCCCTCTTTCTTGCATGGTATGCCCCCACTTTTTGCTAAATTGCTGAATGTACTTTGACTGAGTGTACCCTGGACTCCTGCCAATCAGGTGCCCAGGGCCTATGTTCCTTCCTTAAAACACACAAACTCCAAATTGGCAAACCCTGGCCACATGTCAGCCCCTAGTAAATGGTACCATAGGTACCCAGGGCCTTGTGAGCAGGGAAGACCCCTAAGGGCTGCAGCACTCATTGTGCCACCCTTAGGGGCCCTGGACCCTTACACACACACACACACTGCCTTTGCAGGCTGAGTGTCTGGGTGCAGGACAAAATGAAGAGTCGACATGGCACACATCTCTGTGTGCCATGCCCAACACCCACACTGCCAAGGCATATGTCAGTCACCCCTCTGGCTGGGTGCCTTATGCCCATGGTGTGGGCACAGGAGCAGGAGCCCTGTGCCCCTACAGTACACAGGTCCATTCCCGGGCACTGTAAGTGCAGTGCTGCCATTTAAGAGTACATGGTGCTGAGAGCTCGTCAAACACGAGCTCCACAGCACCATAATGGCAACACTAAAGACTGGGAAGTTTGGTATCAAACTTCTCAGCACATTAAACCCACACTGATGCCAGTGGGAGATTTAATGTACTAAGCACCCCAGAGGGCATCTTAGAGATGCCCTCCTACAGCTAACCTACAATACACGTCTGCTCTGAGGCTGCCCAGGCTGCCACACAGCAGACACGTTGCTGGACCCCTGGGTGGGAGAGCCCCTGCTCTCCCGGGCCTGCAACAATGCACATCCTGGGTGAGGTGATAGATCTCCTCCCCCAGGATGAGCAAAGGGAAGCTTCAAAGGCCTGCCGCCTCTAGGAGTTTCCCCAGGCCACTGCAACCCCCCACTCTGACGGGAAGCTTGGCCGGAAACCCCATACAAGGACAGGGGATGTGCCAGCCTGCCCACCCCACCCCTCAGGCGGGGGAGGCGAGATGAAGCACATCTCCGGGCTCTCGCCATCTTGAAGATGGGAGGCCCTACCCTATCAGGATTAGGCTACTGCCCCCCTCCCACAGGAGAGGGGCAGGATAGGGGGTGTACCCACCCCAGGACAAGGACCCATTGGTCCCTGGCCTTCACCTACCTATAACGCCCCTAAATCTAGTATTTAGGAGCACCCTGAACCTTCCTTCCCGAGATTCCAGATTCCGAAACTACAAGAAGAGCGAGAAGAAAAGAAGACCTGCCCTGCAGCTGCAAAGGAGAGGGAGACACCAACTGCTTTGGCCCCAGCCCTACCGGCCTGTCGACCTCGGACTTGCTCCTGCTCCAAACCCGGCATCTCTTGTGGCCAGCAACCTCAGAAACCCCGGAGGACCTGGCTACCTTTGAACTCTGATCCCCTGGGACTCCCATGAGTAGAGGCTCTACTCAGAACCTACCTTTCACCCCTGGCAGCAGCCCGGAACCGCGATCCCAGCCCACTCTGCACCCGCCAAGCCTGGCCGGTGCCGGAGTGAACTATACCCACGAGGACGACCCCACGGTGACTGTGACCCCGAGTCCGGCACCCAAGGACCCCCCTCGACTATCCTGAAGAAGCTTGCAGCCTCAGAACAGAGTGCCACCCCAACCGCGATCAACAAGAGGGTAAGATTTCCGACATCAAAAGGCACCCCTGCACCCGGCGCCCCACGGCCCTCTGTGCCCAATCCCGGGGTACCTACCTATCCTCCAACTACCCAACTTACCCCTCGAAGTGGTGGTGGCACCTGAAGAGTCCTCGTCCCCGAGCCTGCAGTCTTTTTCCAAACCGGAGATTTCCCATAGAAATCAATTGAGCGCCCGACTGCTCAAAAGCACCCTGCACCCAGCCGCCCGAGGGGACCTGGCAGTGAAAACTCTACTCTAACCTACTTCCCCACTTGCCCTGAGTAAGTGACCAGGAGCCCAGCTCCCACAACCGCGTGGCTTGCCAGTCAGCAGCCACCAACCCAGGCCCCCCTATCCCTCATAGGATAACATTGGGCCTAACTCTCTCTGCACCCGGCTGTCCTGAAACCGCTGAGGGTGAACTGACTGTACCTACCTGACACTGAGGGACCCCTGAGTCTATGCCCAGAACTTCAACTCTGCCAGTCGAGTACTTACCCTTAAACCGCTAACTTCATTTTCCTCATAGGGTAACATTGACTGGCTTTTTCTTGGAAATTCTTCTAAGTGTGAACTTTTCAAAACTCAAAATATTCACCAAAAATCAGCCGAGTACCAAAAACGAATTTACTCACCTGCTCTTAGGTGAGCTCCCAGTGCTGGATCTTGGTGCCCAGCACTGACTCTGAAAAGTACCCACAACTATACTTACCTTTAACTCATTTTTCTTCCATAGAAACCATTGACTGCTTTTCTGTGAAATTTCTTCTAAGTGTTGATGTCTGCAATTTCTAAATATTCCTCAAAAATCGTATAACATCTGAAAACGTAATTACTTACCTGTTTTGGATAAATGTCCCAGTACTGAGTCTAGGCACCCAGTACTGGATTACAAAAGTAACGATAACCTACTGTACCTGTAACCTACATTTCCTTCCATAGGGAATCATTGATTGTTTGCTCTGAAATATTTTCTAAGTGCTCACTTTTGAAATAGCTAAATATTAGTTAAAAATCATTACAGTACCAAAGTCGACTTTCAACAGCTGATTCTGAGAACTGACCCAGGACTGGATCTAGGATCCAAGTCTGGAATTACAAAAGTAATCTGTTGCATATAATTTGAATTTATAGCCTACTGCAACTATTTGTAACTGTTTACTAAAAAGTCTATTGCATATACAAAAGTATTTTTATGAAACATCTCCTGTCGAGAAAGTATATTTTAATTCCAAGTGTTGGTTCTAAAATAAAACCAGCATATATTTTTTATATACAAACCATTGGCCTAGAGTTCAGTTATTGAGTGTGTGGAACTATTTGCTGATTGAGTGCGTACAACAAATGCTTTACACGTCCTCTGATACTGCCTTACTGCTCGACCAGGCTACCACTTTGGAGAGTAAGGTTATAGCTAACTTTAACCTCTGTTAAACCCTTGGGGTCTGTGGACTCTGTACACCCTGTACCTATTAAGGAACAGTATATACAGAGCCACTTTCTCACAATGCCACGAAGAGACGCTTGCAGGGTAAGCAACATTTACCTTCTCTCCCACAGAGTTATCCCTATCCCTCAAAGGTCCTCAATACTCCTCAAGAAATCCCTTTCTTGATGTCTTCCAGGTTGGTGGCTAACATGGTGGCCACGAGCTAGAGGAGCTCCCAGCCAGCCACATTAATCCTACAGAATCCTGATCCCTCCCCAACTTAACCTACCTGGGCTGTGCCCAGAAAAAAAACACAGTGGGCTGGGCTGTAGTGCCAATAATCAGGTGTCTGATTTTGGCCTTGAATATGCACAGAATCCAATTGGGAGATGAGCTTCACAGCCGAATTGCAAGCGGGGTGCCCACTGAGTTGCAGCCCACCTGACGGGCTGAGACATGCGCATAAGATGCAGGCAGCCTGATCAATGGCCTAGAAGGGATGCAAGACTGGTGTCAGCTGCACTACCCTCACTTTTGCTGGATCTGTGGAATGAGAGGAGTGCGCCAGAAATCATTGTCAGTGCTTTGTTCGCAGCACCCAACCCACAGTGAGGTGCTAGGAGCTGCCCTGGCCTACGGGGTTGGGACTAATTGGGACAAAGGCCCCCTTATGTTCCTTGCCTGTGAATTGCAGTGGGCCTCCTGAGAGGTAAGTGCGTCAGTGTGGTGGCAGATAAAGACTGGGTAGAACTTGACAAAAGGTGCTGAGCTTGTGGTCTCCAAGCCCCCCACTCCACCACAGACTTTATGAAACTGAAAGACATCACATTGCAGCATGACCATAGAGTAGACCATTGGGAATGCAGATCTCCAAGGATTCACTTCCCAGAGGGTTAGGAAGATCCCAGCACACATAATTCCTTTAAAACTAGTTTAAATCCTGGGTCTCAGTAAAGGACATTTCCCCTTGCGTCATCCTTGAACGTGTGCATCAGGTGCTGGTGCCTAAGCTGTACCTCAGAAAACACATGTCTTATTTCATCCTTTTACTGGAAACACCTACTGGGTACCCAGCATGTTTTTGAGCCAATAAGGTCATTGGAGGGTGTCCCACTCGGGCTTCATGAGAGATTCTAGAGGAGTCGTCATTCACATAAATAGTGGGTTTCCACTCGCCATGACAGTGGTGCAACACAATCCGCTGGGTTGATAAGTGGTGATCTCTAGCCTCCTAAAGGGTTCGCCCTGGACCTTTATACATGTCTATTATCCGCCAACATTGGTTAAGAGCGCAATACAGGATCTGTGTGTCATTTTCCTCATGGTCCAAATGAGTAGGCTACACTTGGATGGGTTTTTAACACTGTAATGGATCCAGCAGTGGATACTAGGGGCCATGGAACTTCTGTACTGAGTACCTCTCAAACTAGGAGGATGGCCAAATTGGGGATAAATGATGTCTGGCAGATAAGACACCCAACTGATTGGAAATGTATGTCACACTCCAGACTGGGCTATGTTTTCTGTCCTGGAAAAGGAGCTGCCACGAATATCAGGATCTAAAATTCTTCTAAGATGCCTCTCAGACCACTCCCTGTTGGAAATATCACGGGGCAGGCTCCCGAGAATGTGGGCAGACAATGACGCTTAAACTCTGGAGGCTGCTGCATGGACATTTTTCTGAGCAGATCCTAGTGGAAATTGATGACTATCTAGATTTAAATAAAGCTTCAGTTACCTGGACTATTAGACTATTGGAAGCCGAAGAGCAGGAACACAAGGACACTGAAGCCCTGATTCCCAGAAACAAATTTGTTAGAAATGGGGGTCTCTAGTTGGCAATGGTTTGCTCCTTGTCCAAGTAGGGCCCCTTCCTTTTAGTGAGGATAAGGGAGTTACACTCCTAAAATAACCCCTGCTCACCCCCTTGGTAGCTTGGCTCGAGCAGTCAGGCTTATGTTAGAGGCAGTGTGTAAAGGATTTGCACATAACCAACAGTAACACAGTGTAAGCACTACAAAAGGACCCCCACACCAGTTTAGAAAAATATCCAATTTTTTTATATTCTTAAACAAGACCAAAAATGATTGTAAAAAATCCCCAATACAGTAATTAGAAATGTATACTTTGCAAGAATATTTGAAAAACACAGTTCGTACGAGTCGGTAGCTCCGTCCGGGGCTACTGTGATGTTGAAAATCACAGAGTCTAACAGTTCCTGCCGACACCGTTGGTATGGGCCAGCCAGGGCTTAACCAGACTCTGTAACAGTACCTTTCTCGTTGCGGCTTACATGGGAGTGCGAGCCGGTCGTGACAACAGTTGCGGTTGCGTTGCAGAATGGAAGCGGTGCAGGGCGCAGTGTCCTCTCGATGCGGTTCAGGCAGCGGCTCGGTGACGATTGTCCGTACGGCGTCGGTGAGACCAAGGCCTACGTTGCAGGGTGAGACGGTGCTCGATGCGATGCTATCAGGTTGCGGTGCAGGCGACAGAGCCGGTTTGCGGGAACTGGCTTCGGTCGGCCCAGACTGCTGTGTGGGACGGGGCAGTGCGTTGTGAAACTTTACGATGTGGTCACGGGTGTCGAGTCAGCAGCAGCGACAGTAAAACCAAGATGGCGACCTGAAGCGAGGCGGTGCAGAGTGCAGTGCCCACAAGTCACGGTGCAAGCAGCGGCTCGGTGGCGGCAGCAGTCGTTGTCGGTGAGACCAGGGTTGCGGTGCGCAATGCGGTCTGTGTGGTCTGCGGTGCCGTCAGGACACAGGGCCAGCCACGGAGTCGGTGATGGAGTCTGTTGCGGTTGTTCCCTTCTATGTGGCGACTGTAACAGCGGTTCCAGAATCGGTACCCAGAGGTTGGTGAAGTCTTTGCAGTCCCTGAGACTTCAGAACAGGAGGCCAGCTCAATTTTAGGTCCTTGAAGATACTCAGCACAAGTAAAGAAAGTTCAGTTCATTCCTTTCACTGCCAATGCAGAAGCAGCAACTGCAGGCCAACCCAACAAAGCAACAGCACAGCAAAGGGGCAATACCCTTCCTGGCAGCTATTCCAGCTCTTCTTCTTGGCAGGTTCCTTGATTCCAGCGAGTTCTAAAGTTTAGGGGTTTGGGCCCCACTTTTATAGCCAAAATCCTTTGTCATATCAGGCACAGAGTGTCTGTGCCCAGCCAGAAGCAGTTCTGTCCTCTCTGGTGCAGCTTACTGGCAGGAGGTGGAGACAGCATTGTCAGAGGCAGACCGGGCCCATTCAGGTGCAAGGAAATCTCCTCCCCCTACCCTAAATGAAGCTCCGGTCTATTCAGCCCTTCCCTGACCCATCTAGACTCTCTGGAGATTCTGCTCCTTCCCAGCCACTGTCATCCAAAACCCAGGCAGTCAATCCTCAAACCCAGCAGAGGCCTACTGGATGCCTGTGCAAGAAAGTGCCTACTTTGTATAGGTGGTATTTTCAATCACAGAATGTAAAAATCCCCTTCACTAAAAGATGAATCTTTAGATTCTGAGTTCAGGCATACTAAACTTTATTTCTCTACCTTGTTCCCAGGGCCAGTTATGTTTATAAGATGTTATAAACAAATTCCCCATTCTGTCCTATAGGAACAGGTAGCCTTGCAATAGTGAAAACCTAAATTGGCAGTAATTCACTATCAGGACATGCTACACACACCAGGGCATATCCTACCTTTTACATACACTGTACCCTGCCCACAGGGGTACCTTGGGCCTATCTTAGGGGTGACTGACATGTAAGAGAAGGGAAGGTTAGGGCCTGGCAAGTGGGTACACTTGCCAAGTCGACATGGCAGCCCCAGACGGCACTCAGGCTCTGCAATGGCAGGCCAGAGTTACATTTACAGGCTGCTTGTGTGGGTGGAACAATCCAGTGCTACAATCAACTAGCTTTGTGAACACGGAAGGCTTGGGTCTGTGCACTATCTGGACTAGACCACTCTTAAATTTTACAGTGTCCAGATAGGCCGTTTTTTAATTACTCATACGAGACTTCAGTGCATTGTTTAACAGGAGACAGAAAGCATGCTCAGCAATCAGCCAAGAGGCAATGGGAGACCAGACAATGCACCGCCTGATGGCATTGATTTAATTGCTTCTGAAATTTCTGCTCCAGATATCAGTAGATCCAACACGTTTCCATTCGATATCTGAAGTGTAGTCACCACATAACTGGACTTTTCATTTGAGGTTTAGGTATGGATACACTTTGGTATTGTTTTCTGTAGTAATTCAGTAAAGTCAGGGGAAACATGCCAAAATATGCCAAGTCTAACAAATATACTGTGAGTCAGCATGCAGAGATTCTGAGACAATTGAAGGTGACAAGATTCTCCCTTAAAAAAAGTTACTAGACCAGTCTAAGAGGTCATGGGTATCATCACAACATAGACTGTATGGTATGGGGGACAAAACTGCTAAATTGCTGTAGTAGTTGGCTAATAGAGACATAACTCTTCCAATAATTGCCAAAATACAGACCCTATGAAGGATTTAGTCACTGCTGCTGAGGAGATTGGGGAGACTTTAGCAAATTACTACAGAAAACGATACCAAAGTGTATCCATACCTAAACCCGAAATGAAAAGTCCAGTTATGTGGTGACTACACTTCAGATGTCGAATGGAGACGTGTTGTATCTACAGATATCCGGAGCAGAAATTTCGGAAGCAATTAAATCAATGCCATCAGGCGATGCATTGTCTGGTCTCCCATTGCCTCTTGGCTGATTGCTGAGTATGCTTTCTGTCTCCTGTTAAACTCTACAGAGGCCTCTTAAATGAATGCCTAAAGGTTATATTTGCTGCTCTTTCCTTTCGCAGTTGCACAGCAAGGAAACATTCAGAGAAGCATTACAGCAACGTGCAGATAGTCAAAGAAGCAGCTGTTTATTTTTAACATATGTCTGTTTACACGTTCAACACTTTTATGTCTGGTGTTAGCCAAGCCCTTTTTTTATATAAATCATTAAAAAAGTACATATGCATAAATGCTCAGAGTTGCCATCAGTCAGCCCTCTTCATCCATTGGTCTGTTGCGCTGCCATTCACATTTAACCTACTCCCTCTACAGCATACAGTATAAGGCAGTGGGCCAGCCAACTGCAGCCATTGTGTCCCCTCTCTGGTAGTGATGCCATTTCGCCTCTGCATAATGTGCATATCTGCAACAGGCATAGTTCCTTAACCCACACAACTGCAATTTGCAGGTTATACATTGCCAGTTTAGTTGTTGAACTGTATGTCAAGGCATGAATGGGCCCTCTAGTGAGTGCTGATATTTAGCTTCGATGTTGGGGTGGGAACACTGCATGGAGATGCTGTACAGCATAGGAAGTTCAGAGTAGCATGTAAGGTGTTCAGTGCCAGAGTGGATTCTGATACACTCTCTGTTGAGGTACCTCACAGGCTCCACTGACCTCACTGGCAGCCTCTCTCCTTTTTATATTTTTTCAAATACTTTCTCCTCTTAGTGGTGCTGATGAACTGCAGCCAGGAGCAGCAATTCAAAGTAACCCTCTCCCACTCTTAGCTTTGTTTTCTTTCTTTATATTTTTACTAAACTAGTGTGGCCTGGTGAAATGGTGGCCCGAAAAGGTGTAGTCACTGTTGTTACTCTTCTGGGTCTTTATGTTGTACTTCATGCCAGTGCAGTAGGCTCTTCATTTCTGGGTCGCTGGCCTTGCAATTCAGAAGGCTCATGCTGACAGGGTTCTTCATGAACAACATGCCCTCCACTTATGTCGTCCTCCTATCATAGCTACAAAGATCACGAGCAGCTCAGCAGGTTAGCATGACAGGGCCCAGGTCAGTAATTTTGTTAGCATTGCGTTTTTTACACAACCCTGCGACCTCCGTGTTTAAAAAGATTACTACTTTTAAATAGCCGAATTCAAGGCAGAGTCCACCTGTTTCGCATCCAGTCAGTGTGACAAATGCAAGCCTATGAATTCAGCTTATTTTGAGGTAAAAGTTTGCTCTTATGCTGGGGACACCGCTGGTGGGCTTGAAACCGAAGCCTGATTAGAAGGGAATCTGGTATGCACTGGGCTAAATAGATTGATTCAGTTGGAATATACATGTGTGTGCTTGAAACGAGGTATCTTTCCCTTTTTGGCTATTTAATAGTGTCCTGTTCTTTTAGGGGTTAACAAGCCTCAAATGGGATTCAGACTTGTTGCAAGCAATACTTGAGACGAGGACCAATGAAGTTGAGCTGTATAGTTTTTGTAATCTTTTTTTAGAGGTACAGAGAGATTGCAGCTGCTATGCCTCTGGTGGGATTTAAACTGATGGAATGTATGTGCATGTCAGCTATATGGCTCTACAACCATGTTTTCCCTGCAGCTTGTCTCTGCGAGCTGTTGAAGGTGAAAAGGTTGTTGTGAG
Organism: Triturus cristatus; assembly: GCF_964204655.1. Lineage (NCBI taxonomy): Eukaryota > Metazoa > Chordata > Amphibia > Caudata > Salamandridae > Triturus > Triturus cristatus. Next base: position 1,243,537,664 of record NC_140590.1, on the reverse strand, counting down.
TGTGTGGCTTGCAACTAGCTCTCCTTTTGACAAGCCCGCCACTTCTTTCTGTCCTTTCTGGTCTTCTCAGAGCACAGTGTAAAATAAGGGACTGTACAGAGCTTTCGATTCCTTGGTCTTCCACAGCTGAAAGGGTTGGCCTACGCAAGCACCTGTGCAAATGCTTCTGTGTACTTCTTGGGTTAAGCTCTCTCAGTGTGGCAGGTGCTGAAATATAGGGCAAGTGTCACCCAGAATTCTCGGTGATTGACGCATGCATCTATCAAAACAAACTAGTTTTTTCCTTGCTTAACATTATGGTATTCCACCGAATGTCAGATTTATAAACACATGTATAATGGGCAATACTCTTCAGTAAAGACAAGTAACTATTACACGAAGAACATAGGTGATGTTGCTAACTTTGTTTTTACACCTTCAGTCAGCCCACAATTTTAACCAAACAGTATATTGCTTATCACTAACACGACCCTTTAGAGAGTTTGTGTCCACTTCAGCCACCGGTTTGCTGTTGTCATTCACATTTTTCTTCCGCCTACCCCAGCATGCATCGATTCAACCCACTTTGGCCATTGGCTAACTTTACTGTGAGTGATGGCCTTTTTCTCTTTCACAAACAGCACGTCCATAAACATAGTTGTTCCCTTTAGTGCCAGGGACTACAATTGTAACATGTTTCTTTTACAGACCAAAGTTTGTGGTGTTTTTTCATATTGACTATGGCTGGATAACTCCGACAAAAATGTTTTATTGAAACCATACAACAACAAAATTAATAAAATCATATTGAAACAAGAAGTGACAAAGAAAAAAGCTAGAAGCCTACACCAAACCGATTGGTGTTGCCAATGCTTGTTTTAGTTTTGGAATATTGAGCTCGAATAACGTCTCAGTCAAAATACAGGTACATGGAATAGCACCAGATAAACCTTTGCCCCCCACCCAAACTCTCACCACCCTGCAACTGTATGCAGCTGACGTCTACCTGCCTGCCACCCAATTCACAGGGAGCCTGTTGCCCTGAACGTCCCATTGTGCTCAGTTAAAAGCTGACTTTATTCTCTCCTGGCTGTAACAGGCCCCTCTTTCCCTTCACAAGCTTGTTACTTGGACAGTTGGAAAGGTCATATTATGTAGCTGACTGTCCCCACGCTACGTCTCACTTACTCATTCATCTTTACTATTCTGATATATTAGGAAATATGTAGTCACTTGTTGGAATCAAGATTCTATCTTCTATTCTCAACTCAGGCATCCATTCTGAGGACACAGATTCTGTGTGGGTTGTTGCTCCTCTTCAGCTGCTTCTTCTGCAGATCTTGCTCACTTCCTGAGACACTTCCATGATCTTCGCCATCTGTGACTTTCACCACATCGCTCTCTGATTGCTCTCTGTTTCCTTTTGCTGTGTGTGTTTTTGCACTTGGGTGCCAATTTTCTGCCCAGTCCCATGCTTTGTCTGGTGGTGTGAAATTCCCGGAAGTGCCTTTTGTCAGGATACACAGTTCTGCAAGGAGCAACATTTCCCTCTCCCTAAGAGCTCTTTTCACCACATCAAACGTAGGCTGTTGTCTCTTCACCAGAATCATGAAGTATGGTCGGATCATCACAGTGGTGTTTTTACATCTTAACTGTTGTCATCACCTAGCCACTTAGAGGATCACATCCCAGTCTTGATGGTTAAAAAGACAGCTATTGTTGCTCTTGGCATCGCCCAGGGCTTCAGTGGGACTACCGAGGATCTACCCTGCCTCTTTACGGAAAATAAATTAGACAGACTTTTGTGCTTCAGCTTTAAAGTATTTATTGATCATCCAGTCCTTCGTGAACAGTTCTGCCCTCCTGCGTATCTGCTTGTTCTGGTGCCCCCATTAGTTGTCTTTACAGATGTCCTCGTGTCTTTAAGTGATTGTTCATTGATCGCCACCCTATTGCAGATTTTTAGTCAGTCCGCAGTAGGTTTACCTCGATGCACATGAAGTCAATTTTAGATTCCAAAGGACAACATGATCGTCAAGTGCATTCTTCACCTTTTTGAGTTCTTGTGTCTCTGTCTTTGAGTGTTGTCTGCCATTTTGCTCTGTAGGAATGCATAACTGAGAAAATGGGGTTCTGTTACAGTAAATCCCACTTTTTGCCTGGCTTTTGATGGAACTTTGTCTGTAAAGTACTGTGTCCCTGCTATCCAGGTTCCAGTGTCCTTTCCCTAAAAACATGTCTGCAATTGGTACTGTACCCCCTGTAAGTCCCTAGTAAGTGGTACCCTGGGTACCTAGGGCCTGGAGGCTGCAAAGTGTCCCCTGGGACCCCCTCACTAGGACCTTGCTACTGCCCCTGCAGCTGGCATGACCCGGTGAGTTGAAAAATTGACCAAGTCATCATGGCACACTGCAGGAGTGCCATGCCAGCTAGCACTGCCTAGTATATAGGTATGTCACCCCTCTATCAGGCCTTACTAGCCCTAAGGCAGGGTGCACTATATCCCAGGTGTGGGCATATCTGCATGAGCAGAAATGCCCCCTACAGTATTGGGGTCTATTCCTTAGTATTGTAAGTGCCAGGGAAGCCATAAAGAGTACATGGACTGGGACTTGACAACTCCAGTTAAGCAATCATGGTGCTGCAGAACTCAATTGGCAACAAAGAGAGAGTAAGGAATATGGGGAAAGTCTGTCTCCCGGAGAAATGTTGAATGTACAACAACATGGACGAAATGCAATGAGGGATCCAAAGTGGAAAGAATGCTTCATCATTGAGTTCCCAGCTGGGCTGCCGAGTTCAGCCCAGCTGTGCTACGATGCCTGAACTACAGCGGAGCGTGATTTTTTGAGTGATGATGTGATAAGGGCAAGTGCGGATTAAAAGTACCTCCATAGTATCCAATCGTTACATTTTACTCCTCAGTCTCTGGGGTACGTTTAAAAATGGAGTCGGGATACGTATGATGATAAAAATTGATCTTCATTATCCCAGTAGCTGGTCTACAGGTTTCAGCCTCAAGATAGTACTGAGGCTTTCATCAGGACCGAATCAATGTGCAAGAAAGAAAAGTGCGCACACACGCTAAGGTGTGCTGTAATACCGTGACAGTACCGTACCTACGGTTACCACTGAACGGTGAGCTAATAAAAGCTACATGTGTTAAGTAGCTTAAATGATCGCGGAAGGGGGAGGTGCGGGGGGGAAGTTCTGTAGTCACATATTCGTCAAGGTTGTCCACCCTCTAATACCTATGGCGGCCCTCTACGGGATCCCGGTGCAGAACTCAACACAGGAGTATTTGGTACCAAACAGCTCATTGTAATAAATCCACACTGATGCCAGTTTTATTAAAACGTACGCGGAGGGCACCTCAGTGGTGCTCCCTGAAAATCTACTAACCCTGGTGGGGTCTCTGACTGGCTGTAGGCAGCCAGCCACCACCAGACATGTTTCTGGACCCCTGGGTAGAGAGCCCAGACTCCTTGGGACCAGAAACCATGCACATCCTTGGCCGTGGTATCATGCCTCCTCCCCCAGGATGAGCCACTGCTCAAAGAGGGGAGCTTCAAAGGCCTGACGCCTTTGTAATGTAACCCCCAGCCTCTTCTGCTAGCAGCTGATGGCAGCCCCTGCTCCACTCCCCCACTTTGAGCTGGAAAACCAGCTGGAAATAAAAAAAAAAGATAGGAGGTGGGCCCAGCTCTGCCAACTCCACCCCTAAACTGGGGGTAGGAGTGGTGGAGCACAACTTTCAGCCCTACCATCTTGATGGGGGGACCCCTCCAATCAGGACTTGGTCTACTCTCCCTCCCTCAGGAGGGTGGCATGCTAGAGGGTGTAGCCACCCCAGGTAAGATTGCTATTGGCCCTACCTGCTACTCCCTTAAAGCACCTCCTAAATGTAGTATTTAGGTGACACCCTCAGACCTAACCCTCAGATCTGCTACAACCTAAGAAGAAAGAAGACACCCTGCAGCAGAAGCCAGAAGATGACAACTGTCTCCAGCTTCGACAATCCTGTGACCTGTCTTGCAACAACAACCTCAAAAATCCCTGAGAGGACTGTTGTCTTCAGTAAAGACTCCAAACACCCAAGGACAGCGGACTTGTCCAGAAGAAACAGACTCAAAAGACTCCGGACCCAGGCAGATCTGCTCTCCTGCTCACTACGAACCCGACGCCCACGTCCCGATTGGGAGTAGCTCACCTGTGTAGTGAAGGTCCCCTGCGATCCTGACCTTGTGTCTAACGTTGGCTGACCTCTCCTGCCCTCCACAACGGCGCCTGCAGTGTATATCTAGTGGCCCCTCCTGACCCAATCGGCTGGGTAAGAAGATTCTGACATCCTAAGTCACCCCTGCACGCGAAGCCCTTGGGGCAATGGTGAGCTAAACCGACGGTGCCCCTACATCCTAATGTACCTCTGCTGTCATTAGTCTTCCTCTTGCAACCTCAGGTGCCATGCCTGCAGCTTCTTTACAGTCAGGAAAATTGTCATTCATAAGCATTGGCCATTTGACTCCAAATTTGCACCCTGCCACCCCTGCGCCGCTGGTGGTGTATGTTTGGTGCTGCTTTGTGCCCCACCCCTGTGCTTGTTCTAACCCCCAAAGCTTGGCCCCTACTTACCTGCAAGCAGTGTGGCTCCAGGCACCTCCTGTATCCATCGGAAAGCATTGGGTCAAACTCCGATTTTGATCTCTGTACCCGGCTGCCCCTGTGCCACTGGTGGTGCAGTTTTAATACCTAACTGACCCCTGGTCCTTGCTGACTTTTTGGCTCTGAAGACTGAAATTGTATGTTTGATACTTCTGTTTAACCGCAAGATTGTGTTCCCCATAGGATAACATTAGACAGTTTGAAAAAGTTACTAAATATCGATTTTTGAAAGTGAAAAGCATTTTTAATTAGAAATGTACTTGCCTGATTATGAAGACATGGGTTTTAAAATAAAGCACAAACCAATCCTATCTCCAGCGGAGTCGACCCCTGCCGATGTAATAACCTATAATTTATAGCTAACTCTCACTTGTTTTGCTCATGCTCTGTGTATGCAGAGTCTACCTTCTTCATTTTGTATAATATTTTACTTTATTGTTAGTTGTTTCTGTATTACGGCTCAGTGCCAGTAAAACAGCTGGCTGCAGCTAGAGGGACAATTACTGTGGAATTATATGAGAACCATGTGGTGGGACTCTGTTTAAACAGTAGCATGATGTTGTCAAGCAGTTCACCTGCTGCAACGTTTCTTTGCTGTATATGTGCCGATGAAATCAAATAAATACGATTTGAGAAAAAATAAAACACAAAGTATAATTTTATAAAATTGGTTTGGATCTCCTTTTTGAGTCGTGTATCCATTATTGATCGTGTGTGCAATAAATGCCTTACATTTCTCTGTGTTAGGCCTAAGACTTCTCGCCCACACTACTACTAATAGTGCACTTTGGGTTTCGCATTGAGCGACGTACACTTTTGGGGAACTCCTGGACTCTGTGCACGGTATTATCACCTAGTGTCAGTACCATATACAGAGCCAGCTTCCTACAATAACTATCCAACTTGCTGTCGGACTGCTTTTGCACATCTACCATGTCCCTTGTGTGAAGTAGATATATTTTGTCTTTGACAGTTTATTCCCAGACTCTTCAGTTCTATATCATGACTGCTGAGTCACTGGTAGGTCCCTGTGAATCAAGGGGCATGCATCAGTGATGAAAGCTGGGCATGTGATGTGTGTGTGTGGGGGGGGGGGGGGTTGATACTTGCTGGTGGCCCCATCTGCGGTTATTGGGGTACCTCTGTGGCCTGTAGGCTTTTTACCACATTCCTGACAAAGTCAAGAGTCAGTTCAGAAAGAGGCTTTCCTCATCTCTGTCCTAAGACATCTGTTCACCACACACTGATCTGTATCTTATGCCAAGCCATGCGCCTCCTTATCCCAGGGTTAAGAGACATTGTTCCGTATGTTACTGAAAAATCTTTATCATGCTGTAGCCTTCTCCTTTAATGCATTTCTATACCCCAGTTGACTTGTAGTAGTAGATCAGAGTTACAACAATGCCTCACTTAGCAGTCCAAGAAAAGAAACTGAAGCATATCTTCCTGTTAAACGTTTTATCAGCAGATTGTCACAAATAGCCTGAATATCAGTCTTTACAAACACAGTAGATGCTACTAAAAGAATTAATTTCAAAAGTGCATTTATTTGATTATTCCCCATTTGAACTGTTTCTAAGTAATCTGGGGGCTCTGCAGCACCTCCTGCAACTTAATTCTTTTACAAAGTCTTCTACATAGTTCACAAAACCAGTGGGGCAAAATTGTGGGAATTCTGTTTGAACCTTGACAAGTCCAGTCTTTGCTGTATGGAGGGATGTCAATTTTCACCTTTATGGCAACTGGATAATTCTCCGAATCCGGCAAAAAAAAAAAACGAGTAGAGGAACATATGCCCTAGTGCTGGCATGCTTGTAGTACTGCAAAAGTATCCCATTGCGTTTCCTTAAAATGTTCAATCACCATCAAGAATGTATCTATCTACATTACAAGGATGCAGCCACTCAAGACCACGCCACTTATATTTACAGTGGTTCTTGGTGGAATCAAAGATTGAATTAAAGATGTTCTGCATCATGCGAGAGAACCACTGGAGCAAAGTGGCTGCCCTGTTTCAGAACCTGGCAACTACCACAACCATATGTACACAAAATAAGCTCCCTGAGAATTTTGCAATTTATAGAGATAATTAATGTATCCCTTCCAATGCTACTCGGTACAAGTGTTGGGCATACAAAAAATGTTCACGGATTGTCCTCACCCACCTTGAGACCTCAGAGCCTCTAGTTCCCTACCCGGGTTACCTCCTGAGGGAGTGGGTTTATAAAAAACCACTACATCCAGTCAGGTTTTCCTAATTGGCACCTCCAACTAGACCCACCAGCAATCCTTAGAACATGTGTACTGGGCTCCAGACTGTGGATGCTTTGAGCCCAATCCCCCTAGCAGAACCAAAAGACCTTAGTTTGATGATACTGCTGAAAACCATGCTGCTCAAACTGGCCCATGTCCTTAGAAATGCCAATTGGCTATTCCCTTCTTGAGTCTAAGTGGATAAGAGCTTCCTTCAGTTGTGGGGGCCATATTCCCCAAGCTACACCTAATTCAATAAAGTGGCCACATTAGTACATGTGGTGCTGTATTCAACCCCACAACAAACTTTTCAGTGTCATTCGCATATGTTTTCTGTATAAGTCACACATTTTTTCTTTGTCCTTGCCATACTCTTCTTCCATGGCCTCCATAATGGTGCACATCCTCCCTGCGACGCTGCAGTGTTCTTCCATGGTGTTTAAGTTGTATGATTATTTTGTAGTCACAGTAGACATAACTGTTGAAATAGCTATTTTTTGTGCCATGTTTTCTCAAGCTGCACTTTTTTTTCCCCTTTTCCAGCATCTCAATATCGTGGTTCATGACTGCAGTTTCTGCCCTGTCTATGGTCATGAAGGAGGAAAGCAATTTCAGCTCGAGATGATGCAGGTAAAGCAACTTGAGGTTCCCTAAAATAACTTCCAACAAACCTTGGGCGTTATGAGCAGTAAAAGGCATAGAAAAGGGAATAAAGTGGGAGAATTGCTTAAGCTCATGCCTCATCATAATTTATGCTTCTGTACGGCTTTTGATGCTTGCATTCAGTGTGCACTACATGGGGCTTTGTCTAAATTTCTGTCCTGGGCCCTAATCAAGACAAAGTTTGACCTCTTAGTGGAGCAAAATAATTACTTTGCCAATTCTAAAACCGAGACAGTTTTGTGCGAATGAAAAGGTTGCAAACAAGTCTTTCGCCAGGTGGCCCAAACAGGTCGGTGTGAAAGGTCATGAAAAAGCAGCAGTTCACAGACTATCATAGATAATCTAAGTCTAAGAGGAAACAGTGAGACAGGGATAAAGCCTCTCCTTGGATAATACCATAGAAGTTAAGAGCAAATCTTTCATAGCAGACTTGATTCTCCGAAATACTGCAAGAACCCAGGATGAAGTCAGCAGGAATGAGGCCACAGCTGCTTAAAGAAAGAGAGTAGGATGGGGAATTAAAATGCTGCATCATTTAGGATACAGAGAGAAATTATGTGAATCTGAAAGTACCCCCGATGCAGAACACCAGATAGGACGGCGTTTAGGCACAAGCATTAAGGGAAAGGTTACTGTTACATATCCCAAAATGAGAACTGGACAAAATTAAGGTCATACTTAACAAAAGCTAAACATTCTGCTTACCTGGCTACGTGCCCTTAAACAGGAGGCAATTGGGGAAACGCTATGTAAAGAATTTCCCTGCTGCAGGAGGTCTCAAAGAGTGCATGGGATTGTTGCTGCTGGCAGTTAGATCTGAGGAAACTGTTGAATGCAAAATTATTGATGAATTCCGTGCTATAGTAGATTTCAGTTTCAATCCTCTGGGCAGGCTTCCGTAGACCATGACTCTCTACAAGGGCATACATCACTTGATGCTGCGTTTGCTGTGGTGTTTTTGGACTAGTGCAGTGATTACAGTTAGTATGATGCTGCAGCACCTTGCTTGTAAGGGACTCCTATGTGGGCTTTGAGTTCCAGGTCTCGAATAGACCACATTGTTCCATTTATTGGCCATTGAAGCAAACCCTAAAAGCTCAGATTGTGCCTTCTGCCCTACATCTAACCAGCTGAATCAACTCAATACCTAGCCGCTGACCACTTACACTGGTCTAGCTTCCCATTTTCTGTTTGCACTAGATTTCTGAACCATCAGTATAACTTTACTAGCACTATGTCTGGGTGCTATCACATGTCCTGCTTCTGTCTCCTGGTTATTTTGGGGTTCTAGCATTAATGTACAGATTTGTGAGTACAGAGCAAGGTTTCTTAGCACTATGTAGTTCTGACAACTGCTCACAAGCAATACTTCCCCCGAAATGTTTGGAAGAGTTAATTTATTAGCACAATCTCTTGTCTTCAGATATTTGTAGAACAATAAACTAACCGGCATTATCACACCTCCAGTTAGCGTTTGTCTACAAATAAGATGATGCTTGATTTCAGAGACTCTGGGCAGAAGGTTCAGGTTGGGAACAGGGTTGGGAGCTGGGTTAAAAATGTTCTTTTATGATTCCTGATCTGTGATCCGCTTTTACAACAGAAAATAGAAAAGGCTCACAAGTACCCAAGGACTCTAAAGGCCCTAAGGAGTAAGTCCCGATGCTGCATGCTGGCCTCCCGTACCCATAAAGCTGCTGGGATCCGACAAGGTAAATGTCTGTAACTAAATGTTTCCATTCCTGCTCTTTCTTTTTGTCTAGTCTACACATTTTCTTTAGACCGTATGAGATAATAGCAGAGCATGCTGAAGTAGCCACAATGGCCTGCAACAATTTATAAAAGATCTAAATAAAAAAATGGATATGATGTTTAGGTGATGTGAGAAGGTGGCCTGATATATGCTGTCCACTAGTTCTAGTGGGCACCTTGTATCAGTCCTCATTCCAAACAACCCCTTATGGTTATAGGTTAAAGACAACCTTTATTGAAAGCTATCCTAGTGGTAGCTATGGAGAGCAGCCTTCAGGCTAAGTCTTGAAGGAATGTAAAGCAGCTTTTTTTACCAGTCTATAATCTCTTGAATGATCAAGTGAAAGGACAACCACACCTGGTATATATTTAAAATATATGTATTTAGAATAAAACACAGCTCTCTAGTCTCTTTATGAGACTGGAGTTTGAAGTACTTAAGTTACAAGATAGCAATCATCAGTAATAGCACAAATACACGTTTGGGCCCTAGGGGCGTACCAAACCATATACCAAAAAAGTGGTATAAGAACCACGACTAAACTAGACACAAGGCCTAGAGCCTCTAGAATCGCTGGGACCCCAAGGAACCACCCAAGGTAGTGACACAGGAGACCCACGGGGTCTGTATGCAGTGTGTAAACACAACCGCGGGTTCCCGTTATCTTCTATGGGCAATGTCGCGGTTGGAAGTTTAAAGATTAGGGACACTTCTAATCGAGTCAGGACCAAACCCTTTTGGACTTGGGAAGTTCGAGGGCTAGCACCCACGGGAGCACCGGAGTACTCGAGTTACCTCACCCAGGGAAGCCGGGTGCATAGATGTCTTTTGGTGTCGGGTCGTGTCGTCGATTTCAATGGAAGCCTGCAAAGAACTGCTGCTGCCGTGAAGAGGAGAAGTGTCCGAAGAGATCCAAGCCTGGATCTAGGAAGAAAGGAACCTGAAAGCAGAGGAGACAGAGTCTGGGTCATTTGTCAGTGACCGAGGGCAGGATGAACCAATGCCCACAGATGTCTGGTGCTTCAGGTGAGTTGACGGGTGTGTTGACTCTTCAGCCACGAGGTCCAGGAGACATCGACGAAGTCCACGAGCCGGATTCGAGCTGTCCCACGAAGTCTGTCGAGTGCTGCGGTGTTGGTGACCTGGATGGACCCAACAAGCCTTGGCAATGGCAAGTCACTGGAATTCAGAGAAAGGACTGCGGTGCAGACCAGCGAGTTCTGAGGGACTCACCCAGCAAGGGTAAGTCAGGGCACGTCTGGAGCAACCAGGAAAGCCCAAGAAGAAGAGGAGTTGCCTTTGTGGGGACCTGTTAGCCAACGGGCTAGTGATGGCGAAGGAGCCTCGAGCGGTCGCACTTGAAACGGGTCCACGGGTCACTCGTGGAGTGGAGGCCCACAATCTTCGGTGCAGGAGATGCTCAAGGCTGGGGCTACTCGGATCCCAAAGCACAACTTCGAGGAGGATCACGAAGATAGTGTTGCTGCAAAAGTTCACGGTGTCCAGGGGTCACGGTTCCACGTCACCCACAATAGCCACGGGCCTCAGCTTTGCTGTGGACTCAGGGTAGCCTCGGGGGAAGTCTGGAAATCCACCTCTGGTGATGCAAAGACTTCGGCGTCCGGCGGGAGCTTCAGCGATGCAGACCGGTCAGTTGCTTCTTTGGTGCCTGCCAAGCAGGGGAGTCACTCCTTGACCCCAAGGGAGATTTCTTCAGTCTTCTAGTCAGGATAGAACGTCGAAGGTCCAGGATGCACGTAGCAGAGTTTCGTCCAGGGTAATCTAAAGTCCTAGGGACTGGATTCCTATACTTATAGTAAGTTTAGGGGATGGACTAACTCTAAGGCCCCACCTATGGGTGGGCCAGGAAAGAGGGGTGGTTACACCCATTTCCTTTGTCCAGTTTCACGCCAGAGCAGGCGCAGCTAGCCCCTGCAACCGGTTTGAACTGGACTATGCACAGGGACACCAAACGTGCCCTCAGTGCAGGACTTCAAGCACCAGAGAGTGCTCCCGCCCAGCCCCAATACACATTTGCCTGTCTGGGGAGGTGGTTACACCTCCCCTCTACAGGAAACCTATTGTCCAGGCCTCCCCTGCCAGAGATTCGGTCAGCAGCAGGAGGCCAGACCCGTGTTTGTGGCAGAGGCATCCATTTTGTGATGCCAGGGCTCAGGAAAGCCCTACCGGGTTTGACCAATGTGAACATGTCTTTCCCTCTAGAAGGGTGGAATGCTACCCCCGCCGCCAGAACTGGCGGGGGGGGGGGTAGTATTCCAAAGCGTTTGACACCAAACACGACATGTTTTGATGCAGCCATTCCAAAGTTAGCATTTACCGCGAGGCTATAATGCACTTAAGAGTATATGGTATGGCTGCATCTCAGAACAGCCATAAGGAAGTATTTCCGAAAACTGCAGAGGGGCTCAGCTCATGCTGGGGCACCCTCTCACATAAAACCAAGCACTCTGCCTTCAGGATTGTCAAGGCCTGCCATAGGAGTGGCTTATAGGTGTATATATATATCTATATATCCTATACCACTGTAAGGGGTGCAAGCCACCCTTACCCAGGCTGCAGTAGCAAACCTGTGGTGCCATTTTGGAGTGCTTCCCTGGGGTGGCATAATACATGCTTCAGCCCCTGGTAGGCCTCTGAGGTACCTATGCCCTAGGTACATAGTATACCATATACTGGGGGCTTATAAGGCACTCCAGAATCCAATTAGATATGTACCTAATGTACATGCAAACCATTTTAGAGAGGAAGCAGCTAGGCTGTAGTCCTGATTAGCAGGGCCACAGCCAGACTAAGGTCGAAAAACAGTGAACCACCAGCAAAAAGTGGGGGTACCCATGTGAAGCAGATCCTACTCTCCTACAGATTATGTAACCATAATTCACCACCAGTGGGTGCTTGGTTCTTTCAGTAAGAATCTGGGCTGCCCAGGGTAAAGCAATAGCTCTACGTATCAGCAATTGGATGTTTTTCAAACATTCTCACTATTCTGGATTGTGCCGAATGTGAAGCTGCGACCTACGTGTTGCAGGTAAACAACATGTATTTGCTTTGATGACAGTCAATAAGCAGCCACTGTCTTTGCTCCTACTGCTGTCAGGTGGCATCAAAAAGCTAGAACCGCAGATGTACCTTCCATCTTTAGATAAGAAAGAAGGACTACTGAGCCACACCTTAAAAGCTGTTGGCTCTGCCCACTGAAATCAAAGCAAGCAAGAGAAGACATGCCACAAACCCAAAGTAAATAAAGTCAGACAAGTGTGACTTCCCGTAAAGTTCCCACCCATTCTATACAAGATCACCTCAGAAATTAGGAGCCCAGTTTTGAGTTGGAATACCAAGCAGAATAGAGGCAACTAATAAAGCATGTTCTTGCTGTCTCCCAAATTGGATACTTGAACAATTTCTGATGATGGCGTTTGCAGTGTGTTGTTAAAGTCTATGATTTGCTGTATTGTTGGTCACTTTCCATTCATTAAACAGCTTGCTGTGTCAATAAATAATCCAACTGCTTTTCTTGAGCAGGACTGTTCTTGAAGGTGGATGAGTAGATGTATTAAAAAAATTATATAATATTTGAGGGAGGCTCAAAGGGGCTACTGGGGCCCCCTGGTTACTGAGTGGTTTTCAATTCTTGTTTGGGTCCCCATAATAGCATGCCGTCACCACCATGAAGTCCATCCACTCAGGGGCCCCATCATACCCTGCCCCCACCATGCCTAAACGAGTGGACTGCAGCCTATCGGTGCCAGGCACACATTCATTCTGAATACCTCCACCTCTTCTTTGGCCAAATGCTTGGATAGATGCAATTCTCCTCTCTTTGCTGATGAAACCCTCAGCAAATCTTTCAATGGTTGCCAACTTCAGACTGATCTCCCTGCTACCATTCCTGGACAATGTCATAGAAAACCTCATCAACAGATGCCTCACCGAGTACCTCAAGGACCACCAACTCCTCGACACCACTCCGTTTCAGACCCAACCAGAGCACAAAAACTGCCACCATAGATGACATCCTCATGACTCTGAACGCAGGACACACAGTGGCGATCATCCTCCGGAACTTCTCTTGTCACTGTCACCCACCTCATCCTCATCCAACGCCTATACGACATCGAAATCCAAGGACATGTTCTCCGATGGATCTGCTCCTTCCTGATTGGAAGGACCCAGTCAGCCTGGCACCGTACACCTCAGAGACTGAAATAGTGATCTTTGGAAAAACACTTCACTGTGAGAATAAAGCTGGACCGATACCCACCCCATCACACACGCCAAGAACCTTGGGACCATCTTTGACAGCAAAGTTGACATGACCACCAAGGTCTACTCCATCACAGCCTCATGCTTTCGTATGTTGAAGATAGTGAGGAAGGTTTCAAATGGTTTTGGATCAGAATCCGGAAAACGGTCACACTAGCCCTGGTCACAAGCAAGCTGGACTATGGGAACACCCTCTACACCAGGATAAAAAAAAAACCTCACCAGAAAGCTGTAGTCCAGTCCGAACAGCGCACTCACATCACATCACTCCACACCTGAAGAAGCCCACTGTCTCCCCATGTACAAACAAGTGCAATTCTAACTTTTCACCCCCACTTTCAATGCACCATAGAACACTGGCCCAGCATACCTCCACAATCGCATCTGCTTTCACAAACCTTCTAGATTCCTCAACTCATCCAGACTCTTACTTGCACACATCCCACGCATTCGAAAAACCAGATCTGACAGTCAAGCCTTCTCCTACATCCAAAAGCATGAATGACCTCCCACTACAAATAAGAGCCACCTCCTCACTTCTTGAATTCTGTAATATGCTATACTCCTGACTATTTGAGAATTCAAACTAGACCCTAGGTTCGGTTAGGGTCAAACCTGCTCAACACCAGGATACCCTCACGAATGATAGTGCACTCTACAAATCTATATAGCATAACACTGGCCAAGCATACCTCAACAATCGAATCTGTTTTCACAAGCCTTCAAGATACCTTTGCTCTTCCTGAGTCCTGTTTGGACACAATCCACGCATAGGGAAAACCAGATCTGTCGGGTGAGCCTTCTCCTTGATCGCTCCTAAATTTTGGAATTCTGCAAGAAGCTGAAGGGCTGACTTTTTGAATAGTCTCACACCTGCTCAGTGCAAGGATGCCCTCCCACTCTACAAATCATCATATATTCTATTGTATCGTATCATATCATATCCCACTGTTCACTTGAGGCTACAAACAAACATCACTGTGAACCTAAAAAAAGACACTTCTTCAAGCCGTTGCAGCCTGGGAGAAGTGGGTGCCAGACTGACTCAGAGCTGTCCTAATTTGGGCAATAGAGAGGCTAACGTGTAGATTTTGAACGGAGAATCCAGTAAGTAGCAAAATATTAAATGGGACCTCGATTAAGACCTGGCCCGGTCAATAGCAGATGGTTCAGCTAAGTTTCCAGGAGTGCTCATACTCAAATTAGAGAGGAATTACCTGTTAGAGGCATATGAGCTGCAGATCACACACTTGCATTAGATCGCCATCTGGTGTTGGGCTCGGATGCTTGCACGTTGTTGTTGTCTTGGAAGAAGTCTTTGGAGTCACGAGATAGGTGACTCCTCCCTTGGACGTTAGTGCACATGGGCATTGACTCCATCCTTAGATTGTTTTTTTCCGCCATTGGGTTCGGATGCAACTTTTGCGCTCCGGTTCAAAATCTCCATTTCAAACTTTTTCGACACGCAAAACTTCCACAAACTCTTCGGATTAACTTCTTCATCTTCATCTTCAACGCGCCTTTCATTGGCTCGATTCCGGTCGTCGACGCGGGCCGCTGGGCCTATCCACGCCGTAAGGCCTACAGCTCATGGAAAGGACGCCACTCAAGAAATGCCTCCAGTGTGGAGCAAAATTCCCGCACAGTGACCATCACAAGGTCTGCAACCTGTGCCTTTCACCTGAACACGACGAGTCCAGCTGTTCAGCCTGCGCATCCTTTCGATCGAAGAAGACTATTCGAGATTGAAGGGCTCGACGTCACATCATGGCACAAAGATCAGCTCTGGAACCAGAGGACATCTTCAACGAAGGCCCGGATGTCCCAGAAGAAGATTCGGAAGCTCTCGAAATCGTGTCAGAGTCAGACGACTCAGATGGCCCCATCACTCCTGGTCAACGAGTGAGTACTACTGCCCCTACCCCAACCCCACCACCAAAACCGAAGGCACTGGTCAAGACTTCGCCTGTTGGCCCCAGTCGCGACCGAAAACACACTTCAGAAGCCCCGCCTCTGGGCCAGGCTCCGAAGAAAAAAGACAAGCCTTCCGGTAGCTCGGTACCGAGCAAACCTCACATAATCGTCCCGCCGGCGCCTTCGGCACCGAAGACAAAGGAACACTCGGCTCTGAAATCGGTTCCGACGCCTTCCATCTCCAAAGACAAATCTGCCCACGAAAAAATCGAGGTCAATGGATAAGCCGGCTTCGAACGCTTCCAAGCCTAAAGATCCCGCTTCAGCTCCGAAACCAAGACCCTCGGAACCAAAAGACAAGCCAAAGACCATAAAAATCAACACCAGCCACGCTCGGAACCGAAAACATCGACACCGAAGGCGGTTCCCGAGGAAGAGAAACTTTTTTTACCCAGATCCTGTCGATCCTAGGCAGAAAAAGATTTATATTAATCCTAAAACAGGACATGTCACAGCTGTGCCATGTAAAAAGAGAAAGTTAGACACAGCACCTGCCACTCCAGTGCCTGTGAAAAAGGACTCTGCTACATCACCTATGCCTCCTTCTTCTCCTGTACTTCATTCTAACCCACCTCCTCTCCCTAAATCTGTTCTGTTACACCATCTCTGCCTGTAACTTCTCCACCACATACACCACCTCCAGGTGATGATGATTATGATGACCAAGGGGTGGGGGGTGACCCAAATGACCCGTTCACAGATCCAGACGACCCACCACAAAATAATTGGGAGTACCCTGTTCCAACAGATCTACCAGACCTCCCAAGCCCCCAGCCATACCCCTCAAAACCATCTCCCCCAGACGACAATACTGATTTTGGACAACTGCTTAAATGGGCTGCAGTTTATCACGGCGTCACAATGCACTCAGACACAGCAGAGGAAGACTTCCTTTTAGATACATTCGAACAGTCCCAAAAGACAGTGCAAATATTGCCAATGATCAAGGGTCATTAAACATGCCTCTGAAGTGTTCAAAGATCCCATACGTGCCAGGATTCTTAACCCTAGAATAGATAAAAAATATAGACCTGGGGGCGTGGCTTGGCTGCGACGCGGAATGGCTGCCTGAAACCGCAGCTCCGCCGATCGAGCAAATCAATCCGACAATTATCGGCGTTCAAGGTGCCAGAGCTCGGTCCTCTCGGCCCCGGTGAAGTGTGCTGGGTATCAACCCTCCCCGACGAAACTCCTGCACCCGTGGCTGGAGCAGTGGCGGAGATCGGCCCGGTGATTGACGAGCGCCGGAGCGGCCTGCAGCGCGCGCAGACGCCGGGGACTGGCGTGCGGCTGGATCCGATTGCTGGGTCGGCTTGGCCCTGGGGGCACAGTCTCCTCACCATAGGCCCCCGCCGGCGGAGTAGCGTCGCTGCAGCGGCGTCAATCCTGACACGGAACATCGCTGGCTGAGAGACGGTGAGGCGAGGGGGCGGTGCTGCGGCCGCCGGGGCCTCGAGGGCTGTCGACGAACCGGACGACCTGGGCCGGCGTCCTGAGAGGGCCCTGGCTGTCTTTGTCCTGCCACGACGAGAGAGCCGGCGCGCGCCCGCGAGGCGCCCGCACTCCGATATAGCTCCTGAAGACCGCCTGCCCGAGGGGGTCTGCACTGCTGCAAACGGCTGGTGTGTACCCCGAAGTGGAGATCCGTGGAGGACGGTGAGCGGTCGGGGCTTGCAGATGTCCCTCGAAGCAACGCAGAGAGCGGCGCGCTGTGGAGCTGTGGCCCCGGACGGGGTGGTGCTGCCGCTGACGTGGCCGGGCTGCGGCTGGCTTTCGCACCTGAGGCCTGGGGCGCGGACCGGCACTCGATCGGCCCGGTGGACGCCTGCTCTGGCGCTCCTGTGAAGCGCGAAAGGCTGTCCCGCCCTGGTTGACCTGATCGCCTGCACTACGGACATACCCCGGTGTGAGGGCGGCATCTCCCTGGCTTGCTGTAGTCGATTATCCTTCCTACCATCTACTGCGGGGGCCTGGTGTGGGGCGCGCGGCGCTGTGGGGGGGTCTGTGGTTAAGTTGCCCCTATCCACTGACAACGTGGTGAGTCAGCCATGGGCAAACCGGACACGCGCCAGCCCAAGCTCACCTTTGACAAGTCCAAACAAAAAGCGCCGGATCAGGATCACCGAGACACGGATGCTGCGCGCCCGGAACAGAGTGGCCCACCAGATGAGGACATTAAATCGATGTTTAAGGAGTTGAAGGAGGGACTGCGGGGAATAGACTGCAAAATGGACGCGCTGGCAGCACGCATGGACGGAATCACGACACGTATGGACAAGCACGAAGCCAGAGTGGAGGCGCTTGAAACACGCGTGGCTGACACGGAAGATGGCCAGACCGACCTGGTCAAACAACTGCGTGGAATGGATAAAGTCCTGGAGTTAATACAACAGAAGAACGAGGATTTAGAGGCACGCTCGAGGCGCAATAACATCCGCATCACGGGTGTGGTGGAGACAACGGACATCGCTAACATAGAACGATACGTTGAACAGATGCTGAAAGACCTATTTGGGACGGGGCTATCCTTGATGTTCCTCATTGAAAGAGCGCATAGGACATTGGGGCCCAGGCCTAAGCCGGGAGCGCCGCCTAGGCCAATCATCGCGCGCGTCTTGAATTATAGGGACCGGGACACGATATTGCGTATGGCAAGAGACATGAAGGATATGCAATACAAAGGTAATCACATCGCCCTCTACCCGGACTATACCATGCAAGTACAAACCGCTCGTAGAGAATTCATGCCTGCGAAAAAACTCTTCCAACAAACGGGAACGAAATACTCCCTGATCTACCCTGCGAAGCTCCGGGTGCAGGGCCCCGGAAAACCGTCTTTCTTTTTGGACGCGAAAGCGGCCCTACAATATGCGAAACACCTGGCAAAGGAGCAGAAAAACCAACCACCTGCTGAGGGGCTGGAGCGGCAGGACAGGCTAAGTGATAATGAGTGACTAATCATGTTTGATGCTCTGCTATTAAGTTGTGTGCCCCCTGTCCAGGCCGATTAGGGGCCTCTCGCTTATTTACTGTGCAGGGGGTTTATTCGCTTGCATCGGAAGGGCTATGCATATCGATTTGATTCCGGGGTGGAGGGGATCCTCGAGCCGGCACGCTGCTTCAGTGCTCGATTGCCCTGTCATGCGCACAGGGTTAGCAGGCGGCCAACCTGCGTACCTCAGGGGATGATTCCCAAATATTGGTTACCACTGTTGGGTTTAGTCATGGTCTCCTTGGCTGGGTGGGTAACTTGGGGGGGCTATTGCACAACCTAGTTGGGGGGTTGGACCGGGTGGGGGGAGGGTTCACCTGAGTTTGGGGGGTAGATTTGGAGTTTGTTTGTTTTGTAGTGTTGAGTCAGGAGAAGCGAGATTTACTGCTGTACCATATACCGTAT
Source organism: Triturus cristatus (assembly GCF_964204655.1). Lineage (NCBI taxonomy): Eukaryota > Metazoa > Chordata > Amphibia > Caudata > Salamandridae > Triturus > Triturus cristatus. The sequence continues at coordinate 1,243,518,699 of NC_140590.1, read as the reverse complement.
AGTTCGAGGCATGTGGGCTGCTGAATTCATATCTGTGCATAGATCGCCGCCTAGTGTTGGGTCCGGATGTTTGCACGTTGTTGTCCTGGAAGAGTCTTTGAAGTATCCTTGGATAGGTGACTCCTCCCCTGGACTACAGTGCGCATGGGCATCCTCTCCATCCTCAGATTGTTTTTTTCCGCCATTGGTTTCGGATGTGCTTATCTTGACTCAAGTTAGGAAAAACTCTTTTCAGGCCAAAAGGCCTCTAGTTCGCGTTGGTACTGTTCCCGATCGGTATCGATAGTATCTTTGTTAGTTTACTAACGTCCAAAACCAACTTTTTCGCATCTTATCCGACCATCGACCCTACATCGACGATGGAATCGAGGACACCATTCAAGCGGTGTCCGGTATGCAATGCGAAATATCCCCACATCGACGTCCATCCGGTGTGCAACAAATGCCTTTCACCGGATCACGACGAATCTACATGCATGGCCTGTGCCCGATTTCGATCCAAGAAGACTCTACGGAATCGACGAGCGGCGAGACTCGAGGCGCAGCAAGCGGCACCGGCCCCAGCCGACATCTTCAACGCCGAGACCGAAGATATCGAAGAAGTGGAGAACCTACCCTCCAGTCCCGCTTCCGAACATAACTCCGGATCGGAAGACGTCGACGAAACACTCTTTCGTAGAGATGAAGATGACACCGAGGTAGGAGACTACAATGAGGCCTTAGGGGCCGAAGAGAGTAGCTCCGGTGACGAGCAAGGCCTACCCGTTCAGACTGAGGAAAGCCCAGTGCAACAGTCTATGGCTCCGGTCGAGGGATCGCCTTCGGGCCTTACCCAAAACCTATCCCGCAGTTCTTCGGCCCCGCCCTCGGGCCCGGCCTCGGACATTCAGCGGCAGCCATTACCGCCCAAAACGGCTGGTTTCCCTTCTTCGAAACCGAAACCAAAAGCTGTATTGATTCAATTGAAACCGAAACCGAAAGTGGCGCTGGTCGGATCGAGGCCCTCCACACCTTCGACGCCAGCAAAACACGTCGGCACCGAGCGCACCAAACGAGACTTCGGTGCCGCACTTGAAGCAGTCGGCGTACGGAAAAAGGCCCTCGGTGCCACCAAACCTGCTCAGCTCCCGGCACCGACGCAATCGACTCCGATCCCAAAGGTCAAACTGCCTGCTGCGCCTCGCACCGCTTCGACGGCAACACCAAAGCCACATTCATCGAAGACGTCGACGGCCATTCCCACCCCTCGACTCGATGACCCACCGGCGCCGAAAAAGTCCACGGCCGCCTCTACAGAACCGGTCGGCGCAAAAGAATCGAGGGCGCTCCAGATGCGACCCGTTACTGAGCAAAGCACCAAAAAGAAGACGGTCCTCCAGGACATGTCGGGCTCCGAGCCAATAAAAGCTCCAGCAGCCTCTTCGGCACCAGCCAACATTACCTTTGGCCTGCCACCATCCACGGCCCCAAAACTGTTCCAAATCAGGACACGGGTCACCCATACCACGATCACGCCAGCCGAACGTTCTGCGGAGACGTCTCCATCCCATCTCATCGACGCCGACACCGGCAGGATGATTATCCACAAAAGGAAAATAACTTCTGAGCCAGCTTTAGAATCCTTCCGGATCCCACTAAAAAGAAAGCTGCCTGTGGCTTCGGAACCAGTTCTTTACGAACCTTTCCACTCACCCTACCAGGATCCACAATCCTTCTCTCACGCACACTCCGACACGGATGCGTTAGAGGACTACATGGGTGACCAAGTCCCCTACCCCGGAGACATGGACCCTGACGGCCAACAGGACCCTGATCAAGCTTGGGATGACCCTGTGGACCCAAGTGCACCTATGGATGCACAGGACCCGCAACTCCATGGAGCAAAAACATCTCCCACAGAGGACACTGCAGCGTTCAACGCTCTCATTGAACGTGCTGCGGCCAATCATGGAGTGCAACTTCACTCTGACACCGTCGAGGACGACTTTCTTATGGACACTTTCGCAACCTCAGAAAGAAATATAAAGACTCTGCCCATGTTAAAGGGGGTCCTCAAACCAGCGAAGGACATCTTCAAGGAACCCACCAGGGCAAGAGTGATAAACCCCAGGATCGACAAAAAATACAGATCAGCGCCTGGGGACCCTACTTACATTAGAGGCCAATTACCTCCGGATTCCATTGTCGTTGCGAATGCTCGCAAGAGGGCACACTCGCAAACAGGTGACGCTCCTCCCCCGGACAAAGAGTCCAAGGTGTTAGAGACCTCTGGCAAACGGGTTGCCGCACAGGCAGCTAACATATGGCGCATTGCCAATACTCAAGCGCTCCTCGCTCGCTACGATAGAGCGCACTACGACACATTAGAGCAAATACTCCAACATCTCCCTGACCAATACAAAGAAGGTGCAGAGATCCTCATCAGGGAGGGACAGCTCCTCACAAACGCATCCATCAAGTGTGCGCTGGATGCCGCAGACACAGCTGCCAGGGCCATAAACACTAGCGTCCTGTTGCGACGACATGCCTGGTTGCGAATCTCCGGATTCAAACCTGAGGTGCAAAATAACATACTCAACCAGCCTGTCAACCCCGACTATCTATTCGGGCCGGAGGTTGACGCCACCCTAGAGAAAATAAAAAAGGACACGGACACTGCAAAGTCCATGGGGGCTCTCCAGACTCAGTCCTTTCGGAGCGGCTCCTTTCGTCGCCCCGGAAATAGAGGAGCAGGTAGAGGACAGGGGTCACAGCAAACATACAACAAGGGCAATACACAAACCACCTACGATAAAAACACCCGGGGTGGATATCGTGGCTCCAGTACAAAGGGCAGAGGACGCGGCTACGGCAACACCAGGTCCTCCCCCAAGAACAAGCAGTGACGCCCTCTCCCTTCCTCCCGACCACATAACACCTGTCGGGGGAAGGCTACATAGGTTCGTGTCCACGTGGAACTCCATCACCACAGACAGGTGGGTCAAAGATATTGTCAAATACGGTTACTGTCTAGAACTAACCTCCACTCCACCCACAATACCTCCAAAAAACCGTCCTATGTCCTCAGAGCACTTAACGCTCTTACAGCAGGAGGTGCAAAGTATGCTTCTAAAAGGCGCAATAGAGGTCGTACCCGTCCACAAGCAGGGTACGGGGGTGTACTCCCTGTACTTTTTAATACCGAAAAAGGACGGGTCACTCAGACCTATATTAGACCTGAGACCCCTAAACCGATACATTCTTTCCGAGCATTTTCACATGCTCACTCTACAGCAAGTCCTCCCGCTGCTCAAGCAGGGAGACTTTCTGGCCACACTGGACCTCAAGGATGCGTATTTCCACATACCCATTCACCCCTCACACAAAAAATACCTCAGGTTCACTGTTCAAGGGCAGCACTACCAATTCAAAGTCCTTCCCTTCGGCGTGACAACAGCACCCAGGGTGTTTACAAAGTGCCTAGCTACTGTGGCGGCACATCTACGGAGGCAGCACATACACGTCTACCCTTACCTGGACGACTGGCTCGTTCAAGCGAAGTCAGCCCAGCAATGTGCCAGCCACATGTCCCGCACCATTCACCTCCTTCACAGTCTGGGGTTCTCACTAAATTACCCAAAATCCCATCTCCAGCCCGCACACGTACAACAGTACCTAGGTGCGACTATAGACACTCTGGCGGCCACAGCTCAGCCAAATTTAGTGAGAATCAACAGCATGCAAATGCTGATTTCCAAGTTCAAACCACAACACTCCCTGCCCGCGCGAGTGTTCATGCAGTTGATAGGCATGATGGCCTCCTGCATCTTCATAGTCCCACACGCGAGACTACATATGCGCCCGCTTCAGGAGTGCTTAGCACGTCAGTGGAATCAGGCTCAAGGACAGTTGAAAGACCTAGTGTTGGTGAGCGGTCGGGCATACAACTCTCTGCATTGGTGGAATCCACAAAACCTTTGCAAGGGCCGACCGTTCCAAGAGCCTGTCCCACAGATAATACTGACGGCGGACGCGTCTCTCCAGGGATGGGGAGCTCATGTACTCCATTACACAGTGCAGGGACTATGGACACAACAACAAAAGAAGATGCACATCAACCTTCTAGAGCTGATGGCAATCTTCCTCGCTATGAAAGCATTCAAAGTACACTTGTGCAACAAAGTCGTGTTGATCCGGACGGACAACATGACTGCCATGTACTACATACAGAAGCAGGGAGGAACACACTCTCCACAGTTGTCTCATCTGGCTCAGAGCATGTGGAAGTGGGCCATTCAGAGGAACATGTTACTCATGGCAGAACACCTCCCCGGCAAGGAAAACCAGATGGCGGATCTGCTCAGCAGACACAGCCACCAGATGCACGAGTGGGAGTTACACCCATCAGTACTCCAACCGTACTTCCAGCAGTGGGGTCATCCAGAGATAGACCTATTCGCGACAAGCGAAAACGCAAAATGCCAAAGCTTTGCCGCCAGGTTCCCACATCCGCAGTCGCAGGGCAATGCGATATGGATGAACTGGTCCGGCAGATTTGCGTATGCTTTTCCCCCAGCGCCACTGATACCGCTGGTGGCACGCAAACTCAGACAACACTCACTGACACTCGTCCTGGTTGCTCCAACGTGGGCACGCCAGCCGTGGTACACCACCTTTCTCGAACTTTCCGTGGTGCCGCATCAAAGGCTTCGGGTCAAACCCGAGCATTTGACGCAGAACCATGGAGAGATTCAGCACCCAGATCCGCAACAGCTGAACCTGGCAATCTGGCTCCTGAAGTCCTGGAGTTTGGCTACCTAAACCTGCCACCTGACTGTATGGACATCATTAAGGAGGCCAGGAGACCCACTACCAGAGCTTGCTATGCAGCCAAATGGAAGAGGTTCGTCATTTATTGCAATAATAATGACATTAACCCGCTAGACGCATCCATCCAAAACATAATTTGTTACCTATTACACCTATACCGATGCAATCTGGCGTACACCTCTATACGTGTCCATTTGACCGCAATATCAGCCTATCTACAAACCAGGCAGCACCTCTCTCTATTCAGAGTGCCTGCCATCAAAGCATTCTTGGAAGGACTCAAACGAGTCATTCCACCTAGCCACCCACCAGCCCCAATGTGGAACCTCAACTTGGTCCTCGCACGCCTGATGGGTCCACCCTTTGAACCTCTACACTCATGTGAGATTCAATTCCTTACCTGGAAAGTAGCTTTCCTAGTAGCGATAACTTCTTTACGAAGAGTTAGTGAACTCCAGGCACTAACCGTCCAAGAGCCATTCATACAGGTTCACGCCAACAGGGTCGTACTGCGTACCAACCCCAAATTCATGCCCAAGGTGGTATCGCAGTTCCACATGAATCAAACTATTGAACTGCCTGTTTTCTTTCAAAACCCACAAACTGTCGCAGAAAGGGCACTCCATACACTAGATGTAAAAAGGGCCCTCATGTATTATATCGACAGGACCAAACCCTTTAGGAAAACAAATCAACTTTTCGTTGCCTTTGCCCCACACCACAAAGGTAACGCTATTTCCAAAGCAGGTATAGCCAGATGGATCGTTAAATGTATTCAAATTTGCTATCAAAAGGCTAAACGCACTTTAACGATTCCCCCACGAGCCCACTCAACACGTAAGTTAGGGGCCTCCATGGCTTTCCTAGGAAACATTCCTTTGCATGACATATGTAGAGCAGCCACCTGGTCCACTACACATACATTTACCAAACACTATTGTGTAGATGTGCAATCAAAACAGCAGGCAGCTGTAGGACAGGCTGTTCTCAAAACTCTTTTTCAGACCGCTGCAGCTGGCACTGGTAGCCGCTGCTAATAAGAGGGCACTGCTGTATATTCTATGCACAGATATGGATTCAGCATCCCACATGCCTCGAACTGAATATGCTACTTACCAGTATGCATCTGTTCTTGGCATGTAGGGCTGCTGACATTCATATCGCCCTCCATCCTCCCCGGCGCCTGTAGCAGCTGCAGCTCTCAGAATTACTGTAAGCATGGTCATCACTTTCTGTATCTACTCCATCACTGCCACAATGGCGAAAAACAATCTGAGGATGGAGAGGATGCCCATGTGCACTGTAGTCCAGGGGAGGAGTCACCTATCCAAGGATACTTCGAAGACTCTTCCAGGACAACAACGTGCAAACATCCGGACCCAACACTAGGCGGCGATCTATGCACAGATATGAATGTCAGCAGCCCTACATGCCAAGAACAGATGCATACTGGTAAGTAGCATATTCATTCTTCATCGCCCTGTCGAACATTTCAGTGCTTGCCGTATTATGATCGCTTACATGCAATGTGGCCCGGTGGGATGAGGGACTGTGCTGTGCGCCTCGTCTGGGGGTGGTTGGGTGGATTGTCACATGGCTTGAGCGTAATGTTCGCTCGTACCTTCTTCATGTCCCTGTTGCCATGACGCGCATAACCTGCCTTACCTGGAATGTGCGAGGATTGAATGACAGACGCAAGTTCAGGTTGGTTCAGGCCTACTTACTCAGGAAAGACATAGACATCTGCCTCTTGCAAGAGACTCACTTGACAGCTAATGCAGCACAGATGCTTAAGAGTAATCGATGGGGAGAGATAGTTCACGCCTCTTATTCCAATTACTCCAGAGGGGTGGCGGTTCTGATACGAAGGGGTCTCCAGTGGACGACGCACGAGGAGCTCAGGGACGCGGGAGGCCGCTATGTACTGCTTGTGGGTACGCTGTGTGGAATGAGACTGGTGCTGTTGAATGTGTACGGCCCTAACGATGATAACCCAGATTTCTTCGGGGAACTATGGCATGTGGTGCAGGCACGTGGCCCGGCAGCGATCTTATGGGGGGGGGGGACTACAATGTCGTACTCTCAGACACTATGGATAGGCAGGGCGCTACTAGAGAACACCACCCTAGGGCATCAGAGGCGCTCGGCTGTATCGTACAGGAGACCGGCATGGTGGACTCCTGGAGGGTGCTTCACCCCGGGGACCGCGCAGGCACATGTATAACAGCGCATAGAGCCGCCTGGTCCAGGTTGGATTACTGGTTGCTATCCAGGGACCTACACTCGACAGTGCACGAGGTGGTGCACCTGCCGAGATCGCTTTCCGATCATGCCCCGGTGCTCCTCACGCTGTCCACTCCGACCCCATATATACAGCCATTTAGCTGGCGGTTTCCCTCGCGGGCGCTGCGCGATCAGGTATTTCAGCAGGCACTGCGCGAAAAGCTCGAGGAGTATTTTGCGATTAATGGGGGCACCGTGGACTCGCCGGGCACGCTCTGGGAGGCTTGTAAGGTGGTGACGAGAGGGCACTGCATGTCGCTGAAAACAGGTGTGCTGAGATCTATTCGCGCTTCCCTGAGCAAACTGGAAGCAGACCTTGCGCGACTGGAGGCTGACTTGATAAATGCGCCATCAGACAGAGTGCGTGCGGACCTTCGATCGCAGCTCACTAGGTACCAGGAGGAGGCGGACAGGGAAGTAGCATACCTGTCCAAAGACTGTCGGGCTAGGCGATATGGTGAGGGTGACCGCGCCGGGCGCACGCTGGCGCACATGTTGCGCACGCCGCGAGGGTCGGACCATATACTAGAGTTGCAGCGTGCGGAAGGTGACGTGGTGCGCGAGCCGCCAGCTATCCTTGACACGATGACAGAATTCTACAGGGATTTATACACCACAAAGGTGACACCAGAGGAGAAGGTGCTCAGCGACTATCTAGACACCATTGCTTTAGCGTGGTTCAGCAATAGTGCCAGACAATACATGGACTTGCCGTTCACGCAAGACGACATACGGGCGATAATTGCAGGCCTCCCGCCATGTAAGGCACCGGGCCCAGACGGGCTGACGGCGGCCTTCTACAAGGAATACGCGGACATCCTGGTTCCGAGGCTGCATGGTGTGTTTGAGGAGGCAGTGGAAAAGGGGATCCTCCCCCAGTCACTGCGGGAAGCACTGATCGTCACGCTGCTTAAGCCTGGCAAGGACCCAAAGCGCCCAGACTCCTATCGCCCACTGTCACTAATAAACCTTGACGCCAAAATATATGCTAAACTGCTTTCTGATCGCTTAAAGTACATGCTGCCACAAATCGCGCTATCCGACCAATCGGGATTTTTATTGGGGAGGTCCACTTCTCATAACCTACGAGTACTATTTGGGCTCTTGCATTATTTGGATCCCAAAGTCCAAGCCGCCGCGGCACTGTTGGATGCGACGAAGGCATTCGACTCTCTGGAATGGCAGTTTTTGCGGACGTTATTTACCCGAATGGGATTTAGTCCGCTATTTGCCAGGCGTATTGGTATATTGTATAATGGCCCGGCGGCTAGGGTGCGAGTGAATGGCCAGACATCTGCCCCTATCTCCATCACCAGAGGGACCCGACAGGGATGCCCATTGTCGCCGTTGCTATTTGCAATTGCGACGGAGCCGCTGGCGGCCCGCTTGAGACAACATCATACTCAACGTAGCATTGGCTTTACGTCGCGCGGTCTACTAATTTCTATGTATGCCGACGACATCACCATCTACATGATGAACCCATCGGAGAACTTTGACCCGCTGATGAGAGAGGTGACTCGCTATAGTGGGCTCACCGGTATCGATATCAACTGGTCTAAATCGGCCATGCTTCCCTTAACGGAGGGCACGCACAAGTGTCACACGGAATTCCCGATTGATTGGGTCACGGATGAGGTCAAGTACTTGGGTATAAGGATGAGCCGCTCAGTTCAAGAAATACAGTTGGCCAACTTTGGTGTGGCCATGGAGTGGCTGGAGAGTAAAGTTAAGAGGTGGAAAGCGTTGCCGCTGTCTCTGACGGGCCGCATAGCCATTGCAAAAATGGTTGTGGCGCCTAAATTCCTCTACCTATTCGCTAACATCTCCGTGCCGTTGACGAAGGCGTTTTTCCGCAGACTTCGCTCCGCGATGATTGAACTGGTGTGGGCGGGTAAGCAGCCCAGGGTGGCCTGGAACCTCCTTACGCTCCCCTTTCGGCAGGGGGGTCTCGCAGCCCCGGACCTTGAGTTGTATGCGTATAGTGCACAGGCCCAGTATTTGCACTATTGGCATCACCCGATTCCCTACCAGCCTCACGTGGCCATAGAGATAGACGTGGCGGCTCCTTGTCCTATACGGACGGCTGTTTACCAGACATACAAGCGATCCCAGGAAGACATTAACACCGTTGAGATCGTGCGTTGGGCCTGGTCCAACATTGCGAAGCGTGCGGATATGGTGGACCTGTACGCCCCAAGTATGCCATTGGAGGCCAACCCTCTGCTGAGTCCACTTACGGACGCTGCGGTAGCGCGACGGGCGCACGCATGGGGCTTGAAGGTGGCGGGGGATTTATATCCGGATGACTCTTTTCTCCCGATACAATCTCTGGCTGCGGCGCCTGAGCCGACGGCCTCGGAGCTCCTCTTGTACTACCAATTGCGGTCGGCTTGCAGGCACAAATACCCCATGTTCCCAAACGCCCCACCTACGCTGGCAGCTCTGGAAGACATTCTGTCAAACTCTTCCCCACGTAAATTGATAACACGCATCTATAGGACCACACAAAGCACGACACCCGTTGCGCACGTTGATTCCAGGACCTTATGGGAGGAAGACGCAGGCATACGTATTACAGAAAAACAGTGGGAATTCTGTTGCACCCAACTCGAACAACTATCGCCTAACTATAGACTGAGACTGATACACCTTAATTATCTGCACAGGACATACCGCACGCCCATACAACTGTTTAGGATGGGTCTCCGATCCGACACAGCCTGTTGGAGATGTGGTGAGAGCGAGGCTACGTTCCACCACCTCGTCTGGACATGTGAACCAATACACAGATTTTGGGTTACAGTTTTCAACACTATAGGGAAGATAGTGGGAGCGGCATTGGTACCGGACCCGCTTGTGGCCCTCCTGGGCTTTGTGCTGAATGTACCTAGGGCTTCGCGTAAACTCACTGCCCTCTTATTGTTGCTTGCTAAGCGCCAAATAGCGATACATTGGAAGAAGAAAGCTCCCCCGAGGGCGTCTGGCTGGGTGGGATCAGCGGTATATTGTAGGGAGCAATTGACTGCTTACTGGGACCAAATGCCGCAGCGTTCACGACCTGCAGATGTCTGGAAGCCGTTGGTGGAGTGGCTCGCAGGCGCGGAAGTGGAGGGGGATGACTGAGTTGACTGATTGGAAGGCTGTCGATGAGATGAAGACCGGTGTACGCTGTCTTGTGGGGCACGCTAATGGGGAGGGAGCCAGCCTGGTACGAGCGCCATGTTAGCTGAACCTGCGTATAGCAGAGATGGGAGAACTAGTGTTTGTGCGGATCTGATGGCGCGCGGTCGCAGGGTGGGGGCAGTCGAGATATTTGCCCTTCGTGTTGGCGGGTTCCTCCTTGACTCGCTCAAAGTGGGTGTTGTTGGATTGTTCACAAAACTGTTACCACTTGCGTTGTACTCCAATATACGATGTGAAATCGCTCATGCGGCTTGCCGCACTGACAGCATGCTGCCTGCCTCCGGGTTGTTGGCTGAATAGCAGTGTACGAATTGATGAGACAATAAAGGTTTTTGAAAATCAAATAAAAAAAATATATAGACCTGCCCCTGAAGACCCTGCTTACATTAAGGGACAACTGCCTTTGGATTCTCTAGTAGTTTCCAACGCTAGAAAGCGCGCCAACTCACAAACCTCTGGGTATGCGCCGCCCCCTGATAGAGAATCCAAATTACTAGACGCTTCTGGCAAAAGGGTAGCTGCGCAGGCAGCCAATCACTGGCGCATAGCCAACACGCAAGCGCTGCTGGCTAGATATGATAGGGCCCACTATGACCAACTGGAAACCCTATTACAACATTTGCCTGACCAATATAAAACCCAAGCAAATGATCTCATCCAAGAGGGCAAGCTAATTTAAAACGCGTCAATTAAATGTGCACTTGACGCGGCAGACACTGCCTCTAGATCCATCAATGCCAGTGTACTCCTTGGACGACATGCCTGGCTGCGCATTTCAGGCTTTAAGCAGGAGGTCCAGACTACCATTCTCAACCGCCGTTCAACCAAGAACAACTTTTTGGCCCGGCTGTAGACACTGCACTTGAAAAAATTAAGAAAGACACTGAGACTGCTAAGTCCATGGGAGCGTTACAGTCTCCACAAACACGTGGCTCCTTTCGTCGCTCCTTCTATAGAGGAGCCTCCAGAAACATGGGCGCAGACACCTCATCTCCGTTTAAAGCCACTACACAAATATCCCACAATAGAGGATATTTTAGAGTCGGATACAGAGGAAATAACAGTAAAGGAAGAGGCAGAGGTAATAACAACACTCGCGCCTCCCCCACTACAAAACAGTGACTTCCCTCCGCTTCCCCCAGACCATTCCACTCCGGTCGGGGGAAGAGTATCACAGTTCCTACCTGTCTGGAATTCCATCACAAAAGACAAGTGGGTAAGACAGATTATCCAGTATGGTTACTGCCTGGAACTTACAGCTACCCCCCCCCCCCCCCCCCGCCCCCCCCCCTACACATACCACCCAAGCAGCGTCCAATGTCCACAAATCATCTCACGCGACTAAAACAAGAGGTTCTCTCACTGCTTCAAAAACGCGCAATAGAGCCTGTTCCCTTACAACATCACGGAACAGGGGTTTACTCGCAGTACTTCCTAATACCCAAAAAGGACGGGACTCGAAGTGCTCCCGCTGCTGCAACAAGGCGATTGCCTTGCCACGCTAGATCTCAATGACGCTTATTTCCTCATTCCCATACATCCTGCTCACAGGAAGTATCTAAGGTTTGTAGTGGACGGACAACACTATCAGTTCACAGTCCTTCCATTCGTAGTCGCCACCACACCCAGAGAATTCACAAAATGTCTTGTGGTAGTAGCAGCACATCTGAGAAGACAACAGATCCATGTCTTCCCATATCTACACGACTGGCTAGAGAGCAGACATCCAGATCCAGGTCAGCTGAATCTGGCGATCCGTCTGCTTAAGTCCTAGAGTTTGGTTACCTTAACCTACCACCGGACTGTATGAACATCATTAAAGAAGCCAGACGCCCTACTACTAGAGCTTGCTATGCTGCAAAATGGAAAAGATTTGCCATTTACTGCACCAACAACCATATTGATCCACTGGATGCGTCCATCCAGAATATCATTTGCTACCTGCTGCACTTGCAAAAATGTATTCTGGCATACTCATCCATACGTTTACATCTAGCAGCACTTGCTGCTTACCTGCAAAACAGACAACACTTGTCACTTTTTAAGAGTCCCTGCAATTTAGGCCTTCATGGAGGGCCTGAAAAGAATCATTCCTCCTAGGTTACCACCGTCTCCAATGTGGAGTCTAAATATTGTTCGTACCAGGCTCATGGGACCCCCATTTAAACCTTTACATAAATGCGAACTGCAGTTCCTCACAAGGAAAGTAGTTTTCCTTATTGCCATCACCTCTCTTAGAAGAGTAAGTGAGATCCATGCTTTAACCATACAAGAACCATTCTTACAATTACATCTTAACAAGGTGGTTCTCAGAACAAACCCAAAATTCCTTCCTAAAGTCATCTCTCCATTTCATCTTAACCAATCAGTAGAGTTACCAGTGTTTTTTCCAAACCCGGACTCCGTAGCGGAGAGAGCTCTACACACCCTAGATGTAAAAAGAGCCCTGCTTTATTACATTGACAGAACCAAATCCTTTCACAAAACAAAACAACTGTTCGTAGCTTTCTCCCCACCGCATAAGGGTAATCCAAACTCCAAGGCTGGGATTGCAAGGTGGATCGTCAAATGTATCCAAATATGCTACCAGAAAGCGAAACGCACATTGACAATTTCCCCTAGGGCGGATTCCACACGCAAACTAGGGGCCCTCTATGGCATTCTTAGGGAACATTCCCCTAGAAGACATCTGTAAGGCAGCAACATGGTCTACAACACACACCTTCACTAAATACTATTGTGTTGACATGCAAGCCAAGCAGCAAGCTTCTGTGGGCCAAGCTGTTCTTAAAACTCTCTTTCAAACTACTGCAACCAATACAGGTGACCACCGCTAGGGGAGATACTGCTGTACAGTCTATGCAAGTGTGTGATCTGCAGCTCATATGCCTCGAATGGAAAATGCTACTTACCAGTACCCACCTCCCCGGGACCTGTATCTGTTCCAGTTCTATCTTACTTAGATATACACACATGGACATCTTTTTCTTTTTACTAACTCCATCATTTCCCATCATGACGAAAAACAATCTGAGGATGGAGTCGATGCCCATGCACACTATCGTCCAAGGGAGGAGTCACCTATCTCGTGACTGCAAAGACTTCTTCCAAGACAACAACAACGTGCAAGCATTCGAGCCCAACACCAGATGGCGATCTAATGCAAGTGTGAGGATCTGCAGCTCTACATGCCAAGAACAGATGCATACTGGTAAGTAGCATTTTCCTTTAAGTGTAATGGAAGGATGAGGGATTAAAGGCTTGGGCATAGAGATAGAAGAGACCCAGCAGAAATAGCTGGATTCAGAAAGTCCTCCTGGAAATTCATGAGTAAGACATTCCAAGTAAGTATGTAGAAAGACCAACGAGAGCAGACGAGCCTCCTGCGTGCTGAGATGGCCCCACTCCGGCACCCGGTGAGTCAGCGAGCCGCGGGGCATGAGTACCGGAGCTAGTGGGGATGCCGGCCGGGCGCAGCTACTGAGACTTTCGCGGCCCCTCAGGTCCAGTGTGAGTGAGGCTCCCCTTCTGAACCATCGAGGGTCCCCATGAAACATTCAGGTGAGATAGGGAGGGAGGGAGGCCCGGCCCCCGCCAGTGAAAGTGTGCAGCAAACTTTGTTCCATACGGAGCACACGGTTGGGCCCCTCCCCCATCGGCCCCATAGTGTGGGATGCTCGCTTGTGTCTGGGGCTTCCTTCTAAGTCCCGGCCCCTTGAGATTCTGCCTGTATGGTCTCAGGTGCCCAGACAAACTTCCTAAAAAGTGGCGAGGCAACCTCCCACCCAGCCCCTGCCGAAAGGCACCATAAGTACTCTTCCTGCACCCCTGACTCTAAAATGGCAACTAGTAGGCAGCAAGGAGGAGTATCCTACTGAGACAGCCCAGGAGATACCTAAAGAACGGCGCAAATTACCCTTGAGGCCCCCGAGAATACAAAGGGGAAAGATAAATATGGGGTCCGGCTGAATGGAACACCAAGGGCAGAACCCCTTGCCTGACCCCATGATGGCCGCCACAGTGGTCCTTTACCACGATGAGCTACTACTCTTGGACAAAATTGGACATCGTCCAGACCTCAAGCATATTCCCCCATCCGGCTCACCCATCAGGACACTGAACCTGTGATCTTGCCACCGACTGTTGAGACCTAGCATTTTGGCCAATGCCCGGTGGAGCTACCATGCTAGCTATAGAGGAGATGGGCTGTTAACTTCCCCCTCAGCCATCACCTACCCAGCCGGACTTTGGGCAGACTTTCCTACATCTCTCCGCCTTATCTCCCTCTTACCCTTCTTCCTTACCCCTTTACCCCTCTACTCTCCACTTATCTCGTCTTCTATGCTCCTTAATTGTTTCTAGCAACAGATGTAACTTGTAACTGATGTAACTTTGTAACAATGTGGAATCTCATGTAAAGCGCTCTGATACCTCCGGGTCTAGCCAGCACTATATAAAACTCAAATAAATAAAAACTCTCAAAGAAAAACCTTTGTGAATCTAACTGAGTGTTTGAAGCCCACCTCCCAGAGATTAGTCTGCATGTGGCATTGTATTTATTTGCTTTATTTAGATGGCTTTAACTGCCTCATGAGACTTTATACCGTGTAAAAAGTGGAAACGGTTAATCTCCCACCCTTCTGCCATAGGTTTTAGTAATTGTCACTCACACATTGAACAGCCAACATTCATGCTCCGCCACCTTCATCAACCACTCAGGTATTGATTATTGAAAGCTTTCAGTCATGCCATATTGTGGATTAGTTCCTCTTCACCAGCATACAGACTTTTCATTTATAGAGGTGTTCTGCTGCGCTCACATCTCCAGGTGGACTTGTACGTCAAGAGTCTGACCCATCACCGGTATTTTCACCTTCATGGAGCTGATATGTGAGGTCTAGGGGAAGGGTTGTTGAACATGTGGTGATCTCCAGTACATAGTATCACCCAGGCTGTACTTGCATCCCGCAGGACATTACTGTCCACCAAGCGTCCCAGCTACCAGAGAGCAATGATGAGCTGTAAAGGATACCCTGCCCACCAAATTTTCGCCCGCCCTACGCCATCGGGCTGTTTGAGAACGATTTTAATCAACAGAGCAGACAGGCACTCCATCAGTGGAAAGCTGGCAGTATGGCCGACTCCAAAGATTTTTTTTAAAAGCAGGCAGGCTAATGGTTTGGCAGACAGGTACTCAGTAGCATATTTGATGGAGTACCCTGTCCACCAAACTCTAAATCGGGATCATAGACTTTTTACTTTTGATAGCATCTGATCTTGGTAAGTGGCCTTGGCTATGGCTGAAACAGGGGTATTAGGTCTGTTCTTCCCCCTGAATTGTCTTCTCTTTGCCTGCCTACACCAGAGGAAATTAAGGTGCCTTTTTGGGTATTGGCACAAAAGGATTTCCCAGCATTGAATGACTGGAAGCTCTTTAAGGGCTAACAGACAAGAGGAAATCCTACCTGCACAGCTTGGATGGCACCCAGAGGTTTTACTGTAATTGTGTCGAATGCGCACTGGTTGTGGAGCTGGACTGAACAAGGTATTTTTGTCTGTTGTGGACTGATTGCTGGGACTTCATCATCCAGCCTGATGACATGAGGGAAAGCTGGTGATGCATGATCACTTGTACTCCAAGACAAGGAACTGGGCTTGACTTGATGGCTGGATTAGCCCCAAATGAAGCTGTGGACCTGGCACTTCATCCCCTTTTCCTGGAGTGCAGCAGCAGCCGAATCGGCTGCAACAAGTTGTCGTGTTGTGGAGAATATCCAGTATTTTGACCAAGTTCTTTTCCTTTCTCTGGGTTACTCAACACCATTTGGGGGAAGAGAAACTGTTCCTGTAGGGTGCTTCGCTACTTTACAAACAAAAAGGTTGGTCTGTGCCATGCTTGGTGGCTGAGATTATGTACTCACCTCCTCACTCTTCGTGGTATTGTAACCCAGTGTCTTTTTAGAAGTCAGTGCACCCTTGCTCTGCATTTTAGTGAGGTACTTCCAAATGAACCTCATACCAGTGGTAGCACACAGAGTGCAGGAGTGCAAGTAATCAATCAATAAAAAACTTGATTTGAATCTTTGTTGGATTCATAAAAGTACACATACATTTTTTTAAAAAGATTTTCATAGTTATAACAATACACAGTAGACTATTTAGTCTAAAAAGATTTCATATTAAAACATTAAAATCTTCATCAATACGTCATTAATTAATCTCACTAAATTATATCTTATTTTTGACTCGTGGCCATCCTTCATTCAGTTTCGTAAACAAGTTGGTCTAGAGATTTTAAAGATTTCCTTCTTTGTATGGCACGAGATATAAAACCAACAACAGCACTACAGGCTAGTTCGTTCTCAAGGGTACATATGAATTTCATTGCATCTTTATAAAAAAATAATTTCTGGGAGATAAAAAGTGGCCGTAAAAATTGTTTTCTAGTATCTTGATAAAACTTACAAAACAGCATAAAGTGCATCGTTGTTTGGTTGGCTATTCCTTCACATGGACATTTGTGTACTATTATCTGCCATTGATTAGATTTGAGGAAAACCACTAATTCAAGAAGTGTACCCAAGCGCATTTGTGTCAAATAAAATCTATACTGTGCATTTTACCAAATAATTTGGAATGCCAGTGACTCGATGGTAGCCACATATCTTAGTACACTGACTTTTCCTTCCTCTTTCTCAGCTCTTATTTGGCTTACACTCTCTAAGCACAATTTTTCCACATCATTTTTACCAAATTGTAATATCGCTGTGGAATCCTTCACTGATAGGTCTCCGTTAATGCTCTTTAGTAGGCTGTCCATATATGCTAGCCAAGGGATAGTGTTTATATTATCCAGAGCTAGACAGTCCATAATGATATCTCTGGTAAATTTTAAACCCTCCTTACACCAGATGTTATACCATGCGCATAGCTCTCTTACTTCAATTAAATCAGTAACATATAGTGCATCCACTTTTGTGTAAAAGATATGTTGACATGGATTTTGGGACAGTCAGCATACGGCAAAGGAAAAAGTTTTCACAGGATTTCAATCCATTACAGTTGGCATTACCCCATATTAAAGAGCCGTAAGTAGCTACAGGTAGATATTAACTGCCATAAATTTTTAACATATCTCGGATAGGTTTGTTGCCTATCTTATTGCAAAATCTAAAAACCGCCTCTATTTTTCTAATATGTTTAAGTCTAGTCTGATCTAGATAGGGAGTCCAGTTACAATCAGAAGAGAATAATACATCAAAGTAGGAGAAGTTCTTAACGTCGACTAACTTATGTTTCCTGACAAACTGAGTCTTTTTCTTTACCCTGCCTTTACCACGTCATCACAAATGTTTTGGTGAGGTTTAGTTTTATTTCCCTCTGCTCCATGTACAAGTCAAACTCCTCAATCAACTTTTGCAGTCCATTTGCAGTTCTTGAGATTAGGACTGCATCGTCTGCATACAGGACCAGAGGGGTCAGTTTCACACCTATTTTCGGGTCACCTGTGTTAAGGTTCTGCAGGGTTTTGTCAACTCTGTTTATATATAATGAGAATAAGAGTGGGGCAATAACGCACCCATGTCGTATTCCCCTGGATACCTTAAAATTTGTAGTACATTCACCCCGTTTCCCCCCCCCCCCCTTTCCGTATCCTACCCTAGCGGTCAGTCTTGAGTGTAATTGTGAAAGGAATGATATAGGCTGGGGCACCCATCACCATCATGACCTCCCATTGTTTATCATGATTTACACAGTCAAATGCAGAACTCAAGTCTGCAAAACATAGGTGGACTGAACAAGGTCTTTTTGCCTGTTGTGGACTGATTGCTGGGACTTCATCATCCGGTCTGATGACCTGAGCCACAGCTGGCGATGGATGATCACTTGTGCTCCAAGACAGGAACTGGGCTTGACTTGATGGCTGGATTAGCCCCAAATGAAGCTGTGCACCTGGCAGTTCATCCCCTTTCCCTGGAGTGCAGCAGCAGCAGGGTCAGCTGCAACATGTCGTGTTGTGGAGAATATCCAGTATTTTGACCAAGTACTTTACAGAGTGCAGGAGCGCAAGTAGTAGTTGTAAAAATAAATGTTTATTTAGACCATAGTCTGTAAAACCAAATAAATACATTGACATTACTTTAAAACAATCTAAAATTACTTTATGGTTAGCAAAGAACTTCCCTTAAAAACCTTCCCAAAGCGCATGTTACAACATAAGTTTCCATGTTGAACATGGTACAAATCGCTTAATTTCTATTATAATTAATTTACTTAATAAAAATAGGTTTTCAAAATCGAGTGTCTGGGTGATAGAAAGTACAGACAATCGAACAGAACACTTTGAAGAAACGCTATGTTTGTCTGCCATGATTCCAATAAGTGGATTTCATTGTGACCAAATAACATAGTTCTGCGAGCTGAGATTTACTCACGTATCAGTGAGATCTTTTTTCGACAATGGTTGGGATCTTCTATTTCATAGTTTACCATAATACATTTTCCTGCTATTTCTGACAGTTAGGCTCTTACCCTTTCAGTCCATTTGAATTCGGTATTTGAAATTTCCATAGCACAGAAAGGAGAGATTTTTTATCATCCATACTTCGCAGTTCATACCACAAGCGCAGACTCCTTTTCCATGCCCAGAAAATCCAAGATTGTAGGCCAGATTATGCTTTTATAGCCTGAACCATCACAATATTGGGTTGCCCAAGTAATTTTTTAAGCATTTGCCTTCACTCATAATCAAAATTAAAATTTGAGTCTAGGCATACAAGTACCGCCTCATATAAGTATTTTGGTGACAACATAGCCCTTTAGGCTGTGAATACTGGCTTCTGTGAAGGACTACCAATTTTCTTAATTTAGTTAAGCCCGGGATTCTTTAGCTTCTAGAAGGGGCTTCTAATTCAGATTTTCATTAAATATCATCCCCATATATTTATACAAGGTGATATCTTCAACAACTTTGTCTCCCAGCAACCACGTAAATGGTTAAACTTTTCCCTAAATTTAACGATTTTAGTGTTTTCCATATTAATGATTAACTCATTGGCCACACAATTGTGGCTCAGGGCGTCAAACTTCCATTGAAGCCCCACCTGCGGCAGATCTACAATTTCCAAGTCGTTAGCATATAGGAGACAATATATATGTATCCCCACTATTTTTGGATGGTGGCCCTTGCCCTCACCCGGAGCCGATGACATGTTGGCCAGGTATAAGAAGAATAGAGTTGGACCAAAACACACCTTTGTCTAAGGCCATTCTCTAATGCATTTCTCCTAGATTCTGACCACCTTATGTCTAGCTCCACCACAGCCCATTTCTCTCTGTGAAGCTCTTCTAAGATGACCTGAAAACAATTGTGGATTCCCACATTTCTCAGCTTGGCCCACAAGTTCCTATGATTCACTAGGTTAGAAGCTGAGTGGAAATCTACAAAACAGAATACATTAGTTGTAGATTTTATGTCCTTCCTCCCCATTGCCACAGACTAAAACAGTGATCAGTCATAGAATGACCCTCTTTAAAGCCTCGTTGTTTAATGGGGATGGGACCATAACTCTCTATCCATCCCTTCATATACAAGATTTCTTTGGAATAAAGCTAGGCCCCCACATTGATCAAGCGAAAAATGCTAGGGTCAGAAGGATCATTCTTTTTGAAGATTTGGCATAATTACCGCACCTTTCTAATTGGTCGGAAACATTCCAGACTTAGGTCCAGAAATAGACACCTTGGAAAAAGAGCTTGCCCACCAGTCAGAGTTTGATTTTTAAAAGACTGATGGGAGGTTGCCTGGGCCTGCAACTCTTGTCAGATTAATGTAGACTATTATCTTTTTCAACAAATGTACGCTGAGATTTCTTAGCAGGTTCTCCTCTGGGTGAACCCAAGCACTTAAATCTGAGCTTATACCTGTAGCCATATCAATATTACTGATATGGGTTACCCATGCTTCCGCCAGGTACTGTACATCTAGTTATTCCAGTTTCTTTCTTACTTCCTGTCTGTACTAATTTGCAAAAGATTGTTGATATCTTTTGATTTTAAGACTTTTATAATTTCATCCTAGTTTGCTCTGCAATGACCATGTTTCTTTCCATTTATTAAGACTATGCACTCCATCCTGGGCTTCAGACATCTCTTCTCCTCTGGACCATTGGAGAATTCCTTTTTCTGACTCAATCTCCATGAATTATTTTTCAAGGCTTGACAATGTTGGTCAAACCAAGGTTGTCTTTTTACGAAGTGGGACTTCCTACTTGGGGTTGAAGCATTACTCTTCACAATCAAAGGCGTCCGGCAATCCACCACCTCTGCAATATCTATTGATACCACTTCAACAAATCCTCGGGCCCCCTCCTTTATAATAGATCCATTGAAGGATTGATATTGTGTCACTAATACCATATAGTTTTCGTCAATTCTCATTGTCCCATGTTTGGGATAGGAAATTTCTAGAGGGATCACAGTTTGCCTTTGTGTGGTATTGTGCACCCTCGGATCGCTCCTAATAATTTCCATCACTCTAAAAGACTTGGACTTTTCAAAGAATCATGCTTGGTTAAATATCTAGTCTATTGTGCATTTCTGGCTATTATATACTACTGCATAACACGCATGAAGCGGGCATTTAAGCAGACAAAACCTGCCTTTATTAGGCACTTTAACAACAATGGTGTCCCTCCCCCACAACAAACATTTTGGAAAAATAACCAACTATTTTGTGTGCTTCCAGCTTTTCACAATGCAATGTTCGAGGCATATGAGTTGCAGATTGTACACTGTGCATAGAGCGCCATCTGGTGTTGGGCTCGGATGCTTGCACTTTGTTGTTGTCCTGGAAGAGTCTTTTGTAGTCACGAGATAGGTGACTCTTCCCTTGGACGATAGTGCGCATGGGTATCGACTCCATCCTCAGATTGTTTTTTTCCGCCATCGGGTTCGGATTTAACTTCTGTGGTCCGGTTCGGAACCATATTCTCCAAACCTTCGACGCGCAAACTATCTAAAACTCAGCGGTATTGTTTTTGATCGCGTGATTTTCGACGCGCACCTCAACTACTGTATACCAGTCGTCGACGCGGGCCTCAGGGCCTATCGACGCCGTTTGGGCCTACAGCTAATGGAAAGGACTCCATTTAAAAAATGCCCCCAGTGTAGAGCTAAATTCCAACACAGTGACCACCACAGTGTTTGTAACCTGTGTCTCTCGCCTGAGCACAACGAGAACAATAGCCAGGCCTGCGCCTCTTTTAGATCCAAAAAGACCAACCGTGATCACCGGGCCCGACGTCACATGATGGCGCAGCGAGCAGCTCCAGTACCGGTGGACATCTTCGATGGCCCCAATGTCCCGGAGGAGGATTCCGAGAACCTGGAAATCGTGCCCGAAGCAGACGACTCAGACGACCACATCACTCCTGGTCAACGAGTGAGTACAATTGCCTCTACCCCAACTCCACCCGACAAAGAGAAGGCCCTGGTCAAGACTTAACCTGCTGGCCCCAGTCGCGACTGAAAACAAGCTTCAGAAGTCCCGCCCCCGGGCCCGGCTCCCAAAATAAGGGAAAAGCCTTCCGGTAGCTTGGGACTGAGCAAACCGCATAGAATTGTCCCACCGGCGCCTTCGGCACCGAAGCCAAAGGAACACTCTGCTCCGAAACCGGTTCCGACTCCTTCCACGTCGCAAGACAAACCGGCCCCGAAAACCTTGAGACCGGTGGATAAACAGTCTTTGAACGCTTCTAAGCCTAAAGATCCCGCCTTAGCTCCGAAACCTAAATCCTCGGAACCGAAAGACAATCCTAAGGATTCTTCCACGCCTCCTAAGGCCAAAGAGCATAAAACTCAACAACAGCCCCGCTCGGAACCGAAAACATCGCCCCCCGAAAGCAGTCATCGAGGAAGATAAACTTTTTCATCCGGATCCTATCGATCCTAAGCAGAAAAAGATCTATATTAATCCTAAAACAGGACGTCGCAGCTGTGCCATGATTGAAGAGGAAGTTAGACACTGCACATGCCCCTCCTGTGCCTGTGAAGAAGGACTCCTACACCTCCTTCTTCTCCTATACTTCCTTCTAACTCCCTTCCTCTCCCTAAATCTGTTACACCACCTCTGCCTGTAACTTCTCCAACACATACACCACCACAGGATGATGATGATGATGACCTAGGGGCGGGGGAGACCCTGATCCGTTCACAGATCCAGATAACCCACCACAAGATGATTGGGATTACACTGTACCATTAGATCTACAAGACCTCCCAAGCCCCCAACCCTACCCCTCAAAACCATCTCCCCTAGACGATAATATTGATTTTGGACAATTGTTTAATAGGGCTGCTGTTTTTCACGGTGTGAAAATGCATTCAGACACAGCAGAGGAGAACTTCCTTTTAGACACATTTGAACAGTCCCAAAAACAGTGCAAATATTACCAGTCATTAGAGGAGTCATTAAACATGCCCCTGACGTGTTCAAAGATCCCGTACGTGCCAGGATTCTTAATCCTAGGATAGATAAAAAAAAATAGACCTGCTCCTGAAGACCCCGCTTACATTAAGGGAGAACTGCCTTTGGATTCTCTAGTAGTTTCCAACGCTAGAAAGCGCGCCAACTCACAAACCTCCGGGGATGCTCCACCCCCAGATAAGGAATCCAAATTACTGGACGCATCTGGCAAAAGAATAGCTGCGCAGGCCGCCAATCTCTGGCGCATAGCCAACACGCAAGCACTGCTGGCTAGATATGATAGAACCCACTATGACCAACTAGAAACCCTATTGCAGCATTTGCCTTACCAATACAAAACTCAAGCAAATGATCTCATCCAAGAGGGAAAACTAATATCAAACTCTTCAATTAAATGCGCCCTTGATGCAGAAGACACTGCCTCTAGATCCATCAATTCAAGTGTACTGCTCAGACGACATGCCTGGCAGCGCATTTCAGGTTTTAAGCAAGAGGTCCAGACAACTATTCTGAACCAGCCGTTCAACCAAGTAAAACTATTTGGACCGGATGTAGACACTGCTCTTGAAAAAATGAAGAAAGACACAGAGACTACTAAGTCCATGGGAGCGTTATAGTCTCCGCAAACACGTGGCTCCTTTCGTCGCTTCTTTTACAGAGGAGCCTCCAAGAACATGGGCACAGACACCTCATCTTCATTTAAAACCACTACACAAACATCCCCCAATAGAGGATATTTTAGAGGTGGATACAGAGGAAATGACAATAAAGGGAGAGGCCGAGGTAACAACAACACTCGCACCTCCCCTACTACAAAACAGTGACTTCCCTCCACTCCCCCCAGACCATTCCACTCCGGTTGGGGGAAGATTTATCACAGTTCCTACCTGTCTGGAATTCCATCACAGCAGACAAGTGGGTAAGACAGATTATCCAGTATGGTTACTGCCTGGAACTTACAGCTACCTCCCCCCCCCCCCACACACATACCACCCAAGCAGCGTCCAATGTCCACAGATCATCTCACGCTCTTAAAACAAGAAGTTCTTTCACTGCTTCAAAAGCACACAATAGAGCCTGTTCCTTTACCTCATCAACGAGCAGGGGTTTACTCGCTGTATTTCCCAATACCCAAAAAGGACGGGGCTCGAAGACCCATACTCGACCTCAGACCCCTCAACCTATATATACACTCGGATCATTTTCACATGATCACTCTCCAACAAGTGCTCCCACTGTTGCAACAAGGCGACTTCCTTGCCACACTAGATCTCAAGGACGCTTACTTCCACATTCCCATACATCCTGCTCACAGGAAGTATCTAAGGTGCGTAGTGGACGGACAACACTGTCAGTTCAAAGTCCTTCCATGCGGAGTCACCACCGCACCCAGAGTATTCACAAAATATCTTGCGGTGGTAGCAGCACATTTGAGAAGACAACAGATCCATGTCTTCCCATATCTGGACGACTGGCTAATAAAAGCCAAGTCATTCAACCAATGTGTTCAACACACTCACCAAACCATCCAAACATTACACAACTTGGGGTTCACACTCAACTATACCAAGTCGCATCTCCAGCCCTCTCATATACTCCAATATCTAGGGGCCACAATAAAACACTACCACAGCTCTGACATATCCAAGTACAGCCAGGATAGGCAGTATACAAACCCTCATCCCAAAATTTCAGGCCCAACACTATCTCCCAGCCTGAGTGTTCATGCAACTCATAGGCATGATGGCATCTTGCATCTTTATTGTACCTTATGCAAGACTTCAAATGCGTCCCTTACAGTAATGTCTAGCACATCAGTGTAATCAGGCTCAAGGACAACTTACAGATCTGGTGTTGGTGGACAGCCACACACATCACTCTCTGCAGTGATGGAACACAACAAACTTGTCCAGAGCGTGGCCGTTCCTCGAACCTGTTCCACCGATAGTGCTCACAACAAATGCATCAATCACAGGATGGGGAGACCATCTCCTCGGGCATACAACTCAAGGCAAATGAACCACTCAACAAAACGTGCTCCACATAAATTACCTGGAACTACTAGCAATATTTCTAGCTTTAAAATCATTCCAAGTACATCTACAAAATAAAGCTGTCCTGATCCGGATGTACAACATGACAGCCATGTATTACATATAAAAACAGGGAGGCACACATTCTCTGCAGCTGTCCCAGCTCGCACAGAACATTTAGAGATGGGCCATCCCACAAAATATATACCTACTTGCGGAACACCTTCCAGGAGTTCACAATCAGATTGCAGATCTGTTAAATCAACAGACACAGCAGATTCACGAATGGGAACTACATCCCCAAGTTCTTCTACCATTTTTCCAAATGTGGGGCCAACCAGACAAAGATCTGTTCACCACACACGAAAACGCAAAATGCCCAACCTTCGCCACCAGGTTTCCACACCCATTGTCCAAGGACAATGCGATATGGAGGAACTGATCAGGCAGATTTGCAAACGCTTTTCTGCCACTCCCAATGATTCCACTAGTGGTACGCAAGCTCCGGCAACAGTCTCTCAAACTAATCCTAGTAGCTCCCACTTGGGCACGCCAACCGTGGTTCACAACACTATTGGAACTCTCACTAGTTCCACTCCAAAAACTACGCCTGTCCCCATCCGTGTTAACACAAAACAGACAACACTTGGCACTTTTTAGAGTCCCTGCAATTAAAGCCTTCATGGAGGGCCTGAAAAGAATCATTCCTCCCAGGTTGCCACACTCTCCAGTATGGAATCAAAATATTGTTCTTACTAGGCCCATGGGACCCCCATTTGAACCTCTACATAAATGCGAATTGCAGTTCCTCACATGGAAAGTAGCTTTCATTATTGCAATCACCTCTCTTAGAAGAGTAAGTGATATTCAGGCTTTAACCATACAAGAACCATTCTTACAAATACATCGTAACAAGGTGGCTCTCAGAACAAATCCAAAACTCCTTCCTAAAGTCATCTCTCCATTTCATCCTAACCAATCGGTGGAGTTACCAGTGTTTTTTCAAAACCCTAGGTGTAAAAAGAGCCATACTTTATTACATTGACAGAACTAAATCCATGGAGAGATCAGACATCCAGATCCAGGTCAGCTGAATCTGGCGATCTGGCTCCTGAAGTCCTAGAGTTCGGTTACCTTAACCTACCACCAGACTGTATGAACATCATTAAAGAAGCCAGACGCCCTACTACTAGAGCTTGGTATACTGCAAAATGGAAAAGATTTGCCATTTACTGCACTAACAACCATATTGATCCACTGGATGCCTCCATCCAGAACATCATTTGCTACTTACTACACTTGCAAAGATGTAATCTAGCATATTCATCCATACGTTTACATCTAGCTGCACTTGCTGTTTATTTACAAAACAGACAACACTTGTCACTTTTTAGAGTCCCTGCAATTAAACCCTTTATAGAGGGCCTGAAAAGAATCATTCCTCCCAGGTTGCCACCCTCTCCAGTATGGAATCAAAATATTGTTCTTACTAGGCTCATGGGACCCCCATTTGAACCTCTACATAAATGCGAATTGCAGTTCCTCACATGGAAAGTAGCTTTCCTTATTGCAATCACCTCTCTTAGAAGAGTAAGTGAGATACAGGCTTTAACCATACAAGAACCATTCTTACAAATACATCGTAACAAGGTGGTTCTCAGAACAAATCCAAAATTCCTTCCTAAAGTCATCTCTCCGTTTCACCCTAACCAATCAGTGAAGTTACCAGTGTTTTTTCAAAACCCTAGATGTAAAAAGAGCCGTACTTTACATTGACAGAATTAAATCCTTTCGCAAGACAAAACAATTGTTCGTAGCTTTCTCCCCACCGCATAAAGGTAACCCCATCTCCAAAGCTTGGATTGCAAGGTGGATCGTTAAATGTATCCAAATATGCTACCAAAAAGCTAAACGCACATTGACAATTCCCCCTAGAGCGCACTCCACACGCAAACTAGGGGCCTCCATGGCATTCTTAGGGAACATTCCCCTAGAAGACATCTGTAAGGCAGCAACATGGTCTACAACACACACCTTCACTAAACACTATTGTGTTGACGTGCAAGCCAAGCAACAAGCTACTGTGGGCCAAGCTGTTCTTAAAACTCTTTCAAACTACTGCAACCGATTCAGGTGACCACCGCTAGGGGAGATACTGCTGTACAGTCTATGCTAGTGTGTGATCTGCAGCTCATATGCCTCGAACGGAAAATACTACTTACCAGTATGCATCTGTTCTTGGCATGTAGAGCTGCAGATCCACGCACGCCCACCCACCTCCCCGGCACCTGTATCTGTTCCAGTTCTATCTTACTTAGATATACACACATGGACATCTTTTTCTTTCTACTAACTCCATCATTTCCCATTATGGCGAAAAACTATCTAAGGATGGAGTTGATGCCCATGCGCACTATCGTCCAAGGGAGGAGTCACCTATCTTGTGACTAAAAAGACTTCTTCCAAGACAATAACAAGGTGCAAGCATCCTAGCCCAAAACCAGATGCCGATCTAATGCTAGTGTGTGGATCTGCAACTCTACATGCCAAGAACTGATGCATACTGGTAAGTAGCATTTTCCTTATTTGTCAAATGACACATATACAGCAGGGCCCTGTAACCCAGGGGCGTCTGCACAATCAGACTTTGACATTTTTCATAATGATACCCAAGAGAAAAAAGTAGTACCATGAAAATCTAGACGCCCCCCATCCCCTCTGCCCGATCGCACTATACACCCACACTAGACAGAACCATTTGAATATTACAGTAGAGCTATCCACCGGAGTTCCAAATCCCATCCCACTCCCTGGATCCTCCCCGAAGAACCCTAATCTCTATAGATGAGGGTCCCGTGCCACTGGAGCCGGCTGTAGGAGCAATCCCCGATAATCTGCCCACCTTTTCCATATTTTAAAATGTTTTTGGGGACACCCCCTGGCAATGAAGATAGGTTTCTATAGGCCCATGCAAAAGTCCAAACCATTCTTCCATGCAGCTACTGCAGGGGGCCTCGGTGCTTTCCACGCCCTCGCTATGTCCCGTTTTGCTAATATAAGACCCAACAGAAGTAAATGGCATTTGCAGGCGTTGCCACCTATCCCCTCCATGACGTGTAACAGGGCAAGTTTCGGTGAGCGGGGAAGGTCCCAAACCAGAACCTCTGATAAACAAGTGTGAACCCCTCTCTAAAAACGCACCAGCGTACCCTCCTCCTGGTTACATCTAAGGCACACAGGAGAGGCATTCAACCCTGCCTTCCATAAGCGCTCTTGTGTGTAGTAGGCCCTATGTAGGTATTTAAACTGGACTAGGCGCAGACGCACCTCTATGGCCGCCCCACGCGGTGCTGCCAGGGCCTCCGCCCAGTCCTCTTCTTCCAAGGGACCTATATCCCCCTCCCAATCCTCCCGGAGTTTCTGTAGTGTGAAGGAGCAATGGATAACTAGGGTTTGATATATCCTGGAGATCTTATGATCCTGGAGTTCTCCCATAAAGACTTTGGCCTCCAGAGGGCTGAAATCAGCTGCGGTCTCCAAGCCCTCCAAACTGGGGGACAGGGCGTGTCGGAATTGAAGATACCTGAAGAATTGGGACCTTGGCATATGAAATTCCGTCTGAAGGTCCTAGAAGGATTTCAAGACTGGATCCCTCATAACATCCCCCAAGACTGATATCCCTATATGATCCCAGCCCTGGAATCCCTGCAAGGCAGCTAGTTGTGGCAAACGCCCATTATCCCACAGCGGGGTCTCCTGCGTCAGCGTGTTCCACCACCCCATCCTATGCAATGCCTGCCTCCAGACCTGGAACACGACCTTCGTTGCCGAGGGCAACGACCCCCGCAGCGATGCGGAGTATAATACCCTGTGCAGCGAGTGATCTCCCATAAGCCGCCGCTCGACCGCGTAAGCTGGATCCTCCCTATTGCCATACCACCATTCATACTCCCTTGAAAGTCTGATGTAGTTTTCTAATATTGTCTCGTGCTTGTCACTGTCTGTGGTGCAGGCCAATAACTATTCTAGGCAGGCTTTTATTGGGATCTCATTATTCAGATGGTTCTCTCTGTTCCATTTTACTACTCGCCTGTTGATGCTGGGGGTAATGCTGGCAGCGAAGCATTTGACTATTCTCTGCTCGGTCAGGATAGTGCCCGTTTGGCTTAGGGGACCATGGTCACTGTCTGGTCTGTGGATTACTGCCATGTCCAGCACCCAGCAATTTTTGGGGAAGAGGATGTCATCGATCAGGCTTTGTAGCACTAGAGTTCACTGTGGACACCTAACAAAATGTTGAGTTGCCATGTGGAAATACATGGAGGTGATCAAGAAGATACAGATTAAATGAAGGCATTAGCTTCTCTGACATATAATGGCAATGTTAGGGTTGAAATTGTATCCGTGTGCTCCGTAGAGGGGCGGGATGACCTGTGCAGTTAGTACATATGTGACCGAGGTGTCCTTAAGGGACCTACTCCAACCCCTATCTACAGGGCCACAGGGAAGGATGATCTGAAAAAAGTAAGCACAATGTTAGTTTAGGAGAGGCATGCAGGACATTCACCACATAGCAGGTAACAATATCCTAAGGTGGCCTGCAGCGCAATCGCAGTAGTGTTGATTCTGAGCTTCAGTCCCCTAGGAAAAATTGTAACTCATGGTCTGTGTTAAGCCCGAGCTCAACCGCCTTCCTTTTTTGGAATAGAACAAATCCAACCCAACCAGAGAGGTGGGGATAGGGAACTCCTACTGCGCCGCACAGAACCCACCTGGATCATGCGTTTGAAGGCGGTTGAGCTCGGGCTTAACACAGACCATGAGTTACAATTTTTCCTAGGGGACTGATACAAATGTGATTTGGGACCTGTTATTACCTGTTGATCACCATTTGACAATCGACCCAAGTAAACCATCTGAACCAGGTTGATGTAGAGCATTATGATGACTAGCTTCCAAATCTGATGCTATGCCATTTAACTTATCTGTTGTTTTTTGAACACTGCAATTTTGAATACTAATAAGTGCCACTTCCTCATGTTGACCATATATGTTCATAATGCGACTGATTGTCACTTGAATCTGAATGTATAATGTACACAAAATGTTTTTACCCCTGGCTTAACGGCATTAGAATAGTCTCACAACTGCGATTTTGTAACTGAGTGCCACCATGTGACAATCCGTGTGTTACCAATTTGTTATTTTTCTTATTCTATCCTTCTTTTTCCAGTTATACTTCTCCCCTTGATGAGACACACATACATGCGGCATATAGTGTTTTGCCATGCTTCGTCCTACCTCACTTGTGCGTTCTACTCACTTCCTGATTCACAGCGGGAATTCAGGTTAGCGTTGCAGCTGTTTCAGCTGGATGCTTTTAAAAGCGGGCCCGCGCCGTAACCATACTTCCGGTTATTCGCTGTAGGTCCACGAATCCAGCAGCGTACTCGCTGCTGCCGTGCAGACACCATAGAGGTATGGACTTGTATTAGACTGATCCTAGGCAGCTGCCGCATGCTGGGGAACCGCATTACGGCTTACTGCCCTCACTTTTACCCCGTAGGACCTCGCACCCTGAACAGAGCCTCACCCGGCTCCGGTCTACTTGTACGCTTGAACTTTCCAGGCTACCATTTGGAGGTAATTTTATATGGATATGTTACAACAAACCGTATTTGCCTAACAAGTTACCCACGCATTGTTTTTTACTTACAGCAAGTATTAGGGGGCATGTACTTCGACCTATACGCTAATATTAGGCGCAATACATGTAAGGTTTCTTGCGTATTTTACCACGATTTGCCGTAATTGGCACCAGCGCTATTCTTGCTCAATGCTCGTATTAGGTGGCATTTTATCTTTGCACTTTAGACTGACGCTTATATTAGGCGCCATATATGTGAGGACACTTGCATATTTTACCCCAAACAACATCACTGTTTATAATGCACATTAGGCGCTTGCCTCTTTTAACAAACACGTCGTCATTCCTATCTACTGGCCATTGTATAAGTCAGGCCTTTATCTACTCCTATCACGGGGGTCAATGTAGCCCCCTATCATGGAATTGTTATTGGTTCAATCGCTCTGTCCAAACTGTAAGGTACGCAATATATAGGCACCTTACCACTCTTCCACATTTTAATGCTTGCCTCCTCTTTACCCCCAGCGACACCCCATTGGACCTGAAACGGTTCAGTCTTTCCTTGTATAGGCCACTTCTGTGAAATACCTTTAACAGGCCAGCAGGGGCGGAAGTACAACCGGCGGAGAGGTGAGCCTCTCTCTTTAGATTGGTATTTCTACGCGCACGCAAATGAGTAGTAATCGAGTTTACTGCTCGGACTGATAACTTACCTCTATTTCACACACACTTGTGTTCACAGATCGATCTATACTCCGCTATCTTGCCTGCTAGGTAAGAATGTAATCCCTGGACGCTAGTTTGCGTGACCCCGCAACATATCTGGGACCTTCTCCCTTTCACTCTCCGTTTTTCTCTCCCTCTTTCCCTCCGCTCTTAAATTGATTCTGTCCTGTTTTTTACTCTGATAAATATTCCTTACTATTTTAAGCAAATTTTGAAACTAAGTAAATTACGCCATTCAGCACTTAGTGGATTCACAGATATTATTGAATATTATGGCTTAATGTTGTGCTAACGGAGTGCAATACTACTATGTGTATATTAGAACAATGTGTAAACTTTATTAGTCATGACTTACAGTTGTAACCGGTGTTTCACTACCAATATCCACTTAACAATAATGTGCTCACAAAGAACTCTTGTGCTAATCTTTAAGGCCTTTAGACCCCCTATCACTACACAGGCTCTCACCCTACTAGCAGGACAATTTCGCCTTGCAGTGATGATCGCCACAATTGAGGGTATGTCACTAAGGGTGTTGTTGCGTTAAAGTCACCTAAATACTTGCACAGACATTGTATGTGCTATAGTATCTGATATTATGCCATTGTACATCCTTTAGCCCTGAAGAAGTCGTGGGTTTGCCATCCTGACGAAACACTTGTTGGCTGGGCAATTGATCTACATTAAACACAGAGAACACGTCACACTTGGAGTGTTCCTATATATTATCTTGTCTACTGTCTGTATTGTGTTTTCCCAATATTTCATCGTTTTAGATATGCTGAATTTGTTCTGCAAACTACGACTACGTGTGCACAGGCAACTTGTACAAAAAAAAAATTGTTGACCTTGTGTCTGTTTTGGGGGGTTTAGGGTTATCCCCCCGCTTGTAGCACCGTATACCACTGAGAACTTCTTTACTCTGACGTACACATGAGTAGGCGCCACCGCATGCCGCTTATGACTTCAACCCTTCCTCTCCTTAACCATTCAGTTATCTTTTCACCTGGTTTGGCTGCAGCCAGATGATGTCTGGTTGTTCGGGATACAGTCAAGACCATGCTAATATGGCATGCATTTCCTTGCGCCTTGTTTGTGAACTTCAAATAATGTGTAGATGTGGGATGGAGTAGGTATGCCCTCATATCAGGGTGATGCATTAGTTTCTGAGTTTTGGTTTTGCAGCTGTCCTAGGTGCGAAACAACAGTGTGAGGAGCTACTGAGGACTTTTACAAAGCGGAAGGATGATTTTGGAGACTGTTGATTTTAAAAGAAAAATTACAGAGGGAACTTAACCCCTTCACTCATAAAAAGGGTAAACGTATAGCACATTTGCTCCTGTTAGAGAAACAGAAGTTGTTGGTGTCATGCCGCATGGTGTTGTCAGTTGCTGTAGGTAGACTCCTAGTTCTCGTGAACATTGTCAATGCGGGGGATGGAGAAATTGGTGTACAGTGTCATAAAAAGACCAAAACCTTCATGAAGATTTGGGGTCCAATGGTAAGCTATCAGGCCAAAGATCGCAGAGATCTCAGTTGTCTCAGACTGTCAAGAGTCTTTCCTATTGCAGAACTTCTGACAGTACTATTGTCTATCATGTAGAACTCATTATAGTCTTGAAGCATTGAGTTTATTTGTAAAATCAATATAAAGGAATAGAAAATTACTAATATGGTTTGATTGGCGACCGAGTGCATCGACTGAGTGTGTTTTGTATCCAACAAGCCTGAGAAATAAGGCTGAAAGGCAGAGGGAACCAATGGCATACATACTAGAGGGAGGAATTGGCAGTTCCAGCCACTTTGGTGGACAGGAACTCGCCAAGGGACATCTGAGGGTAGTGGTTTTTAGGTCTTGCCTAGCGACGCAGCGCATGCGCTGCTCGCCGTGGCAAGATCTATTGTTGTCGACTTGGTTGCCGAAGGGGGACGGGACATGTGCACGCGTAGGCAAGACAGGAGATGTGCACGAGTAGACAGGAGATGTTCATGTGTAGGGCTGACGACATTAGCATAAGAGACAGCAGTTGTGTGCGTACGCCTCGGCTCCCTCAACGCACGCATGGTGTGCTTTCGTTTTCGCTCCGGCGTTTCAGCGCAATGCGCGCACGCCTTTCTACTTACAGCTTTTCTCCCAAAGGCTGCACTGCCATCTCCGTCTCTCTACTCATTGGATGCCGTATCCATGTCCCATGTGCTCTTGGTGGGGCCCTCTGAGGC